>NC_060146.1:26017892-27217892 GCF_021461385.2 Schistocerca piceifrons | reverse complement strand
GGAGGGCGGGTGCCACATCAAATATTGATGTCACACTAGCAAGCGAGAGGGCAGCACCCCACGTCCATAACTGGCAAGTAAGAGAACATCTAACTGTCAGTGATCATAACTGTATTACATTTGAAATAGCGTCGACCATCGCGGATGTGCCAGGTGATTGGGTGGAACGGTACAACTATGCTCGGACAGACTGGGACCGACTCGTGCAGGTGTTCAGTCCTCCTGAGTTCAGGGAGGGCATAGATAATATTGATGAAGCTGTGGAGGAGCTTGTGAGCTCCGTGCAAACAGCCATCACACTATCTGTACCTCGAATAGCGAGATACATCTGCAGGGAGTCCACCCCGTGGACCCCTGAATTGACTGTGCTTAAACGATCGGTCAGAAGGGCGCGAAGCAACTATCAAAGGAGCTTTGCCCACGACGAACGACAATACCATCTGCGTATTTATCGTCGTTTGAAGCAGAGATACAAGGATCAGTTAGACATTACAAGGCGCCAATCCTGGGAAAGATTCGTGAACGATCAGCCGGGAACAGACCCTTGGGGAGTTCCTTACAAAATCGTTCGAGAAAAAATTAGATCACCCATGATGCTGTCTACGCTACGTGCTGGGGATGGTGACACGACCAAGAATTGGGAAGAAACAGCAAGATTGCTGTTGGACACATTACTCCCAGATGATATCGAGGACCAGGTCTCGCACGAGCAGCGAGAAATACGTCAGGCACTCACGATTCCGTATCTTAACGATACAAACGTGTGCCCTTTCTCAGCAGAGGAGGTAGAAGCAACCATCTACACCTTTGCAAGGAAGAAGGCGCCGGGTCCTGACGGGATCCCTGTGGAGATCTTACAGGGACTCGCACACTTGGTCGCCCCGGCACTAAGTTGCTGGCTGACCGTCTCCAGAGTCATCGAACTCTGTATGGTATGAGTGATAGGCAGTTCGGATTCCGAAAGGGTCGCTCCACCCAGGATGCGATCAATGAGGTTTGCCGAATTGTTCACTCTGCGACATCAAAGTATGTACTTGGCATAATGATAGACATCTCAGGGGCCTTCGACAACCTGTGGTGGCCGGCACTCTTCTCTCGCCTGCGAGAGATTGGGTGCCCGCAGCTGCTGTATGGCTGTCTGGATGCCTACTGTGATGGAAGGACTGCTAAGATAACGGATCCTGGAGCCGTCGTATCTAAAAGAGTATCCCGTGGTTGTCCCCAGGGATCGGTGTGTGGTCCCATTTTCTGGGATATTAACATGGAACCTTTGTTGAACGTCCTGCAGCGAGAGACTGCAGTTCTGGGAGTCGTTGCTTATGCGGATGATCTCGCAATTCTAGTAGAAGGTGACACTCGCAATGTGATCGAGGACCGATCACGACTGGTTATTGAACTATTAACCAACTGGTGTACGAAGACTAAAATGTCTCTAGCACCACAAAAATCCCTATATATGCTCTTGAAAGGCAAGTTAAATAGGGAACCAACAGTCAGAATTAATGGCCAAGCAGTGTCACGACAGAGATATGCCCGTTACCTTGGGGTGTATTTAGATGAGAATTGGAGTTTCATTCCGCATATCGAGCAAATAACGACAAAGTCCTTAGCTTTGTTCAATAAGATAATATCAATTGGACAAAGAAGGTTCCATCTGCCGTCAAAGGTAATAAATATTTATCATAACAGCATATTGGCACCAATAGTAGGGCACGCATCCAGTGTGTGGGCCCACAGGTTAGCTCTGGTGCGGCCTGCCGCTGCTGTCAGGCGAATACAGAGGAACGTTCTGTTGAGATGCATTGGAGCATTCAACACAAGTCCAACAGATGCACTGTTGGTAATTATGGGTCTATGTCCATTAGACCTAATAATAAGGCAGCACGCAGCCTTCTATTGGCTGCGCAAACAGAACATCGACAGGGTACAAGACATAATGGGCGTTCCTCTGTTAAGTGTCAAAGCCATTCGCAAGAAAGTGCTTGACATTTGGCAGGACGAATGGGATGTATCCAGTACGGGCCGTAGAGTCCATGGGTTTATACCCACAGTAAGGGGAAGATTAAATAACAAGATAATGAAGCCCTCACAGGGCATAGTTCACTTCCTCACAGGACATGGTCCTTATCCCACGTACCTGCATAAAATAGGGAAAAGGCCAACACCGGAGTGTGACTGTGGTGCCCACGAAGGATCGCCAGGACACATAGTGTTCGAGTGCCCAATATATGAACAGGCTGTCTCAGGGGAGAGGCAGCTTCTGCGGACTAGAAATGTTAATGAAATATTGACAGAAAGCGAAATGTTCAGCAATTTCGCAAAATTGGTTAACGAAATCTCAAGGGAGGCCCAGAGAGCCTACCTTGGGAGAGAGTAAATGCGCTTAAGATCTAATGCGCAATTGTAAATATGTAGATACTATGTTTGTTTAAGTCTTGACTTAGAGTAGGTAGTAGTTGTAGTTAGTTCAGCATGGTGGTGGGGGGAATAAAAGAGTAACACAAATGGAGTGGTTTCACTAGAAGTAGCGGCCCGCCTCCACGTGGCTAGGGACGGGCAACTCTCTGGCAGCGTTCCAGAGAGGCTAAGAGGCCGATGATTGGCATTAAGCAAAGCTACTTAATAACTAGATAGTATGCATGCACTAATAATCCACTCCTGTAGTGTAATAGCAGAGATAGTTAGTCACAATACGCCCACTCAAAAGTGTTAGAAAGTGGGTTATGCATGTTCCATAAATTTGGGGAAAAAAAAAAAAAAAAAAAATTGTACCTATGAAACTATCTGCATCAATTTTAGAACTCCGCTCTTCCCGACGGCCGCGCCGCAACGGCGGGAATTGTGCCGCCCCTTGCCACACCCGCCCGCGCCTTACAGGTGGGACAGCGACGCCCTCAGTGCCGACCGGCGGACTCTCGCTGTACCTATGAAACTGTAAATAGTGTAGATACTAGTAGTCTAGTGGAAGTAGGCAGTAATGGTGACGGAGATGGAATTGTAAAGAGTGTAGATACAAGTAGTGTAGTGAAAGTAGACAAAGATGAAAAATCAGGTGGAGGGATCATTTATAGACTAGTTGATCCTAAAAATATATACAAAGATTTGGAGGAGTTGGTGCAGCTGTCAAGGCTGGAGGAGCCTTTGTTACTCACTACGGCACTGAGGCGGCTGGTCAGGAAGGGACACCCTAACGGAGAAGACATCACTTATCCGGCTCTGGAGGATGTAGATTGCATTCAGCTGTCCGCCGCTAATATTCCGCCTGAGTTGGAAAAATTACAGGAATTAGTTATCAAAGTTTTTGATAGGCGCGGTCGCAAATTTGATCTTGACAAGATTTTAAAGGATATGGTCAAAATGTACGGCCGAAATGTCACTGACCTTTCGAAGCCTTGGCCCGCCAGTCGTCTGCACGTCTTCTATCCCCCTGGGTAATGGGGAGATTTAGGATGTTGCAAATTAATGCTATGCGTAGCCATATGGTTACGCAGGAACTGCGTAAAGTGGCGGAAGAAGAACAGCTGGATATTATTATGATACAGGAACCAGCCTCCTGCGCGGGTCGAATCCCTGGCTTTCCAGCGGCCGCGCAGGTGGCGTTCTCTGGTGAGAACGCCATGTGTGCGGTTGTGGTCTTAAACAAGCACATCAGATTAACCGTTTTGACTCTGTTTTGTAATGAACATATAACTGTGGTCCAAACAAACATGTTAACACATATATTATAATCGTAAATGTATACTGTCAGTTTTGACAGGACATTGTTACTTTTTTGGACCAGCTAAGATGGATACTAAGGGCCTTAGCAGGCCAGTCAGTAATAATCTGTATGGATGTAAATGCCAAGTCCCCGATGCGGCACAGCCTGGAGCGGGACGATCGGGGCTCAGAGTTGGAAGATTTAATAATGGAAGTGAATTTGATTGTTTTGAATCAACCTGGGTACCCGCCTACTTTCTCCGGAAGGGCTGGCGCGGTCTCAAACATCGATGTAACATTAGCCACTCTGGGTGCTGCGCCCCACGTGCTCCAGTGGTGTGTTTCCGAGAATGTCACGATTAGTGATCACAATTGTATATTTTTTGACTATGAGACAGAGGTTACAGAAGATCTCGGGGACTTGGTCGAGAGATACAATTATGCAAAAACGAACTGGGATAGGCTGGCGCAGGAGTTTCGACCTCCAGAGCTGGATATGGAAATTGCAGATGTGGACGGTGCAGTAGGAGACCTATTGGTTTCTATCGAAGCAGCTATTGCTGTTTCTGTTCCTCGCGTCGCGAGATATGTTCGGAAGCAGGCTACTCCGTGGTCCCCTGAACTGACCGCGCTTAAGCGGTCTGTCCGGCGGGCGCGGCGTAACTATCAAAGGAGCTTCGCCCAGGACGAGCGACAGTATCATCTGAGAATATACAGAAGATTAAAAGAGAGGTATATTAACATGGTACAGACCACAAGAAGATTATCCTGGGAAACATTTGTCAAGGACCAGTTGGGGATGGACCCTTGGGGCGTCCCCTACAAACTGGTCCGGGAGAAAATCAGGTCTCCGACCATGCTGTCCACCCTGCGATTGGACGGAGGTAGGTACACCACGACTTGGGAGGAGACAGCAAGTGTGTTGTTGCACACTTTGCTACCTGACGATACAGACAACGAGGATACTGAGGAGCAGTGGGGAATACGCCCGGGACTGCTGCAGCAGTATGTTAATGAGGTGGCGGTTTACCCCTTCTCTGCTGAGGAGGTGGTGGTGGCTGCGCTTTATACATTTGCAAGGCGTAAGGCTCCAGGTCCAGATCACATTCCAGCTGAGATCCTGCAGTTCCTGGCCCCACAGCTGGCTCCTGTGCTTGTCAAAATATATAATGCATGTCTTGAACGTGGTGTATATCCAACTCAATGGAAGATCGCAGAGGTGGTCATAATTAAGAAGGGTCCCGAGAAGGACCCACAATTAGCAAAATCATATAGACCGATCTGTTTACTAGATGTTCTTGGCAAGGCCTTTGAAAAGTTACTGGTTGACAGATTGTATAGTCACCGAATGCTTCATGGCATGAGTGATCGGTAGTTCGGGTTCCGAAAGGGTCGCTCCACACAGGATGCAATCAATGAGGTTGCTCGGACTGTCCACTCTGCCAGGGCGACATACGTTCTGGGGATCATGGTGGACATCTCAAGAGCCTTCGATAACCTGTGGTGGCCAGCGCTCTTCTCCCGTCTTCGGGAGATGGGGTGTCCTGGTCCGCTGTATGGTTGTCTGAGGGCTTACTGTGATGGAAGGCTTGCCAGGATAACTGCCCCTGGCACTGCGGTATCCAAGTGGATATCCCGGGGTTGTCCCCAGGGATCTGTGTTGGGCCCAGTATTCTGGGATATCATGATGGAACCTCTGCTGACCAACTTGCAGAGGGATGCCTCGGTGTTGGGGGTAGTTGCCTATGCGGACGATCTCGTGATACTGGTTGAGGGTAATAGTCGCATGGCAATTGAAGAGCGTTCAAGAGAGGCTATTGCCATACTTCTCAGTTGGTGTGGACAATCAAAACTGATGGTGGCACCTCAGAAATCGGTGTACATGATGCTAAAAGGCAAGTTAAATAGAGATCCTACTGTACGAATTAACAACGTGGCAGTCTCTAGAAAGAGATCTGCTAGATACCTTGGTGTGTACCTAGATGAAAGATGGAACTTCACAGAGCATATTGAGCAAGTGGCCATCAAGTCTATGGCTCTGTTTAACAAGTTAATTTCAATTGGACAACGACGCTTTCACTTTCCAGCGAAAGCCATTCACATGTATCATAATTGTCTGTTGGCTCCAGTAGTTGGGTATGGAGCAAGTGTGTGGGCCCACAGGTTAGCCTTGGTGAGGCCGGCGATGCAGATTCGACGCATACAAAGGAATGTGCTGATAAGGTGCGTGGGTGCCTTTGGCACCAGTCCCGTTGATGCACTATTAGCTATAATGGGGCTATGTCCTTTAGATAATACGGCAATACGCCGCTCTGTACTGGTTGCACAAAGGTGACATAGACCACGTTTGTGACATTATGGGCATGCCCCTGGTAACTGTTGAAGACATAAAAAATCGTCTGTTGGACCTGTCGCAGGAGGAGTGGGATCGCTCTGAGACTGGACGGCGGGTGTACTCCTACTTGCCATGTGTGAGAACAAGATTAAAAAACAAAATTATAACACCATCTCAGGGCGTTATCCACTTCCTCACTGGTCACGGTCCTTATCCGGACTATTTGCATCGAATCGGCAAGAGACCGTCACGGGAGTGTGACTGTGGGACCCCACATGGTACACCCGAGCATATTATTTTTGACTGCCCGATTTACGACCAGGCTGCCTCGGTGGAGAGGCAGCTATTACCGACACGTGACGTAAGAGAAATAATTAATGACAGGCAAAGTTTCCAGACCTTTTCCAAATTAGTAAATATAGTGTCACGTGAAGCTCAGCGTACGTTCTTAAGGTAGGTACTGAAAACTATTGTATGAATTACAAAATGATAATGATATAATGGACAGATGCATAAGTGAGACCGCCCCAGGCTTGGCGACATTTGTCGGTCTACCTGGGGTCTGGTCGCGAACTTGGTGTTGATCGGAAAGAGGATCCATTAGAAGCAACCTCTAACTGATTCATATATAAGAACCGTCTTGTGCTTCTACTCACTTGTTCCTGTCCTTATCGGAAGAGGAAGCTTCCACCGACACAACAGACCTGTAAATGTGTATAAAGTATTTCTGTAGATAGATGTGTATGTGTATTGTTGTAATCTAAATGGGTGGTGGAGGGAAGAAATGTTTCTCACAGAGTGGTTTCGTTTGTTAGTAGCGGCCAGCCTCCCCGTGGCTAGGGACGGGTAACTCTCCGGGATTAGCCCGGAGAGGCTAAGAAGGCCGAATATTTTGTATTATTGTGAGCAGAATGCTCTTTTATTTTTTTGTAGTTGTTTTGGTATAAAATTGTAACCACTTGTTGTGTTGTAGTATTGTTTAGTAACTTTAACGCCCACGCAAAATTGTAAGTCGGTGGGTTTTGTATGTATAATAAACATTGAAGAAAAAAAAAAAAAACATTGTACCTATGAAACTATTTGCATCAATTTTAGAACTCCGCTCTTCCCGACGGCCGCGCCTCAACGGCGGGAATTGTGCCGCCCCTCGCCACACCCGCCCGCGCCTTACAGGTGGGACAGCGACGCCCTCAGTGCCGACCGGCGGACTCCCGCTGTACCAGTCACGGAAGTACTCACACAGGCATCTAATGCTAGCCATACTAAACAAATGACGATAATTCAACTCAACTGTATGGGAAGTACCCATGTAGGCATGGAACTTAACAGGTTAATAGATGAAATACATGTCGATATAGCGTGCCTGCAAGAGCCACACATGCGGGGTGGCAAAGTTACCGGCCTAACGGTGCAACTCACCACAATTGTGGGAACTCAAAATGCTAAAGCAGCAATAGTGCTGATTAACCCTAATTTGACTGTGACAAGGATATCTCAGCTCTGTACAGAACACATTGCTACAGTAGAGATTGTACACGGGCGTGATATATGGATAATTTCATCTATATATGCACAATATTCATATGAAATTGATCCCTTTATCGAAAAAATGCGAGATATTGCACGGTTTTCACAAGGGAAAAGACTGCTTATATTAGCAGACATAAATGCACGGTCAACCATATGGCATGCTGATAGGACAGATGTTAGACGACACATGGTCGAGGATGTAATAAACGAATGTAATTTATTCCCATTAAACAGATCGGGACAACCACCAACCTTTCGTGGTCATGCCGGTGGCCAAAGTAATATTGATATTTCCTTGGCAAATGATATTTCCTTACCACATATAAATATGTGGGAAGTCATGGATGGGGCCACACACAGTGATCACAATGTTATTATTATCCACACAGACAATTATAGAAACACTCAAAATACTCAGACACAACAACAGTATTTAGCTTTTGGTAGGGCAGACTGGAACAAATTAAGAAATGTAATAGAAGAATCAGTATTGTACACTACCCAAGGTAGTATAGACTTTAAATCACATGTTTTGACAGATGTCCTGCAAAAGGCACAAAAGAGTACCATCCCACTGGCCAGTGCTAAGCGGAGGCATCAACGATCTTGGACAACTGAACTGACTCAACTACGGAAAGATTCGCGGAATAAGATAAAGTACTATCAGAGGGCTACATCAGCCCAAGAACGACAGCTAGACTGGATCAGTACCGGAATGCAAAACTAAAGTATAAAACTGAACTCTGTAAAACCAGACATAAGTATTGGACTGACTTTGTTAAAACGAATTTACAGAAAGATATGTGGGGACAACCATTTAAACTACTGACTGATCGCATTAAAACCCCGATGGTGATGTCAACGTTAAAACGAACAGACGGAACCATGACAAGTGGCTGGAGATGTTCAGCAGAATATCTCCTAAACAAGCTTCTACCAGATGACTCATACATAGAGGACGAGCGACATCATCGTGACTTACGTGACGGAATGGAATCTGCATATGTAAATCAGGATGTCACACTCCCTTTCTCGCAGGAAGAGGTAGCCCTAGCAATAGATAAACTCAAAAATAGGGAGGCGCCAGGCCCCAATGGAATATACACAGAAACATTGAAGAATGCCAGTATATTGATCACCCTGTATTTAACTGACCTTTTTAACGAAGCCCTTCTACAAGGAAGAATCCCTACACTCTGGAAAATGGCTAATGCAGTCATTATTAAAAACTCTGAAGATAGGGATCCACCTGACCCGACATCGTATAGACCTACCTGTCTCCTGAACACACTTGCAAAGGTGCAGGAGAGGCTCCTGTGTGATAGACTACACGCACATAGGCGCCTTTATGGTCTAACTCCCCACCAATTTGGATTTAGAGAACAAAAATCGATAGATGACGCCATAAACCCTATAAACCGCGCCCTGCAAATTGTGGGGAATACGACGGAGAAATATGCGGTCGCTGTACTCATTGATATCGCTGGAGCTTTTGATAATTCCTGGTGGCCGTCACTACTTGCTAGACTACGGGAAATTCGACTACCTACTGCCCTGTATTCTAGTTTTATGGACTACTGTAGGGGAAGAATTGTAGAATGGAAAGCAGGAACACAGAAGGTGGTTAAGATAGTAACCAAGGGATGTCCACAGGGATCAATCTGTGGTCCCATTTTTTGGGATATAGCGATTGAGCCACTATTGGACATCTTGGATATGGACACACTTGTAGAAGGTGTTGTCGCCTATGCAGATGATCTTTTGGTTGTTGTTTCTGCACCATCTAGACTGCAATTGGGAAATAAATGTACTTTAATACTACGGATGATCAATCACTGGTGTAATCAGAACAAATTGAAAATAGCAGGAAATAAAACAGTTTATTTATTGCTCAAGGGAATACTCCAGCGAAATCCTAGTATAAAATTCAATAACATTAATATACAAGAGAAACAAGTAGCAAGATATTTAGGACTCCATCTAGATGAACGGCTCTCCTTCAAAGAACACATACAGCGCACTGTTGACAAAGCTGCTAAAATTATGCATAAACTTGCGAGATTAAACTCAGTGCAGTTCAGATTACCATTAACGATGATGCGGATGTATCACACGGCATTATTCGAGTCTATCGCATGTTTTGCAGCAAGTGCCTGGGCACATCGTCTATGTTTGGTAACTTATAAAACAATAGTCAGGAGAGGGCAAAGAAGTGTTTTACTTAGGATGTCGGGAGCGTTTAGCACAACACCTGTAGAGGCCCTGTATGTGGTCCTAGGAACATGCCCAATAGACCTTACTATTCGCTGTAGAGCTGCCTCATATTGGTTGAAAAATGGTGACCTCGAAACGGTTTTCCAAATAACAGGAGAAAACATACAAACCATGCAACAGCTACACAAATGGAAGTTAGACACGTGGCAAAGAGAATGGGAGACATCAGACAAAGGGCGGCGTGTGTTTTCCTTTTTTCCAAATGTATTTGAGAGGTTAAAACTAAAACACGTGGAGCCAAGTCGTGGCATGGTTCACTACTTGACTGGGCACGGACCACCTACACTGTATGGGAGTAAGGCAAACCGAGATTTGCACATGTGGCATTCTTGGAACGCCTGAACATGTTGTGCTAAGGTGTGATCTACTCGACCATGAACGACCTGCAATAAGAGATGAAGAGGTAAGTGCGGTCCTTCGGGACCCAGATAAATGGAACACCTTAAATAGTCTGGCTGACTCAGTGTCAATGACACTGCTTGATATTTACAAAAATCAACATCCTACTGCCAGAACAAGAATACAGACAATAGTACAGACATGGATTAATTCTGACGGAAGGTGTTGATCAATACTATATGGATGTAGACACTGAAGGTTCCCAGCTTTGTCTTATAGAGCATCAGAGATCTTATTGGATACTCATGCAGATTCCCCTTCCTGGCTCGCAACCTTGTCGCTTGTCTTGCTACATATTCTGGACTTACTTGTATTAATTTAAGTAATTTTACATTTAATTTATCATAATTTCAACTTCCATGCAACTTACTTTTGATTTGTCTATATAGTTTTCTAGCTCCTAAGATATACTAATATTGTTTTTCTGTCTTTGTAATCTAATTTTTATTGTCACATAGAGGAATCTAGTTTATGGTCAGTTTACAGGCACATACATAGCCTTCACATGCAGGAGTTGTATGTGAGAGAAATCAGAAAGTTATTTTCTTAACTCTAACAGTTTTTAGAAATAGGTGAATATCAAAGTTAATATAATTAATAAAAGGAATATGATTGTTCTTAATTAGTATGTTATCTCATACTTTAATCTAACTTTTCCTGTATCTAAGATTGTGTATGCAAGTTATCTTAATATTTATTATGCTACCATGTTTCATGTAAAATCCTAATATCACTAATAATCTTACATAGATGAATTTAGCCCACTTCAAATATTGGGCATATGTGTAAATTGTACTCTAAAAATGTAGCAGCGAGAACCCGGTTCTCTGTAGACACTTTATAGCTTAGAATTTCTTTTTTCCTTTGTTTTCTTTTATGTATATTTCTTTTTATATTTTATTTGTTACTTTTTATATTTAAATAATTATTTTTTTTATCAATTAGCTTGCAGATAAACGTCACACATTGTAATAATTAGTGTACGAACACACAGAGCAACAGCCAGGGCAGAAACATTAGAAAAGGTCCGCCTCCACGTGGCAGGGACGGTAACGGAATGGGGACTTGTCAAGCTGACATAACTTGCAAGGAGCCATTTCGGCTAAGAGACCAAATACTGCCTGGCTTGTTACTTGTTTTAAGTAGCACACGGCCCACCTTAGTAACCCAGGTGGTGGGCTACTCTGTAGTGTTTAAATGAAAAAAAAAAATGTACCTATGAAACTATTTGCATCAAGTTTAGAACTCCGCTCTTCCCGACGGCCGCGCCTCAACGGCGGGAATTGTGCCGCCCCTCGCCACACCCGCCCGCGCCTTACACGTGGGACAGCGACGCCCTCAGTGCCGACCGGCGGACTCTCGCTGTACCTATGAAACTATTTGCATCAAGTTTAGAACTCCGCTCTTCCCGACGGTCGCGCCACAACTGCGGGAATTGTGCCGCCCCTCGCCACACCCGCCCGCGCCTTACAGGTGGGACAGCGACGCCCTCAGTACCGACCGGCGGACTCTCGCTGTATCTTTGGCAAGATGGCTGCTATGTTAGCATTCTTGTTGAAGTGCTCTGTGTTAATTTGATTTTTTTGTGATAACTCTGAAGTTATTTCGCGAGTGTGCTGTGTGAAAGTGACCTTCAACTAAAGGTACTGTGCTCAGACTGAAAACTTAGAATTTTCTGTCCAGAATTAGCTGCAAACTTACATCATGCATGATATCTCAGTGCATTGTACCTAGAGTGCAAAGTTAATTAATACTGCAAGTATTTTCTCTAACTTCCTATTTAAGACTATCTGGACAAAATAGTTATACTCCACAGTGTTTCGTTTTGCTCTCTAAAATTGTGCTTGCTTGAATGGAAGTTTTTAGATTATGTGTGGTACGTAGATCGAACTTTCGGCGTGGTATATAGATCGAACTTTCGGCGTGATACATAGATCGAACTTTCTCCGTGGTACATAGATCGAACTTTTTCCGTGGTACATAGATCGAACTATTGTTCTGGTGTGCAGATCGGACAAATTGTAGTTGAGTGGTTAGATGTAACTGATTATTGGACAAGAACTTGTGTAATGTCAATTCCGGTACACTTTCCTTGTAACTTCCTAGCATCTACGTAGATAGCGTAGACGCTGGAGAAGACAACTTGGTCTGAATTAGCGGCGGTTGTGGCCAGCCCGATTGTGGGGAGTGCTACACCTAAGTTTAAAATGACGACGGTTTCCGAGGGAAAGAGCTCTGTATCTAGGCGTCGTATTTCTGTAGATATGTCGGAAGCAACTAGAACCATGGACGCGACTCAGGAAAAAATTGCTGTGGTTGAAGACTTCATGGGTGAATTGACAAGTGAACTACGGCAGAAGAAAACGTCGACAGCGATATCAGAAAAAATTAAAAATAAGATTTGGACCTTTGTCTTGACTCAGTCCAGGTTAGAAGGCCAAATTGAGGAGCTCAGGTTAGAAAACCAAAGGCTGAGGAATGAGCTTGCCACTGCCAATGCCCCTGATGCACAGGAGAGAATACAACGCCTGGAGACGGAACTGAAAAGTCTTAAGGAGGAGAATACACGATTGAGAGAGAGTAAGCCAGCCACATTGTCATTTGCCGCTGTTACGGCAGCTGTACCAAAAAAGGTAAACACAACTGAAATGAAGATTGAAGAAGAGAACACTTGTCTGTTTGGCTCTAACTTCGTTATTGCCTCTCTGACAGTCTTAGAATCCTGATTGGCTGTGCCTTTGAAGAAGACCACAAATCCGAAACTAGACAAAGTCAAAATTAGAGCTATCAGATCGACGGCAAATACTGTCATCATGGAAACTGAGACGGCAGAAGACAAGCGCAAGGTTATTGAAAAGACAGCTGCACTGCAGAATATCAAATGTGAAGAGCCAAGGAAGCTGCGACCTCTCTTAGCAGTTTACCAGGTTCCAACGACACTGACAGACGAGGAATTTCTTGACGAACTTTATGAAATAAACCTCAGCGAGCATGTTTCCCCTGAGGAGTTTCATGCTGAGGTAGCTGTGAAGTTTAAGACGGGACCTAAAGGTAAACGTACAGTTAACAACATTATTGAAGTCACGCCGAGAATTCGTTGTCTTCTGCTGCAAAAGGATAGAGTTTACATCCAATTTGAAGCCCTAAGAGTTAGAGAATTTGTTGCTGTCCAGAAGTGTTTTAGGTGTTGGGGTCTGGGACATTCCACCAGGCACTGTGACAGAGAACAAGCATGTGCAAAATGTGGGAAGACAGGCCATAATAGGTCAGAATGTAAAGAGCAGACGGTAGTTGGGTGCATTCCATGCCATCACAGGAAGAGGGTATGTAAAAAAGCTGGGGGTCCAGACTGTCCAACCTTCAGACAACTTTACGAAAGGCAGATCCAACGTACAGACTACGACTTGAGTAATGTTAACTAAGCCTAACTCTCAAGTGTTTACGAACTACACTAACATTCAGCATACTCAGCGGAGATATAGGTCACCGTCCACGAGAGCCAGAGCATGGCGACGTGCAGTGGCATGGAGAAGACAAATGGGTATTTTAGCACAGGGAGAAGGAGATACAGCACCGGAATCACTCTTAGTGGCCATTCAAAACAAATACTTTCGCTTGACCGACATGTTGGATGATGCTTGCATTCATGGAGCAATGGAGTATCATCTTGCGCGAGAAATCAAGCATGAGTTATTTCAATGGGCAATGCTCCATTCAGCCTCGTTATTTCGCATAGAGGACTTGGAGGCTCAACTTCTCGTCGAGAACAGTGATAATAACCCAGCATCAGCTTCTGACAACTTCTCAACTGCGGAACCCTTCCTGCATTCTTCGCAGCAGGTAACGAGTGAGAATGGGTACTTTGTTACTGACTGTCACAAGGGATCATCCACAGTGTCACCTGAATACGATGTGTCTAAATGTGAGTCTTACATCAAACCTGTTCGCTTTATTTATGGAGGTAGCACACATTATGGATCAAACCATGGGTTGGTGTCCAGAAGTAATGATTCAAATTCTCAGGGTCCTACAAACATTGAAATAGAAAGAGACAAAGTACGCAATGAAGGACGTCACATCGAAGATAAAGAGAAGAATACTGAAACTCCTCACTGTGTGGACTTAAAGAATGGTACAGATGAGATACCAACATCTGAGGAGCAGGAAGTACCTACCGTGCCATCCAAACATACTGTTGACTCAGTTGATTACTGTGACTTAGAGAATAACATTAGACTCAGTTGGTTAGAAAATAAGGACATATTTCAAACTGCAGTACGTCTGGTGACGCGATTAACTCACTCTGAGGGAAATACAATTTGTTACCCCACGACTGAACAGACAGATCGTATGATATTAAGGGTAGAAAACTTGCCAACTGATAAAAGGGAACTTTGTAAATTGCTGGCTATGGTATGTACGCGTCGTGGCGAGGGGCTAAACTTGCATAACGTATACAAAGACCTGGTTCGGGCCCATGGCAGAGTGTATTTCGACCCTAAGGAAACTACTCCTAGGTGTTTTGTATTCACCAAATATACATCGTGAAATTTATACAACTTAATTGTATGAGAAGTACACTGGCTATGGCTGAACTGGGTAGATTGATTGATGACGTTGGAGCACAAATTGCCTGTCTTCAGGAGCCTTATATCCACGGCGGTAAGATTCCCGGATTACCAACGCATTGCACGACAATCACAGGAACAAATTATGCTAAGGCGACAATTGTGGTAACAAATAGGAAGATCAAAGTCACACGTATTGCACAACTGTGTTCTGAGCATGTTGTGACGATTGAGGCATTAATAAGGGGAGACGTTTGGATAATCTCCTCAATTTATGCCCAGTACTCCTTGGAAATTGAGCCCTTTCTTGACAATATTAGGAACATAGTAAATTTTTCCAGACGGAGAAAATTACTAATTTTGGCAGATATAAATGCAAAATCCACACTGTGGCATGCAGACAGGACAGATACAAGGGGACTTCTAGTGAATGACCTTCTCAATGAGTGTCAGCTGGTAGTATTGAATAAGGAAGGACATGGGCCCACATATAGGGGCCATGCTGGTGGCACTAGTAATATAGATATATCGCTTGCGAATGAACTAGCTTATCCCCATGTCGCGACCTGGCGGATTTGCGATGGTGCATCACAAAGTGATCACAATATGATTATAATAGAGGTGGATAACTCTTATCGCTCAAATGTGCAGGCAGATTCATCATGTCACCCACGATTGCTGTTTGAGAAGGTCAACCTGGAGACCTTGTTTAATGTAATAGACAGTTTCAACATTAATGAAGTACAAGCGAGTGTGGATTTCAGAGCTCACTTCCTGGTACATGTGCTGCAAGAGGCGCAGGTCAGGGCCATTCCGTCTATGAGTGGTGGAAGACAATCTCGTTTCCCCTGGTCCCGACAGCTAACAACACTAAGGAAGAAAGCTCGAGATGCTAGACGATATTACCAACTAGCAAAGACATATAATGAGAGGCATATAAGGCTGCAACTGTATTTGGCTGCCAAAAATAGGTACAAGGATGAACTGCAGAAGACAAGACAGGTCCATTGGGACAAGTTTGTCAAGACAAATCTGTCTAAAGACATCTGGGGCGAGCCATACAGAGTGCAAACAGAACGGGTCAAATCACCTCTGATTATGTCAACACTGCGGCAGGCAGATGGACGCATGACGGATGGATGGCGGCGTACGGCAGAATTTCTCTTACATAGGCTGCTTCCTGACGATGATGTAATTGAAGACGACGTTTACCATCGTGATCTTCGCAGGCAAATTGGTTGAGAATACGTCAACGACTTAGCTGTAATTCCGTTTGCGCAGGAAGAGGTTGCATTAGCAATTCAAAACTTGAAAAATAAGAAGGTCTCTGGCCCGGATGGCGTGCATGCTGAGACCGTGAAGGCTGCTGCCCCTCTCATTATTCCGTACCTGACAAAATTGTTTAACGACTGCCTACTGGAGGGTAGAGTTCCGGCCACCTGGAAGACGGCTAGTGTCATAATTATCAAAAAATCGGAGGATAAAGATCCTACAGATGCCAAAACATACAGGCCAATCTGCCTACTAAACATTTTAGGCAAATTGCAGGAGAGACTATTGTGTCATAGACTTCAGACTCACCGGCAGCTGAGGGGCCTATCACCCCATCAGTTTGGCTTTCGCCGTAAGAAATCTATCGAAGACGCAATAAACAGGGCAATCGAAATTACCAAGAATACGGACTGCAGTTATGTTCTAGCAGTGTTCATAGACATCTCACGCGCCTTTGACAATCTCTGGTGGCCTGCTCTGCTCGCCAGATTGCGGGACTTGGAAATTCCAACTGCATTGTACACAAATTTTCTTGATTATTGTAGACATCGGACGGTAGAATGGAGGGCAGAAAATCAGACAGTTGTCAAAAGAATATCTAAGGGTTGCCCTCAAGGCTCCATCTGTGGTCCCATTTTCTGGGACGTTGTAATTGAACCACTGCTGGACATGATAGATAGGGATAGCAGGGCTTCAGGAGTTGTTGCTTATGCTGACGACCTAATGGTGCTAGTATCAGCGAACTCTCGGAAACAACTAGAGACTATGACTTCTGATTTGCTTCGTGACATTACTGATTGGTGTAAGAAAAACAAACTGACTGTGGCGGCGAGTAAGACTGTGTATATGCTCTTAAAGGGTCAGCTGCTACGTAACCCAATTATTAAACTGAATGACGTGTCATTGAAACGACATGAGGTAACGCGGTATTTAGGGCTTTATTTGGATGAGAAGCAGTCTTTCATACCACATGCAAGAACAATGACGGAAAAAGGACTGAGTATTATGCATAAAGTGGCGAGACTGAACAGTGCCTCCTTTAGGCTGCCGCTGAACGTTATGAGAGCGTATCACACTGCTCTATTTGAATCTATTACATGCTTTGCAGCTAGTGTCTGGGCACATCGGCTGCACCTAGGTACTCACGTAAACATAGTTAGGCGTGGCCAACGGAGTGTTCTGCTCCGATTGTCAGGGGCGTTCAATACCACTTCCATCGAAGCCTTGTATGTTGTACTAGGTGTATGCCCAATTGATCTTACCATCAGGCAACGTGCGGCAGCCTACTGGTTGAGGAGAGGGGAAGAAGGGAAGGTGAGAGATATTACAGGGCAAAATCTAAGGAACATGAAGGATTTAAGAGACTGGAAGCTACAGACATGGCAGTCTGAATGGGAAGCGACAGACAAAGGACGACGAGTGTACAACTTTTTTCCTGATGTACGTGAGAGATTAAGATTGCGACACTGTGATCCTACGCGCGGTATGGTCCATTTCCTGACGGGTCATGGACCATATCCTGCACACTTACAACAAGTGGGATTAAGAGAGACAGATGTATGTGTGTGTGGTCAAGTCGGTACACCGGAACACGTCGTTCTACACTGTCACAGGCTCTCAAGGACACGACAGCCAACTGTGAGTGAGGACTTATATAATCTAATAAGACAGCAGGATGAGTGGGTGAGACTGAACAATTTAAGCAATGAAATTTCAAATGTACTCCATGAACAGTTTAGGGAGGATCGTCCTTATGCACGGGTCAGACAGGGTGCACAGGTTAGGCAGCATCAATGGAGTGGCACTGACACAGACTCAAATACACAATCAGACCCAGATGAAGTTGTGAATGAGGACATGGAATGAAGGTTCTGGCATTCCAAGAGTGACTGGCTCGAAGTCAATTCCGAGCCCTCGCACTTGGGTGTTAATGTATACAGATAGATGTGTATTGTTGAAATAGAATTGTATAAATATTATGTATTGTCTGAAATTGTTCTTGTTTTCGTAACTAATGTAATGTGATGATTGGTAACAAATGTAAGGTACTCCTAAGATTATATATTAGTGCACATTTATCATGAACATGGTAGTATGGTTCTTGTTTGCATAGAGTAATGAATGTAGAGGTTCGAATGTACAGGAACCACATCCACTATGACACGCTCGAGGATTTGCCGAGCCCTCATATAGGTGTGGCTTTCTGTGGAACCAGAGCTTGCAGTTCTTAGTTACATCGCTTTGACCATCTGCCAAAGAAATAGATCCTAAGTTTATATATAACATATGTTGATTTAATTCTTCTTTGATTTTATATATTTCTAAATCTTAAATTTTCTAAATTTTTTGTCTGTATTAACAATATAAATAAAAAAAGGGAATAACAAACAGAAGAAGGTTAGTGGCACACCGAGGAAGAAATCTGGTCCGCCTCCACGTGGCTAGGGACGGGCAACGGTGTGAGAACTTTTACGACCATCTAGAAGTTCTCACACCGGCTAAGAGACCATGAGTGCCACTAACGCTACATATTGTAGAAGACATACAACCCACCATAGCTACTAGACGGTGGGTTCTTCTGTAAGTTAAATGAAAAAAAAAAAAAAAAAAAAAAAAAAAAAAAATGTACCTATGAAACTATTTGCATCAATTTTAGAACTCCGCTCTTCCCGACGGCCGCGCCTCAACGGCGGGAATTGTGCCGCCCCTCGCCACACCCGCCCGCGCCTTACAGGTGGGACAGCGACGCCCTCAGTGCCGACCGGCGGACTCCCGCTGTACCAACAAATCACAGGTTACACCGGTCTTAGTATCCAAGAACAAGAGCTTCTGAACGACCTACTGGACATGATGACTTTATACCAGCTAAATGACCCCCAGTATCCTCCAGAGGCTGAGACTAGTTATGGGGTTCACATTATGGAAATTTACAGCATGACAACGTTTAAAGATCATAGAGAAGGATTCAGGAATATGGGGCTAGACCTTACAGCTTATCCACGACTAACCAGGGAGCGGATTGGTGACCTCATTGATTTTGTCGGGGATAGTGAGACGGACCTAACAACTTTTTGGCCTGTTCTTAAGGATGCAGGTCGGATCACCATCGTTTATGCAGATATACTGGCCTGCGTGTCACTTATAAGGGGCCTAGATCCCATTCCTATGATCAGAGAATTTCCATCGGAACTCAGAACTGACCATGACCTGATGGCCCCCAGAGGCATAAGAAGTGCATTCCATATCTCTAAACTGTCAACAAAGCCCCCAGGTCCGGGGAATTTTCGACCGCTAGTAGGAGCTCCGGTTTACCAGTCACCACCTCTGTCAATCTACTGTCGGCCGAGTATGTTGCACAGGCCGAGTACTGCAGGCAGTGCCGGAGTCAATAAACTGCTAGAAGTTTTCCAGTGGTTGAACATCCGGGCGTTACCAAATTACAGAAATTACTTATGCCTGGCTGAAGGTCTAGGAGGATTCGCGTGCGGACTCTCTATGCTGACGTTTCATAGCCGGATCATATACAACACGATCCTAATGGAGGATGAGGCTAGTTATGAATGCCTAGAACTGACTAGAATTAGCAGGCCTAGGACCAACGTTCCGGACTACACGCTAATGAGGCAGGGCAACAGTGAATTGTCTAGAACCGAGTCAGCAAGCAATTACATGAACATTCTAGAACAGTGTGTGGTTGTGACTTGCGATTGCAACGATGGCCCTAACTTCGAGACTGTCATCAGACATGCTATTCAGATTTATCTATCTGTCAGAACCCAAGGTGGAATGCTGATTTTGAAGATATTCCTAAATAATTGGTCGTTAACCCTCCGGATTGTAAGGACATTGAGGGAATATTGTGTCAATGTCTACCTGATTAAGCCGTATAGTTCACATGATAACTATGAAAGTTATATAGTAGCACAGCAAGAAAGGACTGTTTACACTGGAGGTCCAATTCTAGATATGTATCCAGATTATCCAGATACTCGAGTGATGACTTACCATGTAAACGCTGTGATTGGACGAATAACCACACATGGGCTGACAAAACCACGACTGATATACTTGACCCCAGAGTTCCACTTACCAGATCATCTCATCAAGCGCTTAAATCCCCTGTGGTACGTGTGGCTGCAAAACCGACTTGGGTGGACCAATTGGATTGGAACATGCATATCTCTTCTCCAGCAGGGGAAAGAAGAGCTGTATATTTACATCAGGAACCGCTTATTGGATACGGAACGAAGGGAGCAGCAAGCTATAACATCATGTTCCCAGGAGGCACCTGTGCAACTAGGGTGGGGTACTAATACACGCAGTAGAGTTGTCAGGTTGGGTCACAATTATCTCTTTGCCGTAGGTATGCGACACTTACTGGATCTCCGGCTGAATTACAGTACCAACTTTGTAGATGAAAGGTTAGCTCGCGTGACATATCGAGATACTGTGGAACATATGGACCGCCGGTTTAAATGGGCACCCGTTAGGCAGGAGCATTATCAGGGAACCGTAAGGGATGGGACTTTCATATCTCGACCGTACTATTACTTCATCACAGGGATGGAAGCTGGGCTGTCACTCATCGGATGGAGTAGCTGTCGGCTGCCAGAACCAGAGGTAAGTGAATACGAACCGTATTCTTTTCAATATTCTCTACTTGGTATAGCTCTATAATGAGGGTTCATATCCTACTAGTGTGCTTGACAGTCATGCAGGGGAGTGTTGGTCTTATAGGATACAATTGTCATTCAAATGACGTGGCCATTCAAGCAGTGTCCTTAGCTGGTGTTGAACCTTGCATCGAGTCCGATACTCCTGAAATAACAGAAAATGTCACTGTACAGTTACTTCAAAGGCGCCACACCGGAAGAACGTATTACTTTAGTTGTTCAGTGGAGTATACGGAGCGAGTTTACTTCTGTGGGGCACATGGATATATCACCTTAGTGGCTGATGGGTACCAACAAGGGGTTACCACTTTGACACAAAAGGAGTGTTCAACTGTTCATCAAACAGGTGTTTATGCATGGAGGGGACGTCTAACCTTTACTTCCCTTCATGGAAACACTTCTGAGACCACAAGTTTTAACTATAAGGGATGGACGTCTACCGACGGTTACTGTGGGGGAGAGGACTACTAGGGGAACGGGAGACATTATAGCAACGTGGTTGTCAGTGTTACCCTGACCGTGATTCTCCATGACGGATGGGCAGATACAGATTTGTATAATGGGTTGATACAATTGCCAGGAGGGCATACAGCAGATTTGAACAAAGGGATGTTCACTGATTTGGTGTATGGGCAGACTTTCTGGACCCCTCATGATATCAGAACATGCTCATCTCTGTCATACATTGTTCTCTACATGGGTCCAGCCACGATGTATAAGGAGCGACTAGTCGTGGGTGAAAGACATATCATTGTCGTTGATCAAAGAAATCAGCTTTTTGCTCTCGAAGTGAAACAGCCTGTAACCGTTTGCCGAGTTAGTTGCTTCACCACAGAGCATCCGAGGCTGCTAATAAGCATAACTTCATTGCAAAACCCGGCCTTCTTTGAAATGGACTCACAATTGGACCCATTAGAGATTAGCCTTGCTACATATGTCAACAACAAATTTGTCTTTGTGGAGAGGCATGTAAAGAAGGCTTTAACCTCGTTATACCAGCACTTTGCTAGGCAATCCTGTGAGCTGAAACGATCACAGCTGCTAACTCTCCTCTCCATCGCCTTTATAAATGAAGAAGAATTCGCTTATGCCTATACAGGAGAAAAAGGATATACGGCACTAAGGAGAGGAGAAGTTTTATATTTAATCAAATGTGTTCCTGTATCGGTAACTGTCAGACAGACCACAAGATGTTATAGTGACCTGCCTGTGACCTATAGAAATCAGTCTGTATTTTTGAGCCCCAAATCAGGCGTGATTAAATCCACCGGATTAGAGGTAGAGTGCTCGTCTGTCACCCCGGCTTGGTTTTTCCTGTACGATGGATGGTATAGCATGTCCGGAGGAATGACTCATGGAAAGTTTGCACCTAGAGTTCTAAATCCTAGAGGATCTGGTAACTGGACCTACATCAGTCCGCGAGACATTGGAAATAGAGGACTATATACTGAGAAGGACCTTGAGACTTTCGAGACCAAACTAATGTTCCATGGAGAGAAGGAGTCCATGATAAACATTATTACCAGAGGGGCTGCCGGATTCAATCCAGATCATCAAGGTGTTGAAATTGATAGCTTGCTAACAGAAGCTACCATAGAAGCACTGTCAGCGAATATATTCCAGAAACTCTGGGGATGGTTCGGTTCATTTGGGACGTATATGTCGGGAGTGTTGGGTATCTGGTTCATCATAAAATTGTGCAAATTTCTCATCAATTCCCTAATCAATGGCACATTACTGTACCAAGTTTATGGGTTCGGAGTTGAACTGTGCGTGTGCATATGGTCTAACATTACACACATCTTACTCAACAGGGACCGGCCGGACCGTCGGACGCCAGCGCGGAGTGATGCTTCGGTGGAGGAGGGAAAGAAGGAGGAAGACCCTGCAGAAGACACCGAAGGAACACCGCTCAACAACCCTCCATCACACTCAAATTTGTATCCATCCATCAGTGGAGATTCTAAGTCTGCTAGTTTTGTTGTAAACGGCCTTGCCATCAGATAAGCTTAAGTGGTCTGTGGAAAATTATATTTTGTATGTTGTAAATATCTAACAATCTATAAAATTTGAAATATCCAACATTATAGAAATCCTTGGTTTAAAAAAAACAGCTCCGGCTGTCTCATACTAAGGGCCTGTAAGGTGTGCAGGCTCTGGGTTGGTAATAGGCAGTGTGGGGAAGGACGCGTCTCAAACAGCCTCTCCTTCTCAAGTGCCCTTACCCGCCTTCTAGAGGTGGAGCTGTTAAGCCTTCGGGCGACTGAAGGGAAGGGGCACGACGGTGTGCTGAACAACTTGTACACCGGTTCTGACGGCTTCATTTGCTGTGGTGGGATCCTGCCCCAAGTCGGCGAAGGTCACTCGCCTTGTCTTGGGCTCCGAGGCATGCTCTGCCAAGCCGGGGCATGGTGACATGTCCCCGGTTAGGTTAGATGGGTCCAGACCTCTGAACGTCTGGGGGACCGGCCCGGCACCTGAGTAGGACCGGGTCCTTGGCCTTTGGTGGGAACCTGGGCTAGTAAGGGGCGAAGGACGGAGAGTGAATCCGCTCTCCCGGAATGCGGGCGGCATTCGCCGATAAGGGAGCAGGTGAAAACTATAGTGGTGTGGCTGTTGAAGAGGACTAGTGCGCTGTACCCACGGCGTGCTAAACCTGGCAGCTCAGTTATTGACAGCTCTTGGTCAAGGGGCGGGACCGGTGAGCGTGCTGCATGTAGCCTCCCCCCATGCCAGAGAGGCCGGTCCGGGGCAAGAGACGGGCCTCCATCTTACACTCTCTTTGAATACGATAATGGCTGAAAATCAAGAGAGTGGTAATGTGTTAGATGCTTCCGAAACGGAAATCGAGGTGAATTTGACGGTTGCTGAGCGACACTCGAAATTTTTGAAATTGCTGGACTCGAGTGTCAAAAATGGAAAGATTAGCAACGGTGCGATTAACCAGATTAGGGACTTTATTGCAAATTGGGCAATTGTTCACTCCCAGCTAGAAGGGAGAGTATCCGAATTAGAAAATAAAAGGCTTAGAAGTCAGCCTACTCGGACGTATGCTGCGGTTGCCAAAGCCCCAGTGGCAAAGGCGCCGACAGCAAAAGAAACAATTCAAGAGAACATGAAAAAAGTTGCACCCACGGTCTTTATAAAACCTAAACCTGGCGAAGACATCAAAGCTGCTAAGACAGCTTTCGAAAAGTGTGTTGATCCAAAGAAAGATAAAATCAGGATCAACAGTGTCCGTACCTCAAAGAATGTGCTGATAGTCGAGACGGCCTCGCCAGCAGATAGCCAAAAGATCTTAGGAAATAAACAACTAAGCGAGAAAGTTAGGTGTGAACCTCCACGAAAGCGTCGTCCACTTATGAGTTTATATGATGTACCTACATTTATGTCAGCGGACAGCCTACTTGATGCGATATACACGCAAAATTTTGGCGTGTTAATGACTAGAAACGAGTTTGATGAAGAGTTCAAGCTACGTTTTAAAGTAGGGCCTCGAGGAAAGCTGACTGTACATCATGTTGTGGAAGTTTCACCGAACTTATGGAAAGTGCTAACTCGCGCTGGCCGGTTGTACGTCGGCTACTCAGCACTGAACATAAAAGATTACCTGGCAGTGCCACGTTGCACAAAATGCCAGGACATAAACCATACCAATAAGTATTGTACGGAACCGAATGTCATATGTGCCCACTGTGGCCTGTCGGGACATATTAGGAAAGACTGTCCTAATAAGGACAAGGCAGCGACATGTGTACCATGCAAGAAACGGGGCCGTAAGTGTGGTGGACCTAAAGATTGTCCAACCCACCGAATGTTCTTAGATAGACTCATTCAAAGAACAGATTATGGCGATATTTAAAGTGGTACAAGTCAATGCCATGCGCAGCCAGATGGTTGCACATGAGCTAAGGAAAGTTGCGGAACAAGATGGAATTGATATTCTATTGATACAAGAACCGAACTCCTGTGCGGGTCGAGTCTCTGGCTTTCCTGCAACAGCACAGGTGGTCTCCTCGGGTGGGAACCCCATGAGTGCAATTATTGTATTGAACAAAACTATTAAAACTACGGTATTAAATCAGTTCTGTACTGAGCATATTATAGTTGTACAACTTAATTTGTTGTCCTACAGTATGTACGTTGTAAACGTCTACTGCCAGTTCAGACATGACATCAAGATTTATCTTGATCAGCTGAATTGGATTCTAAGAGTTTTAGCCGGGCAGGCTATAATTGTAGCTCTTGATGCTAATGCTAAGTCCCCACTCTGGCACAGTGATGTACAGGACGGTAGGGGTGCGGAGCTTGTTGATTTGATAATGGAAACACACATGCATGTGCTAAACTTGCCTGGGTACCCCCCGACCTACTCAGGGAGGGCGGGTGCCACATCAAATATTGATGTCACACTAGCAAGCGAGAGGGCAGCACCCCACGTCCATAACTGGCAAGTAAGAGAACATCTAACTGTCAGTGATCATAACTGTATTACATTTGAAATAGCGTCGACCATCGCGGATGTGCCAGGTGATTGGGTGGAACGGTACAACTATGCTCGGACAGACTGGGACCGACTCGTGCAGGTGTTCAGTCCTCCTGAGTTCAGGGAGGGCATAGATAATATTGATGAAGCTGTGGAGGAGCTTGTGAGCTCCGTGCAAACAGCCATCACACTATCTGTACCTCGAATAGCGAGATACATCTGCAGGGAGTCCACCCCGTGGACCCCTGAATTGACTGTGCTTAAACGATCGGTCAGAAGGGCGCGAAGCAACTATCAAAGGAGCTTTGCCCACGACGAACGACAATACCATCTGCGTATTTATCGTCGTTTGAAGCAGAGATACAAGGATCAGTTAGACATTACAAGGCGCCAATCCTGGGAAAGATTCGTGAACGATCAGCTGGGAACAGACCCTTGGGGAGTTCCTTACAAAATCGTTCGAGAAAAAATTAGATCACCCATGATGCTGTCTACGCTACGTGCTGGGGATGGTGACACGACCAAGAATTGGGAAGAAACAGCAAGATTGCTGTTGGACACATTACTCCCAGATGATATCGAGGACCAGGTCTCGCACGAGCAGCGAGAAATACGTCAGGCACTCTCGATTCCGTATCTTAACGATACAAACGTGTGCCCTTTCTCAGCAGAGGAGGTAGAAGCAACCATCTACACCTTTGCAAGGAAGAAGGCGCCGGGTCCTGACGGGATCCCTGTGGAGATCTTACAGGGACTCGCACACTTGGTCGCCCCGGCACTAAGTTGCTGGCTGACCGTCTCCAGAGTCATCGAACTCTGTATGGTATGAGTGATAGGCAGTTCGGATTCCGAAAGGGTCGCTCCACCCAGGATGCGATCAATGAGGTTTGCCGAATTGTTCACTCTGCGACATCAAAGTATGTACTGGGCATAATGATAGACATCTCAGGGGCCTTCGACAACCTGTGGTGGCCGGCACTCTTCTCTCGCCTACGAGAGATTGGGTGCCCGCAGTTGGCTGTTTAGAGGCCTACTGTGATGGAAGGACTGCTAAGATAACGGCTCCTGGAGCCGTCGTATCTAAAAGAGTATCCCGTGGTTGTCCTCAGGGATCGGTGTGTGGTCCCATTTTCTGGGATATTAACATGGAACCTTTGTTGAACGTCCTGCAGCGAGAGACTGCAGTTCTGGGAGTCGTTGCTTATGCGGATGATCTCGCAATTCTAGTAGAAGGTGACACTCGCAATGTGATCGAGGACCGATCACGACTGGTTATTGATCTATTAACCAACTGGTGTACGAAGACTAAAATGTCTATAGCACCACAAAAATCCCTATATATGCTCTTGAAAGGCAAGTTAAATAGGGACCCAACAGTCAGAATTAATGGCCAAGCAGTGTCACGACAGAGATATGCCCGTTACCTTGGGGTGTATTTAGATGAGAATTGGAGTTTCATTCCGCATATCGAGCAAATAACGACAAAGTCCTTAGCTTTGTTCAATAAGATAATATCAATTTGACAAAGAAGGTTCCATCTGCCGTCAAAGGCAATAAATATTTATCATAACAGCATATTGGCACCAATAGTAGGGCACGCATCCAGTGTGTGGGCCCACAGGTTAGCTCTGGTGCGGCCTGCCGCTGCTGTCAGGCGAATACAGAGGAACGTTCTGTTGAGATGCATTGGAGCATTCAACAGAAGTCCAACAGATGCACTGTTGGTAATTATGGGTCTATGTCCATTAGACCTAATAATAAGGCAGCACGCAGCCTTCTATTGGCTGCGCAAACAGAACATCGACAGGGTACAAGAT
Source organism: Schistocerca piceifrons (assembly GCF_021461385.2). Taxonomy (NCBI): domain Eukaryota; kingdom Metazoa; phylum Arthropoda; class Insecta; order Orthoptera; family Acrididae; genus Schistocerca; species Schistocerca piceifrons. The sequence goes on along the minus strand of NC_060146.1, from coordinate 27,190,839 downwards.
ATAATGGGCGTTCCTCTGTTAAGTGTCAAAGCCATCCGCAAGAAAGTGCTTGACATTTGGCAGGACGAATGGGATGGATCCAGTACGGGCCGTAGAGTCCATGGGTTTATACGCACAGTGAGGGGAAGGTTAAATAACAAGATAATGAAGCCCTCGCAGGGCATAGTTCACTTCCTCACAGGACATGGTCCTTATCCCACGTACCTGCATAGAATAGGGAAAAGGCCAACACCGGAGTGTGACTGTGGTGCCCACGAAGGATCGCCAGAACACATAGTGTTCGAGTGCCCAATATATGAACAAGTTGTCTCAGGGGAGAGGGAGCTTCTGCGGACTAGAAATGTTAATGAAATATTGACAGAAAGCGAAATGTTCAGCAATTTCGCAAAATTGGTTAACGAAATCTCAAGGGAGGCCCAGCGCGCCTACCTTGGGAGAGAGCAAATGCGCTTAACATCTAATGCGCAATTGTATATATGTAAATATTATGTTTGTTTAAGTGTTGACTTAGAGCAGTGAGTAGTTGTAGTTAGATCAGCATGGTGGTGGGGGGAATAAAAGAGTTGCATAAATGGAGTGGTTTCTCTAGTAGTAGCGGCCCGCCTCCACGTGGCTAGGGACGGGCAACTCTCTGGCAGGATTCCAGAGAGGCTAAGAGGCCGATAATTCACTAAAGGCAAAGTTGCTTAATAAATATAAAGTATGCAGCCACTAATAAACCACTTCTGTAATGCTAATAGTAGAGATAGTTAGTATTAATACGCCCACTCAAAAGTATTAGAAAGTGGGTTATGGATGGTTCAATAATTTTTTGTACCGAAGGCCGTTATGCTGTCTAACCAGTGGTGGAGTCCACCTATACTGGTAGAAGACGGGCGGCTAAATGTCCGATCTCTCAACCTCCCCGTGGTGTAAGACGTGAGTAACCGGGCAACCGGTGAAACCAATGAGAGAAGGGCGACTCCCGTGCGGGGTGCGGACACGGACGCGGTGGGACTGGGCAACTGGTCTCTCCCGGCTGGGTCTTGCATTCCTGCTCGCCGTGGGCGTAAGGTGTCGGACTCTTGAGTCTAGTATCCTTGCTCACTGGCGATTGGCACTTGCTTGTTTTGGCGGCGCCTGCTGTGCTTCGGCTCCGGCTGGGATGCGGCGGGTGCCGCTTTTGCGCTGGCGGCGCTTTGTTGTGCTGCGGCTCCGGCCGGGGTGCGGCGGGCGCCGCTTCTGCGTTGGCGGCGCTCGCTGCGTCTCGGCTCCGGCTGGGATGCGGCGGGCGCCGCTTTTGCGTAAAGACATTTCGCGATGCACAGGCTGTGCTGCGTGTGTCAACAGCATAGGATGCTAACTTGTTGGGCGTGCCCAACTTGTAGAGCGTCTCGTTGCGAGGATGTGCTTTCCGTCTCTGCCTGTGTGCGCTACGGAACTCGCTCCTCACTGCTGCAAGTGCCACGGGAGTTTTACTCCCCACATGGAGGCGCACGTGTTGAGGCAGACGGACCGAACATCGGCCTGTCCAAGCTGAGCGTGCGTCTCTAACTACTGCGAGCGCTTGTAGGTGTCGGACTGCAAAGTCTAGTATCCGAGCTTGCATGTAGGAAGTGCGCGATCAGAGACCCGCGGTGGCTGACTTGTGCGCATGGCGGTGCGCCCTGTGCGGCTCGCTGGCGGTGGGCTCCTGCTGCGGCGCCGGCCTCGCGCGTGATCCGCTCGGCAACTGTCGGGCGGCGGTGCGGATGGCCGGGGTAGCGGCGGGGTTCGTCCGCCGGCCGGGCTGCGCGCGGTTGCGCTGTCGTGTCGGCTGCGCCGTGCTGGGTCGGGTGCGGCCGGGCTGCGCGCGTGCGCTGCTGGCTGGCGCGGGGCGGGCGGTCGGTCTCTGACTGGCGGTCTGCTCTCCCTGCTGCGCTAGCGGCGGGCGGCGGCCCTGCTGCGCCCGGCTTCGCCGGTCGCGTTCGGACAACTTAGCGGCGCCGCCCGGCCAAACATGGTGTTGGTTGTGGTTGGCGTGCGCGGTTGACGCACAAAGCACTGTGGGGAGTATGGCGGTCATCGTTCCTGCGGAAACGGAGTTCCCTACCCGGTGAACTTAATGTGGAAGCAGGCCGATGTCCTCGGGCGGGAGGGGCGTCTGAGTGCGAAGTGCCCTCTGCCTTTCAGAGGATGCGACGCGGACGGCGACCTTGTCTCGCTTGGAGGATTCCTTGGTGCACGACTGCGAAGGGGAGGCCGGAAACGGCCACCACAACGCGGAAGTCACCAGGAGCTGCCACAGGAGGGTGCTCCTGAGTGGTCTTAGACCACGACCACAGGGACGGAGGCTAATGCAGCCGCCGTACGGGCCTGGCAAACCCGGGGTACCCTAGCCCGGAGCTGGCAAGCGCTACCAGCGACGGCCGTAATCCGAGACGCGCACTTCAACGACCGCTGAAAAGCGCGCAGTGGAACGTCGTGCGCGTCTTGGACCGGCGTCTTGGCTTAACCGCCTGGGCAAGAGAAGGACAATCTCTATAAACATCCCTCACCCTCTGTGCTAGCTGGCGGCCATGGGGCGCAAGGCTGTTGAGTTGAGAACAGTCGTGAGTCAGCAACCTCAGAGGACCGGCCGACCCTCTGTTGTATAAGGCTTACTCAGGTGAGCGGGGCGACGCCTGGGTGGACCACTTACATCCCTAGCTGCTCGTGGGAATCACATGGATTCTCTCAACCACCCTTGTCCCGACGGAACTGGTGGGCCGTCGCGGAGTCAACACACCAATCTCTCGGGGAGCGAGTCTGACACCTCGTGTTATGACCACCTCCCAGCACAAGGGCAGTCGGAGGCCCATAGGCCACAAGACAATGACCCCGCGCTTAGCGAGTCGGAATTGGAGCCTCGGACACCTCGTGTTCGGAGCGCTAAGACGGCTGCAAGCGAGACGCTGACACGGACGCTCGCTGATACGAGCGAAAGTGAAAGCGAGAAAGAACGCAAGGCAAAGCTGAGGAAGCAGAAGAAACACCTTCGAAAAGTGCTCCGGCAGAGATCGAAGAGTGCGGACGCAGCAACCGAGCTAATGCCGCCACCCCGTCAGCCGGCGCCAAGAGCCGCGCCAAAGGCGGGAGATAAGCCGAAACCGGCGCAGGTAGCCGAGCGCAAGCCCGGCGGCCCAGTCGGGGACGGCGAAACGGGAAAGTCTGAACCGAAGGCGAAGACGAAGGCCTCGCGGCCGACGACACCGCCGGCGGGAAAGACTCCAGACGGGTCAGAGCTGGCGCAGGGAGCTGGGCAAAAGCCCGGCGGCCCAGTCGGAGCTGGCACGTCTGCCCAGACTCGCCCGGCGGGAGAGACGACGGTCGTATGGCCGCAGCCTCAGCCGTCGGAGACGGCGAAAAAGGTGCGGAAACCGGCGCAGGTAGCCAGGCAGCAGCCCGGCGGCCCAGTCGGTGACAGCGCCAGTAGTAGCCGCGCCTCTACGCCGACGTCGGGCACCGAAAGACGCAAGTCACGGATCCGACATAAGAAGCGTAAGAAGAACAAGCAGCCGGACTCGGCGCAGGTAGCTGGAATACAGCCCGGCGGCCCAGTCGAGGACGGCAAGTCCCGATACAAGGCAAGCCCTAGCGATCTTGCGACCATACAGCTTATCGCGACGCGGCTCGAGGACGTCCTGGAGCTCGTGGACGACTCTCTAAAACCAGGGCAACTGGTGGAGGAGAAAAGTCTGGGAGATTTCAGGAAGCGACTGAGAGCAAAGTTGTTTGACTGGGCTATGGCGCAATCGGCCCTCACTGGAAGGGTGGAAGCCTTGGAGGAGGAGATGGCGAAGACGAGAGCGGCGCCTACGGCGCCACCCAAGACCTTCGCTCAAGTTGTTGCCGCTCCGCCCTCGCCAGAACGGAAAACGCAGGCGATGATAACCAAAGCTCAGACAGAGAAGGCTACGCTCTTCATCAAGTCTAAGAGCAACGAAAGTGGCGCAGAAGTGCGAAAGAAATTCACCTCCCTGGTCAAGCCGGAGGCTGAAGGTGTGAAGTTCTCACGGGTCACTACCAGCGGACCGACGCTCATCGTTGATGTGGCGTCTGAGACTGATCGCCACAAACTCTTGGCTAATAACCAACCGACAGAGGCACTGAAGTGCGAACTGCCGAGAAAACTCAATCCGCAGATAATCATATATCATGTACCTTGTGTCATGAAGAATGAAACTGTAGTTGAGCTAACTAGAAAGCAAAACGACCTTGGAGGACTTTCGGAAGCACAATTCTGCAAGGAGTTTAAGCCAAAGTTCCGGACTGGACCAAGGGGCAAACTAACATCACATCTCGTGGTGGAAGTAAGCCCACGACTCAGAGTCGCCATTCTAAGACAGAAACGACTGTACATGGGCTTTGAGTCCATGCCTGTCGATGACTACTTGGATTTGAGTGTCTGCACGCGGTGCCGGGATGTGAATCACTCGGCAAGGTTCTGTAAGCAGGACCCGAGTGTAATAACATGTGGGCACTGCGGTGAGAACGGACACATGTGAAAGGACTGTGGAAAGGCGGGGGACCCAGCGGTCTGTATCCCGTGCAGAAAGCGTAATCGCAAATGCGATACGCCAGGCAAAGAGTGTGAATATTACAAAATTCTCACACAACGCAAAATCCAGCGGACAGACTATGGGAGATAAGACCTCTCGTCAACCGTCTCCTTACCGGCTGCTACCTCGCCTGTTGCCGACCGGACTGTGAACACTCACAATGTCCGCGTCGGTTAAAATAGGACAGCTGAACTGCGCGCGAACGCAAGCGGTGATGCACGAGGTACGACGCCGTGCGGAGGAGGAGTCTCTAGACATTTTATGTCTGCAAGAGCCCTACTCTAGGGACGGAAAGATCCGACATATGCCAACTACAGCTCAGATCCTGGCTGAGGGAGAGCATCCTATGGCTGCAATCGTTGTGCTAAATCGATCTTTAAGAGCAGTGAAAGTGGCGCACCTAAGCAACAGATGCATGGTGCTAGCCGAGATAAACACTGGCGATTTCACCTTTTTCGTGCTGAGTATGTACTTCCAGTACAGGCACAGAGAGAGGCCGTATATCGACAAGTTAAGAGAGGCGGTTGGGTTCTACCGCGATGATTTGCTCATCTGCACAATGGACGCAAACGCCATGTCACCCCTATGGCACAGTGACATCACGCCTGTTGGTGCGCGACGCGCCGCTAGGCGAGGTGAGAGACTCGCTGAAGCAATTCACGAGCTCGGACTAGAAGTGTTGAGCCGTCCGAACTTCCCACCAACTTTCGAAGGTCGTAGAGGTGCGACCTCGAACATTGATGTGACACTCAAGAGTGCACACGCTAATCTCTGAGCGGAGAATTGGAAGGTATGGCGGGGAATGACACTAAGTGACCACAACCTGATCACATTCACTGTAGCCTATGATGGGGAGCCTCTTCCTCAAGACCAGGTGAACGGCATCGTCAGGTTCAACTGGCGTAAGGCTGATTGGGATCGACTAAGAGGAAATCTAGTGGTACCGAATTGGCCAATGGATCGCGTTGTGGACGTAGATCAAGCTGCAGAAGATCTAACGGCAGCTATACGGACAGCGGCAATGGGTGCAGTCCCGTTGGCCCGCACAGGGAAAACGCCAAAAACACCTTTGAACCCTGAGCTGCAGCGTCTCAGACGCGAATGCCGAAGAGCGCGGCGGCACTACCAGCGCAGCATTGGCGATCACTTGCGTGAGGCCACGCTTGTGCGGTACAGGAGGGCCAAGGCGGTGTTTAAGCGGACCCTGCACAAGGTACGGACTGAGAGTTGGCAATCTTTCGTTCGTGACAGTCTGGCGGCTGACCCCTGGTCTACGCCGTACAAGATTGCGGCGTCGAAAGTTCGGTCACCGACGGTCCTGTCGACCCTAAGGAAGATCGATGGCAGTCACACCAGGGACTGGCAAGAGTCAGCTGAGCTCCTCATGAGTACCTTATTGCCCGATGACAGTAGCGAAGATGAGAATGAGGAACAGGGGAATCTGAGGCGACAGCTCCATGAGGTGTATGCTGAGGAGACGCCTGTTGCTCCATTCACTGAACGTGAAGTTACCGATGCAATTCTTGAATTGCGCCGTAAAAAGGCGACGGGCCATGATGGACTCGCTGCTGAGGTTCTCCAAGGCGACGGGCCATGATGGACTCGCTGCTGAGGTTCTCCAAGGCTTATGGACGGAGATCTGCCCATACTTGACAAACCTCTACAATGAGTGTTTACGTCAGGGACGGGTACCAGTGTCGTGGAAGTTGGCCGAAGTGGTCATTCTGCGAAAGGGTGAGGACAAGGATCCGGAAGTGCCGAAATCATACCGACCCATCTGTCTCTTGAACTCCATGGCCAAGCTCCAGGAGAAGCTCCTATCCCTTCGGCTAGAGCAACACCGGGAGCTGAAGGGACGAAGTCCCGACCAGTACGGATTCAGGAGGGGCCTGTGCACGGAGGATGCTATAAACAAGGCAATGTCGTTGGTGGACACATCTACAGCTAAGTACGTTGCGGGGATAATGGTTGACATCGCCGGGGCTTTCGATAACCTATGGTGGCCGGCACTGTTCGACAGCCTAAGGAAGTTGGAATGCCCTGGGCCCCTGTACCGGTGCCTGCTTGACTACTGCCGAGATCGACGAGCGGTCTTGCGGTGCCCGGGGCGGGCGGTTGAGAAGTCGATCACCAAGGGATGCCCACAGGGCTCGGTCTTCGGTCCCATATTCTGGGATGTAGGCCTCGAGCCAGTGTTGGAAGAACTTGGAGAACTGCGACAAGTGCGAGGCGTGGTGGCGTACGCTGATGACCTCCTTCTAGTAATAGAAGGTGACTCTCGGGCAATGCTGGAAGCTAACTGCAATGTAGCGCTTAATGCACTGCAGCAGTGGTGCCAGAAAGTGAAGCTGCGGCTATCTGCAGAGAAGAATGTGTATATCTTGCTGCGCGGCCGTTTGGCGCGGGACCCTATACTCCGAATCGCTGGCGGTGCCAACGAAGGGGTTATTAGGCGAACACGCATGGCGAGGTATCTGGGAGTCCACCTCGATGAGTCCAGACTGTTCTCTGCGGATATCGAGATCGTATGTCGCAAGGGCCAGGCCCTCTTCCACAAGATAGCCAGTATAGCCAACAAGCAGTTCCACCTGCCGTTGCAAACACTGAGGCTATATCACTCGAGTATTCTCGTGGCCATCACGGCCTACGGGTCGAGTGTCTGGGCTCATAGACTGAGACAGCGGAAACCTGCAGCGGCTTTGAGGAGGCTCCAGCGCCAAGCGCTGGTGCGCCTCACTGGTGCATACAGCACGACATCCGCCGATGCGCTACTTGTCATCACAGCAATCCCCCCACTCGACCTTTTGGTCAGGGAAAGAGGTGCGCTGTATTGGCTCCGGAAGGGCAATCCGGAAGGAGTCAATAACATCCTAGGCCGTCCAGCGAACAGCGTTGCTGAAATTCGGAACTGGCTCATTGACGAGTGGCAGCAGAGGTGGAACGCGCTCCGCACTAGCAGGCGCGTGTACCGAATTTTCCCCAATGTGAGAGAGCGGATGAGACTTCGGTTTCCGAAACCCTCACGGGGACTGGTGCACTTCTTGACAGGACATGGCCCATTTTCTACCTACTTGTGTAGGACTGGCAAGAGAGAAACTACAGACTGTGACTGTGGCAAGGAAGGAACCCCGGAGCACGCTCTGTGGGACTGCCCACAATTTGCCGAAGTGCGGGGTGACGAACTGCCCCCTAATAGAGATGTTAGAGTGCTACTCCGGAGCAGAGAGCACTGGAGGGCGCTCAACACTCTTGCCTCTGCAATATCCGCATCGGCGCTGGAACAATATTTGCAGCGTAGGGCTCAGGAACTCGTGAGGGATAGAGCAGGAATGCTCGGTGACCCCGATACGACTCCAGAGGCCAGCAGCAATGATTCAGACGCTGACTCGTGGGTCGAAGATGACTAAATGGTGACTTGACTCTAGGCCAAGAACCTGGAAAACTCCGGGCTCGACGATGGGCAAGGCCTGGCTAGCCTGAGCCGAGTGCTGTGAACCCTGCTCACCGCCGGGGAAACGTGCGCCGGCTGATTGCCCATTGTAAGCGGATGCTACGGCGGCACCACCTCCACGCGGTTCCCCGTGGGCACTGGGCGGCAGGCCGCGAGACCTAACGCCCGGTGGCAAAGTGTGCTCCTCTGAGGATATAGAGGGTCCGTACCCCCGCACAGTGGTGACGGTGTGGGGGTAGTTTTTCCAAGACCGCTTCCTGCGGTGGCAACGCTGGGGTAGAGTCGACACTCGCCCACTGGTGGAAGGTAAACATTCTGCTGTACATCAGTACTTTACTAACAGTTCAGTTGTCTCACGGCACTGCTTAGTAAATGATGCAGGGCCACATGGATAGATGATACATGCAAATGTACCTATGAAACTATTTGTATCAATTTTAGAACTCCGCTCTTCCCGACGGCCGCGCCTCAACGGCGGGAATTGTGCCGCCCCTCGCCACACCCGCCCACGCCTTACAGGTGGGACAGCGACGCCCTCAGTGCCGACCGGCGGACTCCCGCCATCTGTGCGTGCGCGAGTGGACTACTTGGCCAACCTTCCGGCGTAACTGGGCCGCGCAGCGCAGTACCGACCGGCACTCGCCGGCGTTAACACCCGACCTGCGCGCTACGGCGTGTCGCCTCTTGCGCGCCGCGCTGCCGTATCGCTTCCAACGCATTTTTTGCCTCTGCCGGCTGCGTGATGGCGCATCGCCCCCACGATAATTTAACAGTTTCAACCACCCTGGATCGTGTGCGGCAGCTTGGTGGTGCGTGCACCACACCAACGTCATCCACAAGCCATTCTGGAAGAGGCAATAGTAGCAGTAAAGTGTCGCCGGTTGGCATGGCGTCGGGTGTTCACGATTACATGGTAATGACCCCAAGTCAAAAAATCGCCGCAATCGACGAAATACTAAATGAGATCGGCGCTGAACTAAAAGCCAAACACGTGTCGGCAAGTGTTCTACAAACAGTCAGGAACAAAATATTTCCCGTCGCATTCCAGTTAACGTCCGCTGAGGCAAAGGTTGATCTCTTAAAAGAGCAAAACAAAGACCTCCTACGTGAACTACAATGTTCGGCAGATCCAGTCAAGGAGTTCCGTATTGAGACACTTAGTGATCAGGTTAATAAACTCGAGGAGGAAAACTCTAGGCTCACAGAGATTAATCAGGAACTTAGAGGGCAGGTCAGGGATTTAACAGAAAAGGTCACGGAACAGGCTCAACAGCAGGCCAAAACCTTAACATACGCTGCAGCCCTATCCACCGCCACAAAAGAACACAAACGAATTGAGGCAGCCAAAGCGAAACAGGCAACCACCCTCTTCATTAAGTCAACGTCCAACCAAGACACCAAAGCGGTGAGACAAACACTGACCCAACACATTAATCCCAGGCAGGACAATTTACACATCAAGTCGATTAAAAATACAAAAACAGCGGTCATTGTCGAGGCAGCCACACAGGAAGATTGTCGAAAAATAATCGAAAGAGCGAAGGACATTGGCAACATTACCTGTGAAGGGCCCAGAAAGAGAAAACCTTTAGTTGCGATCTATCGGGTGTCCGACACAATCACTGACAAAGACTTCCTAGAGTGCCTTTATGATCAAAACCTAAGCGACGACTTCTCGAAAGACGATTTTGACAACGAGGTCAAAATAAGATTTCGCACAGGACCCAAGGGCAAGGGCTACAACCATCAGGTCCTTGAAGTCCCGCCGAAGTTATACTGGTACCTTACGAAAAAGGGCAAAGTATACATAGACTACCAATCACTAACTGTCAGGGATTACACAGCTGTGAGCCAGTGCTACAACTGCTGTGACGTTGGACACACAACGAAATGGTGCACCGAGCAAGCCGCCATCTGCTCATGGTGCGGCAAGAAGGGCCATAAACGCGCCGAGTGCCGAGCCAAGGAGGCCATCGACTGCATCCCTTGTCACAACAGAAACCGTAGGTGCAACAAAAGTAAGGGAGGTGCTTGTCAAACGTACAAACAACTCCTAGACCGCCTAATTGACAGCACCGACTATGGAAACTAACAGTCCCTCAACCCCAACCGGTGGGAGACATAAACCTACCCAAGCACAGACACACCCATACAAAGCACCCTCGACAATAAATCGCAATCACCAGCGTGCCATAACTTGGCGTAAGAGGCAGAAACTTCTCCCTGACGACTACCCAAATGACGGCTACATCCCAGGACTGTCACACAATACGAACTTGGAAGACAGCCACTATGCAACGATCGATTACATAGACGACCTCACGTTAACTGGACAGATACCATCAGACGCAGCCAGACTAATTAAGAGACAAATCCTGCACTGGCTAACTTTCCATACGACGCTCATAAACAGAATTGACGAACTTGAAGACGCATTAATAGTAACAAGCACTGCATCCACACACAACCAAGACAACCATGACACATATGACCAACTGCAGCAACATCACACAAGCATGACGCCGAAGAACAAAGACTATACATCTACTCAAGCGCAGCCCCGTACCTACGACACCAAAAAATGCGAGGGGCGCATAAAGCCTGTCAGATTCGTACAAGGCGAGACCTTAAACCCCAAAGAAACAGACGTACTGGTCAACCAAACCAACAAGACTGGCATACTGACGAAGGACCAAGACACTGACAACACCCATCACCATCTGCAAAACAAACGAAAGATATGTCACACTGACATACCCGCAGAAGATGACGATGACACATACTGCTGCCCTTACGCCAATGAATGCGGTGTACATAACCATCAAACCAACAAAACCACCCCTGGGCAACCCGAAACGCAATCCGAAAGAGCCAACAGCACACGTGTGACAGAAATACCCAAGGAGTCGAAACAACCAATACGTGAGGGGAAAGAAGTTGCGTGTGACGATCATTTACGACAACCGCGGTCGCCTCCACCAAGTGCTACAAAAGTGCCCTCTACAGGCGACACCGGCCCCCTCTCATCACCCAAGTCCATGTCAGCAAGAGGAACACCAGCACCACCAGCTGCTCCCCCTGCGCACACCAACAGCAGCAACAGCAAAGCACCCACCGCCGAGGGGCAGCGTGCAGCTGCCACTCAGCCACGACACCCCAAGACGGCGCAGACGCCGACACCCGCTACCACCACCAGCGATTTTAATTATAACAGCATAGATTTAAACCTAAAATTAAGTAGGTTAGAAAAAAGGGAGTTCTTTGAAACTGCGCAAAGAATGATCATCAGGCTACATCACCCCTATGGCAACTCAGTCTGCTTTCGCACAACGGAGCAGACGGACAGAATAATCCTGAAAACAGAGAACATTCCCACAGACTCAGAAAGTCTGCTACACCTACTCCTGCAGGTATGTGCTCGCAGAGAGGAAAAATTTGATCTTGACAAATTATACAAAGATCACGCCAGGGCCTATGGAAGGACCTATTTCGACTTCAGTCAAACAGGAAGTGCTACGTGCATGTGAAGCATCCGATCTGAGGGTTGCTCAATTGAACGCTATGAGAAGCACACACGTTAGTCTGGAACTTCCACAGGTCCTGAATGAGCTTAACTGCGATATCCTGTGCATACAGGAGCCATATACTAAACAAGGTCATATCACCAACATCCCCACCCACGCGATACCGATATCGGGTAAGGCGGACTGCAAGGCGTCAGTCATAATCCTCAACACAGAGATCCACCCGGTTAAGATCACGGAATTATGCACAGAACACATTGCTACAGTGGAGATTACGCACAGGGGCGACACATGGGTCGTTGCATCGATTTATGCTCAATATAGCCATTGTATCAATCCATATGCAAATGCCATCAGACAGATCGCACAATACGCCGGCAACAAAAAATTATTAATCTGTGCAGACATCAATGCAAAATCCACTCTATGGCACTCCAACAGAACAGATGACAGAGGACGAATAATCAATGACATAATACACGAGAACTGACTGAACGTAATTAACGAGGAAGGACACCACCCAACATTCACAGGGCATGACGGCTCCTCATCCAACATAGACATCACCCTTGCAAATAACGCTGCGATCACCTACATACAAGACTGGACGGTGCACGACCACATCACCATGAGTGACCATAATGTTATCACACTAACTCTACAGAAGACAGCACACAACAACACTGCAACACAACCCCGAAGACTGCTCTTCCATAAGACAGACTGGGACACAGTAAGACACAAGATACAGGAACAATCACTGCAGAACATCAGAGGCAGTGTTGACTACAGAGCACACAAGCTAACAGAAATCATCACACACATACAGAACACCTGCATCCCCACATCATGCAAAACAAAACAACAGACCATCCCTTGGACCGCACACCTAACTCAACTCAAGCAGGACACCAGACGCAGACGCAGACTCTACCAAGGGACGATATCGGACATAGAAAGACAAGTAAGACTAAATGAATATCGGCTTGCCAAGGACCGATACAAACAAGAACTAAATAAGACTAGAAAGGACCAATGGAATGACTACATAGCAAGACAGACACAACTTAACATATGGGGGGAACCTTATAAGATCGTGACCGAAAAAATCAAGAGCCCACTGGTTCTGGGAACGCTAAGACAGGATGACGGGGTGATGACAAAAGGATGGAGAAGCACAGCGGAGTACCTGCTGGGCAAACTCCTCCCTGACGACATCGCCACCACAGACACACCAGAACAAGCTGCATTGAGACGTGAACTCACCACAGCCTACACCACACCAACCGTCACCTGTCCGTTTGCGCAGGAAGAGGTGGCGATAGCGATCTCAGAACTTAAAAACAAGAAAGCGCCTGGACCAGATGGTATCCACTCTGAGGTACTAAAACAGATAGCACCGCAGATCACTCCATACCTTACAACACTGCTGAACGATGCACTAAGGCTAGGCCGTGTGCCTGCAGTGTGGAAAGCCTCTAGGGCGGTCATCATCAAGAAAGCACCAGACAAAGACCCCTCAGAACCCAAATCATACAGACCCATATGCCTCATCAATACACTCGCCAAAACACAGGAAAAACTCCTTTGTAAAAGACTCCAAACACATCGCACACTTCGGGGACTGACACCACACCAATATGGCTTTCGGCAAGGAAAGTCTATTGACGATGCAATCAACAAAGCACTTCAAATCGTACACAATACACCTTCAAAGTACACACTAGCCATCATGATTGACATTTCGGGTGCATCTGACAATCTATGGTGGCCGGCCCTCTTCAAGAGGCTCAGACACCTGCAGGTACCGGAATCTCTGTACAACAGTCTTGTAGACTACTGCAGGGACAGAACAGTCGCTTGGCATATGGACGACAAGAAAGTAATCAAACGTATTACCAAAGGTTGTCCACAAGGATCGATCTGCGGCCCCATCTTCTGGGACATACTGTTAGAACCACTCCTAGACTTACTTGAGGAGCACAATACGACAGATGGAGTTGTCGCCTATGCTGACGACCTGCTTGTGGCAGTATCAGCAAACAACCGTGCCCAGCTAGAAGACAGAGCGAATGATACACTTAAAACAATAACACAATGGTGTACAGACAACAAGCTCAAGGTAGCAGAAAACAAAACAACATACACACCACTAAAGGGCATCCTGCATAGGAACCCAACAGTCAAAATCGGGGACACGAACATTAAAAGATCAAAAGTAACACGCTACCTTGGAGTCTACATAGACGAACGGTTGAACTTCCACGAACACATACGAATATCCACGGACAAAGCAGAAAAAATACTGCACAAACTGGCAAGGCTAAACTCGGAACAATACAGACTACCACTGTCAGTTACACGAACATATCACTGCGCTCTCTTCGAGTCGGTATTATGCTTCGCTGCCAGCACGTGGGCCCATAGACTCAGCCTCTCCACCAACAGAACCGCAGTACGGCGGGGGCAAAGAAGCATTCTGCTTCGACTAACTGGGGCCTTCAACACAACCTCAGTCGAAGCACTTTGCGTTGTAATGGGAATCTTCCCAATAGACATAACCATAAGATATCGTGCGGCAATGTACTGGCTTAGGATGGGGAAACTAGACCAGGTTCGGCAGATCACTGGTGTACCATATGCTACATCACGTCAACTCAAAGCATGGCGAGTGGATACCTGGCAGAGCGAGTGGGCTAATAGCGATAAGGGCCGACGAGTCTATAGCTTTTTCCCTGACATCAAAGAACGATTAAGACTAAAGCATATCGATCCTAGTCGCGGTATGGTACACTTTCTGACAGGCCACGGCCCTATCCCACGCACCTGAGCCGCCTGAGTCTGCAACAGACTACCAGATGCACATGCGGGGAAGAAGGCTCCCCAGAACACACTGTCCTATTCTGCAGGCAACGCACAAACACTAGACACACACTACACATTACCCGGCAGAACACCCAAGATGAAATATACACTATCTTACGTGACCCAGACCTATGCGACAAACTCAATACATTAACTGACGAAATATCCAGGACCCTGTATACAGAATATCTGAACAACAGACCATACAGAAGGCAAGGCCGGGGACGCAGACCACAGAGTGCCCATGGAACGGATAGCCGTATAAACACCTCGGGCGAAGACACGGATGTTGAGATGAATCATGTCAACGACCCACTGTGGCGACCTGCACATGAGTAGTCTAGGTACCAGAGCAGCACCTAACACAAAAGAACACACATGCACACAAAGGCCACAAAACTGAGAAATAGCCAAAGCCAGACACCTACCCCTGGGACCTACGCATCCTGGCGAGAAGCAACACTCGGCTTGGATGGAAGGATCTTAATTGTGGTTCCCCTTAGCTGGGCCCAACCCGACGGATACTTAGCCTGGACGGTGATTTTCCCCGATCTACGTTGAGTTGCCACGCAACCGGGAGGCGGGAACTGGTCTGACATGCACACGTACACACATACACACACAAACACATTGCACATAACATACAAGAACACACATATAAGGATACGCAGTCAAAAGGTGACACCACACCTGTAAACAAGAGTTAGCTGCAAGATAGGCACCTACCTTAGGAACCTACGCCTCCCGACGAGAGGCGACACCCGGCCTGGATGGAAGGATCATAATTGTGGTTCCCCTTAGCTGGGCCCAACCCGACGGATACATAATGTAGATCGGGGAAAACCACAGTCCAGGCAGAGTTGCCATGTAGCCGGGAGGTGCCAATCATTCATCAAGCAAGTACTGGTCTGACACGCCCACACACACACACACACACACACACACACACACACACACACACACACACACAATTACACATATTGTGACACACACACACACACACACACACACACACACACACACACAGACTCAAAGGAAACACAATAAAATCACCACATCACATCTAGACTAGTTAATATTTAATTTAGTACCATGCAAGTAGTAATAAATAAATTAAGTTTACAAGTATATGTGTGAACTGTGAGTGGCGGCCAGCGTCTTGAAGGTCATTCCAAGACCCTGACCGCAACCCACACACTGGTGGTGGAAATTTCTCTATCCTCTTCTTTCCTATCTTTCTATTCACTTCTTATTAAATATAAAAGAAATTGTTTTCCATTTCTGTATTTTTTATATTATTTGTAAATGTATCTAAAAGCTGCACAACGAATAACAATGAACAAAAACCGCAAAAGCCCGCCTCCACGAGGCGGGACACGGGCAACAGTGTAAGTGGGATCGGGAACAGGGGAGGTAACACACAAACCACTCCTGGGCCCGAGCCCAGTCACAGTGGCCAAGAGGCTTATCACGACTCACCATAAGCAATTACAAGGTGGGTAAATAAATAATAAGCAGCAAGTGAAAAAAAAGTGTACCTATGAAACTATTTGCATCAAGTCTAGAACTCCGCTCTTCCCGACGGCCGCGCCTCAACGGCGGGAATTGTGCCGCCCCTCGCCACACCCGCCCGAGCCTTACAGGTGGGACAGCGACGCCCTCAGTGCCGACCGGCGGACTCCCGCTGTACCAAGACACCACACCGGTGACATCTGCACTTCGAGATAAATATAGCGGAATCATCCCATATGTAGAAAAAGAGCAGAAGGGAAAAGTCGGCCAAACACCATGGCATGCTGACTACAACAATGTAGAACTAAACTTAAGACTAAGTAGGCTAGAATATAAGGATACTTTCATCACAGCACAAAGACTGCTAACCAGACTACTTCACCCACTAGGCAGCTATGTATGCTTCCCGACCACTGAACAATCTGACAGAATGACTTTAAAGACCGCAAACATACCTACAGACCCAGCAGAGCTATAAAAATTAGTCATACTAGCGTGTAGTCGGAGGGGGGAAACATATAACCCACACCAAGTGTACAAGGACCAAGTGAGGGCACATGGCAGAACTGACTTTGACTACTCGCAAACAGGACACAAATTCTACCTTCATGTGAAACACCCATGAAAATAATACAACTTAATGCTAATAGAAGCACACTCGTTAGTGCAGAACTGCCGCGAGTAGCTCTGGACTTGCAGGCGGATATTCTCTGCCTGCAAGAACCTTATGTGACAACCCAGGGAAACTTAACTAACCTACCCTGGGACGCTGTCACAATCTCAGACAGACGAAACTACAAGGCTGCCATAGTTGTCCTCAACAAAACTTTAAATATCACTAAGATTACGCAGCTATGTAACAGTCATCTGGCCACGGCAGAAATAACTAAGGGTCGAGACACATGGGTGGTCTCATCACTATACGCACAGTACAGTGACGACATAGAGCCATACCTACATATGATACAAGACATTGCTGAGTACTCTAGAAATAAGAACCTAATTATATGTGCAGATATCAACGCTAAATCCACACTATGGCACTCGGACAGAACGGACGACAGAGGACGGAAAGTCAACGACGTCATACAGGAGACACAACTACATATTATAAATGAAGACGGACCTACACCTACATACAGAGGTGCAGGCGGATCTGCCACCAAAATCGATATTACTCTGGCGAATGACAGAACATTAGGACGACTGCAAAGATGGACCATACACGACTCTCTGACCACAAGTGATCACAACATAATAGAAATAAGTCTCACAACAAACAATTATCGCACCACACACAATACAACACACTTCAACTTTAAAAGAGCGAATTGGGACAGACTACAACAAATTGTTCAAAATGAGAATATATACAACATACAGGGAAGCGTGGACTACAGAGCACACAAACTGACACAAATCATCCAAACAGCACAAGAAACAGCAATACCTACGCACACACACAGCAAACAACGGGAAACACCATGGTCAGACGAATTAACCAGACTCAAACGTGACATGACAAGGAAACGAAAACTATACCAGAGGACATGGATACAAAGAGACAAACTACTAAGACTAGCTGCATATAGGGAAGCCAAAGAACTCTTCAAAAAGACATTATTTCAGACCAGGAAACAACATTGGGAGAGCTACTTGACCACACACACACACACACAACAGAATATCTGGGGGGAACAATACAAGATCCTGACAGAAAAAATAAAGACCCCATTGGCATTAAGCACGCTACGGCAGGATGACGGCACAATGACAGTGGGATGGAGAAACACAGCACAATATCTGCTGAACAAACTCCTCCCGGAAGATGCCACAGACTCAGACACACAGGAACAGATCACACTCAGACAAGAACTTCATGAACAGTATAACACCGACGCCGTCACCTGTCCCTTTGCGCACGAGGAAGTTGCGGTAGCGATAAGAGAGCTAAAGAATAAAAGAGCACCTGGACCCGACAGGATCCATGCAGAAGTGCTTAAGAGGCTAGCACCACAGATCACCCCATACTTAACAGAACTACTAAACGACGCCTTAAGGCTAGGCCGTGTACCGACAGTCTGGAAAACCTCAAATGCAGTCATCATACGAAAATCGTCAGACAGAGACCAATCAGATCCGAAATCCTACAGACCAATATGCCTCATAAACACCATGGCAAAAATCCAAGAGAGGCTACTGTGTGACCGCTTGCAGGCTCACAGAACCCTACTTGGATTGAATCCCCACCAGTTTGGATTTCGGAAAGGGAAAAGCATCGATGATGCAATAAACAGAGCTTTAGAAATTACACAAAACACAGATAAAACATACTCTTTGGCAATCATGATAGACATCGCAGGAGCATTGACAACCTGTGGTGGCCAGCACTGTTTCTGAGGTTACGCCAGATGGAAGTACCCGCAGCCCTATACAACAGTCTTTTAGACTACTGCAGAGACAGAATAGTGGAATGGCGCGTGGGCAACCGGAAGGTAATAAGGAAAATTACCAAGGGATGTCCGCAGGGATCGATCTGTGGACCCATCTTCTGGGACATAATTTTTGAACCTCTCCTGCAACTGCTGGAGGAGGATATGAGGACAGACGGTGCTGTCGCCTATGCAGATGACCTACTGGTGGTCATCTCAGCAAATACAAGAGCCCAGCTAGAGGAGAAGGCGAGTGGCACACTGCAAACTATAACACAATGGTGCAACACAAACAAACTCAAGATAGCGGGCAACAAAACAACATACACACTGCTCAAAGGGCAACTCAGACGCAATCCATCTATTAAAATACAGAACAACAACATAAAGAGAATGACGGTAACCCGCTACTTGGGCGTATACATAGATGAGAAGCTGAACTTCCATGAACATATCAGAATAACAACAAACAAGGCAGAAAAATTACTACATAAACTGGCAAGGATAAATTCAGGACAATACAGACTTCCTCTGTCAGTCACACGAACTTACCACTGCGCACTCTTCGAATCAGTGCTAAGCTTTGCGGCCAGTACATGGGCGCACAGACTCAACCTCGCAACAAACAGAACAGCGGTTAGGCGAGGGCAGAGAAGCGTCCTTCTGCGACTATCGGGAGCCTTCGGCACTACATCAGTTGAAGCACTGTGTGTCGTGCTAGGAATCTTCCCGATAGATATCACAATCAAATATCGGGCCGCTCTGTACTGGTTAAAGATGGGTAGACCAGACCAGGTCAACATATTGACTGGTTCCCCGCTGAACAATAAGCGGGACCTCAAAAAATGGAAAATCGACACATGGCAACAGGAATGGGGCACAAGTGATAAGGGACGGAGAGTCTATACATTTTTTCCGAACATAACGGAAAGATTAAGAATGAAACATGCCGATCCCAGCCGCGGCATGGTGCATTTCTTGACTGGCCACGGACCTTATCCCACGCCCTTAAATCGCGTGAGTCTTAGAGACACATCAACGTGTACATGTGGAGGTATGGGAACCCCCGAACACACAATCCTATTCTGCGGGAAATACAGACAGCACAGGAACACACCTGGGATACAACACCTACAGACAGAGGAACACATATACGATGCGATCAGAACACCTGAACTTTGTGGCATTCGTCAGATATTTTGTCTGTTAGTGCGTTCAGTATGTCCCAAAGAGTACAGGAACAGAAGACCACACAGACAATAAACCTATATGCAGCACCCCGACAGACACCATAGTGTGGAAGATCTAAACTAAGTCTCAATATAAAACAACTGACATGCAATAGACTTACATAAGTAGACCTAAAACTGACAATAGATTAATGTATAAAATTAGACATAAACAGTGTCCGCGCACCGTCGCAATTGCCATCAGCTGCCACGGCACTCTAAACCTGTATACAAGTAACCAGATAGGACATAAATAGAGATATCAAACGCCATAAATAGAATAGAATAGAACTTCCTAGGCTAAGGTTAGGGGACTGAGGATCAGAGGCTTGAAGATAAATCCCAAGGCGCTCATCCTCAGTCCCCTACGGTGGTGGGACTATCATCTCTTCCTTTCCTATCGTCTTTTCTCCTCTTCAGACTAAACTATTCCTTGTATTTCCTTCTTCTAATTCAAAATTAATTTTTGTAAAATTTTTGTTAAATCGGTTTTGGGAAAGCTGCCAAAGTAAAGAAAGAAATAAGAGAAAAAAAAAAAAAGCACAGACCCGCCTCCACGTGGCGGGACACGGGCAACGGTGCGACCGGATGCGGGAACTGGTGTGAGTTTCATCAACTACATCAGTGTCCGCACACCGGTCGTAGCGGCCAAGTGGTCAAAATAGACCCACCTTAAGCACTTAGGTGGTGGGTCGTAAAATCAGGGCGGCAAGTGAAAAAAAAAGTGTACCTATGAAACTATTTGCATCAAGTTTAGAACTCCGCTCTTCCCGACGGCCGCGGCTCAACGGCGGGAATTGTGCCGCCCCTCGCCACACCCGCCCGCGCCTTACAGGTGGGACAGCGACGCCCTCAGTGCCGACCGGCGGACTCCCGCTGTACCTATGAAACTATGGGAAATCGGTCTGCGTGGCGCCACCCGGGGAAGGAGTGTTGCCTTCCATAACTGGGTTAAAACCGCCAGGAGACCCTCTGATTCCCTGAAATCGACGATCGCATCAGGGCTCGGAGGAACCTGAGTGGGGCGGGGACTGTAATGTCCAATCCTGTGGCCTTGTCGTGGCCCCATAGCTCAGTAACACCCTTGATGGGGTGAAGCTAACATGGGATGGGCCGTCCATGCATGACGTTAAAAGGCTAGCCCTTAACTGGGTGCAACCCACACTGGTCCGCACTGACCCACCGTGAATTATCAAAAGCGGTGGGTGAGACATGCTCGGTCATGATCCCCCGGTACATGTGGAGACCCTCTGGGGAACGTAACTCGGGTTTGAGTGCCGCACCGTCTCGTTGATGTCAAACTCCACATATAAGACCCGGACTGACTCCTTTGACACCTTCCGGGCTGCGTTGATAGGTGTGGGTTGTCGTTGTGTCAAGGCAGGACGTAAAACTCCCGTCCTGGCAGGACGTTAAATGCCCCCAACCCAAGCGAAAGCAAAGGGTGCATGGCGCAGGGGGAGCTGCGTTACGAGAGAAACGCCACCTGTCTCTCCTGAGTTGAGCGCGGTGGCTGGGCGAGGGTATGAGGGTAAGTCTCACGACGATGCCGGAACCTTGCGGTCTGGCCGCTGCAGTTCCTCACGTCCTGGACGACGTTAAACGTCCCCCAACCCAAAGCGAAAGCAAAGGGTGCGTGGCGCAGGGAAAGCTGCGTTAGAAGTGACACAACACCTGTCCCTGTACAGGGCACAACAACACCGGTGCCGTTTTCCCATGGCCGCATTTGCTGGGGAGGGATCGCGGCCTGAGCCGGCAAAGGCTCATCGCCGTGAACGGGAAGTCCCGGACATGCTTCGCCAAGCCAGGGCGTGGTGACATGTCCCTGGCTAGGTGAGATGGGGCCAGACCGCCGAACGTCTGGGGGACCGATCCAGCACCTGGGTAGGACTGGGTCCCTGGCCGTATGGTGGAAACTCTGCCTAGTAGGGGGCGAAGGCCGAGGGGTGAATCCGCCTCTCCGGAATGCGCTGGGCATTTGCCGGGGAGGGACGGGTGAAATCCCCAGTGATGTGGTCGTGGAAGGGGACTAGTGAGCTGGAAACGGCTCGCTAAACCCAGCAGCTCAGAATGCTCTTGGTCAAGGGGCAGGACTGGTGGGTGAGCTGCACAATAGCCCCCCCCCCCCCCCATGCCAGAGGTGCCAGTCGGGGGAAACAGACGGGCCCCATTATCTTTTTCACTCTTCTATCATGGCTGAACAAATGGAGAGTGAAGTGGCGCTCTTGGAGCAGGAAGCTCCTATCGATGTGAATGTTGAACAGTCTGTGATGGAGAGGCATGCACGCTTCTTAAGGTTGCTTGACCGTAGTGTTAAGCACGAGAAGATCACTGCTGATCTAATCAGGGTGATAAAAGAAGACTTCGCAAACTGGGCCCTGGCTCATGCCAGACTTGAGGGCCAGTATGCAGAGGTAAAGGCGGAAAATGAACGTCTCCGCAAAGAGCAACAGAGACCACAGAAGACATATGCTGCTGCGTTAGCAACAGCATCCGTAACTAAAAGAACAGTCCAGGAGACTATAAAACAGAATGTAGAAAAAGCTGTCCCAACACTCTTTATAAAACCTAAAAAGGGTGAGGACGTTAAAAAGGCAAAAGAAAAATTTGAACAAAGTATAAATCCACGAGTAGACAAGATTAAAATTAATAATATAAGAACAACTAAAAATGTACTAATTGTAGAAGTGGCTTCAATTGAGGATAGTGACAAGATAATGAACAACCAGAAACTAAAAGACTCATTCATATGTGAGAAACCACGTAAACGTCGCCCCCTAATGATGATGTACGACGGACCGTCGTACATGTCTCAGGATGATGTAACAGACTGTGTATATGCACAAAATTTTGAGGAAAAAATGACTCGTGAGGAATTTAATGAGCAATTAAAAATACGTTTTAAAGCAGGTCCTCGTGACCGAAATACGGTTCACTACGCAATTGAGGTTGCACCTGCATTGAGAAAGCAAATAATAACAACAAGCAGGTTATATATTGGTTACAATGCAATTTCAGTATAGGATTACACAGCCTTAGCTAAATGCTCTAAATGCCAAGATTACGGCCATGTGGCCAAGTATTGTAACTTCTTGAAGCCCGTATGTGGTAACTGCGGGTGTGACAGCCATGACAAAAAGAACTGTACAAAAGACACTCCACTTTGCATCCCATGCAAATTCCGTAAGCGAACTTGTAACACTCCTGGTAAGGAGTGTTTGACTTACAAGCTACTTCTCCAGCGACTAATCCAGAGGACCGATTATGGCGACACGCTATAAGGTTACTCGACGAAAGTCGCCAAGCAAAACATTGAGAGACGCGGGAAGGTGGAGGAAATTACAAGAGTCACTGTCCTCTTTGGACGGTGAGGGAGAGGAGGAATTTAGTATGTTTACTCTGTTCCAGTGCCAGCAGAACAGCCGGAGACAACGGACTTCTCATGCCAGGTCGGGGTTTCCCTGGCCGGCAGGGGGAGTCTTCCAGGTTCGATGGTGGCGAAGGCGGCTGGCCCGGCGGGTCTCACCTCCCCAATCGGGGATAGTTCCTCGCGGAAGGAGGGGGAGATCTATGCTGTACTGGTGTCTGAAGTGCAGCCCGAGACGGGGGACTTCTCCTGCCAGGTCGGGTCTTTCCTGGCCTCCAGGGGTGGCCTTTCAGAGTCATTGGGACCGTTAGCGGCAACGGCGGTGGGTTCCACATCTCGTCGAGATGGGGCGGAGCCGTCGGCGTCGGCGTCTGACGGGCCTGCCAAGGAAACAACTAAAGAGACTGCAGATTTGATTAAAGTAGCCACATCTGTAAATAAAACAACTCTTGGTGATGGTGTAAATGTAGATGATGTAGAGGTAGATACACATGTACAGAAACGAACCTTTGACAATTGTCCGCCTGGTAATACCTATGCAATAAGTGAGGAGACTCTGCAATTGTCAAGGTTGGAAAACTCACAGACACTGAATGCCGCATTGAGGCAGCTGGTTCGAGCTGGGCATCCCCGTGGAAATAAAGTCACATTTCCCACTCTGGAGGATGCAAACTGTATAGAACTTGTTGCTTTAAATATTCCCACAGAATACAACAAATTGTTTGGTCTAGTCTCGAAAGTCTACATCCGGAGGGGCAGGAAACTTGATCTAAATAAAGTTTACGAAGATATGGTAAAAATGTATGGCAGAATCGCGTTTGATCCTGCTCAGACTTGGCCTGCAAGCCATTTTTACACTAGATTCCCATGACGAGACTAAATTGTTTACAGATAAATGCAATGCGGAGCTCACTGGTCTCTCATGACCTCCGCAAACTGGCTGAAGAAAGGTATACTGACATCTTATTAATACAAGAACCGTACTCTGTCTCTGGCAGAGTCCCAGGCTTCCCTGGAACAGCTCAGGTGATCTCGATTGGTCAAAACCCAATGTCAGTCATTGTTATTTTAAATAAGTTAATTAAAACTACCGTTTTAACACAGTTTTGTAATACACACGTGACTGTAATTGAAATAAACCATTGTAATGTACACTGGTACTTGATAAATGTTTACTGCCAATACAGAGACCAAATACAAATTACCTGAGGCAATCGTCAACTGTTTTGCATGCCATAGCTGGCAAACCAATTATTATTACAATGGATAGCAATGCAAAATCCCCTCTCTGGCAAAGTGGAGCTCGGGACCAAAGAGGAATTGCCCTCGAGGATTTTATTATGGAAAATCAATTACACGTAATAAATCTCCCTGGCAACCCTCCTACATACAGGAGTCGAGCTGGGGCAGCGTCTCACATAGACGTGACGCTGAGTTCAGTTAATGTTGCAAATAATATTCGAAGCTGGAAAGTTTTAGAAAATCTCACAACAAGCGATCATAACATAATTGAATTCTCAATTGTACCACACGCGGAACACATGCCAGAGGGGTGGACAACGCAATATGATTATGGAAGAGCCGACTGGGACCTGCTGGAGGCAGAGTTTAATCCTCCAGAGTTGGGAGATGGCCCGTTTATCGTGGAAGAGGCTGTCGAGGCCTTGGTTGTCTCTATCAAGGCGGCGGTGGCCGTGGCGATACCGACGCGAAGGCGTCTCATACGCGAAATGACCTCTCCATGGACCCCAGAGCTTACTCGGCTCAGGCAGTCTATGAGAAGGGCACGTCGCAGCTATCAAGTGTCTTTCAGCCGGGAGGAAAGGCAATACCATCTTGCCTTGTGTAGAAGACGGAAGTGGATTTTCAAAGAAACTTTAAGGCAACATCGCCAGCGAAGCTGGGAGGACTTTGTAAAGTCTCATTTCACCTTAGACCCATGGGGTATCCCATATAAAATGGTGAGAGAAAAGATACATTCCCCAATGCATCTCTCAACAGTAAGACTCGGAGACAACGACAGTATGACGAAAGACTGGGTGGAGACCGCTGAGGAGTTACTTAATGTGCTCCTCCCAGATGATCGACCGGAAACGGACAACGAGATGCAACAGGAGATCAGGATGCAAGATCAGACGGTGTACAACAACGAACTACAAGTGTACCCCTTTTCAGTTGAGGAGGTACAAGCAGCTATGCTCTCATTCGCCAGACGCAAAGCCCCAGGGCCAGATGCAATACCTGCGGAAGTTCTGCAGAATATTGTGCACAAGATGGCCCCAGGCCTTGCAAAGATATACAACAGGTGTCTGGAAACACAGTCCTTCCCAACTCGCTGGAAGATTGCGGAAGTGATAATAATAAAGAAGTCACCAGAAAAAGATCCCACAATGCCAAAGTCCTATAGGCCTATATGCCTCTTGGACGTCTTGGGAAAGACACTTGAGAAGCTGCTAGTCTCAAGGCTGTCAAGTCACAGGATCCTGCGTAGAATGAGTGATATGCAATACGGCTTTCGTAAAGGCAAATCAACATCTGATGCCGTAAATAAAGTCGGAAGTATTGTACACTCATCTACAAGGAAATACGTTCTTGGAGTCATGGTGGATATCTCCGGTGCCTTCGACAACCTGTGGTGGCCGGTGCTTTTCTCTCGTCTTCGGGAGATAGAGTGTCCGGTAGTGCTATACGGTTGTTTGAGGGACTACTGCTGGAATAGGGTTGCTAAAATCACGGCTCCTGGTGCTGTGGTGTTCAAGAATATATCAAAGGGCTGTCCACAGGGTTCTGTGTGCGGTCCTTTATTTTGGGATATAAACATGGATCCTCTACTGAGAACACTTGAGGAGAACAGTGTGGCACTAGGAGTCGTGGCATATGCAGACGATCTCCTCGTCCTTATCGGGGGCGACAGCCGTACTGAAATAGAGACAAATGCAGGCCATGTTTTTGATATCTTAATACAATGGTGTAAATCTTCTAAGTTAGAAATTGCACCTCACAAGTCTCAATACATTCTTCTTAAGGGCAAATTGGCCCGAGACCCCATCATTAGATTAGACAATCAGGTAGTGGCGCGTACGCGAGTTGCGAAATATTTGGGCGTCCTCATAGATGAGGCGTGGAGTTATGTGCCACATATTGATCATGTTGCTTCCAAAGCATTAGAAGTCTTAAACAAATTGATTAGTATAGCCCAACGGCGTTTTCATCTTCCTCCGTTGGCAACAAAAATGTATCACAACTGTATACTAGTACCAATAGTTGGATATGGCTCCAGTGCCTGGGCCCATAAACTCACTCAGGTGAGGCCTGCGCTCATGGTCAGGCGAACACAACGAAATGTTATTCTCAGATGCATAGGTGCCTTCGGCAACACCCCAACAGACGCTCTTAGTATCATTATGGGCCTATGCCCACTGGATCTGGTAATACGGCAACAAGCGGCAATACACTGGCTGGCAAAACAGGATTATCTAAAAGTAGTACAAATTATGGGTGAACATCTAAATAATATAAAAGAAATTAAGCAAAAAACACATCTTGGCAAGAACAATGGGACACATCAGACACAGGAAGGCGAGTCTATGACTTTCTACCAAACGTACAGGAGAGATTACGCATTAAGCATCTAATAACTTCACAAGGTATAGTTCATTTTCTGACAGGACACGGCCCCTATCCTACATATTTCCATAGGATAGGCAGCCAACCGACACCTGAGTGCGTTTGTGGTGCCCCAATTGGGACGCCCGAACATGTGGTCTTTGATTGCCCAGACTTCGAACCGGTTGCCTCCGAATTAAGGCAGGAACTACTAAATCAGGATGTTGCACACCTTTTAAGAAACCCTGATGCCTACAAAGTTTTACAAAGTCTGGTTGATTCAGTGTCCGCATTTGCTAAACTAATTTTTGAATAATATCGACAGTTAAACCAGAGAAAAGCCGTACTCCTCAACAGGCCTGAGGAGTATTGAGCGGCAACACATTTGAAACAAACGTTAAGTTACCTTGGTGGGGATGGAATGGCGGCTGTCCCTTGCCTACTGGATTTCCGTTAGCGGGGGACACCCGTCCGCCTCCTTCACCAAACAAAAATAAGTGTACATGGACTGAAATGAGGGCAAGTAGGAAGAGATGGTGGGGCTCTCCGGTCTATGGCGACATAGGCGCGTGGGATGCCCTGGGGTGTATCCAAAAGGGTAGTTATTGCCTTCCTTCAAGTCCAAACCTATAACCCCTACTCAAATCTTGAAAACCTGACTGGACATTGCATTTGTACATACTGAGAGAATAATTAATCAATATAGATCTCCTAAAGACAACATTCACTTATGTATACAATTAGCGCAGAAGCGCATGCATTTTGAAATTTTTTCATGTATTAAAGTTTTGTATATGTAGATAGCGCAGAAGCGCTGTATGTTGTAATTATTGTATGTTGTAGATGTAGTTTTGTGTAGCATTGTGTAAATAAAGGGTGGTGGAGGGAGGAATAAAAAAATATCAAAACAGCAGTGGTTCTCTAGTTAGTAGACGGCCCACCTCCTCGCGGTTAGGGACGGGTAACGCTCCCGGAAATCCGGAGCGGCGAAGAGGCCGGTGTTCAAATATCATATGTAACAAATAACAGCTTTTGTAGAGTAGAAGTACTGCTTGATGTAAAATGTAGTTCTGTTTAGAAATTAGTACCCACTATTGTAACCTAGGCAGTGGGTTATGTAAGTCACAATTAAATGTACCTATGAAACTATTTGCATCAAGTTTAGAACTCCGCTCTTCCCGACGGCCGCGCCTCAACGGCGGGAATTGTGCCGCCCCTCGCCACACCCGCCCGCGCCTTACAGGTGGGACAGCGACGCCCTCAGTGCCGACCGGCGGACTCCCGCTGTACCTATGAAACTAGCTGCGGCTGTCTCATGCTATGTGCCCCGATTTGTGTGGGCTCAAGGTTGGTAATAGGCAGCAGGGGAAGGAAGCGACTCGAACATCATAGCCTCTCCTTCCCAAGTGTCCCTGCCCGCCTTATCGCGGTGCAGCTGTTAAGCCTTCGGGCGACCGAGGGCAGGGGTGCGACGGTGTGCTGAACATCTTGTACACCGGTTCCGGTGGCTGCATTTGTCGCGGCGGGATCCTGGCCTAAGTTGGCGAAGGTCACCCGCCTTGCCCCTGGAATTCCGGGGCATGAGCCGCCAAGCCGGGGCGTGGTGACACGTCCCCGGTTAGGTTAGATGGGTCCAGACCCCCGAACGTCTGGGGGACCGGCCCAGCACCTGAGTAGGACCGGGTCTTTAGCCTTTTGGTGGGAAGTCGGCCTAGTAGGGGGCGGACGGGGAGTGAATCCGCTCTCCCGGAATGCGGGAGGCATTCGCCGGTAAGGGAGCGGGAGAAAACTTCGATGATGCAGCCACTGAAGAGGACTAGTGCGCTGTACCCACGGCGCGCTAAACCTAGCAGCTCAGTTGTTGACAGCTCTCGGTCGAGGGGCGTGACCGGTGAGCGAGCTGCATTTAGCCTCCCCCCCATGCCAGAGAGGCCGGTCCGGGGAAAGAGACGGGCCTCCTTTCTTATCACTCTCATGGCAATATGGCGGATAATCAGGAGAGTGATCGAGTGCTTGACGAAGATTTGTCGCTGGATGCGAGTATTAGCATCGCTGAGCGGCACACGAGGTTCTTGAAATTATTGGACAGTAGCGTTAAAGACGGGAAAATTAGCAATCACGCTATTAACCAGATTAGGGACTGTGCAGCGGGGTGGGCAATGGCCCATGCACAATTGGAAGGTAGGCTGTTAGAGTTAGAGAAAGAGAATGCACGTTTAAGAAATGAACCGGTCCGACAGCGTTCGTATGCCGCGGTTGCAAGTACCCCTGTGGTGGTCAAGGCGCCATCGCCAAAAGAAACTATTCAACAAAACTTAAAGAAAACGCTACCGACGGTGTTTATTAAACCTAAATCAGGGGAGGACATTCGAACAGTCAAGGCTGAGTTCGAAAAATGTATCAATCCTAAGAGGGATAAAATTAAAATCAATAATGTAAGGACTGCGAAGAATGTATTGATTGTTGAAACTGCCTCGCAAGAGGATAGTGAAAAGATTCTGAGAAATTCACAATTGTCTGAGAAGCTGAAATGTGAACCCCCTCGTAAGAGACGTCCTTTGATGTGTCTTTATGACGTACCCACATATATGGATGCGGAAAGCCTACTGGATGCTATTTATACACAAAATTTTGATGTGTCTATGACGAGAGAGGAGTTTGATGGGCACTTCAAATTGCGATTTAAAGTAGGACCGCGAGACAAATTGACCGTACATAACGTAGTAGAGGTATCACCGGACCTTTGGAAGCATCTAACGAGGATCGGTAGACTGTATGTGGGTTACTCCGCATTAAATATCAAGGATTACTTGGTACCTAGGTGTACGAAATGCCAAGACTTAAACCACACTAATAAATATTGTGGTGAGGTGCAAGCCGTGTGTGCCCATTGTGGGCAGGCTGGGCATGAAAGAAAAGATTGCTCACAAAGGGATGGTCCACCCATTTGTATACCATTCAAAAAGAGAGGGAAGAAATGTTGAGGTCCTAAAGATTGCCCCAGTTATAGAATGTTCCTAGACAGAATTATTCAAAGGACGGACTATGGCAACCCTTAAGGTGCCAAGGAAAAAATCACCAAGCAAAGTTAAAAGAGATGCTGAGCGGGGCAAGCTTATTAGCAAAGCTCTTTCCACAGGTTCTCTGGTCGACCTTCCGGACCCTTCCGGGTCTGCAAGTCATCTGATGGTGGACGTCGGCGTCCAAGCCGAGGTTGAACTGGACGAAGCTCTGGGCCGGCTGTCATGCCGGCAGGCGGAGGCTGCGGTAGAGGAGTCGGCGAACGGTGATGAAAAGGGTGTGGACACGTCTTGTATACGAACTGATGGTGGCAGAATTGTGAAAAATGTAGATAGTGCTAATGCAAGTGAAGTTGAGTTTAATGTAAATAATGTAAATAGTAGTGGTGGTTGTGATGGTAGCGGTGGTGGTAGTGGTGTTGGTAATTTGTATAAAGCAGTCGGACCTGGTAATGTATATAGGGACTTTGAGGATTTGCTGCGGCTTTCAAGATTGGAAGAACCAGGCGTGCTAACGGTTGCATTGAGGCAACTTGTTCGTAGGGCACATGATTATGGGAATGACATAACATTCTCATCTTTGGAAGATGTTGATTGTATCCAGCTGGAGGCGGCAAACATTCCCTCTGAAACGGAAAAATTAAAGATCTTGGTGGAACAAGTATATTTACGAAGAGGTCGTAAATTTGACCTCGAGAAAATCTTCAAGGAAATGGTCAAAATGTATGGCCGTAATGTATGTGACCTATCCAAACCTTGGCCTGCCAGTCGGTTGCACGTATTCTATCCCCCTGGATAATGGGGAGGTTTAGAATGCTGCAAGTTAATGCTATGCGTAGCCATACGGTTACGCAAGAGCTTAGAAAGATTTCAGAGGAAGAGAACTTGGATGTAATAACTGTGCAAGAACCGGGTTCCTGTGCTGGTCGGGTCCCAGGATTTCCTGCGGTTGCGCAAGTGGTGTTCTCTGGGGAGAACCCCATGAGTGCAATCGTGGTACTTCACAAGATGATTAAAACTACAATTTTATATCAGTTCTGCAATGAGCATGTTACGGTTGTTCAATTGAACTTGTTGTCACACAATATGTATATTGTAAATATATACTGTCAGTTTCGGCAGCACATTACAATTTTCATGGAGCAGTTGACTTGGATCTTAAGAACCTTAGAAGGTCACCCTGTGATTGATTGTATGGATGCAAATGCTAAGTGTCCTATGTGGCATAGTGTGGAGTTGGACGAACGAGGTTCTGAATTGGAGAATTTGATAATGGAAGCCCACTTAGTGGTGCTGAATCAACCAGGCAACCCACCTACCTTTTCTGGTAGGGCGGGGGCAGTTTCTAATATTGATGTCACTTTAGCTACGCTGCGTGCAGCGCCTCATGTAAGTAATTGGTGTCACTAGTAATTTAACTATTAGTGACCACAACTGCATATTCTTTGACTATGACACTGTGGTCCACGGGGAGACTGGCGTTTGGGAAGTACGATATAATTATCTGAAGACGGACTGGGGGCGACTAGCACGGGAATTCCGTCCGCCTGACTTGAGACCCAATCTTGATCTTGAGGAAGTGGAAGAAGCAGTAGACACTATTGTCACGGCGATTGAGGCCGCAATTGTTGCGGCGGTTCCTCAGGTGGCGAGGTTTGTCCGCAGGCGGTCTACTCCGTGGTCCCCAGAACTGACCGCACTTAAGCGGTCTGTCAGAAGGTCACGGAGCAACTATCAAAGAAGCTTTGCCCTGGAAGAGAGGAACTATCATCTACAGATATATCGTCGCCTGAAAGAGAGATATAAGTCATTGATACAGCGGACTCGCAGGCAGTCGTGGGAAAACTTTGTCAAAGATCAGCTGGGATTGGACCCTTGGGGGGTCCCATATAAACTGGCCAGGGAGAAAATTAGATCGCCGACTAGGTTGTCCACGTTACGCCTGGATGGAAGACATACTACAACTTGGGAAGAAACAGCTAGTGTTCTGCTGGACATTTTATTGCCGGATGACAAAGAAGATGAAGACACAGAGGTGCAACATGATATCCGCCGGACAATGATGGAGGTATACAACAATGATGTACACGTCTATCCTTTCTCTGTTGAGGAAGTGGTGGCGGTACTCCATTCTTTCGCCAGAAGAAAAGCTCCAGGTCCGGATGGGATTCCCTCTGAGATTCAGCAGTATCTGGCACCGCAGCTTGCTCCAGAACTGGCCAAGATCTATAACACCTGTTTGCAACTACAGGTTTATCCCAGGAGGTGGAAGATTGCAGAGGTAGTAATTATAAGGAAAGGTCCTGATAAAGATCCTCAGCTGCCGAAATCATATAGACCGATTTGTCTCTTGGATGTACCGGGCAAAGCCTTTGAGAAGCTGCTCACTCACAGATTATTAAGTCGCCGAGCTCTGCATGGCATGAGCGATCGGCAGTTCGGGTTCCGGAAGGGTCGCTCCACCCAGGATGCGACCAATGAGGTAGCCCGGACTGTCCACACAGCCAGTGCAAAGTATGTTCTGGGGATAATGGTGCACATTTCAGGGGCCTTCGACAACCTGTGGTGGCCAGCTCTTCTCTTCTTTGCGGGAGATGGGATGTCCTCGGCTGCTATATGGTTGTTTGGAGGCCTACTGCGATGATAGACTTGCCAGGATCACAGCTCCTGGGACTGTTGTGTCCAAAAGGATCACCTGGGGTTGTCCCCAGGGATCGGTATTCGGTCCAGTTTTCTGGGACATAAATATGGAGTCTCTGCTTAACACCTTGCAGAGGGACACATCTGTGCTGGGTGTCGTGGCTTATGCGGACGATCTTGTCATTCTGGTGGAAGGAAATTCTCGACCCTCAATGGAAGAACATGCAAGACAGGCCGTGGAGATATTACAAGAGTGGTGCAATCGGTCTAAATTAACTGTTGCACCGCAGAAATCATCATACATGTTGTTAAAAGGGAGGCTCAATAGAGATCCAACTGTAAGGATCGATAATGTTTCTGTCTCAAGACAACGTTCAGCGCGTTATCTGGGGGTATACCTGGATGAACGCTGCAGTTTTAATGTTCATATACAGCAGGCAGCAGCTAGATCTTTGGCCCTGTTTACTAAATTAATAACAATAGGACACAGGCGCTTTCACCTACCGGCGAAAGCAATTCATTTGTATCATAACCGTGTGTTGGCTCCGATCGTCGGTTATGGAGCGAGCGTGTGGGCCCACAGATTGACCCTGGTGAGGCCGGCTATGTCAGTCAGGAGAATCCAAAGAAACATATTGTTACGATGTGTTGGTGCCTTTGGCACAAGTCCTACTGACGCATTGTTGGTTATCATGGGATTATGTCCTTTAGATCTGATTATTAGACAACAGGCAGCCTTTTATTGGCTGCGAAAACAAGATATTGAGCGGGTACGTGACATAATGGGAGGGCCCCTGACGAGTGTTAAATTGATCAAAAATGAATTACTTAATATTTGGCAGGACGAGTGGAATCGCTCGGATACTGGGAGAAGGGTTTATTCCTTTATTCCCAACGTCAGGGAGCGCCTGAAGAACAAGATCATACGGCCCTCTCAGGGCATAGTACACTTCCTGACTGGTCATGGTCCCTACCCGGAGTATTTACACCGTATAGGGAAGCGGCCGACGCCGGGGTGTGACTGGGTTCCCTCACGGTACCCCTGAGCATGTCGTGATCCAGTGCCCCATATACGAGCAAGTTGCCTCAGTTGAGAGACAGCTTTTACCAGAAAATGACGTCGTTGGAATTCTGAGCAATGAAGAGTATTTCAAACTGTTCTCTAAAATGGTCAATGCAGTGTCCAAGGAGGCTCAGCGTTTATACCAATTACGAATGAATGGCATTGTATAAATAATAACTGATTGTGGACTATTAGCTGGTCCGCCCCAGGAATGGCGATTTACTCGGTCCGCCTGGGGTTTGGCCGCTGGAGGTGGTAGATGCTAAAAGTGGGAGGCATAGGTGAAGAAGTCACCTTTGTGTTTTTTGCATTAGAGGTACGTCAGTTTGTGTTAGTTTGGTTGGCTGCCTCTCACTAGTATTGTTTCACTGTGAAGTAGCATGGCACAAGAGTGATGTTTGTTTTAGTTCTTTTGTATATAACCCCTTAATTCAATAGAAGTAGATGTTCAAAAGGGTTGGTGGTGGGAGCTGAGAGATCATTCAGCAGTGGTTTCTGTTAGATTAGTAGCGGCCCGCCTCCTCGTGGCTAGGGACGGGCAACTCTCTGGGGCTAGCCCAGAGAGGCTAAGAGGCCGTTCTTTATTTTGTGTAATGCAGTAGAACTGCTTTTTGTTTTGTTTGTGTTTTATATGTAACCACTTTTGTAATATGTAGCTCTGTCTAGTTACGTAGCACGCCCACGCATAAGTGTTAGTAAGTGGGCATTGTATGTACAATAAATATTGAAAAAAAAATATTGTACCTATGACACTATTTGCATCAAGTTTAGAACTCCGCTCTTCCCGACGGCCGCGCCTCAACGGCGGGAATTGTGCCGCCCCTCGCCACACCCGCCCGCGCCTTACAGGTGGGACAGCGACGCCCTCAGTGCCGACCGGCGGACTCCCGCTGTACCTATGAAACTATGGGAAATCGGTCTGCGTGGCGCCACCCGGGGGAGGTGTGTTGCCTTCCGAAACTGGGTTAAAACCGCCAGGAGACCCTCAGATTCCCTGAAGTCGTCGATCGCATCAGGGCTCGGAGGAACCTGAGTGGGGCGGGGACCACAATGTCCAATCCCGTGGCCCTGTCGTGGCCCCATAGCTCAGTAACCCCCTCAAATGGGGTGAAGCTAACACGGGATGGGCCGTCCATGCATGACGTTAAAAGGCTAGCCCTTAACTGGGTGCAACCCTCGCTGGTCCGCACTGGCCCATCGTGAATTATCAAAAGCGGTGGGTGAGACATGGTCGGTCATGATCCCCCGGTCCGTGTGGAGACCCTCCGGGGAACGTAACTCGGGTTTGAGTGCCGCACCGTCTCGTTGATGTCAAACTCCACATATAAGACCCGGACTGACTCCTTTAACACCTTCCAGGCTGCGTTGATAGGCGTGGGTTGTCGTTGTGTCAAGGCAGGACGTAAAACTCCCGTCCTGGCAGGACGTTAAATGCCCCCAACCCAAGCGAAAGCAAAGGGTGCATGGCGCAGGGGGAGCTGCGTTACGAGAGACATACCATCGGTCTCTCCTGAGTTGAGCGCGGTGGCGGGACGAGGGTATGAGGGAAAGTCTTGCGACGATCCCGGAACCCTGCAGTTGCGCCGCTGCAGTTCCTCACGTCCTAGACGACGTTAAATGTCCCCCAACCCAAAGTGAAAGCAAAGGGTGCGTGGCGCAGGGGAATCTGCGTCAGAAGGGACACAACATCTGTCCCTGTACAGGGCACAACAACATCGGTGCCCTGTCTTCCCACGGCCACATTTGCTGGGGAGGGATCACTACCTGAGCCGGCAAAGGCTCATCGCCGTGGACGGGACGTCCCGGACACGTTCCGCCAAGCCAGGGCATGGTGACATGTCCCTGGCTAGGTTAGATGGGGCCAGACCCCCGAACGTCTAGGGGACCGACCCAGCACCTGGGTAGGGCTGGGTCCTTGGCCTTTATGGTGGAAACTCGGCCTATTAGGGGGCGAAGGCCGAGAGGTGAATCCGGCTCTCCGGAATGCGGTGGGCATTTGCCGGGGAGGGACGGGTGAAATCTCCAGTGATGCGGCCGTGGAAGGGGACTAGTACGCTGGAAACGGCGTGCTAAACCCAGCAGCTCACAAGGCTCTTGGTCGAGGGGCGGGACTGGTGAGCGAGCTGCAGATAGCCTCCCCCCATGCCAGAGAGGCCGGTCCGGGGAAAGAGACGGGCCTCCACATCTTGTCACTCTTCTGGAATTATGGCAGAAAACATGGAGAGTGATTATGCGCATGTGGAGCATGATGCTCCAATTGGGGAATTTGATGAAATGAGTGTCGCGGAGCGACACGCTTATTTCCTTCGTCTTTTGGAGAGAAGTATTAAACATGGGAAAATTAACGCTGAGCAGATTATGGCCATAAAGGAGAACATAGCCACCTGGGCTCTGGCTCATGCAAGGCTGGAAGGCCAATATGCTGAAATAAAAGAAGAAAACGAAAGGCTGAGAAAAGAGCAACAACAACCCAAAAAGTCTTACGCTGCAGCTGCAGCTTTGCCAGTACAGCCAAAACGGACTGTACAAGAAACAATAAAAATCAATCTAGAAAAGACAGTTCCTACGGTATTCGTGAAACCGAAAAAAGGTGAAGACGAAAGAAAGGTAAAAGAACAATTTGAAAAGAGTGTAAATCCCCGAACTGATAAAATAAAAATAAACCAGGTAAGGACAACTAAAAACTTATTGATCGTAGAACTAGCCTCTCCTGAGGATAGTGAGAAGTTAATAAACAACCCAAAAGTAAAGGAAAATTTCATATGTGAAAAGCCAAGAAAACGAAGACCTCTCATGATGCTATACGATGTTCCCTCGTATATGACAGTTGACGATATGACGGACTGCGTATATGAACAAAATTTCGAAGATAAGATGACTCGAGAAGAGTTCTTGGAAAAGTTCAAGCCAAGTTTTAAGGCAGGTCCTCGAGACAGATCAACTGTACACCATGCGGTGGAAATCGCCCCCGACCTTAGGAAATAAATAGTTAAGACAAACCGATTGTACATAGGGTACAATGTGATACCCACAAAGGACTATACAGCACTGGCCAAATGTTCCAAGTGCCAAGATTATGGCCATGTTGCAAAATACTGTACGTTTGAATCACCAGTCTGTCACAATTGCGGAGAGGAAGGTCATGACAAAGGAAACTGTACAAAACAAACACCTGTCTGCATCCCCTGTAAATATAGGAAAAGAACGTGCCACACTCCAGGGAAGGAGTGCCTAACGTATAAATTGTTAATTCAAAGACTTATACAAAGAACTGACTATGGCGACTAGTTACAATATAACAAAACACAAATCACCTAGTAAGGTTTTAAGGGATGCGAGTAGGTGGAGGAGATTAAGACTATCTCATCTGCCTGTGGACGAGTGTGATGGTGTGGAAGGAAGGTCTTACAATGTTACAGGTACACCAGAGCAGCGCGAGATGGCGGACTCCTCCTACCGGGCTGGGTCCGTCCCGGTTTCTGGGGAGAGGCAACCGGGGACGGCGGCTGCCGAGGCGACGGAGGGGAGTGCCAGCAATCTCCCCACTCCGCCGGAGCGGCTGCGGACATCGGACTACTCCTGCCGGGCCGGGTCCGTCCCGGCTGCTGGGGGCTTCCCGCCAGCCACAGCGACCATAGAGGCGCAGGAGGGGAGTATCTATACTGTCCCGGTTCCATTGGTGCAACCACAAACGACGGAATCCTCCTGCCAAGCCGGGTCCTTCCTGGCTACCAGGAGGCGGCCTCAAACCAAAATGGCCGAGGAGGTGGAGGAGGGGAGAACGTATACTCTCCCGGTCCCACCAGTGCGGCCACCGACAACCGACTTCTCCTGTCAAGCCGGGTCCTTCCTGGCCAGGAGAAGTCTACCAGCTTCACTCATGAAGGCAGAAGAAGGTGCGGCGCGAGACTCCCGTTTGGCTGGGGTCCCCCTAGCCTTGGAGACGACGCCGCTGGCGCCTTCAGCAGAAGACACCGACAATCGTCAGTTAAGAGGCAGTGGGCACAAAGTAGACAATAACAAAAGTGTGAAACAATTAATTTCTGGTGATGGTTCTTTGGACATAACAGCTAATAACAAAACTGTAGTTGAATCGACTGGTGATGGCTCTGTAACTGTAAATACACCTAAATACAATACATGCCCGCCAGGGAACATATACAATATCTGTAGTGAGACATTGCAGCTTGGTAGGTTAGAAAATCAAGCACTGATGATGGCTGCCCTGAGGCAGTTGGTCAGAGCTGGGCACCCGAGAGGAAACAAGATCACATTTCCAACTCTGGAGGATGTGGACTGCGTCCAGCTAGCGGCGGTAAATATCCCCCAAGATTTTGAACAATTAAAAGAATTAGTCACTAAAGTATATGCGAGGCGGGGAAGGAAATTTGATGTCACGAAAACTTATGAAGAACTAGTAAAGATGTATGGGAGGATAACATATGATCCTGTCCAGACCTGGCCGAATAGCATGGTACATACTAGATATCCAGACACATATTAAGTGCTACCAAGTCAATGCAATGAAGAGCTCCCTGGTTATGCAGGAGCTATGTAGACTCTCAGAAGAAAACAAGGTAGACGTAGTACTAATACAAGAACCAAATGTTGCCTCTCGGAGGACCTTGGGCTTTCCCGTAACAGCACAACTAATAACATTTGGACAGACCCCTATGACAGCTGTAGTTATTCTTAACAATATAATAAAAACCACAGTGTTAACACAATTTTGCACAGAACGCATAATAGTTGTAGAAGTAAATCATCAAAATTCGTTCTGGTATCTGATTAATATTTATTGTCAGTTTCGAGATCCAATTGACATTTACCTAAGGCAGCTCAGTACCATACTGCGAGCCATACAGGGGAGGTCATTTATAATCTCAATGGACAGCAATGCTAAGTCCCCTCTCTGGCACAGCCGAGTACAGGACCCAAGGGGCATTTTGCCCTTGAGGATGTGATTATGGAATTTAATTTAAATGTGGTGAATCTCCCTGGCAATCCTCCTACTTATAGGAGTAGAGCTGGGGCAGCTTCACATATTGATGTTACGTTAAGTTCTATCAATATCGGAAATCAAATTCATGACTGGCACGTATTAGAAAATCATACAACAAGTGATCACAATACTATCGAATTTACATCGGCACACGAACTACAACAGGCACCAGAGAGGTGGGCCATGCAGTTTGATTACGGGAGAGCCAATTGGGACCTCCTAGAGGCGGAATTCAATCCTCCAGAGTTGGAAGACGGAGTTTTTGATATAGAGGAGGCCGTCGAGGCCTCAACAGCTTCAATTAGGGCGGCTGTCGCCGTGGCAATACCGATGAGGAGGCGTCTCATCCGTAAGATGACTTCTCCGTGGACTCCAGAGCTAACTAGGCTCCGGCAGTCTATGAGGAGGGCGCGCCGCAATTACCAAAGGTCTTTCACCATGGAGGAAAGACAGTATCATCTCAGAATATACAGACATAAAAAAGACATTTTTAAAGAAACCCTATACCTACATCGCAAACAGAGTTGGGAAGACTTTGTAACGTCTCACTTGGCTCTTGATCCATGGGGTATACCGTATAAAATAATACGTGAAAAAATACACTCACCAATGCATCTCTCTACTGTGACAATAGGAGACTCGGACCAAATGATGACCAACTGGCTGGAAACGGCCGAGGATTTACTTCGTGTGCTCCTACCCGACGACCGACCTGACTCAGACGATGAGATGCAGTTGGCGCTAAGGCAACAAGACCAACATGAATACCACAACGCAACACAAGTATACCCCTTCTCACCAGAGGAGGTGGCGAACGCCATCCTGTCCTTCGGAAAACGCAAAGCACCGGGACCGGATGCGATTCCTGTAGAGGTTCTGCAGTGTCTAGTATCCAAGCTGGCCCCGGTGTTAGCAAAGATCTACAACAGATGCCTGGAGACGCGAACCTTCCCAACCATTTGGAAAATAGAAGTTGTAATTATAAAAAAGGGCCCGGACAAGGACCCCACGGTCCCTAAATCATACAGACCGATCTGCCTGTTAGATGTAATGGGAAAGACCTTCGAGAAGTTGTTGGTGTCTAGACTGTCGAGCCATAGAATTCTGCATGGTATGAGTAACCTGCAATACGGCTTTCGAAAAGGTAAATAAACATCCGATGCCATAAATCAGGCAGCCAGTATTGTGCACTCATCTATGAAGAAGTATGTTCTGGGGATCATGGTAGACATTTCCGGAGCCTTTGACAACATGTGGTGGCCGGCCCTCTTCTCTCGGTTACGGGAGATGGAGTGTCCGGCGGCGCTTTATGGTTGTCTAAAGGACTATTGCCGGAACAGAGTCGCCAAAATAACGGCTCCTGGTGCCGTGGTGTCGAAAAATATCACGAAGGGCTGCCCACAGGGTTCAGTGTGTGGACCAGTGTTCTGGGATATCAACATGGATCCCTTGTTGATAACCCTGGATGAGAGCAACATGGTACTGGGAGTCGATGCGTATGCAGATGATCTTCTCGTCCTTGTTGACGGAGACAGTCGCGCGGCGATCGAGGAAAAAACAG
Organism: Schistocerca piceifrons; assembly: GCF_021461385.2. Classification (NCBI taxonomy): domain Eukaryota; kingdom Metazoa; phylum Arthropoda; class Insecta; order Orthoptera; family Acrididae; genus Schistocerca; species Schistocerca piceifrons. The sequence continues at coordinate 27,151,008 of NC_060146.1, read as the reverse complement.
CTCGGGTATCGGAAATCTTGACGCAATGGTGCAAACAGTCCAAGCTTCACTTGGCACCACACAAGTCAAATTACATATTACTAAAGGGAAAACTTGCACGAAATCCGGTTATAAGATTAGAAAACCGTATAGTAGTCAGAGCAAAATCCGCTAGATACCTGGGCGTCCTCATCGATGAAACCTGGAGTTATGCTCCACACATCGCATATGTAGCATCTAAAGCCTTAACACTGTTCAATAAATTGATAAGCATTGCACAACGACGATTTCACCTGCCACCGGCAGCAACACAGATGTACAATAACAGTATTCTTGTGCCTGTTGTGGGGTATGGCTCCAGTGCCTGGGCCCACAGACTCGTACAGGTCAGGCCAGCAATGCAAATAAAGCGTATAAAGAGGAACGTCATCCTACGGTGTGTGGGTGCATTTGGCACCTCACCTACATATGCTCTTTGTGTGATTATGGGACTTTGCTGCATGTTGTCTGACTTTAAGGTCAAGGGGGCAATCTACTGGCTAAATAACAGAGATTATGAGAAAGTAAGAAGAATAATGGGAACTTATCTACACAACGTAAAAGAAATCAAACAAAGGACAATGCAACTATGGCAGGAGCAATGGAAAAACTCTAACACTGGTAGGCGGGTCTTCAACCTCCTTCCCAGTGATTAAAGATTAAAACTAAGGCACATGATAGCAACTCAAGGAATTGTACATTTTCTATCTGGACACGGCCCCTATCTGACGTACTTTCACAGGATGGGTAGCTGGCCAACACCTGGGTGTGTCTGTGGTGCCCCAGAAGGGACGCCCGAGCATGTTGCCATCGAGTGCCCAGACTTTGATCCAGTTGCCTCAGCAATGAGAGAGGAGCTGAGAGACAAACAATTAGTAGAAATGTTAACATACCCTGAATTATACAAAACATTACAAGGTCTGGTCGAAAATGTTTCCAAATTCGCACAACTAATTTTTGAATAATTACCGAGTTAATAAAGAAAAGCCTTACTCATCAGCCGGGCTGACGAGTGTTGTGCATCGTGAAATTTAAAAGACCATAATTAAAGGCCCTTGGAGGGAGAATGGCAGCAGTGGTCCTGACAACTGGAAACCCGTTGGTGGGGCCTGGCTGTCCGCCCACTCCTTGGGGAAACCACAAAATGGGGACGATACTGAGGGCAAGATGGAAGAAGTAGGTAGGCTCCCAACTCTATGGAGACATAGAGAGGAGGGATGCCTAAGGGTGTTTCCCAGGCTGAGTTGCCTTCATATCCTCCTACTAACACACCTGCAAGGAAGATAAACCCGACTAGACAACTCTACATGAATGTACATAACTCAAGCGATAACACATTCTTTTCCATGAATTATCAACAATATTGACCAAATGGCATAAGTACAAAACACACATTAAGTAGAAATAACTAATACAATGTAGATTTGGTAGATTGTGCAAATGCGCGTATAAGAAATTAGCAAACCTTGTAGATGTAGAAATGTATTTGTAGATAGCGTTTTTCATTAAGGGTGGTGGAGGGATAAGAAATAAAAAAGATACAACTCGGCAGTGGTTTTGCGATAGTAGTCAGCCCGCCTCCTTGTGGCTAGGGACGGGCAACGCTCCTGGTTATCTGGAGCAGCAAAGAGGCCGAATATTGTAAATTGAATTACATTGTATTGTATGTATTGTAGTATAGCAGTAAAGTAGAAATCACTGTATTTACAAGTAGCTATTGTTTAGAATTAGTACCCACTTTTGTTATCTAGATAGTGGCTTTTGTATGTTACAATAAAGTTGGAAAAAAAAAAAAAGTTGTACCTATGAAACAATTTGCATCAAGTCTAGAACTCCGCTCTTCCCGACGGCCGCGCCTCAACGGCGGGAATTGTGCCGCCCCTCGCCACACCCGCCCGCGCCTTACAGGTGGGACAGCGACGCCCTCAGTGCCGACCGGCGGACTCCGGCTGTCTCATACTGTGGGCCCTCAAGCTGTGCGGGCTCTCGGTTGGTAAAAGGCAGTGTGGGGAAGGATGAGTCTCAAACAGCCTCTCCTTCTCAAGTGCCCTTACCCGCCTTCTTGAGGTGGAGCTGTTAAGCCTTCGGGCAACTGAAGGGTAGGGGCGCGACAGTGTGCTGAACAACTTGTACACTGGTTCTGATAGCTGCATTTGCTGTGGTGGGATCCTGCCCCAAGTCGGCGAAGGCCTCTCGCCTTGTCTTGTACCCCAAGGCATGCTCCGCCAAGCCGGGGCGTGGTGACATGTCCCCGGTCAGGTTAGATGGGTCCAGACCTCCGAACGTCTGGGGGACCGGCCCGGCACCTGAGTAGGACCGGGTCTTTGGCCTTTGGTGGGAACCTGGCCTAGTAGGGGGCGAAGGACGGAGAGTGAATCCGCTCTCCCGGTATGCGGGTGACATTCGCCGATAAGGGAGCGGGTGAAAACTGTAGTAGTGTGGCTGTTGAAGAGGACTAGTGCGCTGTACCCACGGCGTGCTAAACCTGGCAGATCAATTACTGATAGCTCTTGGTCAAGGCGCGGGACCGGTGAGCGAGCTGCATATAGCCTCCCCCCATGCCAGAGAGGCCGGTCCGGGGCAAGAGACGGGCCTCCACTTTTACACTCTCTAATTATCGAAATGGCTGAGAATCAAGAGAGTGGTAATACGTTAGATACTAGCGAAGTTTCGAGCCTCGAGAATATGTCTGTCGCTGAGCGACATGCGAAGTTTTTGAGATTGCTGGATACTAGCATCAAAAATGGTAAGATAAGCAATTATGCTATTAACCATATTAGGGACTTTGTGGCCAACTGGGCAATCGCCCACTCTCAGTTAGAGGGTAGGGTAACAGAATTAGAAAAAGAATATGAAAGACTTAGAGGTCAACCGGCCCGGTCTTATGCTGCGGTTGCAAGGGCCCCGGTTGCCAAGGCACCGACAGCGAAACAAACTATACAGGACAACATTAAGAAAGTTACTCCCACAGTGTTCATTAAACCTAAACATGGTGATGACATTAAGGCTGTTAAGTCAGTATTCGAGAAGTGCATTGATCCTAAGAAGGATAAGATAAAGATAAACAATGTACGCACTGCAAAGAATGTGCTGATAGTAGAAACAGCATCACAAGAGGGTTGCCAAAAGATCGTAAACAATGAACAATTAAGCAATAAAGTGAAGTGTGAACCTCCTCGCAAGCGTCGACCTTTGATGTGTCTGTATGACGTACCTACGTACACGACAACAGACAATCTGGTAGACGCAATATATACACAAAATTTTGATATGAACATGTCAAGAGGAGAATTTGATGAACAGTTTAAGTTACGCTTTAAAGTAGGACCACGTGAGAAACTGACAGTACACCACGTGGTAGAAGTCTCGCCAGGTTTATGGAAAACACTAACGAGAATGGGTCGGTTGTATGTTGGCTACTCTGCGTTGAATATAAAAGATTACCTGGCAGTGCCGAGATGCACTAAATGCCAGGACATTAATCATACAAACAAGTACTGTACGCAACCTGATGTCATATGCGGCCATTGTGGCCTCTCTGGACATATCAAGAAAGGCTGTCCTAATAAGGACAAAGCAGCAGTATGTGTACCATGCAGAAGACGAAGCCGTAAGTGTGGTGGACCTAAAGATTGTCCAACCCACCGAATGCTCTTAGATAGACTTATCCAAGGAATAGATTATGGCGATATTTAAAGTGGTACAAGTCAATGCTATGCGCAGCCAGATGGTTGCACATGAGCTAAGGAAAGTAGCGGAACAAGAAGGAATCGATATTCTATTGATACAAGAACCAAACTCCTGTGCGGGTCGAGTCTCTGGTTTTCCCGCAACAGCACAGGTGGTCTCCTCGGGTGGGAACCCCATGAGTGCAATTATAGTATTGAACAAAACTATTAAAACTACGATATTAAATCAGTTCTGTACTGAGCATATTATAGTTGTACAACTTAATTAGTTGTCCTACAGTATGTACGTTGTAAACGTCTACTGCCAGTTCAGACATGACATCAAGATTTATCTTGATCAGCTGAATTGGATACTAAGAGTTTTAGCCGGGCAGGCTATAATTGTAGCTCTTGATGCTAATGCTAAGTCCCCACTCTGGCACAGTGATGTACAGGACGGTAGGGGTGCGGAGCTTGTTGATTTGATAATGCAAACGCACATGTATGTGCTAAACTTGCCCGGGTACCCCCCGACCTACTCAGGGAGGGCGGGTGCAACATCAAATATTGATATCACACTAGCAAGCGAGAGGGCAGCACCCCACGTCCATAACTGGCAAGTAAGAGAACATCTAACTGTCAGTGATCACAACTGTATAACATTTGAAATAGCGTCGACCATCGCGGATGTGCCAGGTGAGTGGGTGGAACGGTACAACTATGCTCGGACAGACTGGGACTGACTCGTGCAGGTGTTCAGTCCTCCTGAGTTCAGGGAGGACATAGGTAATATTGATGAAGCTGTGGAGGAGCTGGTAAGCTCCGTGCAAACGGCTATCACACTGGCTGTACCTCGAATAGCGAGATACATCTGCAGGGAGTCCACCCCATGGACCCCTGAATTGACTCTGCTCAAACGATCGGTCAGAAGGGCGCGAAGCAACTATTAAAGGAGCTTTGCCCACGACGAACGACAATACCACCTGCGTATTTATCGTCGTCTGAAGCAGAGATACAAGGATCAGTTAGACATTACAAGGCGCCAATCCTGGGAAAGATTTGTGAACGATCAGCTGGGAACAGACCCTTGGGGAGTTCCCTACAAAATCGTTCGAGAAAAAATTAGATCGCCCATGATGCTGTATACGCTACGTGCTGGGGATGGAGACACGACCAAGAATTGGGAAGAAACAGCAAGATTGCTGTTGGATACATTATTGCCTGATGACATTGAGGACTAAGACTCGCACGAGCAGCGGGTCATACGTCAGGCACTCACGATTCCGTATCTTAACGATACAAACGTGTGCCCTTTCTCAGCAGAGGAGGTAGAAGCAACCATCTACACCTCTGCAAGGAAGAAGGCGCCGGGTCCTGACGGGATCCCTGTGGAGATCTTACAGGGACTCGCACACTTGGTCGCCCCAGCATTAAGTCGTATTTACTACATCTGTTTACAAAGGGGCTATTATCCACTAAAGTGGAAAACTGCAGAAGTTGTAATTATCAGGAAAGGCCCTGATAAAGATCCAACAGTGCCGAAATCCTATCGGCCTATCTGTCTGCTGGATGTAATGGGCAAAGCATTTGAGAAGTTGCTGGCTGACCGTCTCCAGAGTCATCGAACTCTGCATGGTATGAGTGATAGGCAGTTCGGATTCCGAAAGGGTCGCTCCACCCAGGATGCGATCAATGATGTTTGCCGAACTGTTCACTCTGCGACATCAAAGTATGTACTTGGCATAATGACAGGCATTTCAGGGGCCTTCGACAACCTGTGGTGACCGGCACTCTTCTCTCGCCTGCGAGAGATTGGGTGCCCGCAGCTGCTGTATGGCTGTCTGGAGGCCTACTGTGATGGAAGGACTGCTAAGATAACGGCTCCTGGAGCCGTCGTATCTAAAAGAGTATCCCGTGGTTGTCCCCAGGGATCGGTGTGTGGTCCCATTTTCTGGGATATTAACATGGAACCTTTGTTGAACGTCCTGCAGCGAGAGACTGCAGTTCTGGGAGTCGTTGCTTATGCGGATGATCTCGCAATTCTAGTAGAAGGTGACACTCGCAATGTGATCAAAGACCGATCACGACTGGCTATTTAACTACAAAAATCCCTATACATGCTCTTGAAAGGCAAGTTAAATAGGGACCCAAGAGTCAGAATTAATGGCCAAGCAGTGTCACGACAGAGATATGCCCGTTACCTTGGGGTATATTTAGATGAGAATTAGAGTTTCATTCCGCATATTGAGCAAATAACGACAAAGTCCTTAGCTATGTTCAATAAGATAATATCAATTGGACAAAGAAGGTTCCATCTGCCGTCAAAGGCAATAAATATTTATCATAACAGCATATTGGCACCAATAGTAGGGCACGCATCCAGTGTGTGGGCCCACAGGTTAGCTCTGGTGCGGCCTGCCGCTGCTGTCAGGCGAATACAGAGGAACGTCCTGTTGAGATGCATTGGAGCATTCAACACGAGTCCAACAGATGCACTGTTGGTAATTATGGGTCTATGTCCATTAGACCTAATAATAAGGCAGCACGCAGCCTTCTATTGGCTGCGCAAACAGAACATTGACAGGGTACAAAACATAATGGGCATTCCTCTGGTAAGCGTCAAAGCCATCCGCAAGAAAGTGATAGACATTTGGCAGGACGAATGGGATGGGTCCCGTACGGGCCGAAGAGTCCATGGGTTTATACCCACAGTGAGGGGAAGAAAATAACAAGATAATGAAGCCCTCGCAGGGCTTAGTTCACTTCCTCACAGGACACGGTCCCTATCCCACGTACCTGCATAAAATAGGGAAAAGGCCAACACCGGAGTGTGACTGTGGTGCCCACGAAGGATCGCCAGAACACATAGTGTTCGAGTGCCCAATATATGAACAGGTTGTCTCAGGGGAGAGGCAGCTTCTGCGGACTAGAAATGTTAATGAAATATTAACAGAAAGCGAATTGTTCAGCAATTTCGCAAAATTGGTTAACAAAATCTCAAGGGAGGTCCAGCGAGCCTACCTTGGGAGAGAGTAAATGCGCTTAAGATCTAATGCGCAATTGTAAATATGTAGATACTATGTTGTTTAATTCTTGACTTAGAGTAGCTAGTAGTTGTAGTTAGATCTCTATGGTGGAGGGGGGGAATAAAAGAGCAGCACAAATGGAGTGGTTTCTGTAGAAGTAGCGGCCCGCCTCCACGTGGCTAGCGACGGGCAACTCTCTGGCAGCGTTCCAGAGAGGCTAAGAGGCCGATGATTGGCAGTTAGCAAAGCTACTTAATAACTAGATAGTATGCATGCATTAATAATCCACTCCTGTAGTGCTAGTAGCAGAGATAGTTTGTCATAATACGCCCACTCAAAAGTGTTAGAAAGTGGGTTATGCATGTTCCATAAATTTGGGAAAAAAGAAAAAGAAAAATTTGTACCTATGAAACTATTTGCATCAAGTTTAGAACTCCGCTCTTCCCGACGGCCGCGCCTCAACGGCGGGAATTGTGCCGCCCCTCGCTACACCCGCCTGCGCCTTACAGGTGGGACAGCGACGCCCTCAGTGCCGACCGGCGGACTCCCGCTGTACCTATGAAACTATTTGCATCAAGTTTAGAACTCCGCTCTTCCCGACGGCCGCGCCTCAACGGCGGGAATTGTGCCGCCCCTCGCTACACCCGCCTGCGCCTTACAGGTGGGACAGCGACGCCCTCAGTGCCGACCGGCGGACTCCCGCTGTACCTATGAAACTATTTGCATCAATTTTAGAACTCCGCTCTTCCCGACGGCCGCGCCTCAACGGCGGGAATTGTGCCGCCCCTCGCCACACCCGCCCGCGCCTTACAGGTGGGACAGCGACGCCCTCAGTGCCGACCGGCGGACTCTCGCTGTACCTATGAAACTACTCCGCGTCTTCGTCGCGTGCGGTCGAGCGTCGCTTGCGCTCCCGTTCTTTCGGCGTTTTGGGTGGGGAAAACGTGTGCGAACGATCTGAAATTTGGCACAGAGCTTCGCGTTGTGACCATACAACGTGTGTAGATTTTTTTTGCCGTCGCTCAAACCGTTTTTGAGTTATCGTGACATTTTCGTAATTCGAAATTTCGGTGTTTTTTGGCCTATTTATCGAGTTTTTGGTGTTTGTGAAGTGCTTCATCGACGCAGACTACATCGTGCAACGTCGCTGACGCATTACCTGCATCATCCAACAGGTATTTCTATCCGTTTTTTTTTTTGTAATTATTGATGATTTCATAATACCATGATGTACCTAAATTCGGGGATTTTTTCACCTGAGTGGGACTGAAGGGGCGCAAAAACCGTATTTCAGTTGATAATGCACGGTAAAGTGGTCCACTGTGCCCAGGAACTGGTCTTTTGGTGGTCGTGAGCTGCCCTTTGTCTGCCGCGCGTTCCGCGTGTGTTTAGAAATCCGTTGCCATCCGTCCAGTGCAAGGGGTTAGCTAGCTTCCAAGCACACGGCTGTATTCTTGGGGTTTTTCTCTATCAGATAGTGCCAAAAAAACTGTGTCTTCCTTTGTTAGTTTCAAAGTTACAGACAATCTTAGCGAAGGATACGTGGTAACCACGTGCCGAGTAGAACTGTGAGGGACGGGAAAAACCCACCGTGGTACAACAACAAAGTTAGGAAACTACTGCGAAAGCAAAGAGAGCTCCACTCCAAGTTTAAACGCAGCCAAAACCTCTCAGACAAACAGAAGCTAAACGATGTCAAAGTTAGCGTAAGGAGGGCTATGCGTGAAGCGTTCATTGAATTCGAAAGTAAAATTCTATGTACCGACTTGACAGAAAATCCTAGGAAGTTCTGGTCTTACGTTAAATCAGTAAGTGGCTCGAAACAGCATATCCAGACACTACGGGATGATGATGGCATTGAAACAGAGGATGACACGCGTAAAGCTGAAATACTAAACACCTTTTTCCAAAGCTGTTTCACAGAGGAAGACCGCACTGCAGTTCCTTCTCTAAATCCTCGCACAAACGAAAAAATGGCTGACATCGAAATAAGTGTCCAAGGAATAGAAAAGCAACTGGAATCACTCAATAGAGGAAAGTCCACTGGACCTGACGGGATACCAATTCGATTCTACACAGAGTACGCGAAAGAACTTACCCCCCTTCTAACAGCTGTGTACCGCAAGTCTCTAGAGGAACGGAGGGTTCCAAATGATTGGAAAAGAGCACAGATAGTCCCAGTCTTCAAGAAGGGTCGTCGAGCAGATGCGCAAAACTATAGACCTATATCTCTTACGTCGATCTCTTGTAGAATTTTAGAACATGTTTTTTGCTCGCGTATCATGTCATTTCTGGAAACCCAGAATCTACTATGTAGGAATCAACATGGATTCCGGAAACAGCGATCGTGTGAGACCCAACTCGCCTTATTTGTTCATGAGACCCAGAAAATATTAGATACAGGCTCCCAGGTAGATGCTATTTTTCTTGACTTCCGGAAGGCGTTCGCTACAGTTCCACACTGTCGCCTGATAAACAAAGTAAGAGCCTACGGAATATCAGACCAGCTGTGTGGCTGGATTGAAGAGTTTTTAGCAAACAGAACACAGCATGTTGTTATCAATGGAGAGACGTCTACAGACGTTAAAGTAACCTCTGGCGTGCCACAGGGGAGTGTTATGGGACCATTGCTTTTCACAATATATATAAATGACTTAGTAGATAGTGTCGGAAGTTCCATGCGGCTTTTCGCGGATGATGCTGTAGTATACAGAGAAGTTGCAGCATTAGAAAATTGTAGCGAAATGCAGGAAGATCTGCAGCGGATAGGCACTTGGTGCAGGGAGTGGCAACTGACCCTTAACATAGACAAATGTAATGTATTGCGAATACACAGAAAGAAGGATCCTTTATTGTATGATTATATGATAGCGGAACAAACACTGGTAGCAGTTACTTCTGTAAAATATCTGGGAGTAGGCGTACGGAACGATTTGAAGTGGAATGATCATATAAAATTAATTGTTGGTAAGGCGGGTACCAGATTGAGATCCATTGGGAGAGTGCTTAGAAAATGTAGTCCATCAACAAAGGAGGTGGCTTACAAAGCACTCGTTCGGCCTATACTTGAGTATTGCTCATCAGTGTGGGATCCGTACCAGATCGGGTTGACGGAGGAGATAGAAAAGATCCAAAGAAGAGCGGCGCGTTTCGTCACAGGGTTATTTGGTAACCGTGATAGCGTTACGGAGATGTTTAACAAACTCAAGTGGCAGACTCTGCAAGAGAGGCGCTCTGCATCGCGGTGTAGCTTGCTCGCCAGGTTTCGAGAGGGTGCGTTTCTGGATGAGGTATCGAATATATTGCTTCCCCCTACTTATACCTCCCGAGGAGATCACGAATGTAAAATTAGAGAGATTAGAGCGCGCACGGAGGCTTTCAGACAGTCGTTCTTCCCGCGAACCATACGCGACTGGAACAGGAAAGGGAGGTAATGACAGTAGCACGTAAAGTGCCCTCCGCCACACACCGTTGGGTGGCTTGCGGAGTATCAATGTAGATGTAGATGTAGACCGGAAGTTGCGGATGATCACCCAAAAACCTGGCGGAGAAAAAAATCTGAGCCCACCGGTTTGTAAACGTCCCCATGCTCCATCAGACGACGTAGGAAAATCAGGGTGTCTCTTTCAAGATTTAGCAAATATATCGGCTTTCCTTACGGCCGCGCGCACACGCGTTGCCGTTCAGCCGCGCTTGCCGCGCTGTGTCTGGTCACTCGTATAAATAGGGACAGCGCCTTCTCGAGCAAAAAACTGAGCATCAGGGCCGTGTACCCAGCTTAATCCCCTCTCAAATGGAGCAGTTTAAGAAGTACTTTCCTTTCATGGAGTAAGACATACCCTCTGTTCTCTGTCACAGTCCGCAGTCCTTCACGCGGTTAAGAAACTGTTACCCAATACAGAAATAAGTTGAAGGTAAATGCCATGTGCACTGTCTAGAAGCCCATTTATTACTCTCTCGATCCCCAGCGAGAAAAGGCTAGGTCTCTCTCACACTTTCCGAACAGCAGCCACTTTTGTCTAGTGTGAGCGATAGTACCCGCATGCCTAAACGCGGGTTCACATAAATTAAATCGGCATCCTGCCGCTGCTTACTCACCAATAGTATATGTATAAATATTTTTCTAGTACGTAAGATTCTTCTATCTTCACATAATGTCTTCCTCGGTGCCAATGGCGTGTAACGTTAGTAACTGAAATTAAAATCGTGGAGCAGTGCGTACCGCTCGGCTGGGAGGCGTGCGCATCCGATTTTTCCTTCCGCTACCCCTGTTCTTAAGATACTATTTAAGAAACAAATTCTCCCGTAGATGATAGGTTGTTATTTCTGTTTTTTGGTTGTGTTAGTTTAGGATTAAGGCTTGTGGAAGTGATGTCGTGTGTACCGTGCAGCTTGCCGGAATGTGGATACAGTAATCGGCAAAATTCATGCCGTTACCAAAGCTACAAATAACCATTGTGCATATCATTCTGGAGCTTACTTCCTGCTCATTTCAAACCAGTGCTTAGTGTTTAAAGATGTCTCTGTGCTGTAGGTTAGGCATTTAGGTTTTAAAAGGAATCTTGTGTGTGCTGAGTAGCCAGCGTGCGCGTGCATACGAGCAGTGACAGAAAACTGCAAGTTTTCTACCGATACAGTAGCTCTTAAAATCTTATTAGGTAATACACTGATAGTGCAGCCTTCCCCTTGTTCAAATATGATCTTGCTTTCCATCACTTGCTAAATAAGTCTGAGAAACTAAATGACATAAATTTAAGTCACGAGTGTAGCAAAAAGCACTGCAAAAATTTTTTGTTACATCTCGTAATTCTATGATAGATTAGGCAACATATTTAGCAGATAGCAGATAACCATTGTGAATATAATTCTGTAGCTTACTTCCTTCTCATTCAAACCAGTGTTTAGTATTTAAAGATGTCTCTTGTGTTATAGGTCAGGCATTTAGGTTTTGAAAGGAATCTTGTGTGTGCTGAGTAGCCAGCGTGCGCGTGCATACGAGCAGTGACACTAAACTGCAATTTTTTCTACCAATACAGTAGCTCTTAAAATCTTATTAGTTAATACATTGATAGTGTAGTCTTCCCCTTGTTCTAATATCTTGCTTTCCATCACTTGCTAAGTAGTCTGAGAAACTAAATGACTTAAATTTCAGTCACAATTGTAGCAAAAAGCAGTGCAAAAATTATTGTTACATCTCGTAATTCTATGATAGATTAGGCAACATATTTAGCAGATAGGGTAGTGTGTTGGGCGGTGAGAATCGACTTGTCTACGAGCCATTAACGCCCTCTAGCGATATCACGGCCTAAAGGACTGAGCACACCAGAGGAACTGCCCCAAAATGGGGCTCAGCAAAGAGAGTCTCGGAGCAGCTAATGAACCTGGTGCAAACTCTGTGGTCACCACAGACAAGGACGACTCAGGAAGATGCTCAGATCTCCAGGAAATGATGAACATCAGGGAAGAGATGGAAGCCTTCATTTTTAATTACACAAACAAGATAAACAATGGACAAAAAAGATTCATTCTAGGGAAGCTATCTGAATACGAGCAGATACTAAAGAAGTATCAGATGGAGATCCTAGAACTCAAAACAGAGTTAAGGTGCATGAAGACCCTGGAAACAAAAGCTTCATCAGAGGTCGAAAGCTATGCCAGCAAGGCAGCTGCAAAACCAGCACCTAAACAACAGCCCATAAAAACGCAACATTCGAAAGTGCTAATGATCAAGCCAGCAGAAGGTTATCAGAAAACTGGAGAGGAAGTGGAAGAAACTGAAAGACACCTTATTTCAACATCGCTGAAGGATGTTCGCATATCAAGATGCAAGAAGACCAGAGAAAATGGCATTGTCCTCGAAGTCCCTAATGACCAGGATGTTGATAAAATCAGGAAGTGTGGTGAAGTCACACAATCAGGATTAACAGTCTCAGATCCAAAGAAGAGAAATCCAAAGATAATAATCTTTGATGTTCCGAGGAACACAAATGAGGAGGAATTGAAAATGGAATTATATGAGAGAAACCTCGCAAGACTTAACATTCAGAGGGAGGAGGTTATGGAGGATACCAAGGTACTGTTTAAGACTGGTCCAAGAAACAGGGAAGAGGCAAACCTAGTGCTGGAAGTAACAACAAAGGTGTGGAACAGTCTATCTGAACAAGGTCGCGTCTACATAAATTGCACCTCTCACAAAGTGCAGGACTATAACAATATAAGCAGATGCTTTAAATGCCAGGGTCATGGACACACAGCAGCAAAGTGTAAAAATGCAGAAACTACCTGCGGCCACTGTGCAGAATCAGGACACACTTTCAAAGAATGCACAAAAAAGAACCAACAGGCCCAATGTGCAAACTGCAAGCGTGTGAAGAAGCCGCATACTCACGCAGTGACTGATAAAACATGCCCAGAATACATTAGGATCAAGACAATACAAAACAGTAGAATCGACTATGGACAATAACAACAATGGAGTGCCACAACGAAGAAGAAGAATGCAGACAGGAACACAGTACAGAGACATAAAAGTACTACAGTTAAATGGGCAAAGAGCAAGAATAGTTCCAGACCAACTGGCGCACTGAATCCTTGAGGAAAACATAGATGTGCTATTGATCCAAGAGCCCTACTGTCTCAATAATATGGTAGGTGGATATCCATCAGACTTCCAACTTATGTACAACTCTAAAGAAGGTCCACCAAAGGCAGCAATAGCAACCAGATCTCAAGTGATAACAGCTATGCAGCTGACAAATTTCAGTAATACTCACATGGCTGTCGCCAGCATTAACGGAGAATTTGGGGAAATGTACATAGCCAGTATATACTGCCAATATGGGGCACCTATAGACGAATTCCTGCAAAAATTAGATACTCTCCTGGATCAGCTAGAAGGGAAACCAGTCATAGTAGGACTGGACTCGAACGCAAACTCACCAGCCTGGCATAGCTCCACGACAGATGAAGCGGGCAGAATGCTTGAAGACTTCATCGCACAAAGAGGACTAATAGTGATGAACGAAATGTCAGACCTCACAACATACTGTGGCCCAAATGGACAAAGCAACATCGATGTGACAATCTGTACTCTCCCAGCAGCCAGAGCCCTGTGCAACTGGATGATTCATGAGGAATGGACATCAAGTGACCACAGGGCTATAACATACAAAATCAAAGCACCCCAAAGGAGGAGAGAGACAGAGAAATTGGCGACATATAACACAAACTTTGCAAAATGGCCCATCTTTGACAAACAGCTTGTCAAGTCCACAGAGAACTGGCCACAGGGGACAAATGGTGTAAATGGAATGGCTACCAGACTGCAGGAAGCTATCTATGAATCCTGCAACAGATCCATGAGAAAGCGAACTCGTGTGCAGAACCCAGTTCCATGGTGGAGTGCAACTTTTGCTGACTTGAGGTGTGACACCATATCCGCACGACGTACATTACAGCGAACACAGAGAAGCAACAACCAGATTGCTACAGAAGTAGCAAAACAGCACTATAACAGGACGAAAAACAAATATAACAAAGAAATCGTCCAAGCCAAAGAGAAGATGTGGAAAAAGTGGGTATCTGACTGCGATCAGAATGACCCCTGGGCCATAGTGAAGAAAGTAATCCGGCCAAAACGCGGCACAGAAAACGTACTGAGTAACGTAAAAGTCACAGACCAGACTACAACAATAACATGGAAGGAGACTATAAGGTCATTGCTACAGAGCCTGCTTCCTGACGACAATGCAGATGAGGACACTGTCGAACAGCAGGTGGTGAAGATGGCCAACGAGGATTATGAAAACAGTGTCATAGACCCCGAATTCACGCCAGAGGAAATAGGGACTGCTATAAAGGCCTGTAAACCAGGCAAAGCGACAGGCCCAGATGATATTGACGACAAAATAATAAAGAGGGTCTGGCACACGAGTCATCTCCTGGTGGACCTATATAACAGCTGTCTGCAGGAAAGGAAGGTCCCAGATGAGTGGAAAAAGGGTAATGTGTGTATTCTGCTCAAATCAGAAGAAAAACTCAGGGATGAGCCAAAGTCATACCGCCCAATATGCCTGCTCCCTATCATAGCGAAGGTCTTAGAACGCCTAGTTGTAAATCGCCTTGACAAGTTGTATGACGAATCAGGGCTCAAGGCCCCAAACCAATTTGGGTTCCGTAAAGGTGCCGCAACTGAAATGGCCATTAGGCAGCTCCTAAGCAACGTTCAATGTGATGAAAAGTACGTAGTGGTTATCTTTGTGGACATAGCAGGTGCCTCTGGTGGCCTAGTGTCATGAGACGCCTAAGAGAAATCCAGTGCCCGCGTAACCTCTATGATCTGATGGTGGACTATTTTAAGAACAGAACAGTTATAGTTAATAACAGGGCCGGATGTGTAGAGAAAACAGTCACCAAGGGATGCCCACAAGGCTCCATTTGTGGCCCATTCCTATGGAACCTTGTCTTCGACGAGATAGTAAACGAAAAGGAGGGTGATCAATGGACAAAAGTGGCATACGCTGATGACCTAGCCATTATCGTTAGGGGACAGAGCCGTAAACAAGTAGAAGACCGAGCAATGCGGGCCCTGAAGGAGGTAAGCGAATGGACCAAAAAGAACAAGCTAGGGATATCTAAACATAAAACAGTAGCCATGACCATCAAAGGCAGTTTTGACAGGAATAGACCGCCAATAATCCCATTTGAGGGGGGTAACATAAAGTTCGTCTCAGAGGCCACATACCTGGGTGTAACCCTTGATGAAAGACTCCTTTTCACACCACATGCGAAAAACATCCAGAGAAAGCTAGGTGCCATCTCAGGCTTGCTATTGAGGGTTACTAGAACAGAGTGGGGCCTGCAAAAGAAGTCCCTAAAACTGATATACCAGGGACTATGCCTCTCTGTCTGTAGATACGGTGCAGCAGCATGGGGACATCGCACAAAGCACAGGTATGTAAAAAGGATACTGGACGCAATACAAAGGCCATTTCTATTGCAGATGACCAAAGCTTGCAGGACAGTGTCAACTGATGCCCTGCAGGTGTTAACAGGAAGCTTGCCGCTGGACCTAGAGGTAGTGAAGGCAGCCTTGCTATGCTATGCAAGACATGAGGTGGTTGGCCTGGTTGCCGGGTTCCAAGCTCCAAGAAACATCGCTGGGCAAAATCCTAGATGTAGTACTAAAAAAAGAGTAGAGTGTATGTTGCAGGAGGAGTGGCAGAACAGATGGAACCAGGGACTGACTGGAAGGGAAACATACAACTGGGTACCAGATGTGGGAATGTGGCAGAAAGGCTGGCGGAGGGCGATAATCCCACCACACTCCTTAACCTGCCTGCTGACAGACCATGGGCTGAAAAAGAAGATCTCCGACCTGGGCATAGAGGAAAGCACCAGATGTACATGTGGTGAAGAAGAAGACACAAACCACATACTCTACACCTGCACACAAGCTCATTGAGGCAGTGGGACCTGAATCCTTCAGGAGTAAACAAACACTGCTCCAAACAAAGCAGAGCTACTCAGCAATCAAATCATTTGCTGAGGAAGCTTTTGACATCAGAGAAGTTACCACGATCCTCAGTGACCTGGCTTAAAATATCCAGGTTCTCTGGATATTCAGAACAGCGACCAAAGAGATCATGGGAACGTTACTGGTAAAGCACAGAAGGACACCCATGATTCCGAAACAGCCCTGATATCTTGCGCACTTGGAAGAGTCATGGCTGAGTGTGGAGGGGTGACGAGCTGCCTCTCAGAACCACCGATGATGCCTCTACATGGATCCTGGGACACCAGTGGCGAGAAGGGTATGTCGGAGGGGGAAAGGAACAAACATACTGACTGAAACTGGCCGAGATCCTGGGAAACTCTCGATCAACAGCATGTGGACGTTGCCAGCCTGGTGACTACAGGTTGTCCCCCTGAGCACCTCCTTATTACAAACATGCTGTAAGTGGATGCTATACTGCTGATGAATAGGGTCGCCATCAGCAGTGGCGGCGCCGACTCCGCGTGGTTCCCCGTGGGTACCCAAAAGGGTAGCTAAAGACGCTCTTCAAATGGAAGGTCCATTCCCCCAGAAAGGGGGTAGTTTTTCCGAGCTGGTTCGCTTCGTTGTGGTGGAGTTTGGTAGTGGATACATGGGTTGGATTTGAAGGGAGTATGAGCGAAGGCTCGGGGATCCCTGACGATAATCCACCTCTGGCAAGGGGAAACACGTCCCAGAACAGCCATGTACTATACTGTACCTATGAAACTATTTGCATCAATTTTAGAACTCCGCTCTTCCCGACAGCCGCGCCTCAACGGCGGGAATTGTGCCGCCCCTTGCCCCACCCGCCCGCGCCTTACAGGTGGGACAGCGACGCCCTCAGTGCCGACCGGCGGACTCTCGCTGTACCTATGGGAAATCGGTCTGCGTGGCGCCACCCGCGGAAGGTGTGTTGCCTTCCATAACTGGGTTAAAACCGCCAGGAGACCCTCTGATTCCCTGAAATCGACGATCGCATCAGGGCTCGGAGGAACCTGAGTGGGGCGGGGACCGTAATGTCCAATCCTGTGGCCTTGTCGTGGCCCCATAGCTCAGTAACCCCCATCGATGGGGTGAAGCTAACACGGGATGGGCCGTCCACGCATGACGTTAAAAGACTAGCCCTTAACTGGGTGCAACCCTCGCTGGTCCGCACTGGCCCACCGTGAATTATCAAAAGCGGTGGGTGAGACATGGTCGGTCATGATCCCCCGGTACGTGTGGAGACCCTCTGGGGAACGTAACTCGGGTTTGAGTGCCGCACCATCTCGTTGATGTCAAACTCCACATATAAGACCTGGACTGACTCATTTAACACCTTCCGGGCTGTGTTGACAGATGAGGGTTGTCGTCGTGTCAAGGCAGGACGTTAAATGCCCCCAACCCAAAGTGAAAGCAAAGGGTGCATGGCGCAGGGGAAGCTGCGTTAACAGGGACACAACATCTGCCCCTAAAACATTTGACACAACACCATCTGTGTCCTGTTCTTCCCACGGCTGTACTCGCTGGGGAGGGATCACGGCCTGAGCCGGCAAAGGCTCAGCGCCATGTCGAGGATGTTCCGGACATGCTCCGCCAAACCAGGGCGTGGTGACACGTCCCTGGCTAGGTTAGATGGGGCCAGACCCCCGAAAGTCTGGGGGACCGACCCAGCACCTGGGTAGGACTGGGTCCAATGCCTCTGGGTGGAAACTCGGCCTAGTAGGGAGCGAAGGTAGAGAGGTGAATCCGCCTCTCCGGAATGCGCTGGGCATTTGCCGGGGAGGGACGGGTGAAATCTCCATTGATGCGATCGTGGAAGGGGTCTAGTGCGCTGGCAACGGCGTGCTAAACCTGGCAGCTCACAAAGCTCTTGGTCCAGGGACGTGACTGGTGAGCGAGCTGTATTTAGCCTTCCCCCATGCCAGAAGAGCCGGTCCAGGAAAAGAGACGGGCTCTCAATCATCTCTGTCTCTCTCAAGAATCATGGCGTCAAATACAGAGAGAGAGAGAGAGAGACTTTCGAGCATTACGATGCAAACGATGAGACTGACATAAAGAGCGCAGCTGAAAGGCTACAGGAGATAAGTGCACTACTGGTAACAGATAAAGGAAAGATGAGAAATGACAGAGTAAATGAGATAAAGGACAAGCTGGCTTTGAGGGCAATTGCCCAGAGCCAATTAGAGGGTAGAATACAACAGCTGGAAAGACAAAATAAACAGCTAATAGAGAAAATGACGGCGAAACAAGGAGTAACACTGTCCTCCTTTTGGTTTCAAAAACAGAGCGCAAAACAGGTAAAAGAAATATTCACAAAGGTGATAAATCCAACAAAAGCAAAAGTAAAAATAAATAAAGTAATAGTAGCCAAAAACGCAGTTATAATAGAAACCCCCACCCAACAAGACAGAAATACGATAATGGGACATAAGGACTTACAAAGATCAGCAATATGTGAAAGATCCAAGAAAAGATAGTCTGTTTGACACATCGAATATGGTCATCAATGGCTAACACCCGAAGAACTCACAGAGTGTATATACACAGAAAAGTAAAGATGAGCTTACAAGAATTCAAAAATGAGTTCAAGCCAAAGTTCAGAATGGGGAAAAACAATAAAGACACAGGGCATCAAGTAGTTGAGGTTTACCCAACCCTAAGAAAATAACTAATACAAGTTGGGAGAATATATGTGGAGTACTGCTCAGTAGCAGTTAAGGACTACTGCGTCGTACCCAGGTGTCATAGGTGTATGGATCTAGGTCATGTACAGAAGTACTGTACCTGGGGTGATCCAACTTGTGGTCACTGCGGAACTGATAATCATAATAAAAAAGAGTGCCCAGAAAAGAATAGACCAGAGACGTGCATACCATGTCAACGAAGAGGAAAAAGGAAATTCAGAGCACCATATAGGAAAGAATGCCCCACGCATCACCTCTTGTTGGGAAGACTAATACAAAGAACAGACTATGGAGAATAATCCCCAGGAGGTAAAAAGAAAGAAACACAAGTCACCCAGTAAACAGCTAAGAGATACATTAAGGGGTACGAAAATCAGAGAAGCAGTAGGGGCAAGAAAACAAGGAGTAGAAGGGAACACAGACAAACAGTCCGAAAACAAGGGATATACAGAAAATACAGAAGACAACAGACAATGCACAGCACAAAACTGTATTGCCAAAACACCCATAAAAAGAACTACACATGTAAAAATACACAAACAGGAAACAAGACAAATAACAGAAGAAGAGAAACAAAAAAACATGAAAGATGCACAAGTACAGACAGTAAACATGAAAGACGCACAAGTACAAGCAGAAGGGCGATCTCGGTCGCCCATTTTTCATGACAAGAAAATGCCGATGGAGGGCACAGATGGGCGACATGAGGCGTCCCAGACACAACACACCACACCACACCGACACAGAAACATAACAAAAAAGATACAGAAAAGAACAATACAGAAAAGAAATACGGATGACCTCGGTCGTCCGTTTATTATGAAAACTAAGTGCCGATGGAGGGCAGACAGACATCCGAGCTCGCCCAAAAGAAATCACATGAATCAGATACAAGACAGCAAAAATGAAGAAAAAGATGGAAACACAGAAGAAAATAAAAACGGACAGTCAAGCTCGATCGTCAGATATCGGGCAATGGACCCAAAAGACACATACAAGATATGTGAAAATACATTGCAAATGGCAAGATTGGAAGAACCCGGCATGCTAAACACTGCATTAAGACAGCTAGTGAGAGTGGGCCACGCAAATGGCTCGAGAATTACTTATCCAGCTCTGGCGGATGTCGACTGTATTCAGCTGGCCGCCGCAGGAATCCCCACGGAACACGAACAGCTGCTAAAGATAGTTAAACAAGTTTATGGAGGAAGAAGCCTAAAATTCAATATGGAAAATGTATACATTCAAATGGTGACAACATACGGCCGAATAGGATTCGACCCCAATAAGATATGGCCAGAGGATCATTTCCACACATACCATCCATAATGGACTTAAAAGTATTCCAAGTGAATGCAATGAGAAGTGCGCAAGTAAATTATGAGCTGTGCAAACTAGCAGGAGAACATGAAGTTGATATACTATGTATGCAAGAAACGTACTCCCGGGAGGGTAAAATCCCAGGAATGACAGCCACAGCTCAAATAATAACGAAAGGAGAAAGACCGATGTCGGCAATAGTAATTCTTAATAGAAATGTAAAAACAATAGTGTTCAATTGTTACAACATGCTCATTTGTAAATTGATTTAAGTACAAGCCACAAATATTAAATGGTATCTTGTAGCAATATACTGTCAATATAGAGAACCAATAACGATGTATCTAGATCAACTAAAGGTGATATGTAGAGCATTACAGGGCAACCAAGTAGTAATAGCTATGGACGCGAATGCAAAGTCACTGCTGTGGCACAAATGGCTCTGAGCACTATGGGACTTAACATCTGTGGTCATCAGTCCCCTAGAACTTAGAACTAATTAAACCTAACTAACCTAAGGACATCACACACATCCATGCCCGAGGCAGGATTCGAACCTGCGACTGTAGCGGACACACGGTTCCAGACTGAAGCGCCTAGAAATGCACAGCCACACCGGCCGGCCCTGTGGCACAGCGGAGAGCAAGATGAGAAAGGCCAGGAGTTACAAGACACGATAAGTGAATTAAATTTAGGTGTAATAAACACATCTAGTGAAATACCCACGTACTCAAATAGGGCAGGGGCAAGAACAAACATAGACGTAACATTGGCAAACAACAGGGCAAATAACAAAACAGATAATTGGGAAATACTGGAAAACGCAACAGCTAGCGACCATAATGTAATCAGATATATATTAAAATCAGAACAGAGAGTAGCGCCGCAGGAATGGCTTTCAGAATATGACTATAGAAAGGCAGACTGGGAAAGACTCTCCCGGGAGTATAACCCACCAGAGCTGGATGAGGATCTCTAGATTGAAGAGGCAGCGGAGCAGATAGTTCACAGCATAAAACAAGTAACTGACGCAGTTGTGCCAGGGAGGAGTAGAGTCCAAAGCGTGCAACCGGCACCATGGACTCCAGAACTAAGTGACCTGCGTCAGGCTACGCGCAGACCAAGATGTAGGTATCAACAAACATTTAACCTGCAAGACAGAGAATACAGATTGAATATTTATAGGCAATACAGGGAGAGATACAGAAGGGAAATTATAGAAGTAAGAAAACGAAGCCGGGAAAACTTCGTTAGAAACAACCTGGCAATGGATCCATGGGGAAAGCCATACAAGTTGGTGCGCGAAAAGATAAGAGCGCCAACAGTTCTATCATCCATAAAGATACCGAATGAGAATAGAATGACAACGACCAGACAAGAAACAATAACGGTGCTCCTCCAAGCCCTGCTACGGATGATGACCCCACAGAGGACACACCGGAGCAGGCTGCTATAAGAGAGAGAGAGCACAAAGACAATACACTAACAACACAGTGGTATACCCCTTCTCACCGCAGGAGGTGGTAGAGGTAATATCAAATCTGAAGAGAGGGAAATCTCCCGGGCTCGACAGGGCTACGATTGAGGTTCTACAAGCAATAGAAGGGAAGATAGCTCCGATATTGGCAAACCTCTACAACAAACGCCTAGAAAGAGGTACTTTTCCACGAAGATGGAAATGGGGCGGAGGGCATAATACTCAAAAAACCAGACAAGGACCCAATGGAGTGCAAAGTGTACAGGCCAATATGTTTGCTTGATACCCTGGGCAAAGCTCTAGAAAAATTGCTCTGTGCAAGACTGACCAGTCATCGGGAATTGGCAGGAATGCACGAGTGGCAGTTCGAATTCCGCCGTGGAAAATCGACGGAGGACGCCGTCAACACGGCGGCCGAACTTGTCAGTTCGTCGACCTGTACATGTGTTCTAGGAGTTATGGTGGACATCTCAGGAGCATTTCACAATCTGTGGTGGCCGGCGCTGTTTACCTGCTTGCAGGATATGCAGTCTCCGGCAGCACTACACGATTGTTTCAAGAGCTACTGAAGAGACCGGGTGGTACATATGACGTCTCCAAATGTGGTTGTGACCAAGAACATCACCAAAGGATGTCCACAGGGATCAGTTTGCGGCCCCGTATTTTGGGATATAAATGTGGAGCCATTGCTGCATTCCCTGCAGCAGGAGGCGTCAGTATTGGGGGCCGTTGCATACGTGGACGACCTGCTAATCCTAACACATGGTAACAGTCGACAACAACTGGAAGAAAGCAACAGAGAAACAATGGAGATTCTAAGTGCCTGGTGTAGAAAATCAAAGATGGCAATTGCGCCACAAAAATCAAACTATATGCTCCTGAAAGTAAAAATGGCAAGAGATCCGTCAACAATCCGATAACTCAATTGCAGCAAGGAAAAACGTAAGTAAGTATCTGGGTGTCTACCTGGATCAAGGATGAAACTTCACGACCCACATCGAACAGATAGGAGGAGAAACATTATCAATAATGCATAAACTGATCAGAATAGGACAACAAAGATTCCATCTACCACCAAATGTAATCAAATTATACCACGGCAGTCTACTGGTGTCGATGATGGGATATGGGTCAAGTTTATGGGCCCACAGGTTACGCCTTGTGAAGCCTTCCATGGCTGTGAGGACAGTACAAAGAAACATACTATTAATAGGGGCTTTTGGCACAACACCAACAGATGGGCTACTAGTAATAATGGGCCTTTGCCCATTAGACCTACAAGACAAAAAGCAGCCAATTACTAGTTAAAAAAGGGAAATTTTGATAAAATCAGGAAGATAATGGGAAAACATGTGGGAAGCAAAAAGGAAATATGAGAAGAAATAACAAACATCTGGCACTAGCAATGGGATAATTCATTAACAGCAAGAATGGTTCATGGAATATTTCCGAATATAAGAGAAAGACTAAAATACAAAAAATTCCAACCAAGTAAAGGTCTCATACACTTCCTCACAGGCCATGGACCCTATCCTGTGTACTTACACAGGATAGGGAAAAGGGAGTCAGAAGAGTGTGAATGTGGGGCCCAGGCAGGCACCCCAGAGCATGTTGTATTAGAGTGCACCACTCTAACTAGAGAAGTACGAGAGGAAAGGGATGGACTAAATACTAATAACATACGGGACATAATATGGGCTGAGGAAAAAGTAAAAATACTACATAAGTTAACAACAAAAATCTCAGATGTAGCACTACAAATGTACAACCTATAACATTGTATGAATAGCTCGACTACGACAAGCACTAGGGGAAATGGCTCGCCAGTCCCCTGGTGCCCACCGGACAGGAAAGAAGATGGAGCAGGAGGAGAGGAAGAGAGTTGGACGCTCCCTCCCCTTCCTTGGGAAGGAGACCGGAGCGTCGGGAGAAGACTGGTGGGGCCGCCGTCGCGCTGGACCGGCCGCCTTCCAGGTCGGACCGTACTGGCCACCTCAGGTCAGGCTGGACACTGCGAGCTGGATCGTCCCACCAAGAAGAAGGTTCCTTCACTGCAGTCTATCCAACGATATAGACCGTAGAGTAGACACTGTAGATAGTGCTCAAAATGTAGAACAGTAGAAAGAGCGCTAAATGTAGAGAAGGTGATGGGGAATCGGTGATGGGAGATTACAAAATAGAAAAAAAGCAGTCGTTAGCAGATAGTAGTGGCCTGGGTCCACGTCCCTATGGATGGTAACCTACTGGAATAACCAGTAGGGCTAAGTAGGCTGAATAAACAATTGTGAAGTAGCATAACTGTAGAAAGTAAAATATAACCAATGTAAAATAGTTGAAAAAGTAAAGGAAAAACAATACTTTGTAGAATATCTGCAGAAAGATAGACTAACCATTGTATTAAAGCATAAGGAAAATAATAAATGTAATAGAGACTGTAAGGTCCATATATGCTTTAGGGATGGACCACATAATGTAACACAAATCTGAAAAAAAGTACCTATGAAACTATTTGCATCAAGTTTTGAACGCCGCTCTTCCCGGCGGCCGCGCCTCAACGGCGGGAATTGTGCCGCCCCTCGCAACACCCGCCCGCGCCTTAAAGGCGGGACAGCGATGCCCTCAGTGCCGACCGGCGGACTCTCGCTGTACCTATGAAACTGGTTGTAATTAGTCCTAGTAGGGGGCGAAGGACGGAGAGTGAATCCGCTCTCCCGGGATGCGGGAGGCATTCGCCGGTAAGGGAGCGGGTGAAAACTTCGATGATGCAGCTGTCGATGAGGACTAGTGCGCTGTTCCCACGGCGCGCTAAACCTAGCAGCTCTATTGTAGAGAGCTCGTGGTCGAGGGGCGGGACTGGTGAGCGAGCTGCAATTAGCCTGCCCCCATGCCAGAGAGGCAGGTCTGGGGAAAGAGACGGGCCTCCTTTCTTTTCACTCTCTTATGGCACTATGGCTGAAAATCAGAAGAGTGAACGTGTGCTCGAGGTAGACTCGTCGCTTGATGCGAATATTACTATCACTGAGCGGCATGCGAATTTCTGAGGTTGCTGGATAGTAGCATTAAAAACGGGAAGATCAGTAATTGTGCGATTAACCAGATTATGGACAGTATAGCGTGATGGGCAAAGGCCCATGCACAAGTGGAGGGAAGACTTCTCGAACCTGGAAAAGAGAATGAACGTTTAAGGAATCAACCGGTTGTCCAACGAACATATGCCACGGTTGCTAGTGCCCCAGTGGTCAAGGCACCGTCGGCTAAAGAGACGGTACAACAAAACCTAAAGAAAACTGTACTGACTGTTTTTATCAAACCCAAGTCGGGTGAAGATATCCGCACTGTCAAGGCAGAGTTCGAAAAGTGCATCAACCCAAAGAGGGACAAAATCAAAATTAACAATGTCAGGACTGCGAAAAATGTATTAATTGTAGAAACTGCCTCGCAAGAGGATAGTGACAGATTTCTAAAGAACACTCAATTAATGCAAAAGCTCAAATGTGTTGAATCCACTGCATCAGTTTCTGGATATGACCTGATTTTTGTGAAATGTCAAGACAACAGGTGTGTCAGCCTTCTGGGCACCTTTTCAGGTATATACCCAGAAAGCCAGGTTGCAAGATATGACAAAAAAACAAAGCAACATATCCAAATACTATGCCCAAAGATTGTGAAGGATTACAACCAGTTTATGGGAGGTGTTGACACTATTGACTCCTTATTAGCTCTGTACAGAACGAAAATCAGGTCAAAGAAATATTACATGAGACTGTTCTTCCATTTACTGGACACGAGTTGTGTTGTTGCTTGGCTACTTTACAAGAGAGCCTGTCATGAAAACAGTATTGAAGAGAAAACCCAGACGGCTTTGTTTGATTTCAAGCTTGATATTACTGAATCCTTACGCTGGTCAGGTAAACCAACCAAGAGACAATCGCTGGATTGCTCACCAGGCAGTGGCACCAAAAAGAGAAGACAGCCAAATACAGCAAATGCTGACATCAGGAAGGAGAGAATCGATCACTGGCCTAACTACTGTGAAAAATCTGCCAGATGTAAATATAATAAATGTCAAAAAATAACAAAAGTAATGTGTACCAAATGTGACACCTATTTGTGTTTTGTACCAGACAGAAATTGTTTCTACCATTTTCACAATGTATAAATTCTGGAAATATGTAATTGCTTAGTAGTGACACTTTGCTAACTGATGTATACCCAACTTTTATAATGTTTTTTATTTTCATTTTTTTAAATAAATAAAATTTCCTTAAAGTCTTAATCTGTTGATGTACCATAAATTTTGAACTCTGTTCTCCAAAAATTTAGTACCTTATACGAACTAATATGTACGTAATCATTACATCCGTATTTGCGCAGTGTATATTTGAACATACAGAGTGATATTTTCCAAAATATACATATACTAGAAAGTTTATTATCTATTTTTCATTCATGGGCACTATCAAGTATAATTCCAAAGTTGTTACTGGAAAATTCTTAGTTTTACTGTTCTTGTGCAATAGAGGGTTAAAGCGCCACTGAAGCCTATAATACCTAAAAGGTTAAAGGAGATGGCCGCCACAGATTTACTTGGACCACTGCCCAAGCCAATTAATGGATATCGTTACGTGTTGGTGACTACTGAACTCTTCTCGAAATTTGTAACTTTCACCCCACTACCGAAGGCAACAGCAACGACTGTCGCGGCAGCTTTTGTGTGGCACTTCCTTCGTGAAGTGGGGCATGATCGACAAGTCATCTCCGACAACGGACCGCAGTTCAGATCCAAAATATGAGAACTTACTCTGGCGAGACAGGGTATTTCCCCAATCTTTATATCCAGATACATGCCAAAGACGAACCCTGCAGAAGGGTCATAAAGAGTTAGTAAAGCTATGCCGAATTCACTGCCATAAGCATCACAGAAATGGGCGATGTACCTGACTGACTTTCAGGACATTATAAATAGCATGCCACATTGTTCAACATGATACAGCCCCATGACAGTGGTCTGAAACGAGCCCCGTGAGGAGACAACGACACTCCCACATAGTGCGAAAAGTCATAGAACGAATGACAAAGGAAGCAGAAGGTCGAAAGCGACGGCACAAAGGGCCATTCAGACAGACACATCTTCAGAGGGGTACGAAAGTACTTGTGAGATCACATAGGTTGTCGGAGAAACACCGGCACCTATGCGGTAAGTTTTTTAATTTGTATGTGGGAAAATTTCGTGTACGACGCATCGTACACCTGAACGCGGTGCACATAGAAACAACACGAACGAGGAAGAGTCGTGGGTTGCACTACATCACGAACATTAAGCTGTTGATAGCATAAAAGTAATAACACATCTCCTGATAGCGTAGGCAATACGCAAGGTCAAACGTAAACAGCGAAGGTCACAGTTAATACAACACTCTGATCATAAATAGTCCGTCACTGGCAAGTAAACCAGTCCACTGAATCGATTGTTTCTTTGGTTGTGCTCCGACAAGATTTGTCGTAATAAGTCTTCGGCCTCCAAGTTGTATCGCAAGCCTGTCTAGATTTAAGTACTCTCAAATAGGTTGGAACCACGTAGGAATGGGACACACTGTCACAGATACTCTAATAAAGGGGAAACGGAGAAATGAACATATGCAGTGTGGTTTAGGTTATGCTGTAGATGCGCAGCAAAGAGCGCCACTGCCCATCTATAAAGACGCTGTGTACTAGTCTACTGAGCATGAACAACCCGTAACAGAGGCTGTCTGCACCTACAGGGTGTTTCAAAAATGACCGGTATATTTGAAACGGCAATAAAAACTAAACGAGCAGCGATAGAAATACACCGTTTGTTGCAATATGCTTGGGACAACAGTACATTTTCAGGCGGACAAACTTTCGAAATTACAGTAGTTACAATTTTCAACAACAGATGGCGCTGCAAGTGATGTGAAAGATATAGAAGACAACGCAGTCTGTGGGTGCGCCATTCTGTACGTCGTCTTTCTGCTGTAAGCGTGTGCTGTTCACAACGTGCAAGTGTGCTGTGGACAACATGGTTTAGTCCTTAGAACAGAGGATTTTTCTGGCGTTGGAATTCCACCGCCTAGAACACAGTGTTGTTGCAACAAGACGAAGTTTTCAACGGAGGTTTAATGCAACCAAAGGACCGAAAAGCGATACAATAAAGGATCTGTTTGAAAAATTTCAACGAACTGCGAATGTGACGGATGAACGTGCTGGAAAGGTAGGGCGACCGCGTACGGCAACCACAGAGGGCAACACGCAGCTAGTGCAGCAGGTGATCCAACAGCGGCCTCGGGTTTCCGTTCGCCGTGTTGCAGCTGCGGTCCAACTGACGCCAACGTCCACGTATCATCTCATGCACCAGAGTTTACACCTCTATCCATACAAAATTCAAACGCGGCAACCCCTCAGCGCCGCTACCATTGCTACACGAGAGACATTCGCTAACGATATAGTGCACAGGATTGATGACGGCGATATGCATGTGGGCAGCATTTGGTTTACTGACGAAGCTTATTTTTGCCTGGACGGCTTCGTCAATAAACAGAACTGGCGCATATGGGGAACCGAAAAGCCCCATGTTGCAGTCCCATCGTCCCTGCATCCTCAAAAAGCACTGGTCTGGGCCGCCATTTCTTCCAAAGGAATCACTGGCCCATTTTTCAGATCCGAAACGATTACTGCATCTCGCTATCTGGACATTCTTCGTGAATTTGTGGCGGTACAAACTGCCTTAGACGACACTGCGAACACCTCGTGGTTTATGCAAGATGGTGCCCGGCCACATCGCACGGCCGGCGTCTTTAATTTCCTGAATGAATATTTCGATGATTGTGTGATTGCTTTGAGCTATCCGGAACATGCACGAGGCGGCGTGGATTGGCCTCCCTATTCGCCAGACATGAACCCCTGTGACTTCTTTCTGTGGGGACACGTGAAAGACCAGGTGTACCGCCAGAATCCAGAAACAATTGAACAGCTGAAGCAGTACATCTCATCTGCATGTGAAGCCATTCCGCCAGACACGTTGTCAAAGGTTTCTGGTAATTTCATTCAGGGACTACGCCATATTATTGCTACGCATGGTGGATATGTGGAAAATATCGTACTATAGAGTTTCCCAGACCGCAGCGCCATCTGTTGTTGACAATTGTAACTACTGTAATTTCAAAAGTTTGTCTGCCTGAAAATGTACTGTTGTCCCAAGCATATTGCAACAAACGGTGTATTTCTATCGCTGCTCATTTAGTTTGTATTGCCGTTTCAAATATACCGGTCATTTTTGAAACACCCTGTAAGTGCACCATGAATTTTACATTGCAATGTGATTTTGTAGAAGGAATCCTGATAGAAGCAAAGCCCTGCAGTGTCTGTTTCAGGAATGCGATGAAGACAACCGATGTATAGAGGAAGGATAAAAGCAAGACCACAGTAAAAGAGGAATCGAGGCAGGCGAAAAACAACGCCAATGATCTGTGCAAAGAAACCACAAACAAATAAATGGAACAGAGAGTATACATACATCTAAAAAAGTAAATATCTTTTAAATGATGAGTGTAAGCTAATATACTGTTAGAACCGTGTGCTTTACATGTTGGTGATGTAATACACCTAATAAGAATACAGATTTGTGTGTGTCTGAATTATGCCTACAAAGCCGAAGGAAAGACCGAATAATTTAATCCAGGAGACAAAGGCCTGCTAAAACATCGGTAATTCATTCCCAACACCCTATTGACAAAACGAAGTAAAGGTAACCATGTAATTACAGACTGGAAACCTTCAAGAGGCCAACACAGAACAACTGTGGTAAAGCTGGTATAGCATTGTGTCGTTCCATGACAATATTTTGTTTTTTTTTTTGCCCTTAGAGTGAGACGGGCGCCCACTGAATTTTATGCTTAATTTATCCTTGAACAGTAACTCCATGTACGTATCTTAAATGCATGAAGAAGAGTTGGTGATTTGTATTAGATGAGCGTAGTAAGACGATGAAGTCAGTCTAAGTATTAGGCAGTGGCATTTTTCATGTAATCACGCCTAACTGCTATGTCGAGAAGAATAGAAGTAGTTGGCTCAGTTCAGTATTTCTTGGTAGTTGTGGGAGTAACTTTGAACTAAACAGAGTAGATTGGTGACGGAATTTTTCCAAAACCACCTGACACCATTCTGATCCCATTTCCAATATATGTGTTGTAACTGTCAACAATGTCATGCCACATTGGCAGGAGTATTTTGTTTTATGTCTTCAACGACGTATTTATTATTGTGTATCTATGGCACCGGTCACAACTAGAACCATTTTAACTTCATTATTTTCATGACTAATTTTGCTTATTGTCAATAGAGAAATTGTTGTTGTTGTGGTCTTCAGTCCTGATACTGGTTTGATGCAGCTCTCCATGCTACTCAGTCAATCATCAAGACTGTTGCCCCTGCAACTACAGAAAAGTCTGCTGCCCCTCTTCAGGAACCACACGTTTGTCTGGCCTCTCAACAGATACCCCTCCGTTGTGGTTGCACCTACGGTACGGCTATCTGTATCGTTGAGGCACGCAAGCCTCCCCACCAACGGCAAGTTCCATGGTTCATATTTATCTTGGGTCAATGTTGTAGCTTTAGGAAACTAGGAATAGTCACATAATTTTGTCTTGCCTAGACGGCCTTGTTATGTATATAAGAAAATAAGATATGCAAGCTTTATGAAAACATGATACAAGTTTCTCCGCGGAGATAGAACGCCACGAGTCCACGGCACCCAAGCTCACACCAGGCGTCTACGCCCAGCATGTCAGGGCGGCAGCAGCGCAAGCGGTTAACCCGAACAGCGGCAACGGCAGCACCACGAGACAACCACGCAGCAGCCAGCTGAGAGCCAGCGCATCCCTCCCCGCGCCAGCCATCCCTATCACGGCTCAGAAACGGTACAGTAGTTTCCGCTCCGTAAGCAGCAGGTTTTGCTGCTCGCTCGCACAGGGAAATACAAGGGGAGGCGGCTCCGCTGCCAATTTTATTGCACGACGCAGCCGGCCGCAGGTACAACAGAACCCATGTGGAAGGGTAGAAAGAAATGTGTGAGGCTTCATAATACATATTTGTATGTGTTGTGTATTATGCATTTCTTGTACGTGAATGTGAATCTGCACATGAACTTTCCTAATCCTCCTCACGCCTTTCCATAAAGCGTGGCGAAATCAGTTGGCAAGTAGTTCTGTAGTATAGTAGTGTCAACCTTACTCCTGGGTAGGGGATCAGAGAGACAGCACAGGCAGGTAAAAGTAAAAAACGTTCCAGTGTCACAGGATTTGGGGTGGAGACGTTGGTCACAGCCAAGTGGTTCGACCATCCCCTCCACCGGGGCCCAGGAAGACGTCTGGGTGTCCGCGATATTCTGGGAGTTACAGAAGACGGGTAAGCGAGCAGACATGCCGTCAGTGCGTCTGTCTCGATGTTCACGCATTGAAGAGAGGTATTTGAATATTTGCACTAATTCTTCTATTTCCAGGTTCGGATTGTGTAAGGAAATCAATGTTCTCATTTAATTTCAGAAATCTGCCCCGTGTTAATGTATCTGGTCCCCAGTTTGCCCGTTATCCTCCTCACATAGTAGATGTCCCATGTAAAATATTGGGAGACTTTGGTGGTATACATTTGGCCAACACAATTCTGTCTTGCCCGTAGAAATGTGCGTGCCGATTAGTATATAATATACCCGAGCTGTAAGTTGTAAAACTGTAATATCTGTAAATTGGAACAATTGCTGCAATCGCTGTAAAGTCGAGTGATAATGTTTAAAATAAATAGGTAATCAATTGCCATCAATCTTTAACATATCCCAAGAGTCATATAGTAGTGAAGTTAAAGGAATTCATTTAAAATAAAAGATATAGAATGCAGGGACCCACACATCAGTGTGCGAGCCCTCCAGCCCCTTGCCTAGTAAGGGCACGCTCTCTAGGTAGTGCTTTCAAGCTCCCCTCCCGAATTATCCATTGCGCAATTTTCATTCAGAGCTTGACGACATCAACTTGCATCTGGCGTCCCTAGGCAAGTAGGTTTGACAGTAATCTTTCAAATTGTACGAGGGAAAATTAAATCACCCATGATGTTGTCTACTATACAAGCCGGGATGGTGGCATGACCAAGGACTGGTAAAAACAGCAAGACTGTTGTTGGATACGCTGCTGCCAGATGACATTGAAGAGCAGGGTACGCAGAACCAGCAGGAAATAACGTCAGGCGCTCTCGAAGCAATACGTCAATGACGTAAAGGTCTACTCTTTGTCTACAGAGGAGGCAGAAGCAGCCACCTACACCTTCTCAAGAAAGAAGGCACCTTGTCCTGACGGTATCCCTGCGGAGATCCTACAGGGTCTTGCACACCTGGTTGCCCCAGCACTAAGTTGTATTTACAACACCTGTCTACAGAAGAGCTACTATCCACTTAAATGGAAAACGGCTGAAGTAATTATCAGGAAGAGCCAACGATGCCGAAATCCTATCGGCCAATTTGTCTCCTGGATGAGATGGGCAAAGTTTTTGAGAAGTTGCTGGCTGACCGACTCTCGAGTCACAGAGCTCTGCATGGTATGAGTGATAGGCAGTTCGGCTTCCGAAAGGGTCGCTCCAATCTGGATGCGATCAATGAGGTCTCTAAGATTGTTCACTCAGCCAGATGAAGGTATTTTCTGGGTATAATGGTGGACATCTCAGGGGCCTTCGACAACCTGTGGTGGCCAGCACTCTTCTCTCGCCTTACAGAGATCGGGTGCCTGCAGCTGCTAGATGGCTGTCTAGATTCCTACTGTGATGGAAGAACTGCTAAAATAACGGCTCCTGGAACCACTGTAAGTGAAAGAATATCCAGGGGTTGTTCCCAGGGATCTGTGTGTGGTCCCATTTTTTGGGATATCAGCATGGAAACACTGCTGAATGTCTTGCAGAGAAATACTGCAGTTCTGGATGTCGTCGCATACACGGATGATCTCATAATTCTAGTAGAAGGTGACACTCGTAATGTGATTGAGGATCGCTCTCGGCTGGCTATTGGTGTTAGAAGACTAAAATGTCTATTGTGACACAGAAATCACTATATATATGCTCTTGAAAGGCAAGTTAAACAGGGACCCAATAGTCAGAATTAATGGCCAGATAGTATTGCGACAGAGATATGCCTGCTACTTGGGGGTATATCTAGATGAGGCACGGAATTTCATTCCCCACATCGAGCGAATGACGACTAAGTCCTTAGCTTTGTTTAACAAATTAATATCAATTGGACAAAGGAGGTTCCATCTACCTTCAAAGGCAATCCATATTTATCATAACAGTATATTGGCTCCAATAGTAGGGCACGCATCCAGTGTGTGGGCCCACAGGTTAGCTCTGGTGCAGCCTGCCGCTGCAGTCAGGTGAATACAGAGGACTGTTTTGACGAGATGTATTGGGGCATTTAATACCAGTCCCACAGATGCACTATTGGTTATCATGGGGCTATGCCCACTGGACTTAATAATAAGGCAGCACACAGCCTTCTATTGGCTGCATAAACAAAAGATTGACAAAGTGCAAAATATTATGGGCATTCCTCTGATAAGCGTTAAAGCTATTAAAGAAAGAATGCTTGACATCTAGCATGAAGAATGGGACAGGTCTTATACGGGCCGTAGAGTCCGTATGTTTCTACCTACCGTAAGGTAGAGACTGAAGAACAAGGTAATGAAGCCCTCGCAGGGCCTAGATCATTTCCTTACAGGTCCCTATCCCACGTACCTACATCGAATAGGAAAAAGGCCAACACCAGAGTGTAACTGGTGCCCGCAAGGGATCGCCTGAACGTACAGTATTTCACTGCCCAATATAGGAACAAGGTGTCTCAGCTGAGAGCCAGCAGTTACAAATGAGAAATGTTGATGAAATATTGAGGAATGGAGAATTATTCGATAATTTCACAAAAATGGTACACAAAATCTAAAAGGAGGCTCAGTGAGCCCACCTTGCAAGAGGATAAATAGTGTTTGAGCGCCCAAGATCTTCTGTGCAAAATGTAAATATGTAAACACATTGTTTAAGTCTCTGACTTGGAGTAGGTTGTAGTTGTAGTTTTAGATAGCTCAGTATGGTGGTATTTTCTCAAAACATTATGTCGCTCTACTGTGATGCTTCTGGTGTGAGAGAATCTGCCGGCTTAGAGCTGTTGCCCAGGGGACGCTCGGATGTGTTATTAATGACACATCCTTCACGGAGGCCAATAATGTGCCAAATGTTGCCAATAGTTATACCACGAAGAGTTAAGTTCAGAAGGAGATATAATTTCAGGAAGGCAGACTGGTCCAAATTCACCAGAATACTAGAAGAGAGAGACCAGACATATAGTCCAGACCCAGAGAACTATGAAAGCTTCGTGGACACCGTCAAAACCTGCTCCCGAGCGTCTATTCCAAGGGGATGCAGAACAAGTTACACACCAGGACTCACCCAGGAAACAGTAGCCCTACTGGAAGAGTATCAAATGCTCTTCGAAAGAAACCCCTTCAGTGAAGAAACCCTCACCAAAGGAAGAGTTATTACCTCCCGGATACCAGAAGTGAGAAGGGAGCAATGGACCAAATTGATGGAGGAAACTAATTTTGGCAGAGATAGTCAAAAGGCCTGGAAACTCATAAAACTCCTAGCCAATGACCCCACCAAACCAAATCTACACACGAACGTCACAGCAGACCAAACTGCACACCAGCTTCTCAGGAATGGGAAACCACCAAGATACGACAACCTAAAGACAAAAAAGAGGGGCATAGAACGAAACCCCCTCAGGAGACCGAAGAACTATCCAAGCCATTTACCTTGGCGGAAATAGAGAAAGCGATCAGTAAGTGCAAAATGCAGATACCAGCCAGCTTTGATGATATATGCGTCGAGCAAATGAGGCATTTTGGACCTGTAAATGGCTAGCTAGTCGATATGATGAACAACTGCATGACATCCAGCAAAACTCCAAAAATCTGAGAAAATCGCGAGTCATTGCCATCCTAAAACCAGGCAACGAACGTGACAATCCCAAAAACTATAGGCCGATCTCTTTGCTATGTCATATGTACAAGGTTTTGGAAAGGCATCCTGCCCGAGAGGCTCCCT
Source organism: Schistocerca piceifrons (assembly GCF_021461385.2). Taxonomy (NCBI): domain Eukaryota; kingdom Metazoa; phylum Arthropoda; class Insecta; order Orthoptera; family Acrididae; genus Schistocerca; species Schistocerca piceifrons. The sequence goes on along the minus strand of NC_060146.1, from coordinate 27,116,152 downwards.
CTTGGCAGACCTTTTCAACCACCTCAATCTAGTCTGCTTAAATACCGGTGCACCTATCTTCCTATCGGACGCAACGCATACCTATTCCCACTTGGACCTCTCAATATCCACTATCCAACTAGCACGTCGGTTCGAGTGGTATGCTCTGTCTGACACGTACTCGAGCGACCATTTCCCCTGCGTAATCCATCTCCTGCATCACACCTCTTCTCCACGTTCCACTAGCTGTCGTCGTGTTATTAAAGAAAGCAAAAAGGCTTGCTGGGTGGCTTTCACCAGCTCATTCAACAGTTTTACTCCTCCTTCGGTTGTCTGGGGTGGCCTGCGCCGGCTATCTGACACCAAGATCCACTCCACGATTTCTGGCCTGACTGTAGCGAATGAAGTCCTTATGGATCCTGAGGAAGTCTCAAATGCCTTCGGCCGCTTTTTCGCGGAGGTTTCGAGCTCTGCCCATTACCACTCTGCCTTCCTCATCCGAAAACAAGCAGAGGAGGCAAGGTCACTTTCTTTCCAGTCTTTGAATTGTGAAAGTTACAATGCCACCTTCACCGTGCGGGAACTCTAAAAGTGCACTCGCCCGGTCCCGATCCTCTGCTCCGGGGCCCGATGGTATCCATATTTAGATGCTGAAGAACCTTTCTCCTGCACGTAAAGGCTTTCTTCTTCGCACCTATAATCTCATCTGGACTGAAGGTCATGTTCCCACACGCTGGCGTGACGCAATTGTTGTTCCCATACCCAAACCACGAAAGGACAAACACCTTCCTTCCATCATCATCATCATTCCATGTAGGCTTTCACGGCCTCCCAGTTATCGCCCCATCTCCCTTACCAGCTGCGTCTGCAAGGTGATGGAGTGCATGGTAAATTCTGGATTGGTTTGGCTCCTTTAATCTCGACGCCTCCTTAACAATGTCCAATGTGGCTTTCGTAGGCGCCGCTCTGCTGTTGACTACCTAGTTACCTTGTCGACTTTCATTATGAACAACTTTTTGCGTAAGCGCCAGACGGTGGCTGTGTTCTTCGATTCAGACAAGGCTTACGACACCTGTTGGAGGGCGGGCATTCTCCGCACCATGCACACTTGGGGCCTTCGCGGTCGCCTCCCTCTTTTTATTAATGCATTTTTAATGGATCGAATGTTCAGGGTACGTGTGGGTTCTGTTTGTCAGATGCCTTTCGCCAGGAGAATGGGGTGGCCCAGGGCTCCGTTTTGAGCGTGGCCCTTTTTGCCATAGGTATCAATCCAATAATGGATTGCCTTCCAGCTGACGTTTCAGGCTCCCTTTTCGTGGACGACTTTACGATCTACTGCAGCGCTCAGAAAACATGTCTCCTGGAGCGCTGTCTTCAGCGTTGTCTAGACCGTCTATATTCCTGGAGTGTCGCTAACGGTTTCCGTTTTTCTGGTGAGAAAACGGTCTGTATGAATTTCTGGCGTTACAAACAGTTTCTTCCACCATTCTTACATCTCGGTCCCGTTGCTCTCCCATTCGTGGAGACAACAAAATTTTTAGGTCTTACATTTGACAGGAAACTGCTGGTCTCCACATGTGTCTTACTTGGCTGCTCGTTGTACCTGGTTCCCTAAATATCCTCCAGTTGTTCTCAGCGGTACGTCATGGGGAGCAAATCGAATGGTCCTGCTTCGCTTATATCGGTCCGTTGTCCGATCAAAGCTGTATTATAGGAGCTTTGTCTACTCTTCTGTCCGGCCATCCATCTTACGCCGTCTAAATTCTGTCCACCATCGGGGGTTACGTCTGGCGACTGGAGCATTCTACACCAGCCCTGTTGAGAGAGTGTATGCCGAAGCTGCTGAATTACCGCTAAACTACCGGCACGATATGTTGCTTTGTCGGTACGCCTGCCGACTGATATCAATGCCCGACCACCTGTCATATTTCTCCTTCTTTGACGACTCTCTCGACCGCCAATACGGGCTGTATGTCTCTGCCCTGTTACCTCCTGGAGTTCGCTTTCGTCGCCTGCTTCAGCAACTTGATTTTACCCTCCCTACGACTTTTCGAGTGGGTGAGAGCCCGACGCCACCTTGGCTCCAGGCTCAGGTTCGCGTTCACCTTGAACTCAGCTCGCTCCCAAAGGAGAGGACGGCGGATTCGATATACCGCTCGAGGTATGTCGAACTTCGTTCGAGGCTCGCTAATAACGTTTTTATTTACACAGATGGCTGCAAGACTACTGCTGGCGTCGGATGTGCCTTTGTCGTTGGAGAGGATACCTTTCAATACCGGCTCCTTGACCAGTGTTCAAGCTTTATAGGTGAGCTTTTTGCTCTCTATCAGGCGGTACAGTATATCCGCCGCCATCGCCATTCTCCCTATGCCATCTGCTCTGGTTCTTTGAGCGCCATTCAGAGTCTCCGTGACCCATATTCGGACCACCCTCTCGTGCAACGAATTCAACGGTCCCTTCAGTCGCTAGCTGATACCGGCGCTCGTGTCCTTTTTTTGTGGATTCCTGGCCACGTTGGTGTGCCTGGGAACGAAGCTGCCGATGCTGCGGCCAAGGCTGCTGTCCTCCTGCCTCGGACAGCTTCCTTGTGTGTTCGATCAACTGATATTAGTGGGGTTCTTTGTCGGCGCGTTTCATCATTGTGGCATGAGCCTCGGTCCTCTCTCTTAGGGCCATCAAAGCGATCCCGACGGCTCAGACGACCTCCTCACGCACTTACCGGCGAGAGGAGGTCATTTTGGCCCGGTTGCAGATTGGGCATTGCCGATTTAGCCACCGCTACCTGTTGTCCGGCGACCCCGCCCCGTGCCCCTGTGGTCATCCATTGATGGTGCCCCATGTTTTATTGTCCTGTCCCCGTTTTATTCACTCTCGTGTTGTCCTGTGTCTGCCATCTACCTTACAGGAACTTTTAGCTGATGACGCTCGAGCAGTTGTTCGTGTCCTTAGTTTTATTACATTGGCAGACTTGTCCAAAAAGATCTAACTCTTTTATTTTGTTTATCTGCGTCTTTGTAAGTACTTTCTGGTATTGCCACCTTGCCTTTTTCTACGCTATTAGTGCACTAACGTTTGTGACTGGGCGCTAATGACCTTAGTAGTTGAGCGCCCTGAAAAAAAAAAAAAAATCATAGAAGCACAACGACGCTTTCATTTGCCCCCCTGTGGCAACTCAAATGTATAACAATTGTCTTTTGGTGCTGGTTGTGGGGTACGGCTCCAGCGCTTGAGGCCCAAAGACTCGTTCAGGTGAAGCCTGCTAATACGATTAGGCGCATTCAGAGAAATGTCATCCTTAGATGACGCAGATGCACTATTCGTTATAATGGGGTTACACCACTTGGATCTTATGATAAGGCAGTAGGCGGCGATATATTGATTGAAACAAAGAGAGCATGACAAGGTTACAATAATCTTGGGAGAACACCTGAATAACGTAAAAGAAATCAAACAAAGAGTTATAGAATTATGGAAACAGCAGTGGCAGTCGTCATACACTGGGAGACGGCTCTTCGACCTTCTTCCAAGTGTTCATGAGAGGCTCAAAATGAAACATTTCGTAGCAACACAGGGGTTGTTCATTTCTTATTTGGCCCCTACCCAACTTATTTACACAGGACAGGAAGTCTACAAACACCTGAATGTGTCTGTGGAGCCCCTATGTGGATACCCAACATGTTACTCTAGAATGCCCAGATTTTGACCCAGTTACTGCAGAAGCTAAGCCGGAACTGTAGAACATTCTGCTCGCAGAAATAATCAGAAGCCCTGAACGATGTTATATTCCAGGATCTGGTCGACCAAGTTTCAAGGTTTGCCAAATTAATGTTTGTGAGGATTTACTAAGTCTGTACTGGAAAGAAAAGCTGTACTCTTCAGCTCCATCTGAAGAGTGACGTGCAGTAATTGTGTCAAATTGTATCTACCATTACTCAAATATTTACTGTTTATGTTTGAATCAGTCAGAATTAAAAGGCACTAACTGATATTGTTGGGTTAAATGAGTTATACATTGGTCAGTGTGTTTTAGTGGCAGACCTATCAACTGGTTGTGGAGGGAATTAGCTACAGCAGCTGTGTGGACGTAACCTATTCTGCATAGTTGGTGATGAAAAGAAACAAATGTTGCATTTAGTTCAGTTCACTTCCAAACACAACAGCTGATGTGACAAGGAGGAATACTGAAGGTTATGTGACGAAAGAAATACAAATATCTGCGCATTTTCCACACTGTGAATTTTATTGAAAGTGAAATAATATTGTGCAAGGATTGCCAGAATAATTTAGCAAACTATGGAGTTTGGAGAGCCAGAATATGAGCTGAATTTTCTAGGTGAAGGTAAGAAGGGAAAGAGGAAACGTGAAACGTGTAACATTAGGAAAGAGAAGATGGTGAAAGGGCAAACTTACACCTTTTCTTTAAAAAAAAGTAAATAAATAATAAAAAATCTATCAAAATTCCATGATTTTACATCCGCTCATGGAAGATTTTAAGCACTGAATATTCAAAACAAATAAGAGCAAGCTTTAAGTTCTATTTACTGCAGAAGTCAAACCACACAAATTTGTACAGAAGCTTTTCATCAACATTCTCTACATATTACAGAAAAGAGTTTTGAGGTTAAGTTCACTTGTATTCTCAGGTTCCAAACCACCAGATGGCAGCAATTTTAACAATTAGTACCATGCAGTTTCAGGAGATCATGTCCTGTTAAAACATCACACTATGGAGGAAAAGAAAATGCCTGCACTCTGAATTAAATCTGAGGACTATGTGCAACCTCTTTCAAATGTCCCCTTTCTGGAACGACACTTAAACATAGCTTTCATTTATAATACTTCAGTAACAATTTTAAATTAATATTTGGGAGACCACAAACTGAAGTCTGCAGCAAGCGTGAAGAGCTGCGAATCAAATTGAAATCATGTCACCTGTCCGTGTCTGTTAAATGGTTGGCATAGGGTGAACTGGAAATTTATAAAAACAGGAGCCACAAGTTCCACAACGAACTACCTGAAGTGTAGTATGCAGATGCGTTCTCGACTTTATGCAGAACTTGTCTCCGCCACGTATCCCAGTAAGAAGCGTTTTACTTGAGACAATTATCTGTTTGTTTGTTTGTTTTTGTGCAACAAATCTGAAGGACAGCTGGAATGTAGATGAAGCTGTTTGGCTTATGCAGTGGTTGCACCTGCTCGAACACCCTTGCCTGAGCAATGTTCTTCCGTTTGGGAGCCCTTTTCCCGCATGATACACTACGAACTACAGATGAAGGGCAACAGGCAGATTCTTATTTGCAGATTTCCAAAAAGTATTTGATACAGTGTCCCACCGCAGACTTAACAAAGGTATGAGCATCTGGAATAGGTTCCTAGATATTTGAGTGCCTCAAAGACTTCTTAAGTAATAGAACCCTGCGTGTTGTCCTCAATGGTGAGTGGTCACCAAACACAAGGGTGTCATCAGGAGTGCCCAACAGAAGTGTGATAGAATCGTTATTTTCTATATACATAAATGATCTGGACAGGGTTGGCAGTAATATGCAGCTGTTTGCAAATGATGGTGTGGTGTACAGGGAAGCGTCTTTGTTGAGTGACTGTAGAAGGATACAAAATGGCTTAGACACGATTTGTACTTGCTGAGATTAAAGACAGCTAGCTCTAAATGTAGAAAACTCTAAGTTACTGCAGATTAGTAAGAAAAACAACATGTAATGTTGGGATACAGTATTAGTTGTGTCCTGCCTGATAGAGTCGCGTCACTTAAATATCTCGGCATAATGTTGCAAAGTGATGTGAAATGGAGCAAGGACGTGAGGATTGTGGTAGGGAAGGTGAATGGTCGATTTCGCTTCATTGTGAGAATTTTAGAAAAGTGGGGTTCATCTGGAAAGGAGACTGCATTTTTTGGATGATAGTGCAACCTATTCTTGAATACTGCTAGAATGACTGGGATCTGCAGCAGGTTGGATTAAAGAAAGACACTGAAACAATTCAGAGGTAGGTTGCTAGTTCTATTATCAGTACATTCGAACAACATGGAACTCTTACAGAGATGTTTTGGAAACTCAAATGGGACTCCCTGGGGGGGAAGGCGACGTCCTTTCCTAGGAGCACTACCGCGAAAATTTAAGGACCTGCATTACAGGCTAACTGTGGAACATTTCTGCTGCCTCCAACATAAATTTCATTTAAGGACCATGTAATTAAGATATGAGAACTTAGGGTTCATACGGAGGCACATACTGTGTCTTTTTCCCTCGCTCTGTTCGTGAATGAAACAGGGAAGGAAATGAATAGCAGCGGCAGTAGCAGTAGTAGTAGTGATAGTAGTAGCAGTAGTATGGTTCAAATGGCTCTGAGCACTATGGGACTCAACTGCTGTGGTCATAAGTCCCCTAGAACTTACAACTACTTAAACCTAACTAACCTAAGGACATCACACACTTCCACGCCCGAGGCAGGATTCGAACCTGCGACCGTAGCGGTCGTGCGGTTCCAGACTGTAGCGCCTTTAACCGCTCGGCCACTCCGGCCGGCCGTAGCAGTAGTAGTACAGAGTACAGTACACCACATACAACATGGTGGCTCGTGGAGTATGTATGTACATACAGATACAGAGCAACAAGGCCACCCTCTGGGTCAGCTGAGCTGCTGATGGAGCCGCGATGGCATTATCAGTGGGTGCCTTTTTCTTCATTCGCCGTCTGGAGCTTCACAGTTGGGGCGGCACTCCTCCTCATCTATCACGGCACGACACGACACTTCCGTGAGGCCTGCGGTGTCGCCATTGGTCATCTCGTTTTGCAAAATTAGGCATACGACATGCTTGCTTCTGGCAGCCCTTTGGTTTCTCGAGTAGCCACGCCTGGCAATGCTGCTTCTGGCTTGTCGGGTAGGCGTGCTGCTAGGTTTATTACTGGTAGATTCAATCAACATATGAGTAGTAAGGAGGCGTTTGCTTGTTGAACTCAAATGGGAACCCCCTGGATTGAATATGACATTCTTTTCGAGGAACACTGTTGAGAAAATGTAGAGAACCGACACTTGAAGCTCACTGCATAATGACTTCACTGCTGTCGACATACATTTTGTGTACGGACCATGAAGATAAGTTAGGACTTGTACGGAGCCATACAAACAGTTGCTTCTCACTAGCTCTATTTGCCACTGAACGGGAAATAAAGTGACAAGTAGTGGTACCATGTACCCTCCGCCATGCACCGTATGGTGGTTTGCGGAGTATGTACGTGTAGATGCTGACCAGGTGGGAGCAAGTCATCCACATGGCACATACACACATACCACCTAACAGACCAGGTCACGCAGTAACAGGTACGTTATTCCCTCTGCAATGCTCTAAATTGTTATGTCACGCGTTTGCTACTGATTTCTAACTGCATGCGTTGTTATTAAAATAGTACTGACTGCTTTTTCCAATTTATGTAATAATCCAATATTTCAAAGCTATGGTAACATTAGCTACTCTGTAAAATAGGTTTATTTAAATTTTATAAAAAAAATTACGCTGCTTATATGGGAAAGTGATATGCTGGTTTTATTACCCGGTTATTAGTAAAAATTAATAACAGACGACTATGAAAAGATGCCGGTTGTTCTGAATTAAAATACCGGTATCACTTTTAAACAGTCGGATTTTCCCATCCCCGGATCCAGCCACCACCCCCACGTCCCTTATGAGGGACGAGCCATGGCTGGCCGAGCTGTCTCCAGCTTCTTGATTAGCCACAACTGGCAGAGCAGCCTCCAGCAGTACTATGGCATCTTCAGTAGCCACGACTGGTGAAGCTGCCTCCTGTTGCTTTGGTAGCCACAAATGGCGGAGCTGCCCCAGCAGTGCTGTGGCTTCTTCAATAGCCACGACCGGTGGGGCTGCTTCTGGCTTCCTGGGTGGCCACGACCATTGCAGCAGACTCCAGCAGTGCTGTGGCATCTTCAGTAGCCACGACTGGCGGGGCTGCTTCTTGGTTCTTCCTCGTGTCGGGAAAGGCCTTCTCGTTTCCCTCACAACAGCAGACCCAGTCACTGGTGGCGAGACAGTGGGTAGCAATGTAAATATCTGCTGACCGTGCAGGGATGGGAAAATTATACAGTTTAAGAGCAATAGTGGTATTTCGATTCACAACAACTAGCATCTCTCAATATTTGTTTGGTCTCAGTTGTAACTACTTCTTAGTTCTTTTAGAAATAATGGAATAATAAAACCGATGTATCACTTTCCCGTAGCGACAGCGCAAAATTTTTTTATTTTTAAATAAAACGTTTTTAAAAGCTGGTAATGTTTATTCGCAAAACTACCATTACTTTGGAGTATTGGATTATTATAGAAATTGGAAGAACCACTGAGCACTGTTTTAATAACGATATCTGCAGTTGTGAATTAGCAGCAAACAGATGACATAGTCTACAGCATTGGAGAGAGAATAATGTACCTATTTCTGAGTGGCCTGGCTTATCAAATGCAATCCAAGTACGTGTATTGTGCAATACTTGTCCCCACCTGGTCAGCTACACACACACACACCGCAAGCCACCATATGGTGCACTGCAGAGGACGCCTGGTAGCACTACTAGTCACTGTTTCCCATTCCAATCATGAATAGAGCGAGCGAGAAACGACTGTCTGTATGCCTCTGTACACGCCCAACTTGTCTTACCTTCGTGGTCCTTACACAAAATGTACATCGGCAGCAGCCTGCTTCAAAAGTCGGTTCCCTAAAATTTTCCAATAGCGTTCCTCGAAAAGAAGATCGTCTTCACTCCAGGGATTCCCATTTGAGTTCAACAAGCAACTGTGTCCTTAATACTCGTTTGTTGATCCATCCTACCGGTAACAAATCCAGCAGCACGCCTATGTATTGCTTCATTTTTTTAATTCTGACTATGTGCAGGTGCCAAACTCTCCAGTGGTAACCGAGAATAGGTCAAATTAGCATTCAACACACTGTCTCCTTTCCGACACTTCTCCCAATAAACTGAAGTCGACCATTCACCTTCCCTACTGTCATCCTTATGACCTCATTACATTTCGTATCGCTTTGCAACGTTATGTCCGGATATTTAATCAACATGATTGTGTGAAGCAATATACTACTAATGCTTTATTCACACATTACAAGCTTGTCTTTTCTACTTGTCTACATTAACTTCCAGTTTTCTACATAGAGAGAAAAGTGCCATTCACCGCACCATTCATCTCGTGTCATCCTACAGTCACTCAACGACACCTTCATGTACGACTACAGCACCCCCAGCAAAAAGCCCACAGATTGCTGCTCACCCTGTCCATCGCATCATTTATGTACGAGTCACGTTCAGTAAGTAAAGCAACATGATTTTTTTTTCTCTTTTTGAAAGCCGGTTGGTTTTACGTTCAATGCAACTGTCTTACACCAACTTACTGGGAGGACCTGCATATCCTCGTGGTAACACTCCACTGGTCGACAACAGTGCCAAAGTCTCGCTGCACCATCAACCTCCCCATCACCCACATACTGCGTCCTGTGAACAGCGCCTTTCATAGGGCCCGTGGACTGAAGTCTCAAGTTGTGATATCCAGGCTGCGGGGCAGATGAAGGACAGTCCATTGAAGTTTTGAAAAACTCCTCTCCGGTGCACAGCCTCGTGTAAAACCTCGCGTTGTCCTGGAGGAGACATCCGTCAGCATTTTTTGTGACAATGAACACGCTGAAGTTGCTTCTTCAGTTTTCGTTTGGTGGCAAAATACACTTTATATCTGAACGTTGCAGAATGAGGGAGGGAGGGAGGTCATCAAACAGATTAACCCCTTCATTCTGACACCACTCTGTGGACTGCTGTTTTATTTCTAGTTCAAAGTGACGAACCCACATTGCATCGTCTGTGGCGATGTCTGCAGGCAAAAAAAAATGGTGACGATCAGCCTCGTAATGAGCAAGCAGTTCATATGAATGGTCCTTCATTACTCCTTATGGTCTTCTGTGAGGCGGTGAGGAAACCAGTGGGGGCCCACCTTCGAGTACACCAAGTGGTGGACTTGTGTGTCAGCTCTACTAACAGACACGTCCAGATGAGCTATGTACAATCTCGCCACATATCTGAACTTCACAAAAATATAGAAGCTAAAGTCTGAAAATTCTATGTTGCACCACAACATATTCCATATACTTTCAACCAAACTGGCCGAGAAAAAGCGTGTTGCATCATTTATTTAATGCCACTCATAAATAGAAAATAGGAGCGGTTCTATCACACTTCCTTAAGGCACTCCTGATGATACCCTCGTCTCTGATGGAACGCTCACTATCGTGGACAACTTACTGTTGCCTCTGTAGGTGTCATAACGTACCTTCGTTAACAGTCTGCAATGGCATACTATGTTAAATTCTTTTTGGAAATCTAGTAAGATGTAATCTGCCTGTAGCCCTTCATTCTCAGGTGTCCAGCTGGGTCACATCTTAATTCCTCCAACATATTTTGTATGTGGTCCCTGATGAATGCTGCGCTCCTCCTCTTGGCATACTATGTATGCTGACCACTGCTCCTTCTACCACCTCACTTGACTTGCTGCCGCAGCAGACGGTGGCGGTGGTGGGGAAGCTGCACTCTGGCCAGCAGTGTCCACACCGCCACCGTGGGGCGCAGACGCCACCTCTGTGAACGCTTCTTTTTTTCTAGGTTCAGTGCAGGGTTCCCTACCTGACTTGAGTTGTACGCCACTATCTTCACTGATTAAACCATCTTGCAACCTGATTTCAGCGACTTCTTTAGATAGGTAATTCCAAAAGCAGGACGACTGTAAATATTTTGGTGTTTTCGTAATCCATAGTACCGCTAGTTTTTATGCTACGATCGGACACGGCTGATTTGGTGGTCTGGTGTAGTGCAGTATGGTGTTTATGTTCACAGCACTTCTCTTCTACTAGGTGAACCATTTCTCCAATTTATGGTTTGCCACTCAAGTATGAGATTTGGTAAACACCTAGTTTGAGGTGGCCTAGATCATCCTTTACTGAGCCTAGTAGAGTCAGCATTTTCGCAGGAGTCTAAACACACATTTTATATGCACTGTGTCGCTCTATTATCCTGAAAGTTTTTCTGGAAGTCTGCACACCAGTCATTCATACTCTTTCTTTTCTTCTTCCCGCTGTTACCTTGGAACAGTCTGTCTGAAGGCACGTGTTATCTGATTATTTCTGTACTCATTTCTTCCGAATGTCATCTCGAGGTGCTTCAGTTCTGCTCGAAGCCTGCCTCCGTCACAGATTGATCGTGCCCTGTGAGTGAGTGTGCATAAAAAGCCTTCACACTGCATCCCACTGTACAGTTTATGACTGGGGTGAAACAGGACGGCGCCCCTTCATTTCTTAAAACACTAGTGAAATGGAAACCTGACAGCAACCTGGGACACAATGTGTACAGGAAGCCTACACACACTGATCTGTATCTGAATGCCTTCATATAAACAGCGAAGGCGTTTTACGGAGACTCATTCGCAGGGCACGATCCATCTGCAACCCAGGCAGCCTTCCAGCTGAGCTGAAGCATCTCAGGATGGCATTCAGAAAAGATAAGCAGAGTGTGCAGCGACTGTTTCAAGGCAATGGCAGGAGAAAGACAATGAAGAGTTTAATCGCTGGTGTGCAAAATTCCAGATAAATCAGTAAGATACTAGAGCGACACAATATAAGAAGTGTATCTCGACCTGCTGTGAAAACTGACTCTACTCGGCTCAGTAAAGGATGATTTAGGCCTCCACAAACCAGGTGTTTACCAAATCCTCTGCCAGTGCAGCAAATCGTGCATCGGCGAAACCTTTTGCACTGTAGAAAACAGGTGCTGTGGATATAAACTCCACACCTAGCTACACCAGACCACTAGATCAGCCATTGCCGACCATAGTATATAAAGTTAACTATACTGTGGATTACGAAAACACCAAAATACTTAGCAGCCATTCTCCTCCAAGGATTGTGTGATTAAAGAGGCCATCGAAATCAGACTGCAGGATGATCTAATCAATAAAGATAGTGGCCTACAACTCAGTCAGGTGTGGAACCCTGCACTGAACTCTGAGGGGAAGAGATGTTGCCGGGCTGTGGCGTCCGCGTCCAGCAGTGGTGGTAGTGTGGACACTGCAGACCAGAGCGCGGACCGAGCTCGACTTCCCTCACCACCATCACCGTCCACTGCGGTAGTCGTGCAGGTAGCAAATGGAGCGAGTGGCCAGCACATACAGGACGCCGAGAGCAGAAATGCAGCATTCATCAGAGACCATATGTTTCCCAAAATATCATGCAGGAATTACGGCATTACCCGGTTGGACATCTGAGAACTCTATAAATGGCATGGTACCTGGGGACCTTCCCCCCCCCCCCCCCCCCCACCACCACTGTCACCGTCCGCCTCCGGCGGCCACATAGACAGCAAGCAAGTGAGGTGGAGGACGAGGAAGCAGTCAGCATACATAGCCTCTTCATTCCATCGGTCCACAAATGTGGACATAAGTTCATTATTTTTTTCTCCGACAATAGGCGTAGTTTTTTGCCTATAAACCGATGAGCCACGAGCGTGGGTCTTCTAGTTCTTCACTTTAACTTGAAAGCGCAGCAGCTTGCAACGAACGACTCGTGTACTTCAGCGTGCGCTGAACATAGCTGCTTCTACGAGTCGGAAAGGCATGTAAATAATTATTATGCCTAAATATTAGACAGAGAATCTGTGCTGTCTATGACAGTGCCGTAAGTATCCTAGATATTGAAAATTAGTTCGGATTGGCACAAATTTTATTTGTTACCTATGAAATAACACACTGTACGAAGTGTTCTCGTATGTGGACCTCAATTCGTAATGCATATTTGCTAATTACAATGTGGTCTTTGTAGTGTAATACTCACATGTAATACTTAAGTAACTGTCATTTTTTACACTTTACATACATGCATGGAATCTTAACAGACGAGCAATTACACGCTCTTCTTAACGATAACAATGAAGAATTATCTGATGGGGAAGATGACAAATTCTCGTTTTTGACTGAAGATGGTACTGTTGAGCTTGAAGACAATGACGAAGATGAAGCAAGTGTAGATGAGACATTGGGGATTCTCGTGATGAAGTAGATAATGGAAATGGAGACTTTATTGTTTATAGGAATTATTAACAATAATTAAAAGTTGTGTAGTCCAATTACCCATCTTTTATTTGTTTTACATGCCCCACACAAAATTCTCATTCCACCTTTTCTGCCAGTACGATCCATGAAGTGGAAGATGAAACAAACACCGCATATGAATCCTTGTGGCAGTAAAATTCATCTTCCACGTTATCAAGAGGAGAAAAATTTTTGAATCCTTTCTAGAATACCTTCCACTGTCATTCTGGTTTGGAAACAAGAGCTAAGATCTGTTAACACAAATAAAGAAGAAATTTTGCATTTAGCTGGGGCAGAAGTTATAACAGGAGTCCTGGGTTATGCACAAAATAAGCTTTACTGGCATCATGATACTCAGCTTCCAGTTATTGCTAAGTGTATGACAAGAGACAGATTCTGTGAACTAAGGAACTACATCCATTTTGTGGATAACACCTCTGAACACCACAAGAAGCTTAGGGAGGTAAAACCTTTACTTTATTGTGCGAAGGATAAGTGCCTGACCCCTCCAAGATGATATCTTTCCACTGACGAACAGACGGTGCCATTTTCTGGGAAGGGTGGCTTTCTGACTTACATACCATCGAAACCTAATCCATTAGGTTTAAAATGCTTTACTTTGGCTGCACCCGATGGTCTTCTGCTGGACTTCATGTTTTATACTGAAGCAGGTACTGTGTCAACTGAAGATCAGAAAGAGTATGGTCTTGGTGCAGCAGTTGTTAAGCTGTTGACAGAGCGTTCCTAGAGGCAAGCAGCCCTATGTATACACCGACAGATTTTTCACAAGAATAAAATCTGTAGACATGTTACTGGAGAGAAATATTTATCAGAGAGGTTGTCACGAAGAACCCGGTGGGTTTGATTATGAAGAAATTGAAAAATGACCGACTACTTATGGGGGGGGGGGGGAGGAATGGGAAGAATGGGTTAGGGAATATGATAAAATTTGCCTTATTAAGTGTAATGATAATATAGGTGCCCTGTTGTTTTCATCACACATTGGAAGCAGCCCTCCTACAACATGTAAGGGGTAGTCAAGAGGAGAGAATAAAAAAATTACGTGTTTCACAACCAATAGCAGTGAAACTTTATAATGAAAATACGGGAGATGTTGATCTTTGTGACAAATTTATGTCATATTACAGGTGCTACTATTGCACAGGAAAATAGCCTGTAAGGATGTCCAATAATTTTATAGACCTTGTGATTGTCAATTGTCGGGTGATGTACCACAGATGGTACTCGAACAATCAATTACCCAAACGACAAAGGTTGTCACTCATGGATTACGAGGGGGAGTCGGAAAATAAGTTTCTCCTAGCGACTCTGGGCAGAGTCGTGTGATATGGGTGAAAGACAACACGGCAGGTGAACGCGCACGTGCAAGACACCGATACACCATTGGGTAGAGGTCGACCGCGATCAAGCAGATGGTGCTGTCGCAGTGCCCGCGCAAAGCAGAGGCCAGCTGCTCAGTCTTTCCCCGGAGCTATAGAGAGAGGGTGCATATTGGAGTTGTTGTCAAAGGCGGAAGTGAGAGCTGTCATCAGCTATGAATGGACACGGGGAGTATCAGGCACAGAAATTCATAACCGCCTTGTTGAGGTGTATGGGTCAGGTGTGATGTCTAGAGAAATGGTGCAGAGATGGTGCCAGCAATTCGGTGATGGACGTCAGCAAGTGCAGGACAGACCGACACCTGGACAGACGCGCACGGCCACTACAGATGCAAAAGTCAGGCAGGTGGATGACATGATTAAAGCGAACCGGTGTATCACCATCGATGGAGTAGCGGCAGAACTTGGAACCTGACATGAGCGAGCTCACAAGATCATCTACGAAATTCTTCGATACAGGAAGGTGTCAGCGCGAAGGGTGCCCCGCCAACTGACCCCGACACACATGGAACAACGCATGGCGTTCAGCCTGGTACAGCTCGTGCGTTACCATGAGTCTGGCAATGACCTTCTGTTTCGGATTGTGACGGGGGATAAAACGTGGGTCCACCATTACACACCCGAATCGTAGGCCGCATCTATGGAGTGGAAACGTCCATCATCACCTGTCCGAAAGTTCAAAAGCACTGCGTCTGCAGGTAAAGTGTTACTCACCGTTTCCTGGGACACCAAAGGAGTTTTGCTGCTGGACTTTCTGGAGGATGCAACCATCAATGCTTCGCGGTACTGTGCCACTCTGTCGAAATTGAAAGAGGTGATTCGGAAGAAGCGGCCTTGCCTTCTCAGATTCGGCGTTCTGCTGTTGGATGACAATGCGAGACCACACACGGCGGCGGCAACGCAAAACGATATTGCAACTCTTGGTTGGGAGCACCTACACCATCCACCTTACAGTCCGGATCTCACACCAAGTGACTTCCATCTATTTCCTGCTTTGAAGAAGACTCTCGGTGGAAGGCGTTTTGGCAGCAATGCTGACGTCAAACAAGGCGTTCAACGTTGGGATTAACATCAAAATTTGTCACCCTCACGCTCCTAAAAAGAGCCACGGGTTTAACTGTTAGCAAGGCCCTTTGCAAGGATTTTCTGTCTGAAGTGGGACAAGTGGATTCCATTATTACGGACAATGGAGCACAATATAGATCAGGTGTATGGACCAGGACGTTAAGACGTCACAATATTAACCCATCTTTATATCAAGGTGGCACCCAGGTTCTAATCCTGCCGAAAGGACAATGAAAGATCTTGTAAATCTGTGTAGAATCTACTGCAACAAGAGTCATGATACGTGGGTTGTTTTCCTAAAAGATTTTCAGGGCGTGATAAATGAGCTCCCACATAGCACGACCTTGATACCACCAATAACAGTTTTGAAGAACAAATATCCAAAAGATCGTATCCGGGAGTTAGTAGATTTCCCGTCCAGGAAACGACTACAGCATAGGGCCATAGTTGAAGCGGCAAATAGTAGAATAAGAGCCGCGGGGGAGAAACGTAAGGCTCGGGTTGACAAAAAGGCACGTGTAAGAGAATTTGCAATAGGGGAAAAGGTACTCGTAAAGACCCACAAACTTTCTAACAAAGAGAAAAAGTTGTGCCATAAGTTCTTTGCAACATACAATGGCCCAGTGAGGGTGCGAAGAAGGCACACAAGAATGCATATGAACTGGAAGCAATCAAAGGTGGTAAATCAATAGGGGTGCATCATGTCAGTCATCTCAAGCCGTTTGTGGGGTAGGTTTGGATGACAAGACACTGGGACAAATGTACATATAGAGTAATTAAGTGTAAGTAAAATAAGACGTTATGTGTAGATTTCTTTAAAATAATATGGTATAGAATATTATATGTTTTGCTGAGGGGAATTCTTAATAAACATTTTGAACTGAGTCATGATTTAACATAACATTTACTGGAATTGTGGCGTAACATATGTAAACCATTTAAATTTCAGGCACTGTGTTATGTTTTCCAAGATTGTAACTCTTAAGAGTATTGTTTGTCATGTGATGAATCGAGGTAGTGGGGTGAGTGTTAATTGTGGTTGGTGTGCATTGCGTCTCACCGTAGTTGTGGGTTTCATTTGCATCTGCAGAGACGATATTAGGTGGCCTGTCTTACCGCTGTGTAATGACGCACCAGTTCGAGGATGTTCGTTTGATTTATGTTACCGTCCTTGGAGAGGTAGGTGGCCAGTTTCTAGCAGCAGCGAAGAAACGCACCATTTTCGGGGGTATTTTGAGTGTGATGTTGCGTCCATAGAGACATGGAGTGATCTGTCTAGTACGGAATGTCTGGACGCAGCGAATTCAAGGTTTTAATGTAGCGATGTGGGTTGTAGCGCCCGCTGGTTTATTTGTATTTGTCTGGTATGTTCCACATGTGCTCATGTGAACGCCGACAAGGTTGAAAGAGTAGGTTATCGAAATAATCACAAGACAAATATTCTCAAGGATGCGCAAGGCTGGAGAACTTGATTACAAGTATGTAACAACTGTAAACATGAATACTAAAAATTTAATGCAGTTTTCCTGGAATCAGCGTTATTAAAATTTAATACTGTACAAAAAGCATAAATATGTAAAAAAAAAACTAAGGAAGATTGGGTATGGACAAAATAAACAAAGGAAAGGTATCAGGAAGCGAAGCAGAGATGTCGGTAATTGATAACTGTAACTAATCTGGGAAAGAATCTGTCCCCCCCCCCCGCCCCCCCCCCCCCCAAGGAAATGTGGGGTGTCCAACGTTGACAGCAAGGACGGAACGAAAGATAACTTCCCTTCCTTTTTTCCTTAGTCCTAGTTGGCCAACAATTCCCTAACACATGCTAGAAACATTATATTATGTCTGCATTATGAAGAATTGAAGTAGAAACTACAAGTCATTTACATAGTATCTATAGTAGAAAGTGAAACATTGCAGTAAGAATTGGTGGTAGTAAATATTCTAACGAAATGTTTTCTTTCCCTACAGCAAAACGGAAAAAGGAGAATGATGTTATTTTGTTTAAATGAGTTAAGTTGATAAAATTGGCAGATATTAATATTATTGACAAGAGTAAATGTATGTAAAATATGTAATTTATGTCTAGAGTAGAGAGAGAAAACTTTGTAAAGGATCCTATAAAATGTAATGTTTTACTTTGTATAAAAATAAAAAGGATGGAAATTGTTGTAAACAGATGGACGTGGATGTTTGGTCCCAGAGGACTGGCACGCAGAAGAGGGAGAGTGTTTGGCGTAAGTGGAGTACCGGCCGTAGTGGGACGACAGCGAGAAGAAATCAGGGTCACTTTCCGTGGCCGAAGTAGGTAGCCAGCTGGTGGGCTGAGGGCACATGGGAGGCGCCCCTTCCACCGGAGCGCTCCAGCTGACCGTGAAAAGGCCGGCGTGGCGAGAAGTAGGACCCGTGCTGCGGCCTGCCGTCACAACAAGCGGCGGGCGTCACAACAGCTGTCTCCGTCATAGCCGGGAGTCCGAAGCTTGAATGGCCCAGCGGAGAGGAGGGCGGCTCAAGGCCGACTGCCCATTCTCTCGCTGCAGACAACGAGGTTGTAGTGGACGAACACTGACTGAGAGGCAACAGCAAACACAGCTCGTGTGGATGCATCCAAAGCCTTCTACACTATGGTATTGCAGCTGTATACATAACCATATTAACATCTCCTGAGCCTGTCACAAAATTTCCCTATCCAAAAACAATAGCTGATGAAACGTAACATGAAGACAGAAGAATAGGTACACATTTGATATTGGAAGAACACAAAGAACTAAATAGGAAACAGTGACAAGTCCTTAGTCGCCGAAGAAGAATATAGGTTCCTAAAGCCCTGTCAGTACACAGCACAATATCTGTGGACTACTAATTAAATCGTCATCTTACACCTCTTGTACCAGCCACAGTTCTGGCTGTCCTGCAGCTAATTGAAGAGGCCTACTGTACGTCGGAGGAGATTCCCGAACGATTACCATTGCTGCTGAACCAACATCGAGCCGTGGGTCCAGGGGTCCATCAGCACCTTTCAACAGCGCCACAAATGCATTAATCTACATGTGTAAAGTGTTCTGCTAGTGCCAGTGAAAACAAAATGGTTAGGTCGGTGAATATCAACGTCTTTCTGTAACTAAATTTAACTGATGTGTGTTCTAAAACTTTTTCAGGATCAGCAAATAACATTATAAAAACGACAATAATTTATCCATGAAATAACATATTTATGTCTTACTGTACTTTGTATTTTATCTTTTGCTTTCATATATTATAGATGTATTTTTCTACTATGTTTTGTGTCTTAATATTTCATTATGCAGTGTCTATGTATGTTTTATATGTTTATTTTTGTGTGATTCAATGACAGGTTTTAATGATGTGTGTGTTTCACGATAGTAGAGCAGCCACGAAGTATTAAATTGATATTTATCTTGCATTTCACATGTCTACACATGATACAGGTACTGGGCCTGTTCAGAACATATTAAAAGGTATTGTATGTTTGAATTTCAACACAAACATCAGAAAAAAACGCTCAGAAACAATAACACGTTTTCTTAAAGTTAACTCAAATGAGAATGTAATTACTTGTTTAAAATAATTAAATGTAGGTGGCCACTCTAAAAAATTTACTTACGTAGGGAAGGATAAATGAGGAGTGAGAGGACCTTAAGTCTAATGCTAAGATCTGCCGTTTCATAAGGAGTTAATCTCGTAAACATTGTTTGCTTGCTTTTTCTTGAACATTTTTGCAAGGACATGAGACAGTGTTTGATGCAAGTCGTAAAGAAAGAGAGGCGACATTAAATGTAAAGGTTCTCATGCCAAATATTAAAATCTAAGGCAGTACTCATGATTGAATGGAGGAATGAATGAGATTAGGAATGAGATGGGCTCTTAATTGTTCTTTGCTCGGGAAAATGAGAATTTTACACTGCGTATGATGACACTATGAGAATCATCCTGCTTGTATAAAATTTCCTGGAAGGAAGGGGTCATGGGAGGTGGCTTCCATTTGTGACGTTCATTTCGCAGATTATTCTGCATGTTTGAAGTAAATAAACCCATATAATGGTTAATTAGTCTTATTAGGTGGATTAGAAAGAGAGACACATGATGATTAAACACATGTCTGAAATAATACGGGCTTTGGTAATGATAATATTTAGTTGCATGCTGTAGGTGTAAGCAAAGTAAATTTGCCAGTGGAGGCGAGGGGTGGACGGGCGCAGCCGGGGAGGCGAAGGCCGGCGAGCGGCCGAAGAGCGTTGTGCAGGGGCCGGGGGTCCCAGGGGATGGGGCCACTGACCGGCAAGCATCAAAAGGAACACCGCCGGGTGCCAGGTGAGAGAGAGGGGGAATGTCGAGCACACAGAGAGCGTCCAACGTATGCGCTGGCGCCGCCCGGTCGCGCGCTGTTTTAGCGGCAACTGGGCTGAGCTCTGATTGGGTAGTTCAGTTCATAAGAAAGTGCGCGAAACGCAGAGGGTCAACGCCCACTGTTTGAACAGAGAAATTTTTGGATAGGTGGAGAAACTGTGTCACTCCGCGAGGGAGATGTGGGAGGCCTTTGCAGCGTCGGGATTGGCTGGTTAGGGCATCGTGCAGAGAGAGGCAGAAAGGAGAGCGTCTGGTGCCGTGAAAGCTGACAGTCGCAAAGTTCGGTAGCTCTAAGATAGGGACTGAGATTCTGAATACTGTGCTGTGTATGATCTAGAGTCTGCAGCTACAGTAGGACATCAGCGTCCACGATAGGCATTGCATTGACTACTAGTATAATTGCAGTTGATTCCGCCTTATGGGCTGGCAGTCACCATTGAACGTAGTCAACCAGTGCACAGAGCTATCATACTGGTATTGCACGTTAGTACAAGACACACTGGGCTGCTCCTTAAAGGTTGTTGAGCCAGTCTCGAAAGCATTTTATACCATTTAGAGGAAATATAGGGCTTGTGGTATAAGCAGTTTCTGAGTAGTTTATTCTGCTCAAGATATTTGAGAGACTTATCCTAATTCAGCGACTTCGCAGGTGCAGTTGTCGGCCCAGCAATATCGACGGAGCCAGCACGCTGGTAGACGGTATTGTACAACTTGTAGCAGCGGCAGTAAAGTTCAGAAATAGTTGTTGGATCGTGTTCTTGCCATCCACCGAGCATCCGTGCAGTTTTGCTTACGATTCATTATTGGTTATTTGTCTTTTTGCATGTTATTTGGTATGTTTCTTGGTGTTGGTGTCCGAAGTACGTATTATTTCATACACAAAAGAGATTATAGGAATGCAGTCAGATCGCATGTACCATTTGCTTATCCAGGGGCATAATTAAATCTAACTTCGCATCAACTTAACATTAAGAGCTGAGAGCCAATCTTACCAGTGTAGTATATCTAAGAACAGTGTACAATTTCTTTGTTTTCATTCATGATTTGTTCAATATGATCTAATTTCTATCGTGAGATAATTTACAATAAATACAAGTTATTTACAATATCGCTTTTGATTCAGTAGTTAGTGGTAGTTAGCCGTCACTGTCACATTAATATATTTTATTCATGTTTAATATCGGCCACTACCCCAGTGTGAAGCCCTCCAATGTTTTAGGTTAGACATGGTTTCCTCTGATCGCTGGTAGTTCGGAAATGAAAATTTATATTTAGTTAACTTTTTGCTTTCAACTTTATTTGAATAAGTAGCTTCTCCCAAAAAATACGATCTGACAAAAATAAACAGAGCTAAGCTCGGTCTTCCACACATTATGGTAATAACAAGAGTAATACGCACATTACAGAATTAGATTACTGATTACTTGCATAACTGTATCAAAGTTTCTTGTCTAAACACAGTTCAAAGCAAGTATTGTCACAAACATATACAGTTCAGGCTCAGTTCGCGAAAAAGTTCTACACACACACACACACACACACACACACACACACACACACACACACACACACACAGTTTATAAATCATAGTTCAAAAAAATTATCGCCAGCCGGTGTGGCCGAGCTGTTCTAGGCACATCAGTTTGGAACCGCGCGACCGCTACGGTCGCAGGTTCAAATCCTGCCTCGGGCATGGATGTGTGTGATGTCCTTAGGTTAGTTAGGTTTAAGTAGTTCGAAGTTCTAGGGGACTTATGACCTCAGATGTTAAGTCCCATGGTGCTCAGAACCATCTGAAACAAAAACATTATCTTTCTTAATTTCCTCGATGTTAGACGTCGTCGTATGTCTGTAAGCGTATTTCCAGCCCTTGAAAAAACACGCTCACAAGGAACTGAGCTTCCCACAACACACAAGCGTCTTAACATTAGCTGGTACAGTCTCGGGTAGTATATCTTATGTTCACCACCTAAAAGGGTCTGCCTTTCTTCCTAAAGGCTGAATTTCGATATAGTTGTTGAATTGCATTACTGTAGACGTCATGGGTGTAATAGTTTGACTCGAAGAGCGTTGAACACTGGAGTCAAAATCTTCCCAAAATAAATCTTCCTCTATGTCTGCTGATTGTTCCTGTTCTTCAGGCTGTTTCGCCTCATCATCGCTGGATGTTCTTAATACTGCAGCTTTTTGTATAACAGACTGTTTTGCTTTGTTGTACGAATTTGTTGACAGGAACGCTTGCTTTTTAAATCTGGGATCAAGCAAGGTAGTTTCGGCCAACATAGCTCTATCTTCAATTTCTTTGAAACTTCTGTCAAGTTCGTCCTTGATTTTTCTAACAACAGATAATACCTGTCTAGGTTTGTTGGCAGTATCGTATTTCTCAAAATGTTTTCTCAAGCACCGAGAAAATAGAATTAGTTTAGATATAGTTACTTGTTTCTCAGAACTCACATCCTCAGTGATATGTAAAAAAGGCTTTAAAATTTTGCACATTTCTTCGAGCATTTCAAAGTCTTCCTTAGTAATTACTATTGCAGGATTCATTATTGCTAAAGATGCAACAATAGCATCCCTACACTTCACTACACTTTCAAACATTGCCAGGGTTGAATTCCACCTTGTTTGAACGTCTTGTTTCACAGTCTGCTCTGGAAGACCCATTTGTTTTTGTACTTCCTTTAATTTTGAAAGTGCATGGGGACTTCGTTTAAAATATTCCACTGCTGTTTTTACTTTTGTTTGTAGCTCTTTGGTTTCAGCTATTGCATTTTGCACAACCAGATTTAGGGTGTGAGCGAAACATGGAATACTTTGCCACTGCAAATATCTCGCAGCTGAAATCATATTAGCGGCATTGTCAGTCACAATTGCGACAATTTTATTGTCAGTTTCCCACTCTTGACAAATCCTCCTTATTTTGTGAGAGATATTGTCGGCAGTGCGTTTTTCATTGAACGCAAACCAATCAAGTAACGCGCTGCATAATTTAGGAGTTTCATCTAAATAGTGCACAGTTACTGCGACATAATTTTCGCCAGCAGCCGAAGTCCAATTGTCTGTAGTAACACAACACGCAACAGCTTGAGACATGTTTGCTTTTACTTTCTCTTTCGTACTATTGTACGTTGAATCCAACAGTGCGTTCAAGAGCGTCTTTCTCGAAGGTAATACATAATTTGGATTTAGATTGTGTATCAGTTCTCTAAATTCTGGCTGTTCAACTATTCTGAATGGGTGAAACTGCTTCACAATCAATTTCAGATCAATTCTGTCCAAAATTTTGACCTTCGACACTGGTAGGGGTCTCGTGGCGAAATCACTAATTGTGCTATGTCTTTTTTTTTTTTTTTTTTTTTTTTGCTGAATCGGTTCTTTGGTCGACGTCGAGGATATTGAATACGATGTTGAGGGCACTATGGCAGACGTTGAAAATAATGACGTTCTTACTTCAGTAACACTCTCCACTTCGTCTTCAATAACCAACTGAGGACCTTCGGGTGTGAGAACAGCAGTAGGATGCTGTGTTCTTAAGTGTCTTGCTAAATTGGAAGTCGTTTCAGCTTTGAAGGAATAAATACTAGAACATATTTCGCATTTAGCACGAGCAGGGTTAATCTCTAGACAATATTTCCCAGATAACACTTTTTTCGCTTATCACGATCCATTTTAGTGACAAACACTAACACTTTAACATGCACATATACAAAGAAGACGACAATCACTTCTGTTTACGACGACGCAAGTAACTCAAGTGATGACAGTATATAAACATTCCTGTTTTCTGCCCTTTTCGGGAGAGCCAACAAATGAAGAAAAATAAAGAAACCTTAAGCAATCATTTTCTTTTTCAACGAATTATAGTATGTTTACAGTAGTTTCGAAATATTTGCAACACTTTTAAAATCATGTATAATTTATTTGATCCAACCCTAGAATAAATGTCGATTGTTATGATCTCAGTAAAGTTGTAACACCTTGCCCAATCATTACGCGTTTACAGGGTTACCAACCGTCCGGCTTTTTCCCCGAAATGTTCGACTTTTTGTTCCTTTTTTTAACCCGTAACTGGTGATGTTGGGTGTCAGATACCCAGATAAATCTTTGAAGCCCCATTATTACCAGGTTGTCGGGAGTACATCATCGTGAGTATATCATTGTTGGTTCCTATACCTTCAAGTCAGTTTGTTACAAGTCGGCCTGAAGCGCGGTACTCCACAGAGCGGTGAGTTGTTTGATTTTAGACGCGATTTTTTAAAGTTACTGGGTATTTTTAACCCAACCTCACCAGTTGCGAAACTTTTGTTTGGAACATTCTCGTATTCTATTTTATAGGCAGTATGGCATCTAGCAGGTTTCCTGTGACAACTAATAACCCTGGATGCAGTTCTCATCAAAGCAGTGAGTTTATTTGATTCGTTATTACTAGAAACTCTGCTTATTGATAACCACGTTAGTTACCCTGAGATTTTCTCGTTTTCCGAATTTCAGCTGACATGCCATTTAGAAGGTGGTCTATGAAACCTAGTGATCCTGGATTTGGTGACTGGGCGAGATCTATACTGGATGACTCAGAGTAAACGTAGTGGTGATGAAAATTTTATATAAGAAGGTTTCGAGAGTGCCCATGAAACCGAATCAGAGCAACAAGTATGTGAAGCTGGGAATGAAGTGCACGGTATATCTAATGCCACAGTTCCTGGATCATCACCAAGTTCACTACAACCACCACATTCCTTTGAAACAGACACATCGTCATCAGATGAAAACGAACCCCTTTCAAAAAGGCAGAAGAACCTTTCATATGGTCCAAATAACCTCCAGCTTCAAATGTTCGCACAAGGAAACATAATATCGTTTCACATTTACCAGGAATAATTGGCCCTGCTAAAGCACTTGGTCAGATTTGTAGACCCCAGACTGCTTGGACGCTATTTTTTAGTGACAGAATTCTAAATGAAATAATTCTTCAAACCGATAAAAAATTGGCCCTCATGAGGGGAAAGTTGTCTGATGGCACAAGAACTGACTACAAAGACTTGGATGTGATCGAGTTCAAGGCTTTTTTGGGAATTCTCATGTTCACAGCCATTTTCAAACCTAATAATGAAGATCTTCAAGCTATGTTTGCAGCCGACGGTACTGGTCGTGATATTTTTCGTTGTACAATGTCAATGAAGAGGGTCTTGGTGTTCCTGCTCAGTATAGGTTTTGATGACGCCTCAGACAGAGATGCGAGGAAAAAATGTGATGCAACAGCTCCTATAAAAACTTATGAAAAACTGTATGGCTAGTTACTCAATTGGAATGTACACTTGCACTGACGAAATGTTGGTGGGCTTTCGTGGTCGATGCCGCTTTAAAACGTATATCCCCAGCAAATCTAGAAAATATAGACTCAAAATAATGGCTTTGGGAGATGCAAAAACCCACTACTTGCTAAACGCCTACATTTACTCCGGAAAGGATAGTGATGGCAGAACACTCACTGATGAGAAGAAATTTTCCAAGCCAACTCAAGCAGTGTTAAAATTGACCAAACTCATTATCGGAAGTAACTGCAATATCACAGCAGATAATTGGTTTTCGTCCATTGCCCTCTTACACGAACTACGTAAAAGGGGCTTGACATACGTAGGAACACTGCGAAAAAATAAACAAGAAATACGGAAAGAATTTTTACCTGCCAAGGAAAGAGAAGTAGGAGAAGCTCTCTATGGTTTCACAAAGGAGACTACACTACTCTCTTATGTACCAAAGAAAGGCAAGGCCATCCTACTTGTATCCTCAATGCACCATACCCAGTCAACTGATCCAGAAATCATTGCCTTTTATAACAACCCAAAAGGTGGGGTCGACGCCTTAGATGAGAAATGCACAGTATACTCAACAAGTCGACGCACAAGGCGATGGCCATGAGTCATATTTTTCACTCTAATGAAAATTAGCCTAGTGAATGCCTATGTTATCTACCTTGGATTCCCAGGGAATCCAGAGCTAACCAGATTGGAACACATCAAAAATCTTGCCAAGGAACTCTTAGACCCTCATCTAAATCGTCGACTTCAAAACGACCATTTGCCCCGTGAATTGTGGCTAAACATCAGCAGAATTCTCAAGATACCAGTTCCATATGAAGCCAGGACTTGGGCAAACAAGTGAGGTGTAAGAAGTGCCCGCCAGGCTCTGACAGAAAAACGAAAAAGGTCTGTAACAGCTGGAACGTACCGATTTGTGGAGCCTGCACGATTCCTGTATGCCGAGATTGCGTAGAGTAATGGCTTGCCAATTCTTCCGTGTGTAATAACTTGTCAAAAAGTAATGTGCTTTTGTAAAGGTTCATTGTCGTTTTATACTTGAATATTCAAATTTGGTTTATTTGTTTACAAAAAATTTGCAGATATATGTATTTCGTGACATGTTGCAAAATTTGTTATGGGCTTACATATATTTGAAAAACTGGTTATTCTGTCAACAGTAAATAATTTTCTGCTGCCAAAAGTTGTTCAGAGATGTCAATAAAAGTTACTTTTGCAATGTATGTAGAAACTTTTCATTTCTCCTTCACCATTGAAGTATGCGGGCCATGGAAATTATTGGCTGTCTATAACTCAACCTCACCAGTTGTGTTACAAAAATATCACCTCTCCAGTTACGGGTTAATGTTCGGTGGAGTGTTTTTTTTTTAGAAATATCCTGCTTTGTGGAACCAAAGATGTATTTAATCATGTCACGAAGTTAAGTATAGCGTAATTGATCTGAGGTATAGATTGCAAACTCTTGGCTATATGTTTTTCCCAAGATTCGCTACCAATGGTGTGACTGGATGAATCTTTCATTCACAGTCGAGGTTAAGATATCACTATTTGAGATATTGTAATATGTCTCGTTCGCGCTCATAAGGCCGTATTACACGATACGCCTGTCGCGTTCACCTACGCATCAGCTCCCTGAACGTAAGCGTCGGGAACTGCAGACCGGCTCACGTTGCCCGATCAGACGTTGCACGGGTGACAGTCCTCCCTCACGCCAATACGTGCATCCACACTGGATGACAACACCATGCCAAACTCGTAGGGAACCATCTGATTTATTGTGAAGCTTAAAGTTCATATTTATTAAGTAGTCGTTATATTTTTATTGTCATTTTTTATTGAGTAATTGTTCTCTCATATAGCTATCACCGAATTATGCTACAGTATTAGTGTTCTGACTTACGGTCTCAACTATTCGTTTTATTTTATGGCACTTAAGTTGCACAAGCATATATTTATCTAAATTTACACTTATACAGCATTTCGCCCATGGAGGACGCATTGTTATTCGAGCTGCTGGCCTGTAACGCTTAAGATTAGGGCAGGATGACGACGACGAAAAGCCAGACGTTGTTGGGTTAAACCATGCCTGGGAAGAAGGGACGAAGGCAGACGTGATGTCACTCGTATCATACTATCAATGAAGAAGTTAAGTCCACACAGTTTATTCATTCATTTCGTGATCGGACCATCTCACCGACTTCTGTCAGTTTCTCTTTCCTGGCGTACTAAAATAAAGCAAAATATGCAATCAAATCAAACGTGACCTTTCGTCAATTTTAAGACATTACCCATACAAATCGAAAATGACACTTGTAAAGTCATATGCATGATTACTCAGAAAGAAACGATTGGCGGCGTATCTTATCACGATACAGTGGATCGTGAGAGGAATTCAAACGCCTTTCCTCGCAATATGCCTGAATTAAGTCGATTAATGCTTGTATAACTCTTCAGGTTTTCCCGGCTAGATCTTGACATGTGGAATAATCGGGTCTACTGCCGGATGTTTGTGTCGCTCTGGCACCATATTTCGGCCACGTAACTCGTTGCCTTCTTCAGGTGCTACCTGAGACTGCCGTATTGGAATTTTTTTTTTTTTTTTTTTTTTTTTTAACAAAGGATGGGGCCCCTCCACGCCGGAGGATCTTGTCCAGTAATTATGCTCAGAGGGCGCTGGGTGCTCTCTCTGCCGTCCGCGCCCGCCTGGCGCTGCCTGTAATGTGTTCTCTCTTCCCCGGCGCTCCCTAGGACGTCCGCGCCCGACTTCGTCGCAATCTGTGGCAGCTCTTTGAGGCCTGTCGTTTGTCGGGCGTTCCGTCCGCGGTCCGCGATCACCTGGCGCTGCTCCTGAGGTGTTGGCACTTCCCTGGTGCTCTGACGGTCGCCCGCGCTCGGCTCGTCCATCATCTGCGGTCGTGGCGGCTGTCAGAGGCCCGTCCTGCATCGGGAGTTGCAGCCGCGGTCCGCGCTCTCCTGGCGCTGCTCCTGCGGTGCTACTACTTCTTGAGGAGTTTCTTGGTTCCTCTCGTTGGGCCCTGATGAGCTCCAGAGACGGACTCCACGCCGAGCTGAGCTGGTAACCGCTGTCTCGATTTATTAGGTTGTCTGTGACCTTGACCTCGATGGCCCCCTTTATGACACTGTCCCAAAATCTTGCAGTCTGTGTCACAATTTTGGTGTTGTTGTAGTCCATCGCGTGACCGAGCTCCAGACAGTGCTCTGCTATGGCAGATTTGGTTGCCTGTCCGAGTCTGGTGTGCCTCTTGTGTTCTTTGCACCTGACGTCCACCGTCCTGGTTGTCTGGCCGATGTATGATTTTCCACACTGGCAAGGGATGTTGTAAATGCCTGGTTTACGTGGCCCCAGGTCGTCCTTCACACTCCCTAGCATTGTTCCAATTTTGGAGGGTGGATAGAAGTTACTCTTTATATCGTATTTTGAGAGAATTCTGCTGATCTTTGCAGGAATAGGTCCAGCATATGGTAGGTATGCCACCTTCTTTGCCTCCTCTGGCTCCTGTGGTCGGCTGGTAGCACGAAGTGCCCTTTGGGTGTCTGTGGAGGAGTATCCATTTCTGCTGAACACCAGCTGTAGATGATCTATCTCTGTGGCAAGACTTTCCGTATCTGACAGAGCTCGAGCCCTGTGAACTAATGTCTTCAAGACTCCATTCTTCTGTGCCGGATGGTGGCAGCTACTGGCTTGAAGGTATAAGTCAGTGTGGGTGGGCTTACGATACACACTGTGACCCAGGGTGCCATCTGCCTTCCTCTTGACCAGGACATCCAAGAATGGGAGCTCCTCATCCTTGTCTAGCCTCATAGTAAATTTTATACTTGGGTGGCGTGAATTTAGATGTTCCAAAAAGTCATCTAGCTTCTCCCTGCCACGGGGCCAAATGACAGAAGTGTCATCGACATACCTAAGAAAGTCCTTGGGTTGGTAAATGGCTGATGCAAGTGCCTTCTCTTCGTACCTTTCCATGAAAAGGTTGGCTACCACTGGTGATAAAGGGCTGCCCATTGCCACTCCTTCTGTTTGCTCATAACATTGACCCCTGTAAAGAAAATATGTTGAGGTCAGTACATGCTTGAACAGGTCGAGCAGGGCGCCATCGAACTTCTCTCTAATTGAGTGAATCAGTGAGTGGCACTCTTGTGAAGAGCTTCACAACTTTGAAACTGACCATGATGTCAGAGTCCACGGTGTGTAGCTGCCTTAACCGTTGTAGGAAGTCCTCCGAGTTCCGAATGTGGTGTGCACATTTGCCCACATGTGGTGCCAATATCTTCTTCAGGTATTGTGTAGTGAGGTATGTCGCTGCACCGATGTTACTGACAAAAGGTCGAAGAGGGACCCCCTCCTTGTGAACCTTGGGGAGTCCATAGAGTCTGGGTGGTACAGGTGCTCTGGGATGAAGCTTCTTGATGACCTGTTCAGGTATACCTGACTCCTTCAGCAACATCCGGGTCTTCTTGTTGCACCTTCCTATCATACTCCAACTTGTTTAAGATGATCGTGGAGTTACCCTTATCAGCTGGCAGAACTACAATGCTGTCATCCTCCCATAGCTGCCCGAGTGCCACAGTCTCCTCACTCGAGATGTTCGATTTGGGGGGCTTCGTCCTGGTGAGTGCCCTGCAGGTCTCCTTGCGGATCTCTTCACACACGTTGGAAGGTAGCGTGTTGACGACCTGCTCAACCAACCTGATGAAGGCTGCAACAGGTACGCTTCTGGGAGTCACTGCAAAGTTGAGCCCCTTGCCGAGTGCTTTTCAGGTGGCCTCATCGAGCTGCTTGTCGCTCAGGTTGACCACTGTCCGTGTGTCCCCATCCGGTTGTACCTTCTTGTTAATGCGCTCAAACTTGGCATGTTGACATGCTGTTGATTTCCGCATGGTGCATTCAGCTAAGGACCAGGAGGCACCATCAACCTGGTCCCAGTCTTCTCGGGTCAGGGTAGCTGCTACGGAAAGGTGGAGATACAGCAAATCCCCGGACGTGACATCTAGGCGGTAGTGCATGTCACGCACTCACTCTCTTATCAGTGCGAGGCTGGCACTGTGTTCGATTCTGTTCGCCATTCTGGTGTTGACACGGTGCTTGAACCTGGCGGAGACAGGAACTACAGCCCCCTCTCGGCATCTCAGAAGGAAACAGATAACTCAGCATCCTCCCCTGCCTCCGTCGAAGCTTATCCAGCTTCTTTATGTTAAGGTACATCACCCCGTACAGTCTGCTGATGTAACTCTTCAGGCTTTCCCGGCGAGATCTTGACATGTGGAATAATCGGGTCTACCCCCGGATGTTTGTGTCGCTCTGGCACAATATTTCGGCCACGTCCTAGGGAGCACCGGGGAAGAGAGAACACGTAACAGGCAGCGCCAGGCGGGCGCGGACGGCAGAGAGAGCACCCAGCGCCCTCTGAGCATAAATACTGCACGAGATCCTCCAGTCGCGACTGAGATGCCGCACGTAATGGAGGGAGGACCTAGGCGCGCGAGCGGAGCGAGTCATTCCGTGTCGGCCGGCCGCGGTCCGGCGGGGCTTGCCCCGTCGGCCGCCCCCCCCCCCCCCCCCCAATCAGCCGACACACTTATGATGACCCGACCCGCAGCGGAGGGGGGGGGGGGGGGGGGGAGTAATAGTACACACGCAGCGGAGCAGCTACAGGACGCCGAGATGGACTACAATTATGATACGGATGCCGACAATGCTGCAGATAAACGCATTGCGCGTAGTCGTGAAGATGAGAGGGAGAAGAAGATCTCGCCCACGCACAACTGAAAGACTATTTGTGAGGGACGAGCCGCCCACTGATTGATTCCAGCAGCCGCCGGCCGAGAAGTAAGCGCGGCCTAGATCGCTCATTGTTGCCCGGGAACTTGAAGTTTCCAATCGCTATCAACCACTGCAAGGAACGGGAGCAACTTTAAATGAAGCTATTGCATCCCTGGCAGCCAATCAGCGCGGCCGCGCCGAGCAGCAGCGCCCTGAAGAAGCAGAACAGCAGCATGGAGAAGACGCTGGCGAAAACACCGCGCCTGACCAAGCGCCGCCAACGGCAGCCACTAGAAAAGTGCCGCCCATCGTCTTGCAATTTAAGCAGGACTACAAGAAACTCCGAAACTGGCTAAATGGAAACTGCATACAGTCCTTCACGGTGAAGCAGATCGGGGAGGACCTATTAAAACTCATACTGTCGTCCACAGAAGACTATGTATTGGTAATGGACACGCTCGGGAAACAGGGAATCCCGAACTACACCTTCCAGGCGGATAGACCGCCTACCATCAAAGCCCTAATTAAAGGAATTCCCAAGAGGCTACCACACGAAGACGTTAAAGAAGAGCTAGAGGAGATGGGATATGTCGCTTCAAAAGTGGACTATCATCATACGGCAGGCACAAATCAATTTTCCGCACATCGAGTCGTCATACTCCAAGACACTCCACAGCATCGCGGGATCTTCAATATTACGCGATTCTTTAACTTGACGGTCACAGCTGGAAAACTCCGAAAGACGCGGGGCACAATACAATGCTTCCGCTGCCAGAGCTTGGGACACGCTGCCCGCCTATGTACGATGCCGATCATGTGTGTGAAATGCGGCGGTGCACATGACAGTCGAACGTGCACTCTTCAGCAAGGCGAAACGCCGACCTGTGGGCTCAGCGGCGGCCCTCATACAGACAACTTTCGGTCTTGTCCGAAACACAAAGAGGACAACCGGAGAAGAAGACTTCGACGACTCAAGAACGCTCCAGCAACGCAACCACGACGGCAACCACCACCACCACCACCACCTCCGCAATCCGGCCCAGGCACGGCTGGCTTACGCTGCTGCAGCTTCTGCACAACAAACAGGAGCTGCACCTAATGCACCGACAGGACGCTCTGCTGACCAGCCACGAATACCTGCGTCTCAGAGGCAGCGCCAACAGCCCCAAACAGCTCCACAGAATGATGCAGACATCATCAAGTTACTAACCAGCTAGCACAACCGCCAAACACCATCGGCGCCGCAGTCGACATGGCGGTCTCAAGAGCCGCCATTGAAGCTACAAGCACACCCCAGCATACCCAGAGCACCAAGATTGGACGAGCTAAGGATTGTTGCCTATAACGCCAACAACCTTACCCAAGATATCGCCGAATTGCAACAGTTCCTGTATGATCACAACATCGATGTTTGCCTCGTCAACGAGACGTTCCTAAAGCCAGGCATTCGCAGCAATATTGCGAATTATCGCTGCTACAGAAGTGATCGACTGACACACGGACGGGGCACCGTCATCTTCATCCGCAACTCCATTCAACATCACGAAGTTCATCCGCCCATCAGTCAGCACATCGAATCATCGGCAGTTCTTCTTGAAACACAAACCGGACCCATCACATTCATCGCCGTCTATCGCAGTCCACGAAGAATCCTCAATCTTGAAGACGCAAGATCGCTCCTTCGTGTGCCAGGCAAACTCTTCAGTTCGAGTTAGTCTTCCGTTGCGAGCAGACGTATGACGCTTGCGCTGCGATGTTTTCGGGTGCTAACACAGCGAAGGGTGTGGCGGATCGCCGTCCGGCGGAGCATGCTTCGTCGGCGGCCCCATCCGACCCCCCAATGACGACGAACAGGCATACGACACAGGACGAAGCCATGGAACTCGAAGATATTAACAGCAGCATCTCCACGAGACGCAGGAGGAGCGACGCTGGCACTGCCACACAGCGGCAGTCTGAGACTGCCGAGGAAGCGGCAGGAATTACCTACGCCTCAAGGGCTCACGACTAACAACAGATACGAAGTCATCGCGGACGCGGCTACGACTTCGACTGACGGAGTGACGTCACAGCAGCAACAATCTACACGACCGGCGCAGAAAATTCCGCCAATCGTTATGCAGTACCCGGACACCTACAAGGAACTGTACGACTGGCTCACGGATAACATGAAGCAGCCGTTTACGGCCAAACAGGCTGGAGGGGACAAAGTAAAACTCACCGTCACCTCTACACATGACTACGTTCGCGTGATGGACCTTGTCGGCGCCAAGGGTATACCCATGTATACCTTCCCAGCTGTTCGGACACCCACACTGAAGGTGGTACTACGCGGGGTCGTCGCATCGCTCAAAAATGAGGATATTAAAGAGGAATTACAACGGCTGGGCTACAAAGTTCATGTCGCAGATCATCACAGAATGCCTGTCACAAATCAGAAGTCTGGACTACGGGTGGTTGTTCTTCGTGACTCCCCTGACAGCCGAAAGATACCTCAAATCAGCAGACTATTCGACCTGGAAATCTCGGCAGAAATCTTACGTAAACAGCGCGGAATGACGCAGTGTTTCCGCTGTGAAGGATTCAACCACGTCGCCAGCCACTGCACCATGGACTGGGTGTGTGTCAAATGTGGCGGACCTCATGACAGCCGGCAGTGCCCGGTTCCAAGGGAGCAACCTGCGAAATGTGGTCTGTGCGGGGGTAACCACCCTGCAAGCTTCAAGTCATGTCAGAAGCACGAAGATGCAAATCGGAGGATGAGAGGCCTGCCCCCACTCACCTCCAAAGAACGCAAGAGGAGGAACATTGTCGTCAGAGGCACGCCAGCCAGCCAACGCTATGCCGAAGAACAGCAGACTGGGAAGCCGACTATGATGCAACGCCCCACTGCCTACATGCAGCAACAACAACATCATCGGCCTGCACCATGGGCTCAACAAGAACCAACCACACCTCTGTCGAGAGAGGAGGAGCACACTCCGGATCAATCTAACTTCCCGCCCCTTCGTGGAAGCAGATACGAAGCACCACCTTAGTCACGTCCACCACTGCAGCAGACATCTCCAACATTCGCTGAGATCGCGAAACTCCTCACGGGAATGATGACAGCTGTCGTCACGGAAATGAGTAGGGCCATACAAGCCCTACCAACGACCCTGGCGGCAACGGTTGAAGCCACGATCAGGAATGTGCTTCAACAAGCGGACAATCCTACACTCGCTCCGTAATGGACAGAGCCAGAAGAATAGAAGACCTCTGTGTGGCAACTTACAACGCCAACAGCATCTATCACGATCTCCTGCAAGTGAAGCAATTCCTGACTGATGAAAATGTTGACATCTGTCTCATTTCTGAGACTCGCCTGAAGCCAAGACTACGGGTAAACATCGCTAACTATTGTTGCTACAGAACTGACAGGCTCACAGCAGGCGGTGGAACAGCGATTTATATCAAGCACTCCATTAAGCACTACCCTGTGCCGGTACCACCCATGGCATCCACTGAATCTACAGCAGTTGCGGTGGAAACATCAGCTGGACTTGTGACTTTTGTGGCGGTTTATCGTCCTCCGAAGCCCGTATTAAACATCGAGGGTGCGACAACGTTACTACAAATAAGAGGAAAACTCTTTATAGCAGGGGACATGAACGCGAAGCACGCCGCTTGGAATTCGCGAACTACGAACTATAGTGGCCGGCGGCTTCTACAAGTATTGGAACGAGCCAATGCTTTTGCGTGCGGCCCTGATGAGCCAACCTGCTATCCATCACGTGGCAACCCCGACATCATTGACATTGCCATTACGAAGGGGATCAACCAGTTCCTGACAGCTGAGGTGCGGCATGCTCTCAATTCCAACCACCTACCGGTCATCTTTCGCCTAGCTGCAGAAGCCACTCATCAAACTCCGCAGTTGGATTTCCGACGAACAAATTGGGACCAATACCGGGAATCCATCACACAGGCATTGCCACCACAACCGGATGCTGATGACGTTGATACTTTGCTGGAAGCTCTGGATGACACGCTCAACACTGCAATCACCACCTTGACGCCGAGGTCCAGACGTCAGCAGCCAGCAAGACCAGGCCTCCCGCAAGACATCTTGGAATTGATAAGGGAGAGGAACAGGCTATGCAAGGACTGGCGCCTGACAAGGGAACAGGCACTGAAACGGCGCGTCAACCACCTAAGGCAAACCATCAAGGCTGCCATCGTCGACTTTAAGAATCGACAGTGGGCGGACAAACTGCAGGAGTTCACGCCAGACCCGGGAGCATGGGATGCAGTTAGATTTTTCACCAAGCGGAAGGCCACGATCCCACCTCTTGAAACGACTGCGGGTCTCGTCTACACGCCAGAGGAAAAAGCGAACGCCATTGCGGACGTTTTTCAACGCAACTTCGTGCCAGTGGACGACCCAACTGACAAACGTCATGTGACACAGATCGAAAATGAAGCCCAAGCCTATCTCCATGCGCCGGACTGGGAAGAAGATGAAGCCATTCCATCTATCACGGCAGAAGAAGTCTCTGGCTGCATTCGTGGCTTAAATAATCAAAAGGCACCGGGGCTTGACAAGATTAACGGGAAGATGTTGAAGGAACTGCCACCTCCAGCCTTCATCTACATTGCAGCACTCTTCAACATCATCCCGAGATTGAAGATTTTTCCGACTGCCTGGAAAGAAGCGGTGGTCGTGCCAGTCCCAAAGCCGGGGAAATCCAGGAAAGACCCCCGTAGCTGCAGACCAATCAGCCTCCTCTCTCACCTCAGTAAGGTGTCTGAGAGGCTACTGCTGCGCCGCATCCAGGCCCTCATGGATCTGCACCATATGCTGCCCAATGAACAATTCGGATTTCGCAGCTAACATTCGACAACGCAACAACTTCTGCGGGTTGTGGAAGAAATCACCCAAGCATTCAACAAAAGGGAATTCTGTGGGGCCATCTTCCTGGATGTCTCCCGCGCTTTCGATAGTGTCTGGCACGCAGGACTCGTCTGGAAGCTCCAACATCTACGTTTCCCAAGACCCTATGTCGTCCTGCTTGAGTCTTATCTTCGAGGCCGCACCTTCCGAGTACGGATCAATGATGCCACCTCGACACTCCGACCTGTCGCCGCTGGAGTACCGCAGGGGTCCGTTCTTGGGCCGACACTGTACTCATTGTACACAGCGGACCTCCCAAGAACGCCGCGTGTGGAATTGGCCCTCTATGCAGATGATACTGCCGTCTACACCAGGAGCAGATGGGCCATCATTATGCACCATCGCCTACGTGACGCCTGCACCAACATAGAGAATTGGCCACAAAAGTAGAGACTCCAATTCAATGCCCAGAAGAGCCAGGCCGTGATCTTCACAAGGAAGCGACCAACCGTGGTTCCAGCGCTCCAGCTGTTTGGAGAAGAGATGGAATGGAAACCATCAGCCACTTATCTGGGGGTCATCCTGGATGCAAGACTCGCGTGGCAGCAGCAGGTCACTGCAGTCAGGAGGAAAGTCGACCCGCGTCTGGGGGCTCTATACCCCCTCCCCAATGAAAATTCGACGCTCTGAAGTGAGAATGGCCTCAAGATTTACCGACTATTCATCCGCCCCATTATGGAGTACGCCAGCGTTGTATGGGGAAATGCAGCCACAAAGCATCTCTCCAGATATCAAGCACTGCAGAACAAGGCATTAAGAAGAATAATGCACGTGCACTCGCAGTTTCCAACGAGGTTTCTGCGTGACATAACACCTGAGCCGGAGATATTACCACGTTTCCAAGAAGTTGCCGCCCGCTTTTATGCGACGAACCTGGGAGCCCCTGATGATGAAAGGGCTGTATATCAACGACCCGTAGCCCTGCTGCACAGATGAAAGCCCCAGCAGGCCTACATGATGCCACACCAATCACCAAACAGATGACAGATACACCCCACAAATAAAGATGTCACACCTCCTAACCTGATGTTTCCTCTCCCATAACACACACAGAAGAAGTAGGAAATGCCCACAGGTACACCCTACCTTACAAACAACGGAAGGATAGTAGTTAAGAAGAAGTGGGTAGGAGGCAAACTCTTCATAGCAGGAGATTTGAACTGCAAGCACGCCACATGGAACTCGACAGTAACAAACTGGAGTGGACGAATTCTCCTCCAGGCACTTGAAGCCCACGCTCACGCGTGCGGGCCTGAAGAGCCTACATGCTATCCCTCGCGCGGTGTGCCAGATGTCATTGACATCGCAATTACGAAAGGGATTCCACAATAAATTTACGACGAACGAACTGGGGTCGTTTCCGAGAACATGTTGACTATGCGATCACCAGCATTGACGACGAAGATTCATTCGACTGACTCACCGACATCTCGTCACCGCCGCCCTACATGAAGCCACGCCGCCGCAGTCGCAGTCGCCTCGCCCTGTGGTGCCCAGCCAGCCCCCGGACATCCTCGCCTCCATTCGGACGCGAAACCGATTACGCAGAGAGTGGCGCCTCACGCGCAATGCGTACCGACCAACTCCGACGAGAAATCCGAGCCGGTACTGCTGCACATCGTAACCAGCGATGGGCAGACAAGCTCCGCAGTTTCACGCCTGATCCACTCGGATGGCAAACAGCCAGCCACTTTACGAATCGGAAGACGCGAACACCACCACTGACGACTGACGACCGA
The DNA here is from genome assembly GCF_021461385.2 of Schistocerca piceifrons. Classification (NCBI taxonomy): domain Eukaryota; kingdom Metazoa; phylum Arthropoda; class Insecta; order Orthoptera; family Acrididae; genus Schistocerca; species Schistocerca piceifrons. The sequence goes on along the minus strand of NC_060146.1, from coordinate 27,078,418 downwards.
ACAGCTTATCGACCGGAAGAGAAAGCTGACATACCAGCAGACGTTTTCGAAGCCAACTTTCAGCCGCTAGAAGATCGCGTCGACCTGCAACGCACTGCTGTTATAGAACGAGACGTCACAGCCATCCTACAAGGAGACGTCTGAAGAGGTTCGAGTGGGCATTACAATGCTTCCCAACAACAAGGCGCCAGGATCGGACGACATCACCGGCAGAGTACTGAAGCAACTGCCTTGGTCGGCGATCGTTCATCTTGCTGCGCTGCTTAATTGGATCCTCGCGACAGCGACGTTTCCTGCTGCATGGAAGCACTCTGTCACTGTTGCAGTACCGAAACCGGGCAAGAATAAGAAGCATCCCACCAGCTATCGACCAATCAGCTTGCTTCCTCGTGTCAGCAACCTCTTTGAGAGACTTCCTCTCCAACGCCTCCAACGTCTGGCTGCACAACTTGACATCTTACCACCGGAGCAATTCGGTTTTCGAAGTGGACGTTCAACTACTCAGCAAATCTTTCGAGCAGTTGAATACATTAAAGACGCCTTCAATCGACAGGAATTCTGCGGTGCAGTCCTGCTCGACGTCACTAAAGCGTTCGACGTCGTCTTGCATTACGGACTACTATGGAAACTCCACACACTCCGACTACCAAGAGCGTACGTGAAACTAATAGCGTCCTACCTCAAGAATCGGACGTTCGTGGTACGACTCGACGACAATGCAGTCTCTCGCGCACGCAACATCAACGCCGGAGTACCCCAAGGATCGGTCCTTGGACCCGTTCTGTACATAATGTACACTTCCGACATGCCTACAGTACCCAGGGTGGAGAAGGCAATCTATGCCGACGATACCATGCTGTATTCCAGCAGCCGATGGAGAGAAGATCTTCCACCAAGATTGCAGAGTGCCCTTAACACATTAGAAGACTGGGCAGCTCGCTGGAGGATCAGCTTCAATCCAACGAAGACGCAGACTATCATCTTCACATGGAAAAGGACTATGCCACAACGACAACTACGCCTCTACGGGACGCAACTTCCCTGGCTGTCATCAGTACGATACCTGGGACTTATCATGGACAAGAAGCTCACGTGGTACCAGCACATTACAGACCTTCGAAAGAAAATTCACCAGCGTCTAGGGGCCTTATACCCTATACTCAACGAGCGGTCTGAGTTATCTATCGCGAACGGCATCCGTATTTGTCGGATGTATCTTCGCCCTCTGACTATGCATGTGAAGTCTGGGGCGTTGCTGCCAAGACACACATTCAGCGACTGCAGTCGCTACAAAATAAAATATTACGCAGGGTCTACCATGTACACTGCCAGTTTCCGCACCAGTACCTGCATGAAGCCGCTGAAGATATAAGAAGATCGTAAGAGATTTTTACGAGAAGACACAGACGTCCACTAATCATCTCATCAGGGACCTAGGAGCACCACCACGACCACGAGAACGACACAGACGACCTGTTGCAATGCTCGACAGATAAAGCACTGCAACCTCAAGAAACCAAAGCAATGAAGTAAGAAGAAACCAAAACAAATTAAGTTCCTAACACCCCCACGCCCTTCCCATAAAACACACAAAAATAAAGAAACAAATTTCCCCAAACCTTAAGATGAAGGCAATGCCTAACGGTAAATCCTTCGAAAATAGCTGCCATCAGCCTTTAGAAGTGGAAGTAGGACAAGATCCTCCAATACGGCAGTCTCAGGTAGCACCTGAAGAAGGCAACGAGTTACGTGGCCGAAATATTGTGCCAGAGCGACACAAACATCCGGCAGTAGACCCGATTATTCCACATGTCGATTAATGCTTGTTTGATCCATTCTATTTCTAGAATACGAAGCAATCAAAGTATAAAGAGTCTCTTTCGAAAATAGCTTGAGTAAAGAAAGTCTGCTGAAAAAAAAATTGTTTAGTTGCTGAATTTATGAAAATTTGAAGAATGGACAAAATCTTCAATATAAATACTTGAAGTTGGAATCTGGTCACAGAGGTTTAATAGCAACAGTAAACCATAAACAAATAAGCAGGAAGCTGACTGTAGTACCCCCTTGTGCGCATGCGTGAGATATTCCTATATAGTGCACATGCGCGGATTCGTATCATCCTACGTTTTTCTGTGCTCTTTCCAATTCCACAGCACCTTATATTTCATAATAAAGCAGCTGTCAGCCCTCACACACTGCAAATTTAGCTTAGCTTTTGTTTCGTCGAAAAACAAAGCATAGGTATTTTGCTTTTAATTTGTCTGAGAACTTGTTTCTGCCACTGTAATTTGTGTGAGAAGACGACATACTTCTAAAGTGTAGGATACAATCGTATATAGCGACATAACTTCACTGCTAATTCTGTTAGTTCCACCAGTGCTGCCACTAAATGGTCGTCGCACTAGACCAATATTACAGAGCCTATGTAGAAAGAATATAGGCTCTCTAACCAATACCTTTCTTGGCGGATCGCCGTGTAATACCATCTTTAAACAAAAGCTTTTTAATTAATAATTTCAAGTTCGAGTTTTCGAATGATATCGTGTTCAGATTCATATTAAATTTTAGTGAAGTAATGTCGCTGTATACGATTGAATCCTACTGTTTAGAAGTATGTCGTCTTCTCACGTAAATAGTAGTGACAGCGGCAAGTTCTCAGACAAATTAAAAGCAAAATACCTATGCTTTGTATCTAGAAGAAATGAAAGTTAAGCTAAATTTGCTGTGTGGGAGGGCTGTCAGCTGCGTTATGAATTACAAGGGTGATGTGGACTTTGAAAGACATCTTAGCGCAGAAAAACATAGAATGATATGAGCCAAACCACGTCTGGCTCACTGCTAGATTTTGTTACTATAAAACAAACGTCTGTAGTTAGATGCGTTCGAGAAACACAGGGGCGCCCGCAGGGGGGAGGGGGGGGGGCAGTTGCCCCTAGTGAGGATTCATTCAGTTTACGAATATAAAAAATACCTGGAACTTTAGGGCTCAGTTATGTATGATTTAAAATATCAGTAAAATTACCACTAAAATAACCGGAAAATATCGATAAAATGACGTAAAAACGATATAAAACAGAATTACAGGAAGAACTAGAGCAGGGATTCCCAAAGTGGTCGATATCGACCCCGTGGGGTCGACGTAAACGAAAACTGATTTTGGGGGTCGACGAGGTCTAAAAATCGACCCCTATTAAATTAACACAAGTTCTTATTTAAAACTTTCGAGATAGGTAGGTACTGTATTGTTTATGTTGTGTTACGTGTACTAAGAATAATTAATATTTTTTTTAGGAAATAGCATTGTTGTAGTAATGTAAAGTCTCAAGTTCGTACAAGATGAAAAACTCGGCAAGTCTGTGTGGACAAGTTTGTGTAAGATAATGAGTTCGGGCGTACGTCTTTCAGGCGCGTTTTGACTTGCTCTCTATTTGACGCTTACGTGATTTAACACGAACGAATTCATGATCAAGTCCAAACATGTTCCTGATATCTTACTATTTAACGAGCTTGCACTTCGGTTGTAAGTTCATTTGCGTTCATTTTGATGAGAAAATGAAGTCAACTTTACTCACTTAACCAAGTGCAAAGTTTTCCAATTGGTACCTTAGTACCTAGGTATTTTGTATCAATAGGAAAAAACTAAAGATAGGCCCCCTTATTCATAAGTCTGATAACTTACAACATTGCTAATTCTCACTCTGTCTTCTATTGACCTAAGTCAGAAAGAAAAATAACACTCTGTAGCAGCTGTTTTAAGTTAGCGGACCATTATGAATAAGGGGATTGATCTTAAAAGTAGGTAATCTGGCCATGGGGGTCTGAGGTAACAGTTCATTTTGGAAAAGGGGTCACTTGTCCAAAATTGTTTGGGGATCGCTGAACTAGAGCAATGGAAAACTTTAAAGGAGAATCTAACTAAAATTAAAAAATGATGATAAATTTAAAAATTGTGTGTTTTCTTTAAGAAATCTCGTTCGTTGAAGATGTGCAAAATTGTTCTATATCAGTCTTACAGCTATTGCCTGCGAAGTATCTTTATTTTTATTTCTACACCCACACGTGGTAGAAATTAACAACAGCAAGTGAGGCAACAATGAGAATAATAAGATGAACCAGCAGTTTATTGTTAACTTTTACAAATGCATTCTTGAACAACATTTAAGCGTTTTTCCTGAATGCACGCCCATTCTTCGTTCTTTACGTATTAAAAGAATCAGTTGTGTCATAAAGGGACGTTAAACACAAACGTAAAAAAATGATATCTTTCTTGAAAAATAGTCTACGATACAGTATCTATATGACGAAAAATACAAAATTAAAGATAGATATCTATAGCCGGAACATTCGAGATTTTAGTAACTGTAAACAATGCATATCTGATAAGGAAAGACCGTTTACATGTTAACAAACTCTGGGCATTACTAATAAGCTATAATAAAATAAAGCGGATCTACCGATCGACAAACTACTACATGTGTACGTGGACCCATTAAGAATGGTACCCATGGTGAGAGTTCCATCTCGAAACTTGACTTATAAGGTACTAAAATGTCACCCTCTCTGTTCCCACATCACTAGGTAGAAACCTCTTCATAAACCTCAAGCGGCAACACAATACAGTTGCACAACAAAACACACTCGGCAAAATTTTATTCTTTCATTTCAAATAATGGTTAACAACTGTCAGACGCTAATTTAAATTAGCGTATTGTATTATGTTCCTTTTCGTTTGCTGTAGAAGTGTTCGAGGGTACTGTGTGGCCACTAATATCGCTACTTGTCTGTAGAAGTAGGCAACATTCGTCATTGGAACTACTGTCAACGAACGTGATCTAGCAGGGTGTGGCGTGAGCTACCTTTATTTCCGGAACGTTCTAGATGAGTCTTGCTATGTTCTAATAGGAACATATCGCATAAATATTTCCACATCCATCGCAAGAAACCGCTCCTAACTCAAAAGTCGCTAGCTTGCGGTCTAATGGACACCGCGCTGTTTCATTGTTGAACCAAAACCGCTCCCTCCCTCCCACCACCGTGATACGATTTCAGCTTCTGTTCTTTAGTCATCGCTCAGCTCGGTTCGTCATCGCATCGCGTTAAGGGTTGTGTAAATTCATTGTAAGTTGTAAGTGAGCAGTGGTGAATGATTGTGGGTTGCATAGACGTTTGTGCGTTGTGAATGTAAAAACGTAAGTTATTTGTATTTGTACCTCATAAGCGAATGAAAACTACAAATGTAAGTGGAAGTTTCGAAGAAGATACTGTCTATGATGAGGTATCACAGGAAAAGGGTGAGTCAAATGCAACCATCACTATTAAAAATTCCAGTAGTTGTGCTGATGGAGAAAATGAAGACTAAGCCAGTACCTCTGCTGGCTTCAGGTGCGTTGATGAAAAGGGTAGAAGTATCCTGGTCATTATTCCCGATGTCGGAAATTACATTGAAAAAAAGGATATTGACAATTGCCTAAAGTATAAGATTTTATTGAATCCATGGCAACCTGAAAAAAGTTATAATTTTAAGAATGACAGACAGCACAAAAAGAACATTTCGACCAGACTGGCTGTCATTATATCCGTGGCTGGTCTATTCTAAAGCAGTTAAAGGTACCCCTCTGCAAGTTTTGTGTGCTTTTCCGCCCACGCATTCATAAGCCGCCCATTCACAAATTTCAAAAAGTTCCATGAACCTGCAAAAATGCATATGTATTCCGAGTGCCATAAAGATGCAATAGAAAAGTCAAATAATTCCATTAGTGTTGTGACAAACAAAACAAAGTGTGGAACACTCGCCAACGAGAATCTTGCGAAATTAGTACAAACTAATCGTGCAAAGTTATAATCAATTGTTTCTTGTGTATTGTTTTGTGCATTACATGACTTACCTTTAAGAGTAAAAACAAATTCAAACGCTGTATTTGATGATTTGTTACAATTTAGAGTACAGTCAGGTGACGCAACATTGCGGAAACATTTTGAGGGTGCGCCTAAAAGTGCTACCTATGTTTCTCATAGAACCCAAAATGATTTTAATTGATGTATGCGCCGAAGTACTACGAAATGATTTAATTAATACCATCAATAACAGCGAATCATTTTCAGTTTTGGCAGACGAAACCATGGATATTGCAGGCACAGAACAACTTTCTCTTTCTGCACGTTATTTTCACCTAGCAACTAATGTTGTCAGAGAAGACTTCCTTGGATTTACACCATTAGCAAGGTTAGATGCAAAACATATCTCCAACACAGTAATATCTACTTTATCTGCTTGGGGTTTCAGTCTAGGTAAAATGGTAGGATAAGGCTATGACGGGTGCAGTACGATGGCTGGTAAAATTGGCCAGCAGCCAACACCAGAGGAAGAGGACGAGGTCGAGGAGGACGCTCCCGACAAAATACCCAACATGGAGGTAAATCCGGACCGACCCAAGCCATAGCGAAGGATTACCACCACCGACACACGCTGCAGAGCACGGAAGTACGCGTAAGACGGCCACCACAAAGGAAGAGCCACTCTACGCCGAAACAGTGTTCACTAGGGAACGCGGACTGAAGCCTGCAAAGCGCGAAGTGTTATTCACTCCAAGCGCAACAGGATTTACTTCGGTGACGGACGAATCGTACAGCGTACTCAGACTGGACAAAGCCCCAGTCAGCAAGGAGTTACCCTTTGAGCTATACCGCTATTACTGTGCTCCCATTTTATGGTTGCGCGTAGTGGGGTTAAAGCAACAGATTGGTCTAGACATGACTGACACCGAATTCAAAGTCTATAACCAATACCTAGGTAAGACTTTTGAAATTCCCGAGCCAATACTACTAGGCTTGAGGGCACGCACCACTGACACCACGTCAGATGGAAGCGACCACGCGCATACAAGAACTTGGCCTACCACTACCACTGGATTTGCCTTTCCAAACGGACCGTGCAACAGGCTTGAGCTATAATGTCCTAACGTCAGTCTCCGAGTTCCTGGCCGGTACTGAAAGGTTCAAACTTCACAACGTGTGTCCCGTGTCACTACCCCCAGCAGGATCAACGGCTCAGCTCATCCAGGGATGGGCGCTTTAGACCAAGAGAGCACAGCAACGGACATGTCGGTTATCATGCAATGCATGACGCACGAACTTGCACCTCTCGCAGAGGTGTCAGAAGTATATGGCTTATGCCAATACAAAGGAAATGTGACAGAGGGCGAACCATATGAAGTGGTCAAGCCACGGTCTTGCCTAAACTTCAGCACCCAAACACCACCGCCGCAAGGCTTCATTGCTAACCGGAACGCGAGAAGAAACTTTCCGCTACGGTACAATGACAAAGTCTTCTACGCGGCAAGTGACGAGATGCTACCATACAGACGTATGGTCATCCACAACCTCAGAAAACCACTGGGAAAACCGGGATGAGAGGTTTTTTTAGCCAGCAGGCTATTGCCGTAAGTCTTGGATAAGCAGCGGGCTTTATGCCGATAAGTCTTACACTGGCGCTTTTTCATCTGTAGACTTTAGTACCCTCCGCCACACACCGGCAGGTGGCTTGCGGAGTATGGATGTAGATGTAATGTCACATGCATGTTTACTCATAAATAAACTATTTCTGGCATATCTTATCATGACACAGTTCGAGTCTAACCCCATTGACAATTTCAGACTTGTCCTGCCATCTGTGAGTAAGATGTAGAACTTTCTGCATTCCATAAGAATCGTGCCATCGCAGACTAGAACAAATCGTGAACTTCGACCATAGATATTGGTAGACTGGTCATGACGTAAATTTCGTGGCACCAACATCTCTACTGCTATACCACGTGACTATTGGCAAAACAATGGTGGTATCCTGTTGTGCTTATCGTTGTACCGAGCGTTTTGTGAAGGAAAGTAACATTAAATTTCACGTGTAAGTGTTATTAGTTTAATTTAGCGGCATTTCTTGAATACTTATAAACTATTGTGAATTTCATATCCTTACCCAGAACGTCACAGTTACGTAAATTGGCAGTTTGAAGTGCTGTGTGTGTTTCCAGGCGCACACTGCAATCGTATATATTTCTTGAAATGGTAAGCCACAGAGCTGCTTTTTCTCTTTCGTATAGGTTTCGTAAGGATGAAGGGCGCAGGCAGATGTGGATACGGGCAGTGAAACGAAAAGATTTCAAGCCTACTGCGCACACTCGCATCTGTCCGAAGCACTTTGAAGAAAATTGTTTCGATAAAGAAAAGACTGGTGGGAATTGGCTTCACAGTGACGCCGTGCCAACAAAATTCGATTTCCTTGAGAATCTTCAAGCAAAGAGACCCAAGCTTCGTAAACCTCCGACTAAGAGAGATTCATTAGGTGAAATGTCATGTGCAGAAACTTCCCATAATTCTCGTAAGTCTAGATATTTACTTTGTATTAATATGTTAACGTAAGATGGAGAGTGCTAAGCAGTGGCTGTAAAAATGTAACTGCGTTTTTTAAAGTAACATTGTCGTAATATGATTTAGACTGAGAGGAAATTCTTTGTACATTTTCGTTCAGTGGCCTGGTATTTTGTTTGCAACCGCTATACAAGCTTCTGAAGTAAAAGCTGGGACATGCAAATGTTTTAGACACACAGGAGATTTTAAAGGAGATGATTTGGCTGTTCCTTGCATAGCTAGTAAAATGGCAAGTGTTGCAAAAAAAGCAGCTGAAGAATAAACCCAGAAAATTAAGTAATTTGCAGAGATCATCCCACAGGATGAGGAAGAAAATTTTAAATTTGGAATCATTAATGAGTGACCTTCAAAAGAATAATCTTGTAAGTAAATCCATGGGTAATTTGCCGAAGGTAAGAGAAGTATGTACTTCAAGTAGTACTTATAATTTCTTGACATATGACATTAAAGACAGCGAATTGTCATTCTTATTATAAATATCAGGTGGTGTAGATTCTAGTATTGTACTTGTCTTATGGTTCCATGACAAGTGGCATAGTTGATAGTAAGAAAGTCTATTCACACAAATGTAGGCATTGTTTTGAAAAATATCAACATGTTCATGTAAATAATAGGTAAAATTACACTGTGGAAAATACTGCAACCAGCCACAAGTTTTTTTAGAAGTGATTGTTATTGTAACATTGCTAGTTTTGGCCTTGAACCCATTGCCATGCAATACCGCTAATTCCTTGCAGTTTTACATGTGTGTCCTACAATATAACAAAATTCTGAAATTACATACTTCTTGAAAGGTATCAGATTGTATATAGACTGTACACATTGCACTTACTTCATGAAATTCTCTCCTTTACATTTCCTTTCTTAGAACTTTGTTATATTTTGGGACACATACGTAAAACTTGTAAGAAATCAATGCTACCATCTGACAATGGGCTCAGACTCAAAACTAGTGATGGTACAATACAAATCACTACTAAAAGAAACTTGCGACTGGTTGCATTATTTCCTACAGTGTAATTTACAAAAACAGTTGTGGCGTTCAATAACCACAATGGATAAAATAAAGTAGGAGAAAGCACCACAATTTAATACAAATGAGAAAGCAGTAACTTTTATTAAAGTGGAGACACTCTTGGAAACTTTACTATGTTAGATCTACAATACATGAGAACAAATAGTAGAAACAGTTATGATATTTTGTTCCTTCTATGAACAATTTTATAGTTTGTAACTGCTAATTATGTGTTGTTTTCTCATTCCTTATCAATGTAAGAGTCTTCTGCATGATGTGATATACAGAACATGTTGAGTGAATGAGTTTGTAGCCTAGCTCTTGCAGTTCTTTACTGAGAGTATCATATTGCTTTCAGATGCTGCCACCAGGTACCTCAGAGTTGTTAAAGTGTGTCAGCAGAGGTCAAACAAGAGAAAAGTACCCAGCAGCTCTTCGGACCTTTGCTTTAACTCTTAATTTCTACAGCAACAAGGCTTACAGTTACATAAGGAGAAATTTCAATACATCTCTGCCACATCCACGGCCACTGAGAAGGTGGTATAGTGTGATTGATGGAAATCACAAGGGCAAGAAATTGCTGTGTGCTATGTCATTTGACGAAATTGCCATAAGGAAACACTGAATTTCGTCAAAATAAATTTGTTGGATATGTAGATTATGACGCAGAGCTCGCTGATGATAACCTTCCTGTTGCAAATGAGGCACTAACATTTATGGTAACTGCTGTTAACAGTTCTTGGAAACCGCCAATTGGTTACTTTCTAGTCAATGGACTAACTGCACTAGAAAAATCTAACCTATTGAATGAGGCTCTAAAGTTTACTTTTGATGCTGGTGTTGAGGTGATATCAGTAACTTTTGATGGAACACATGTAAATACTGCAATGATAGAAAAGCTAGGTGCTTCTTTTTCTTTATCTAACATAAAATTTTTCTTTAAGCACCCGTTGTGTAATGATGAAATATGTATTTTCCTTGACCCATGTCATATGCTAAAGTTAGTACGTAATACCTTAGCTGGTAAGGGCACAATTTTTGATGGCAATAGAAATACTATTAAATGGGATTATGTACTCAAGTTACATGATTTGCAATGTGTAGAGAGACTCCCCATCTTGCTACAAAAGTAAGAATGAAGCATGTTGAGTGGTATCGCCATAAAATGAATGTCAGAATTGCTGCACAGACATTAAGTAATAGTGTAGCTAATGCCCTTGAATTTCTTGACAAAGATTTGCAGCTAGACGATTTTAAAGACTGAACCAACAGTTAGGTTCATAAGGATTATGAACAATGTTTTTGATTGCTTCAACAGTAGAAATCTGTTAGCGAAAGGTTATAAAGCACCTCTGTCATTGCAGACTGCTAGCCACATTTTGTCTTTTCTGGATGAAGCTGAAGAATATATAAAGAATTTAAGACTGGCCTCTCTTTTGTTTACAAACAGAAAGACTGGTTTCCTTGGTTTTATTGTGTCAATTCAAAGTCTCAAAAGGTTATACAATTCTCTGATAAGCAGTCCTAATCTCCACAACTTAAATTCTTACTGACACACAAGTTGTTACAAGATCACATCGAGACATTTTTAGTTCAATCAGGAGGTATGGTAGTGATAACAATAACCCTACAGCCACTCAGTTCAAAGCTGCTTGCAAAAGGTTACTTATACATCAGCAAGTAAGGGGTTCAGAGTTTGGAACTTGTTTAGACACTGAAGAGTATTCTATTCTGAATGTATCTTCAGCACTGGGTGAAGTACAAACAAACCCATTTGTTTCATGTATAAATTTCCGAGCTAAAATTCCAGATGTTGAAAAAGTGTCTCATGATCACTGTTACAGTATCCCTTCTATTTGTTTTAAACAACTGTCAAAATATGTGACAAATGTTGTTGTGTACATACGTAAGTTGAAGAAAACCATATATTGTACTGAATGTGCAAATTCTTTATATGGCTTATTAGAAAGCGAAAATGAACTCCTCACGAGAAAGAATATGGAAGGTTTAGCAACAGCTTCCAGGGATGTTGTTCAAATCTGTGAAGTAGCACAACAAGCCTATTGTTTGCAACAGGCAAAGGGTATGCTGACAAACAAAAATGTAATGCTTCTGCTCTTGTTATCTGCTATGGCAGAAATTGACAGCAATGTATTTACATCTATCAATGAACATATAATGAGCATTGACCCCACAGAAAACCATCGTACAACACTTATAAAATTCATTTTATTTGAGTACTTTAAGAATCACCATTTGGGGAAGACTAACAGAAACCTTTCAGAAAGGGTGTGTAAGGAGCTTGCTTACAAAAACAATATTATTTAAGGGACACTAAATGGTTCGTGCGTAGTGTTGGTCTACTTTAAAAAAATAGAAATTTGTTAAGTACTGAGTTTGTTGTAAATACTGTATTGTGTTGCAAAATAAATGTTTTATGAAAAATTTATGTGAATTATATTTTACTCATACCTTTGTCATTGAAGATGTGATATTCCTAGTCCAGTAACAGATTGCCATAGACAGTTAAGAATAAAACTCTTAACATACTTTGCCGGGTAAGGAATAACTTAAATGTTTGCTATTTGGGCTGTGCCAGTTAAAAGTTAAGTAACAGATAGTTGGAATTTCATATTAGTGTCTCGAATTGTAAGGAGCTAGGCATATGGCAATGTGGATGAGAGAGAGAGATTTATTACCAATAACCCTTCCCACTCCAACAGCAATGGCTATGTGCATTGCTAACACACAAGATGAAAGGACGACTTTTATTATCCTGGATTAAATCTGACTTTGGTACAAAAAGGGGTGAATTATGCTGCCATTATTTTAAATAATAAAGAATAATTTGCAAAAACAAGTTAGGGGTTTCCTTTCTCCTCAGGGTTTAGTTTTATTTTGTACTTCATAGTTACAAAACATATGAATATCAAAAACAAAAAACAGATACTGAATACCATTTGCAAAAAGGTAATTGTATGGTCTATGGTAGTTTCCAGATAATAAGATGTAATGTATGCGATAAATAATATGCTGCTACAAAAATCTTTGGTCATTTACCAAAAAGCATTAAAAGCCTGACAGTTAAAACCAAACTCCAAGAATCTATGAATGACAGCTTCTACTCAGTAGGCGATTTTTAGATATAAATAAGTGATTGAAAGAATTGTCATGTAATGATAGGTCTACCTTTCATTAACCTGACATCATTGCGAAGTATCGTATTCATGATCTATGGAACAAGTATTCATGTAAGTAGGTACTGATTTTGTAGATATAAATTCTATCTTATTTGATAGATCTACGAAACAAACTGTTTAAACCAAAAAAGAGCTTTCAAATGAAACTGCTTTACGTTTTGTGGATGAACGACACAACCGAGTTCGTTACATTCGATGTGAACACGTGTGTTTACGTTACAGGTTCCATTGTTTATGCCGATTTATAAAGTCTATGACTCTTTCTCCAACCAAGGCACTAAAACACACACACACACACACACACAATATTTACATTTTATGCAGTGCATAACGTGTATTGTTAGTACAGAATGCATCTCATAATTGGTAACATTGAAATAGTCACGGCGAATATATTACCGAACATCGAAAGTGTTTCAGCAGTTCACAAAGTTCATTGTGAAGTAATGGCTGTAAAACTAAATTTGTACAGTGGTTAGGGAATAATTTATAACTTATAGCTGTGTTTACACAAGCTACATTTAGGAGGTGCATTCAAGTTCTAAGGCCTCCGATTTTTTTTCTCCGGACTGGAAAGAGATAGAAACATGCGCATTGTTTTAAAATGAGGCCGTGTTCATTGTCAATATGTCCCAGAGATGGCAGCACCGTACGGCAGATGGAATTTTACCGCCATTTAAATACTTAAAATGGCGACGTTTTTCTTACTTGAACAGCGTGCAATCATTCGTTTTCTGAATTTGCGTGGTGTGAAACCAATTGAAATTCATCGACAGTTGAAGGAGACATGTGGTGATGGAGTTATGGATGTGTCGAAAGTGCGTTCGTGGGTGCGACAGTTTAATGAAGGCAGAACATCGTGTGACAACAAACCGAAACAACCTCGGGCTCGCACATGTCGGGCTGACGACATGATCGAGAAACTGGAGAGAATTGTTTTGGGGGATCAGAGAATTGTTTTGGGGGATCGCCGAATGACTGTTGAACAGGTCGCCTCCAGAGTTGGCATTTCTGTGGGTTCTGTGCACACAATCCTGCATGATGACCTGAAAATGCGAAAAGTGTCATCCAGGTGGGAGCCACGAATGCTGACGGACGACCACATGGCTGCCCGTGTGGCATGTTGCCAAGCAATGTTGACGCGCAACGACAGCATGAATGGGACTTTCTTTTCAGCGGTTGTGACAATGGATGAGACGTGGATGCCACTTTTCAATCCAGAAACAAAGCGCCAGTCAGCTCAATGGAAGCACACAGATACACCGCCACCAAAAAAATTTCGGGTAACCGCCAGTGCTGAAAAAATGATGGTGTCCATGTTCTGGGACAGCGAGGGCATAATCCTTACCCATTGCGTTCCAAAGGGCACTACGGTAACAGGTGCATCCTACGAAAATGTTTTGAAGAACAAATTCCTTCCTGCACTGCAACAAAAACGTCTGGGAAGGGCTGCGCGTGTGCTGTTTCACCAAGACAACGCACCCGCACATCGAGCTAATGTTACGCAACAGTTTCTTCGTGATAACAACTTTGAAGTGATTCCTCATGCTCCCTGACCTGGCTCCTAGTGACTTTTGGCTTTTTCCAACAATGAAAGACACTCTCCGTGGCCGCACATTCACCAGCCGTGCTGCTATTGCCTCAGCGATTTTCCAGTGGTCAAAACAGACTCCTAAAGAAGCCTTCGCCGCTGCCATGGAATCATGGCGTCAGCGTTGTGAAAAATGTGTACGTCTGCAGGGCGATTACGTCGAGAAGTAACGCCAGTTTCATCGATTTCGGGTGAGTAGTTAATTAGAAAAAAAAAAAAAAAAAAAAAAAAAATCGGAGGCCTTAGAACTTGAATGCACCTCGTAATGTGGTGAAGTTAGCAGAAAATCCACTGAGAAATACTGGAAGTGAAATCGGGAATCAGAATACTGCCTTGAACTCCCGCCGACGTTCTGCCAACAGTCACGTGATTCTATGTTCCAGCCACGCCAAATGTATAGCCGCTGCACTGCTTGCCCAGTCTATTAGTATCTATGGTCGAAGATCTTGAACGAATCGTAGGAATCAATTCGCAATGTGAGATTGAATTGTAGGAATCGAATCGGGAAAAGAATCTTGTTACCCATGGAGGTATACAGGAGGGGAAGATGCCTTGAAGTCACGAACTTGAAGCCGACAGAAACCGAGCTCCGCCAGTGCAGTTTGGTCAGAAGACTCGTTTCAGATTGTGCTACTGCGTAGAGCTGCGGAAGTTTTTTTCATTTTATAATGCCGGTTTGCGTTGTTTACGGTTGTACTAACCGTTAGAATAGTGCTACCAAGTTAAAAGGAATCATGCTCCATGTATAAGTGGCCCCGTTCGTAAAATTTTCGTTTATATTCGTGAGATGTGCGACCTTGTTTACGTTTCGTGAAACTTTTCTTATTATTTTATTTCAGATTTCTGATCAATGAAGCTCGTGGGTTCATATGGTAAGAAGAAAAGACTGGATACCTAACAAATGGAGCAAAATATGTTCCCAGCATTTTCAAGAAGAAGATATTGACCGAACTTCAGTTTCGAGTGTTCAGATCAGGGAAAATGCTGTACCATCAATTTTTCCTGCCTTTCCACCTCACTTACAAAAAGTAGCACATTGATTCTGAATTCCTGTAAAACTAGGAAATAAACGTACAATGCCAGAAAGTATGAATGTTTTAATTAGACCTCTAATTTCAGTTGTGTTTTTATCTATAACCAATAACATGTGCGGATTACAGTGGAGTTAATCCACGTAACAATATTTTCATAGTTTTATCACATTTTCGGGTTTAAATTTCTATTATTTCATGAGAGTTTGTGTGTTTTGTGTGATTTTATTTCTGTGTAATAAGATTTCAGGCATTAAGTCAAGTTATAACTGTCATAATGTGCTCTTCCTCTTTGTCATATTTAATTTTACTTCTTTCGGTCTTCAATTACTTAATCATCCATTTTGGAAAATTCAACAAGTTGAATCAGCAGGCCTATTCTTTGATAATAGTTTCACACATGCAAGCATTGGTGTCTGTAGTGAAAGAACACTAGTTAAATGCCCCAGTAACAGCACTGCATTTACTCTTGTTATGAAGAGCGACAAATTATCATATTGGAAAAAAGTGCTTAATTGTGTAAGATAGTTTGTCTAATGTATCATATGTTCAAGTGTATATTGCCACTATTTCAAAACATACAGTAGATCCAAAACCACCGAATTGGCAATTTCTTACTGCACTGAGTGTACATCGACCAACACCCCCTCCCCCAATGCAGCTTTTCATAAAGGCAGGTTTCTTACTCCCTCACATCCACCGGTGTTTCTGTACTGTCATTGTAGTACAAATAAATAGTAACAAGTCCAATCAGAATCTACAAATATTGATATGCATTATGGAATGCAAATAATTATAAGTAGGCTATAAGGTGTTTTTTAGTGCAATCCGTAGTCGTGGCGGGTGGAATAACGATCCAACAGCTCGACAGTTCATATCTGCCTATAAGATACTCCTGATTAACAATGAAGAGACAGAGACAATTGTATAGCCCTGGAAGAGATCCCTATTTTGACATACAGCGGTCAGACAATAGAACAACAAATCAATTTCACCACTGAACGTAAGCAATTATTAGATACGGAAACCCATTTGGTGAGCCATGATCATGATTACGTTGAAGCTGAAATGATTCTCTCTGAAGTGGCAACCTATATTATTGTTTATATTTCAGGGTTTGTGGTTCGTCACTTAGAGAGAACTTTACAGTGTGAAACATGCTTGTCGGTGTTGCAAGGGGAAGGGAGTCATACTGCCTATTCTCTTATACACAGAAAGAGCAGAGGTGGTTTGATTTCACCATCTGACAATGTTGTGGACATTTGTATGTGTTCTGAAAAAGTATTTAGAAAATACACTGCTGGAAATAGGAGGGTTCCTGTGAAACATCTTAATACTAAATGTGTGTCAGAGGTACTTGGCCCTTTTCTGTTCAAGCCTCTGTTTGAGGTACTGCTGATCAAAGCTATTGCAAAAAGGTACCTGCTGACACATCAGAAACATGCTGCAAAAATGTGTAACAGATTCACTCCATGAAAAAAAATTGAGAACAGCATACACCAAAGTAGGTCTTTTTAAAGGTCAATGAATTTGTGAATTTTGCTTTCCACACTTCTTTCCTCTATGTTCCCTTTTAAAGCTTTGTTTGAGGGTACATATGAAACCTTTATCCCCTTTTGTAGAACATTTCTGAAGTATTTCTGAGGTAGTGTGTGCTTCTGGTGGCAGTGCATTAAACAGTTTCTTCTCCGGGGTGTATATATATAGCCATTGTGAATTTTGTAAAGGGCTGGTCAATTTTTATTTGTGATGTGTATTGTGATGATGAAACGATTACCTTAATTTGTAGCTATATGTAGTTTAAAGAGCACTGCATTTAGTAACGGAGTTCATTATAATGAGAGTTTAGTGGATTCAGAAGGAAAATTGTGTTTCTTGATTTACACCACTAAGGCTTTCAAGGGCTCATTTGTAAATTGATCCAGGAAACTGGACCACTCCTATGATACACAGTTGTGATCTGAAAGTTATTTTCCACATTGTTCTGTGGGATTTTTTATCACCAATTCTAGCCATACTACTTCATGTTCTTATAGATACGTAATATTAAAAAGCCCATTTCATACTTGCTTATTTTTACATTTGTTATAACACTGTCCCGATATAGGCCTAATTGTCTTGTTGGCTTGTTATTGGCACAAAACATATTGTGTAACCTGAAGACATTGAACATATGTAAGTGCTTTGTCGTAACCCAAATGTCAATATTAATATTGTACCGTACCCCAGAAAGATTAAAATGTTTCTCAAAGCTACATTATTTATAACTTTCCCAAAAATTTTGTTAGTTCCACACTTCAATAAGATTATACAGAATGTTAGTGGGTAAGCTATAATGAGATTGAAACACTGACAATTTGATAATGCAAGAACACAGCTTGATAATTTGTACTTTAAAATGTGTTTTAGTGAGTTGAAATGTATAAAACTAAAAATGATAAAGACCATAAAAGATATATAGAGGAAAAGAAGAAGTGCAAAGAATAGTGGAAACAGCAAAGAAAAAGGCATGGGAAGAGTTTACAAAAAAAACTTGAAGATGTGAAGAGCAACAAGAAAATGTTCTATAAAATGATGAAAAATAAAATGAAGGCTTCTGAAGTACCAGTAAAGATGGAAACAGAGGACGGTACCATTATTGAAGATCCAAGAAATAAAAAAGACCTCTGGAAAGAACATTTTAAGAAGCTCTTAAACGTTGAGGAGCAGGTACATGAGGAAACAACAAATAATGGAGAAATTGAGAGAAGTTGGGAAGCAGAATAAGGACAAATAACACGGGAAGAAATGGAAAAAGCTATGAAGAAGATGAATGGGGGAAAAGCCCCAGGACCTGATGAAATATCAGTGGACATGATAAGAGCAGCAGGTCCTGTGGGAATGCAGTGGATGTATAAGAGTACTATCAAGTGTGTGAAGAAATAGTACAATACCTGACGACTGGAGAACACGAAACATTGTTCCCACCGTCAAGAAAGGCAATAAAAGACTTTGTAAACACTACAGAGGAATAACCCTTATGAGTCATACAGCCAAGATTTTTGCAAGAATTTTACTAAATCGAATAAGTGAAAAGATAGAAAAGGAGCTGAGTGAAGAACAGCATGGGTTTAGGAAAGGAAGAAGCACTATCAACTTGATATTTTCTATCCGCCAACTGATGGAAAAAAGTTGGGAGTATAACAAAAGGATGATAATGGTTTTTATAGACATAGAAAAGGCATATGACTCAGTTGACAGGGGAAGACTCTGGGAAGAAATGAAGAAGATAGACATAGAAGATGAATACATTAATGTTATAAAGACAATGTACAGAGGACACAATTGTAGAATTAGAACACCATTGGGGAACTCTGAATACCTCGAAATAAGACAAGGACTTAAGCAAGGAAGTATTCTATCTCCTGCACTTTTTAATGTTGTGATGGAGGGAATGAATAGGGCAGTTAAAGATATAGTAAAAGAAAAAGACAAAAAGATGATTTTTGCAGATGATATGGTAATATGGAGTGATAAAGAGGTAGATGTACAGTTACAGCTTGATGTGTGGAAGGAAATAATGAAAAGGTATGGATTAAAAATAAATAAAGATAAGAGAGAAGTAATGGTATTTGGAAGAGAGAAAGGAATCAACGGAAATATTACCTTGAATGGAGAACCCCTCAAAGTGGTAGAAAGTTTCACTTATTTAGGGAGTGAAATATCTAGGGATGGAAGAATAACTAACGAAATTAATAGGAGGTTACAGAAGGGAGGCAATTTGTACCGAACAATAAAACACCTGATTTGGAATAATGAAGTTTCAGAAAGAGCAAAACTCCTTATGTATAAGAATTATTACATCCCTATTGTCACCTATGGTGGAGAAACATGGACAATAACAGAAAGGGACTCGAGCAGACTGCAAACAGGGGAAATGAAATTTCTCAGAGCAGTTAATGGAAAAACAAGAATGGACAGAGTAACAAATGTGGAGATTTTAAAGGACCTTAAACAAGAAAGTATGAGAGAAGAAATCGAAGGAAAGAGATTAAGGCATGTTAAGAGATTATGGGCATGTTAAGAGGATGCATGGGCAGAGACTCCCCGAAATTATGGAAGAACTAAAGATGGATGGAAAAATACCTAGAGGGCGCCCAAGAACACTGTGGAAAATGGGAGTGAGAATATCTGTAGAAAGGAGAGGTGTGACCTGGCAGCAAGTGGAGGAAGAAAAGTGGTGGGAGGACCGAGCCAAATGGAGAGGACTCGTCAACACCCAGACCCGGTAGTAGCTGGAGTGGGATTTGGATATAGATAGAAATGTACAAAACATCAAAGTATGCCATTCATTGCTTCTCTCTTATTTTATCCTTTACTTTTGCAACTTTACCCCATGGTATTTTGCAGTATGTTACAGTAATTGAAAAAAGTGAGTGATAAAACAATATTGTGTAAATGTAACGCTAGTTTAAATGCTATGTGCAAGAAATGATTCCAAGTGTAGCACTGGTTTAAGATATTTTGCTTTATCCAACATTGAAGCAAATAAAAATAAAAAATAAGAGGTAGGTCAAAACAGTCAAGGTGCCTCACTCTTTTCCATTATATTTTATACATTGCAGTGAAATTTCAGACTATTGCACATAAGTATGTATCATCAGCAAGTGCTTAGCTTGACTTGCAGGTTGAAGTTTGAGCATGCATGTTTGCAGGGCATCCTAATTTAACTATTAGTGATTTTAATAGCAGTGTTGTCCTTTACACAAATTTGTGTCATTGAGATTTGTTTAACAGTTCATAATTAGTATCAAAACCGCTACTTAATGACATGTATTGACTTATACACTAAAGGAAGGTTTCCTAATTATCGTCTGACATCTAGGCCTATTGTGCTATTAACCATTTTCCAGCCCAGTGATGCCATATGGCATCATCATATTTAACTTTTTTCCAAGACCAAACTATTTGTCCAAAGATTATAAACAAGTGTGCAGGGCTTTCTAAGTTCATTGTTCTTAGGTTGGCTACCATGAATTCGCTAAAACAGAGAGCACCAGGCTACAATGCCTTGACAAAAGTATTGTTGCATGGTGTCTACAGTATAGTGCACCCAGCTGGACTTTCAGAATATTATATCGAGGTAAAGGAAGCAAACTAATATAAAAGTTGCACTAATAAATTATTGTTGAAAGTGCAAATTAACTAGCAAACACTTTGAAAATAATGTTAGTTACAGTAATTTTCTGCTTGGAGGTCACAAACATGTGTGATTCCATTTGGCATCATTGGGCATTTGTTATGTTACCAAATGTAGTACATGCAATAACTTCGACTAAAGTTTACCATAATGTGTAACTCTAATATTTTCAAGTTTCTTTTGAAGCTTTGTTATACTAACTAATATTAATATGTTGAAATTTTTATTGATATAATTTACCAGCTTTTTGCTGCTTTAGTAAAAAATTCCTGGTTTGTTTACCAGATGATTCACAATCATTATCAGAAGAAGAAATATTGCTGCTTCTCGAAGGTGATTTATCTGCTTTGGACCTTGATACGTCTGATGTGGATGAAGAGATTGAAAATGATCAGCAGCAGGACCCTACTACACTGGATACACAGTTTCTTCAAGGAATGGACCTTGATATGGTTGAAATTCTGGACCCTCAAGCCAATGATGAAGATGATGTTCCCTTAGCTTCAAGATTACTTGCTGAGCCAAACCTCGCACCAAGTCATTCAGCTCAGAAAATTCAGTGTGATACACACCAGGATCTTCGGTGGAAAATGAAGGACATTGAAGAAGTGGACACATCATGTAATGCAGTTTTTTCTTACCCTCCAGGAGATCAACTGAAACCTTTGCAGTATTTCAGAACAATGTGTAGTGATGACATTATACAGAACCTAGTCGAGCAATCTAATCTATACTGTACACAGAAAACAGGTGCATCTTTAGATACAAATGTTTGTGAAATAGAAAAGTATATAGGGATAAACATCCTAGCAGGTGTTGTGAAAATGCCTGGTTACAGAATGTATTGGGCAGAGGCTACAAGATTTTCTCCGATAGCTGACTCAATGCCCAGAAATAGGTTTGATATGCTAATAAATTAATTACATGTGAATGACAACACTAAAATGACACAAAGAGAGGACCCTGATTATGACAAGCTGTTCAAGGTGAGAACATTTGCTGATAAAATCAAATAAAGGTTTTTCAATTATTGAAGCTGAGGAATATCATTCAGTGGATGAATTAATCATTCCTTTCAAAGGTCGTTCATCCCTGAAACAGTATGTAAAAAGCAAACCACACATGTGGGGTATAAAAGTTTTTGCCCGTGCTGGTTCTAGTGGAACTGTGTACAATTTTGAAATATACCGAGGGAAAGGAACAGTACATAATGATACTGGTCTTGGTATAAGTGGTGATATTGTGATAAGATTTGTGGAAGGACTGCCAAAATATAAAATTTTTAAAGTGTTCGCAGAGAATTGGTTCACCTCTTACGATCTTATTTCTGCCCTAAAAAACTATGGCATTTTGGCTGTTGGAACTGTTAGACCCACAAGACTTCAAGGCTGCAATCTAAAAGCAGACAGTGAGCTGAAAAAGCAGGGATGAGGCTCATACGATTATCGAACTGAAACAGAAAGGATCATAATAGTGCTGAAGTGGTATGATAACAAGCCTGTTGTTCTTGCATCATCGTACAAAGGAGTAAGTCCAGTAGAACCAGTGAAACGTTGGTCAGTGGGAGAACGAAAATATATTGATGTTCCAAGGCCAGACATTGTTAGAGAATATAACCATTCAATGGGAGGAGTTGATCTGCACGACATGCTGGTTCCTTTGTATAGGAGTAATATTGGTGTGAAAAGATTTTATCTAAGGATCGTATTCCACCTCCTTGACGTGTGTGTTGTGAATGCATGGCTCCTGTACTGCCGACATTGCAGACAAAGAGGAATTACCAAACATATGTCTGTTGATTTTTCGGTCTGATGTAGCTCATGGACTATTAAAAGCAGGAGACATTTTGGTAAGAAGACGAGGACGGCCATCAGATGACAGTCCATCGCCTACAGTTGTGAAGAAACGGGCCCCATTGGTTCCCAGCCCAGTTGATGATGTAAGGTATGACAACATTGGACATTGGACACTGGCCACAGCATGTAGAAAACAAACAGATGTAAATTGTGCATTACAGCATAATCTCGAACAAAATGCATCAAATGTAATAAACCTCTTTGCTCTACCAAAGACAGGAACTATTTCTTAAATTTTCATGTAAAGTAACAATCATGCTGTAAAAAAACATAAAATTGTCCTGAAATGCAAGTTGCATTATTGTATGTACTAATTTCTCTTTAATAAAGTGCATCAAATTGTGTAATTAAAATATTCATTCCAGTTCCATTACCAAGCACTGTGACATCCCAAATAACCCTTAAAAAAAAAAAAAAAAAAAAAAAAAAAAAAAAAAAAAAAAAAAAAAAAAAAAAATTCTTATAAATATATATTATTCCAATCATTATGTAGGGAAATACACGAAAAAATATTTTTTCCCACAAGTAAATAAAAGTTGGGCTGGAAAGTAACAGTTGTGATTTCATAGTGTTCATAGTGTTCAGATGTTTAAACTACAATGGTACTGAAAATCCCATTGTGTGTACTTGTAAAAGTTTGCTGTGTTGACATTCAAAAATGCACTATCATACGCTTATTTTTCTTGACAAAGCACAAACGATGTTTGTATTTACAAATGAAATTTTGTATAAGTGTGTAAACGAGTACGAAATATCATCCGGTATTTAAACAAGCATAGCTTTCGGGTTCTGCTTTCCGTTTACATCGACACAAATACAGTAAAAGGTGATTTGAGTTTGAAAATAGCTTTGTACACTATTCTGCCTGTGTATGTATAAGTGCGGATGGATGTGTGTGTACGTGCGAGTGTATACCTGTCTTTTTTCCCCCTAAGGTAAGTCTTTCCGCTCCCGGGATTGGAATGACTCCTTTCCCTCTCCCTTAATACCCACATCCTTTCGTCCTTCCCTCTTTCCTGATGAAGCAACCGTTGGTTGTGAAAGCTTGAATTTTGTGTGTATGTTTGTGTTTGTTAGTGTGTCTATCAACATGCCAGCGCTTTCGTTTGGTAAGTTACATCATCTTTATTTTTAGATATATTTTTTCCACGTGGAATGTTTCCCCTCTATTATATTCATATCATTAATTTGAACCCAACAATTACGTTTGTTATTGTCACTGTTGCATTTTGAAATCTTTTCTGTCATCTCACTTTCTCTTTCTGTTTTTGCAAGTAGTTTCACTTTGTATTCACCTTCTCCTTTTTACCGTAATCTACCATACAATTTTGTCCCACCTATATATACTCAATAATACGTAACCCACTTCCAAATCATAACCAAAAACTTTTTTTCCACTTTCAACACTACCGCTGCTATAAAATCCACCATTTCCAGTTCACAAACAGTTCGTTTCACCTATTAAACAACCATTTCGGCCAGTTCTAATAACTTTCGCTTTATTTCCATTTCCGTTTTTCCCCACATCACTGATCATTTTAGCTGCTTCTCACAGGTTTTTACGTCATTATTGCTTTGTCAGACAATTGTTAGCCTATTTTCATAATCTGCCACCACAAAACCGCTCCTTTTAATACATTTACACGCAGTTTTTTCGAAATTTTCCCAAATTTCTCCACCCTTTAACGTGTTTTGGCGGCAACACAACCACCTAACCTTTGTGCACATCGTTGTTTACCAACCCAATTTCACCACAGGATCAACATAGCTCAGCTTTAACCAACACTTTTTCGACTTTTTTCACACCAGATCTCCAGTTGCTTTCTAGTTCACCTTTATCTCTCCCCATATTTTATTTACTCAGGCTTGTCTGGCATTTGGCATTACCCCCAAAGGCCTCACACTTAACGTTCCCATCTCTGGCTGTAACCCTTCTTTCCATCAGTCCCTATACCAGTTCCCAAACTGAACAATCCATTGCCCTCACCCACCTAATCCTTCACCTACACATCAACTCAGCCAATGAACACACCCGTCAACTCCTATCCTTAATAAAAGTCCTCAATCTTTCCTCTCCCACATCCACATCGGCTGTTCAGAACATCCTCCTACAGGCCAACTGCAAATTAGAACAGCATGCCACCCTCCACCTCAAAAAACTATCCAATCTCCTGGTTTCCCATCTCCAGAAAGGCAACTCACTCACCCTTCACAACCTTTCCAGCAAACCTCAACCTCCTCTCATTGCACACAGACCCAGTCTCTCCCATCTACTCAATCTCCCACTTCCAGCTCCACTCCCCCCAAAACCTCAAAATTCTAATCAACACAATCTGGAACCACAACACCCTAATTCAGTAGTTAACCTTTCCTCCAAACCTCTCTCCCAATCCAAAACCTCTGTCCTATCATTAAAAAAAAAAATAAATAAATAAAAAAGTCTGCTTGTGTGTGTGCGCGCGCGCGCAAGTGTATACCTGTCCTTTTTCCCCCCTTAAGGTAAGTCTTTCCGCTCCCGGGATTGGAATGACTCCTTACCCTCTCCCTTAAAACCCACATCCTTTCGTCTTTCCCTCTCCTTCCCTCTTTCCTGACGAAGCAGATGGCAGCACAATGTTGATTTGTTTCTGTGGGAACCCACATTCGCTGATGAGAAACAATGGTAACCCACAAATTCAAAATGGAGGCACCAGCAGATTGCAGTGAAAGAAGTTGTGATATTTTTGTAACTTTAAGTGAATTGTGTGTTGATTCCAGTGATCCTTACTATTTTGATGATGATATTAATGATCCAGATTTAAATTTAAGCGAGGAGATGGAAGATTCTACTTATATTAATTCTACTGCAAGTCAAGTAAGTTTTGTTTTACACATTATGTTATTTGCTGGCTACCATTATCTATGTGCTAACTAGTTAGGCTACGTATTTTATTTCCACATTCAACTTTTTTACAAGATATTGACATGAAGATAGTGTCAACACATCTTTTAATGCAACTAAATTGTCCTCTGTAAGTCATGGGACTTACAAAGAGAAATAATCTCGTATTTATTCATCTTATCATTGATCAGGTTACCATTTTATTGGCTAACAGCACTTTTTTAATATTACGCTTTTCATACAAAAATATTTTTTAATAGAATGTATAGGGTCGCAACACAATTGACCCTGGGTATAAACACATCACAATGAAAACATCGAGAAAAAATAAAAAAAAGCTGGTGAACAAAAAACAACAACAACAACAACAACAACAACAGAAGAAACTGGCAAGGAAAAGTGGACTTGAATATACTATAAAAGAAGGTACAGTCATCCAGGCAAGAAATTTAGTTGCAGCTTCCTGTAAATGTTGTAAAAGTGTTTCGAACGGATTGGGGAGATGCTTATACAGAGTACAAACAAGTTATTCTGGAACAGCGGGGACGTCAATAGATAGAACGCTTATTTGCTTGGTCCCATGCTGCTAGAACTCATGAGAAGAAGATATACAGGCAATGAAATTATAAGGCGTAACAACGCTGTACGATACAGTGTTGTGAAAGATGGCAGGAGCACTGACGTCTGTAAAGTTGCATTTTTAAGCATCCATGGTTTGCAGCACAACAGAGGTAGAGTAGAAAACATACAATGCATAATGCGAGCAGGGGCTACTACTGCACTAGAAGATAGAAGAGGCAAACACAAGAATAGACCACATTCCTACTCAGAGGAAGATGCGCAGTTAGACACAAACATATAGAAGGTATTCCAAAATACAAAAGTCACTACAGTAGAAAAGGTAATGGTGAAAAATTCTGTGTGTCAATGCAATATTCCACATAAAGCTGCTACAACCACTACAAATATGAATATTGTCCTGATATGAAAGCGAAAGCCTGTATCTTTTGATAAGTATCACTGCAGTTTCATTCACGATTTCAATATTTCATTGAAACTGCCAAAATCAGATACTTACCCAACATGCGATTCAAATGAAATTCATCTGATAGAAGCAAAAAACGACCTGGAATAATTACGAGAAATAAATATACAGAAGGAGCTACACCTCAGAAAAGCCCAGGCAGGTCAAGAAACAAAGAAGGCAGTTTTTGACAAACACATTCGTGTAATAATTTTTTATCTACAACAGGGAATTGCCCATTCCTAAATTCTCTACAGATCCAATGTTCTATAAGAGGAAACTGTGAACATTCAACTTCATCATTCATCCCTGTAATTCGTCACCAGGTCATTTCTTTGTCTGGGATGAAACGGTAGCATCAGGGGGTTCAGAGGAAACAGGCAGCTGCTTAGTGAAGTATTTTGAAGTTCACAGTATACGAGGGAATAAGTTGATTGCCATTTGAGACAACTGCTCTGGACAAAACAAAAACTGGAACATTGTGTTTGTTTGGTTGCTGCTTATAAGCAAAGAAAGATTTTCCACCACTGAGCACCATTTACCACTTCCTGGACATTTGATGTTGCCAACCGATCAAGATTTTGCTTTTATGGAGTAGTATGTTCAACGACATGTGCAGTTTGTATATGCCCCTCAAGACTGGGTGGACATATTGAAGTATGGCCAAAAGGAACCATTTTGTGTCCATGTTATATCATCAGATGATTTTGTATGCAGAATTGACATGAGATATACATTTAGTCACAAGAATATATCAGTAGAAGGGCACAAGGTGTTATTGCGAGGCACTGTACGGCTCCTCCTCGATGCAGGTGACACAGGAACCTTGTTCGTATCAAATACATTTCATGGGGAGGACTGGCAGGAAGTCAGCTTACCCAAACGAGGTCGCCCTACAACCTTAGAAGGAACCAGTCTTCAAAAGAAGTATTCCGGGTCAGTTCCAATTGACTCTAAGAAAAAAAAAAAAAAAAAAGGCCTCATGCCTGCACTGAACTGGATAACCACCTGTTTATCACAAATTCTACAAAGCAATAAAAACTAAGAAGACATCCACGAATGTGGATGATATGTAGATGCATCGGCAGATGAAACTGAGAACTTTCAGCTGTACTGTGTTTGTTGCAGGAAAACAATGGTATACCACATAATATGCTCGCCACTGCTAGGAAACTATAGAGTTTTGGACATTATTAACTCAAAGTTTGTATTTTTTTCACTGATCTGTGTGCTTAAGATGTTGTATATTGACTACAAGTTGTATATTGGCTACAAGTTGCATAAATAATAAAATATTTATAACTTATGTATGAAATATTTTTTTAAACTTTTCCATTTGAATATCTCCATTTGTAGCTAATGTGGGTTACCATTATATTTCCCCATACCCTTCAATTAATGAATCTGGTTCTTTCTGGATTAAGAAGACTTTGTAATACACCTAATATACAAAGGCTTAATGAAAACTTAAATTCCCTGACATCGTGTAGTACAATACCACACTTTAAAATTGTTGGTATTGTGGTGATTCGTGAATTTCATGAAAATGACACTAAATTGGAGACTAATTAGCAGACACTATTACAAAATAAAACAAATGACGATGTATTTTAACAAACTGTGGCATTCATTGCAATAACGGGAAAGACTTGAATTAGTGAAAATGGTAGGAATAAAATATATGGTATTAATCACCAACCATAATTATTCAAATAATTGGACTTTTACAAACGTAGTTTTGTCATTCAAGAAGTTATTCTGTCGCTTGCAAATGAAGGCCATATTGCAAAACGTAAATTTAGGTTGAAAGCTGAAAAGAACATTCCGTCTTAATGACTTTATTAATTAAACTCGTATTGTTGTAACCAGATACACGCCTAACTATAAAATTCTAGGCTTCTGTTACAAATTCTGTCAATCAAAACCTGTTTCGTTTTACCCTCTTAGCTTCAATTATTGTTAGGAATGTGCGTCGTTGTGTAATTAGCGTGTATTAATTAATTTTGTGAAGTTCATCATTGTACTCATATTTAGATGGAATTTTCACATTTAAAAACATTTTTAAGTTATAAATTTCACATGTTATTCAGTTCTGTAATTTTAGATGTATTATTCTGTGTAATCGAAACATCTTAGCTTTGGAACTTTTAATTGTAAATACAGTTAAAAATATGTTGACATTATTAAGTAATAATGGACCAAGTGACCATCCATTATTTAGAATATATAAATAGGGAAGCAGCGAGACTGCTGGACAGGCAATTTGAGCTGATATCTCGAAGTGTAACCTGTGTTAGTTACTTGAATATTATTTCACTAAGATTAAAAGTTGTGAAAAAGTATGTTTCTTGATTTTTGAAACAGTCAGTTGTTTTACAAAGACATACTGTACAACTCGGGCTCTTTGCAATGTGTCATGATGGATTTGATCAGCTGTTACGAACGGAAGAATGAATGTTTAAAAACTGGAACCGATCAATTTCACTGTAAACCGAACACTTCATGAAGATCCAGGCAATCCAATAATATTTCAGTTATGTGGAGAAAAATTTCGTTTTAACCTTCTACTTATGATTCTAGATAACATCAGATGACATGCACTTTTGATAAGTCAGTTCATCTGTCTTCGAAGTTTTGAGGATTTCCTTACCGACGTGTAGATAATAATTAAGTAGAAGTGTTAAAACTTGGAAACATGTTTTTCTCACACCCCAGGTACCCACGTCATATATAATTACTGATTAAATTATGCTTGCCCTAACAAAACAAAAAAAGTTGACAGCCAATTCAGTGACTATTTCAATTTCCATAATGTAAAACACTGTTTACCTGATTCAATACAATATTCCACATTATCAATATATTTCACATTCTTATTTACATTAACATCAAGAAGTTCACCAAATTATGCAGTGGTAATCTCTTTGCTTGTATTAGTTTACTTTCATGCAGCCTCTGCAGTTTGTTTATTGCCCTAAAATTTAGGCATACCATTTCCAATTTGGGCATTTTACTTTCAATATAATTCAGAACTTGTGAGTGACTGTGGTATAGTCAATGCCCACACCGTGGCGCCTGCAGCTGCGTGGCTGCAGCCTTTACGTCATACGGCCAACGGCCGGCACGCCCCGCTTATGCGCAGCTCTGCACAGCTGTACAGTGCAGGCGTGGGCCTCACACACTGAATGCCTCCGCACTGTCATGGCAACCTCGGCCGGATAGTTGCGTGAGGCCGCGCCGCCAATCATAACACGATACGACAAGCAGGACAAGCGGACTCGGTTACAGCGGGCATATTCATCTGCTACTCGCCCTATATAGCCGCATACGCCGCCACGCCTGGCACTCTCATGTTGTGCTACCTACGTGCTACGTCGACATCGCATCCGGGAACGATGCTACACTGTGCTACGACTGTTTACCATACCAGAGTTGGATTCTGCAGCCCAGTCGTTGCTCTTGATCAAGCACCAAGTTGTGTTAGTATTGTGGAACTGTTGGCAATAAACAGAATTTGGAACTCACGCCAATCGTTATTTGTTGTTTCTCCAATTACGGATACAACAGTGACTTTTATGGTTACTTATTGCTGTTGACTGTATCTCAATGTACTTTACATGCAATGTAATACAGTCAGTATAAGAACAATAACAGACAAAGTACCAATCCTCGTTTTGACAAAGACAGACCATTACACGTGTTGCACAACCTTTATTTCTGGATCGGCATGTTAAGTTGCAGAATTCTATCAGACAGGCCTAAAATTAATGAATGGAGATTGCATTAGTCTATTTTGTTTTTCTGTAAACAGTTGAGAAGTCATTTATTATTTTTGTTAATTCTCCTTTTTCTCCTTCCAGGAGGTTCTCTACAGATTTTGGCTAGGCCCCACTACAGTGCACAGGACTGTCTATGGGGTGTGTCAGGCAGTTATTGATACCACGCTCAATGTTGTGACGCCTCCACATACACGAGAGTAGTGGCCGACTGCTGCTGATGAATTTTGGAAATTACGCTATTTCCCCTTTTTCACTGCTTCAATTGATGGAAAACATGTCACTAGCACTTACGGATGCGCGTTATAAATTCATAGCAGTGGATATGGAGCATACAGCAGAAACAGTTATGGTGGGATTTACACTCAGTCCTATCTGGGCAAAGCACTGGAAAGCAACAGCTCAGGCGTGACCACAGGCAGGAACCTGCCTGGCACAGACACACCAGCACCCTTTATGATTGTGGGAGACAAAGCTTTCCCACACAAATATTTGACGAGGTTGCGTCCTCGAATGACAGCTCAGAGGCACAAAACTTTAACTGCAGGATTTCTCAATCCAGGCAAGTTTCGGAAAGTTTTTTCACTAAGTTAGCACAAAAGTTCTGAATATATTTTAGGAAAATTAAATCACTTCCTGAAAATGTAGATACAATGATTTTGAGTGCATGTATTCTACATAATTACATTAGAGATAATTACCTAATAGACTGTCATACGTTACATTGCATCAAGTTAGAGGGCATGGGGGTAAAGTCAGTACTGCAGCATTTAGGATACACCAAAAATTCACAGACCTTTCAGTCAGCAATGTGACTAACTTTATCCTCCTCAGTCCATGTGTCCACATGCGTGGACTTCGTGGTTTTATTTCGTAAAGCTTATGAAGTTTCTATCGACTAAATACCTCTAGTACACGTTTGTGGAAGCTTCATAGTTTCAGTTCATGCTACCAGATTGCACCACAATCTGCTTGCAGTGCCCTCTGTGATGTTTTGAAGATACGGGTCGGCGAAATGGCTACACACGGCACACGCTCTGAAGGTAATTCAAAATAATATCTTATTCTATACACCAGCTTTACTTTATTTTTTGTTTTACATATGTAAAAATAGTCACAAATGTGATTGATATTTTTTTTCCAAATTATCTCTCATTGTGAATACAGTGAACATTGAAAGTCTCAATCTCAAAGTTTTCCTGCTTACCTTATTCATTGTGAAGAATGACACACAGTAACAAGGAAAATGCAGAAATCATGGCAAAAGCATTTAACAAACTTCTGAATTGTGAGGAACCCATAGAACCCTTACAAATCAACATAAATACCTCAATAAAAACCAAAACTAACAAACTAGACCCTTCAACTTTCCAAGAAGCAGAAAAACTTCTTTAAGAACAAAAACATTTTAAGGCATGTGGAGAAGATCAGGTTTTTGTTGAAATGTGGAAATATGCAAGTGACACAGTCAAGACCTCCTTACATGGCTCTGACAAAAATTTGGGCAACAGAACAATTCCCCAAACATTGGACCACAGCTATCATCCACCCACTACACAAAAAGGGAGATAAGAGCAACCCAGACAACTACAGAGGAATCTCTCTCCTAGATTACACATACAAAATTCTATCCAAGATCCTATATGAAAGAATCAAGGAGCAATTAGAACAGGAGTTAGGGGAATATCAGGGAGGTTTCAGACCATGGAGAAGCTGTGCAGAGCAGATAATTAGTTTAAAATTGATTATGGCATACTACAAGAAACGGAACAAACCTCTGGCAATAACATTTGTAGATTTTAAGAAGGCATATGACTGTCTCCACAGACCTTCAGTATTAAAAATTTTAAGAAATCTAGGACTCCATCCAAAACTAATTAAAATAATACAACTCACTGTGACCACCACCAAACCAAAAGTGAAGTTTACGGGAGAAATTTTGGAATCATTCCTCATAAAAACAGGCTTAAGACAAGATGACTGCCTATTACCATTACTGTTCAACTGTGCACTGGAATACATAATGAGAGAACGGTACAAGGGCAATCCAAAGATGATAAGAATTGGAAGTGCAAAAGATGATATTAACTTAAACTGCTTGGGATCTGCTGATGATCTAGCTCTCCTAGCCAACACTGTTCAAGAAGCCAGGCAACAAGTGAAATCACTACAAGAAATAGCAGAGAAAGTAGGCCTTAGAATATCATTTGAAAAAACGGAGATTATGCTAACTGATCCACCACTTGAAAACAAAATTAAAATAGGAGAACAGGAAATCAAAATTGTTGATAAATTTAAATATTTAGGCAAAATAAGAACATACAATCTAAATGAGAAGCCATCATGGCAAAATAGAATATTAAAAACTGAACTACGTAAATTACAGTACCAAAACTGCATACAACAAAAAAAGCGTATCTATAGATGCAAAATTAAAACACTATAAAACAGTTATACAACCGGAAATAACATATGCAGCTGAAACTATCTTCAAAACAACTAATACAGCAGAAATTGACAGAATACTAAAAACAGAAAGAAGAATAATTAGAACATGTATAAATAAAAAGTATAAAATAAATGGACATTGGAGAATAGCATCAAATGAAAGAGTATATAAGAAAATAGAACCAGTCATGAGCACAATCAGGAAGAAACGCATCTCATTTGTTGGACATCTGATGAGAACACCAGAAAACAGAATTAGTAAAAAATAATACAAAAATTGTGGAATAGCATGAGTGACATAAAATGGATCACAGAAATTAAGGAAGATATAAAAGAACTCCAAATTACAGTAGATGACCTAAAAAACAAGACAGAGAAAACCAGAATACTACAAGACCCGCAAACCAGACTACAAATGAAAATCAACAAAAGGAGTACAGGAAGAGTGGTCTCAGATGAAGAAAGAAAGAAAATATCTGAAAGAATGAAGAAATATTGGGCAGACAGAAGAGCAAAACACCTTTCATAAAAGAATAGACTGTAATAATTATATTACCAAAATCCTGGGGGAGTTGCTAGTCTCCTACCAGGCGCCTCCCCAGGTGGCGGATAGGGGAATGCTCACCAGATATGGTGGGTACCGGGGAAATAAAATACCCGGGGTGGACCAAAACTAGCAAACTAGGGCACGACGGTTCCACATGTCAGTGGCGGTTTCCCGACAGCGTCTGTTCCACATGTTAGTGGCGGCTGATCTGTGTTTCAAGGCTCCACAACCTTGATCCTACCAACTGGCACATGTCAGACCAAAATACAATTACAAGTAAACAATAACAAAAGTACCCCAGGTGGTGAAATCCACCCACCTAGCAAAAAGGTGGCAACCGGTCTATCGGATTCTGGGGAGACCGGACCTACACGACTTGTGAGTGGATCGGAGCACTCTGGAAAACTTCCCAAAAATGAAGATTACATTGGAACAGTAAACATACGGACACTAATACAAACCGGAAAATTATACACATTAACAGAAGAATTAAAGAAGCTGAAAATCCAAATCCTAGCAGTACAAGAGACCAGATTTCCTGATAATCAAATCACTGACTACAATGGCTTCAGAATTTTCAAAAGTGGAACGGACAGAAATATTGGTAAAGGGGCAAACACGCTTGGTATGGCCTTTATGGTCGAAAAATCCTCAGTTAAATTTGTAAAATCTGTAAAAACTATTAGCAATAGACTAATGTTTCTTAGGTTGAAACACAAGAATAAATATTACACCCTAATTAATGTTCACGCACCCTGCAACGTTGACAATAGAAAGGACCTAGACAATGTGGATAAATTTTGGGAACGATTAGAACTTGAAATATCAAAGATACCGAGGAATGATGTCAAAATACTTCTTGGAGATTTCAATGCACAGATTGGCAGAGAAAAGAAATACAGGAAGACGGTTGGGCTATACCCAGCACACAAATTGACCAACAAAAATGGCATGCGACTAATCCAACTTTGTCAACAATTCAACATGAAAATCAGCTCAACGTCGTTCAATAAGAAACCAAGAAAACAGAAGACCTGGAGATCCCCTATAAGCCAATTGGGAGAATTTCAAATTGACCATGTGGCCATCTCATATAACTTCCAAAAAGAGATCAGAGATATCCAGGTTAGGAGAGGTGCAAATATTGACTCAGATCATTATCTCACAAGAGTTCGGGTCCAATTCACCCCAAGAAGGAAAACACCAAGAATTCCACCAGCAATCCCAAAATTTGACCTACAAAAACTAACAGAATCAGAAACAATTAAAAAATGGGAAAATTCTCCCGCAAACAACTGGGAAACATTCAAAGAAAAAATCACAAAAATAGCGAAGGAGCAAATACCACTGAAGAAGAAGCACAAAACATCCATGGTGGAATATGGAATGCGAAAAGGCAATTCAAGTTCGTACAGAAGCCTTTGCGA
Source organism: Schistocerca piceifrons (assembly GCF_021461385.2). Taxonomy (NCBI): domain Eukaryota; kingdom Metazoa; phylum Arthropoda; class Insecta; order Orthoptera; family Acrididae; genus Schistocerca; species Schistocerca piceifrons. Next base: position 27,044,019 of record NC_060146.1, on the reverse strand, counting down.
AGTACAGTTCAAATAAAAATGAGAAAACTCTTCAAAACTTTTTAGAAACACGGAAACTTTCAAATAAACTTATTAGACAAGAGAAGAGAAAGTATGTAACTCAGCAACTGGAATCAATAGAAGCAGATTTTAAAAATTATAATACGCATGGATTCTACAAAACTTTTGCAAACCAAATTAAAGGGTATATCCCTCAAAATGTCTGTTTTCGGAAATCAGATGGGAATCTGGCACTAAGTGACGAAGAAAACTGTGAAGAATTAGCCAAATATTTTGAAACGCTACTAAACTGTCCAGAACCAACAGAAGCTCTTCCAATATCCAGCACTAAAGCCCCGCAACAGCAAGACTCTGTACCGCCAACTGAAGAAGAAATTATCAAACACATAAACAAACTCAAAAATAACAAAGCATCAGGAGAAGATGGAATTGTAGCCGAATTTCTCAAAAGTCTAGGGTCTAACTCAAGAAATGAGCTAGTTAAAATTATTCAAAACATATGGGTTACTGAAGAAATACCAGAAGATTGGAAATGTGCCCTAATACATCCGTTACATAAATAAGGGGATAAATCGGATGTGAACAACTATAGAGGAATCTCCTTACTTGCCGTCACATACAAGATATTATCAGCTTGTCTTCTTGAAAGAACACAAAAACTGCTAGAACCCAAAATCTCAGACTTCCAAGCTGGTTTCAGACCAAACAGATCATGTCCAGAACAAATTTTAAACTTGAAATTGATTACAAGGATGAGACAAATGCGAAGGAAGCCTACAGTATATGTCTTTGTCGACTTTAAAAAGGCATATGATTCAATTCACAGACCCACACTATTTAAAATTCTTGAAGAACAAGGACTGGATAAGAAGACACGGAACATCATAGAGCAGACATTAACAAATACAAAATGCAAAGTGAAATTCATGGGAAAACTTTCAAAATCATTTGAGATAAAAACTGGGGTTAGACAAGGTGATGGATTATCACCTCTGTTATTTAACTTAGTTCTGGATAGAGTCATGGCAGAATGGGAAAAAGAACTCAAAAAAGAAAAGTACTGGAAACCAATATCACTGGGAACCAAAAAAGATGACCTACAAATCCCCTACTTAGCCTACGCAGACGATCTTGCAATAATGGCAGATTCTAGTGAAATGGCAGTCAAACAGATAGAAACCTTAAAAGAGTGTGCAGGAAAAGTTGGCCTACAAATATCTTTTGAGAAAATGGTGTTTACAACAACAAATCTAGAAATTTCTAAGTTACAAACCAAATATGGAGAAATTAAGAGGGTACCATACTTTAAATATTTAGGAGAGATAATTTCTGAAAAATACTCACAACAAGAAAGAATATTAAAAGCTCGTAGGGGTCTAGGGCTGGTCCAAAACATTTACAATAAAAAATGTCTATCTATAAATACAAAAATTAAACATTATAAGTCGGTAATTAAACCAATAATGCTATATGCCAGCGAAACCTTGACACTTAAAAGGAAAACAGATATGGAAAACCTGAAGAAAGAGGAAAGGAAAATCATTAGGAAAATTCTGGGACCAAGATGGACCAAAGAGGGGTATAGATTACAGAAAAATTCTAAAATTGAAGAATATTCTAACATAGAGATAGACATGAGGAAGAGGTGTCTAAAATTCTATGGCCACATAATGAGACTTCCCGATAACAGACTTACAAAAAAAATAGTAAGATACGTAGCATCCCTTGTTAATGGAGGAGAATGGATCAAAAATGTAAAGAAAGATCTGGAATTAGCCAACATTACTACTGAAGACATGAACAAAAGAAACAATTTCAAACTTAAAGTTGACAAATGGGAGGTCAAACCAGAGACAAAAGCGCCGAGAACTGGAACAAAATGGAGCGAAGAAAGAAAAGCTGAATTCTCGCAAAGAATGAAGACCTGGTGGGCAAACAAGAAGAATAAGAAGCCCCAGAAGTGAACCATCTTTACTTAGCGTCTTCCATGTTGGGAGCTTTACGACTAATAATAATAATAATAATAATAATAATAATAATAATAATAATAATAATAATATTACCAAAATATCATATTAAGTTATTGTTGAGACAAGTTGTATCCCTGTGTAACAACTTGTTTACAACTTTGTATTTTTAACTAGAGTGGTCCAATGAAGGCCATAAAATAAATAATAAAAAATAATAATAAGCATTGTGAAGTTTTAGTTTTTATGGTATTGTGTGAAGAAATCTTCATAATTATCCAATTGTTGTGGCAAAATGTTATATAATGTTTATGATCTCGATTATTTAAACATCAAAAATTAATTTATGGCATTATTTTCAGTAATCAATGATGAAGACTTGCTTCGGATGCTGCAGGAGAGTGACTTCAGTTCACTTTCAGACGATGAGAGTCAACAATTGTCGGATGAGGAGGTTGTCCCCGAATCTACAGTCACTACTAAACAAGCAGACATCGAAATAGAAGACCCTTCGCTTGGTTCGTCGCAGGACAGTGGACATAAACATAAGTTAAAATGGAAGTGCTCAAAAATGGAAAACAAGGAACCAGCTGAATATAATTTCGAAGATATGACGGATGGTGTGTTAAGGGATCTTGCTGAATACTTTTTCAAATATTATGATAAGAATTTTTGGAATGTTGTTGCACAACAGACAAAGTAATAGTAAGAATTTGAAGGGAAGGGTAAACTGGCAGGGTTGTTAGCAAAATCCATAAGGTGGGACACTAGTACTCATGGATGTACCCCTTTTTTTATACTAATATCAGTGTCCAATGAGAAGTACAGACAGGCAGGCAGGAGCTAAAGAGGTCCAAAACTCACAAAATTCTCACAACAGGAAAGTAAATAATAATGTTACTATATTTAACCAAAATATTGGTGGATTAAATAAAAAAGTAGATTCTCACAAAAGTAAAGTAAAAAATAATGTTACCATTTTTCACCAAAATATCTCGGGATTGAAGAATAAAGTATATGCGCTCCTGGTTTGTTTAGATGACATTGAATCTTATAATGTAATAGATATACTACGCCTGTCTGAGCATCACATTGTGTCTGATATGGAAAAGGTACATATCAGTGGTTATAAACTAGCTGCATATATGAGTAGTGGGAATATGGTGAGAGGAGGAGTTGCCATATATGTCGAAAGTTATCACTGTGTAGAAAGATTAGATACAAAAAAGGTTTGTCTAGAGCAACATATAGAAGCATGTGCCTGTCAACTTAAACTGAAGGACGGCTCTTTTATAATTGTAACAGTATATAGGTCCCCATCAGGAAACTTTCATTTATTCCTGGAAAACTTGGATGCCTTGTTGTGCTATCTGTCACATAGGGATAAGCAAATTATTATTTGTGGGGACTTCAATGTTGATTCACTGAAAGAGTGTAATAGGAAAAATGACCTGGAAGTCTTGGTCGGTTCTTTCAACTTGACATCTGTCAATTTTCCTACTCGGGTAGTAAAGGACAGCAGCACATTGATAGATAACACCTTTATAGACCAAGATAGGTTTAAAAACATAAATTCTTGTCCTGTTGAGAATGGCCTTTCTGATCATGATGCTCAGCTAGTTACAGTACATGACATAGCTCCATTCAGGAATTCAAAACTACCATCCAAAGTTGTGCATTCAATTAATGACTCAACAATTAGAAATTTCAGAGAAAATCTTCAGCAGTTAGACTGGGATGAGGTGTACAAAGAACCCAATGCTTATTTAAAATATAACTTATTTCATGATACACTTTTAAGAGAATTTGAAAACTGTTTTCCCAAGAAAGTAGTTAAATCTAATTATAAGAAACCATGCAAAAACAACTTGACTTACTAAAGGAATAAAAATATCTTGTAACCACAAAAGGGAACTATATCTAACAACAAGAAAGAGTAATGACCCAGAAACAGCCAAATATTATAAAAACTACTGTGCTACATCAAGAAAGGTTATTAACAAGTCCAGACGCATGTGCATCATGTCTGAGATTAATACCTCTGATAACAAAATCAAAACAATTTGGAATATTATTACAAGGGAGACAGGGCAAGCAAGAGTACAGGATGACGGCATCACCATCAAAGCGAATGGAAACTTGATAAACGACAAGCCGGAAGTCGAAAACATTTTGATTAATCATTTTTTAAATGTTGTAGAGAAAATAGGATTTAAATGTTCATTAGAAGAAGCAAGGCAGTTAATGGCCTTACCCACACCATTTGATAAAATTGAAATTCCACACACCTCTCCTTCTGAAATTACGAAGATGATAAACTCTCAAAAATAAAAGCTCACATGGAATTGATGACATTTCCAGCAGGATAATAAAAGCTTGTTCCCAAGAAATAGGTGGGATTCTTAGCCACATATGTAATAGCTCTCTGAAGCAGGGTATTTTCCCAGATAGAATAAAGTATGGCATTGTTAAACCACTGCACACAAAAGGGGATATGTCTGATGTCAACAACTACCGCCCAATCTCTCTTCTGACTGCCTTATCCAAAATTCTTGAAAAAGTAATGTATTGTAGAATAGTTTCACAGCTTTGCAAAAATAAAGTTTTAACAAAATGTCAGTTTGGTTTCCATAAGGGTCTTTCAGTGGAAAATGCTATATATACTTTTACTAATGAAATATTAATTCCTCTGAGTAACCGAAAGTCACCCGTTGGGATTTTTTTGCGATCTGTCAAAGGCTTTTGATTGTGTAAATCATGAAACCCTTCTAGATAAGCTCAAGTACTTTGGTATGAATGGGACAGTGCTCAAATGGTTTAAATCATACCTAACTGGAAGAGTGCAGAAGGTTGAAATAAGCAGTTCACATAATATGCAAAAAACTGGTGATTTCTCAAACTGGGGAACAAGAATGGGGTGCCGCAAGGTTCGGTCTTGGGTCCTCTGCTATTCTTAATATATATTAATGAATTGCCATTCTATATTCACGAAGATGCAAAGCTGGTACTTTTTGCCGATGATACAAGTATAGCTATCACACCCAACAGACAAGAATTAACTGGTGAAATTGTAAACAATGTTTTTCAGAAAATCATTAAGTAGTTCTCTGCAAATGGGCTCTCGTTAAACTTTGACAAAACACAGTATATACAGTGCCACACAGTAAATGGAATGACACCATTAATAAATATAGACCTCGATCAGAAATTGGTAGGTAAGGTAGAATATTCAAAATTTCTAGGTGTATGCATTGATGAGGGGTTGAACTGGAAAAAACACACTGAGGATCTGCTGAAACGTTTGAATTCAGCTACTTATGCTATTAGGGTCATTGCAAATTTTGGCGATAGACGTCTCAGTAAATTAGCTTACAACACCTATTTTCATTCGCTGCTTTCGTATGGCATCATATTCTGGGGTAACTAATCATTGAGTGAAAGAGTGTTCATTGCACAAAAGCATGTAATCAGAATAATTGCTGGAGCTCATAGCAGATCATCCTGCAGATACTTCTTTCAAGATATATTTAAAAACAAAGATGATGTGACTTACCATACGAAAGTGCTGGCAGGTCGATAGAAACACAAACAGACACATACATACACACAAAATTCAAGCTTTCGCAACAAACTGTTGCCTCATCAGGAAAGAGGGAAAGAGAGGGAAAGACGAAAGGAAGTGGGTTTTAAGGGAGAGGGTAAGGAGTCACTCCAATCCCGGGAGCGGAAAGACTTACCTTAGAATGACTTCCTTACCTTCTCCCTTAAAACCCACTTCCTTTCGTCTTTCCCTCTCCTTCCCTCTTTCCTGATGAGGCAACAGTTTGTTGCGAAAGCTTGAATTTTGTGTGTATGTATGTGTCTGTTTGTGTTTCTATCGACCTGCCAGCGCTTTCGTATGGTAAGTCACATCATCTTTGTTTTTAAATATATTTTCCCGCGTGCAATGTTTCCCTCTATTATACTTATTTAAAGAGCTAGAGATCTTCACTGTAGCCTCACAATATATATATATTCACTAATGAAATTTGTTATTAACAATCCAAATGAATTCAAAAGTAATAGCAGTGTACATGGCTACAACACTAGGGGAAAGGATGATCTTCACTACTCAAGGTTAAATCTAACTTTGGCTCAGAAGCGGGTAAATTATGCTGCCACAGAAGTCTCTGGTCACTTACCTAATAGCATCAAAAGTCTGACAGATAGCCATATAGAATTTACAACGAAATTAAAAGAATTTCTTAATGGCAACTCCTACTACTCATTAGATGAATTTTTGGATATAATAAGTGGGTAATTTCCCCAACCCCCACAAAAAAATTAAAAATATTAAGTGTCATGTAATATTTTGTGTAATGTAATATCTTGTATAGACACCTTTTATTAAACTGACACGTTCCACATCATTACGAAGTGTCATATTCATGATCTATGGAACAAGTACTAATCTAGTCTAACACAAATATGAACGAAATTCTTTCCTTTGTTGGGACTGAAATTATAACGGGTACGCTCAAGCTACCACAAGCCAAGATGTACTGGAGTAGACTACTTGATCTGCCTCTCATCAGTGATACTCTGACTCGGGACAAATACTTCAAGTTACGCAATCACTTACATTTTGTAAATAATTTACATGATCAAGATAGGAGTGACAAACTTTGGAAAGTGAGGCCTGTGATTAATGTTTTCAGGAATAAGTGTCTCACTTTGCCACGATCTAAGCACCTATCAATTGATGAGCAGATGATTCCATTCTCTGGCAGATGTGCAATGAGAAGGCGTCTACTCCGACGTTCGGATTCCTGGGATCAGATTTCGGACAAGAAAAACGACGAACCTGTATTCACACAATGTACTTGAAGTTACAGCAGATGATTCCATTCTCTGGCAGATGTGCAATGAGAAGGCGTCTACTCCGACGTTCGGATTCCTGGGGTCAGATTTCGGACAAGAAAAACGACGAACCTGTATTCACACAATGTACTTGAAGTTACAGTGGATGACTGATAAAGCATTCAGCGCACACACTAAGTAACTCCTTTCTTTTTTGTTCAACAAGTCATTTCCTACACATTTCCTGTATGATATTCTGTTTTTTTTTTTTTTTTTTTTTTTTTTTTTTTTTTTTTTTTTTTTTTTTTTAATATTTTTGGAGAGATTTAGTGCATATTATCCTGTATTCATCAATATAAATAAATGATTAACATTAATAATTTTTTATACATTTTTAATGAATGCTCCTCTTACTCAAACCTATCCTAGGTGGAGTTATGCCACTTGTGCTCTGAACCCCTCACATATAGGAAAGACTAGCCCCTACTACAAGAAACCCAAAGTTTCACTTCTGCACATGATCACGCCATCACAGCTCAGGGAATTTGAATGCATCAAGTTAACACTGTCAAAAGCCCTAACTTACTGTCCACCTACCACAAAACAACCAGCTGACACTACTCTGCGTGAAGAACAAGGAGGCCACTAGAAGCCTTTGCACATCACCTGGGGAGGAAAATTGCACAGCCCCTAAATATCTTTGGGTCTCTTTTGACCGAGCACTGACCTATAAGAAAGAATGCCTAAATACTGAGCAGAAAATGGGTGCAACAAACAATGTGGTACTGAATATCACGACAGGAGCAGCTCACAAGAGAAGAGGCACTAAAAACATCCGCATTGGCCTCTTAGTACTCCGTGGCAGAACATGCCTGCCCAGTGTCATATCAGTCTTGCCATTCTGAGAACTGTGGATGAAGCTCTTAACAAAAAACACAACACAGTCAAAGGCTGTCTCCACCCCATACTTCTGGAGAAGCAGTACTATCTTGCTGGACCGGCACCCCCAGGCACACGAAGGCTTTCGGCAGAAGAGGACAACGACTGAACCCACAACATCTGCAGCTTACCACTTGTTTGGATACCAGCCAGCACAACCGAGAGTCAAGTCGAGGAATGACTTCCTGGGAATAACCGAGGCACTTGCAGAACCATCTAAGCATCAACCACAATACTTCAGGAGTCGTGCACCAGGAGCCAACAATGGAAGGCTGGTACCGGACGAGAGAGCACCCTGGCCAAAAAGACAACTGGGCTCTCTGAAGACACTCGACTGACTTCGAAGCAAGTGTCACACATTGTGGATCTGAAATACACAGATGGGGCTACACAGTGAAGACCGAATGTAGTGTCGAACAGGCCACAGACCATCTGTTGCACTGCAGCCTGTGCCCGGTTAGGTGCACTGTCAGTGACTTGGGCAAGGCTTCAACACACACACACACACACACACACACACACACACACACACACACACACACACACACACACACACACACACAGTGGCCAAACATTGGTCCGGGAAAATTTAAGACACATGTAATAGCGATTTCCATTCTAATGATCATTACAAATGTATATAACTTATGGTATACTTCTGTTGTTTTAATTATTACATTGCATGTTGCTTAGTTATTGTGTAGCTCTTCCGTGTACGAATGCTTCCGACAAGAAATAAACAAATAAAAATGCTGGCAGATGAGATGGTGCACTGATTACTCGAGTTACAAATCGAACTGACTACTCACCACTGTGGCAGACTTGGCAGGTGGCTGGCAGTGACCGGGGTTCTGTGTACAGTACCTGAGATCGTCACAGAGGAGCAACACCTTATCATGGTAGCTGACGCTTCTGCTGAGAACGAGATTCGTGTAGCGCAGCAAAGACGAAGCCACAGAGTTGCTAGATGTCAAATGGTGTCAGAAGCAGTTGAGACCACCTGTAACGAATGATACCACATACTACATGGGAAGTTTTCTGGGGAGAAAATATGGAAATTTAAGAAGGCTGATAAATTTAGCGAGGTAACACAAAAGGATGGTTGGGACAGAGGCTAATAAATTCAGGTCGAGGATTATGCAAATGAGCCTGTGAACTAAATACATGTACAACACGAGAGCTAACTTGTTTCAAACAAAGTTACAGCACTAATGTTACAGTAATAAGTCAGAATTTCAATGTGCAGAAAAATGCTTGGATCAGACGAAGAAGAGACAGAAAACATGGGACAGATGAAGAAATAACTTAAGAAGAATGTTGTTAAACATAAATTAATTGTGGATAATACAGTAATAGGAGTAATGAATATATGTACTACAAAACTGGACAATTAAATTTAAGGGTGACAAAACTTACAAGGGAATGCGACAACATTGGGATCACAAATTCACTTCAAACTTTGTGCGCCTTTAGTAGGCCATTAAAACAACATAATACGCAAGTAGCAAGGTGCACTATGGCAATACTGAGAAAATCACAAGAGACATTCTACACGTCTATTATGTACCTCATGTATATATGCGAAGGTACCAGCTGAAGGCCACCTGTGCGGTCACGTTCTTAGTGTTTGTATAGGGTTGGGGATGAGCAGACATTTCAAATACCCCCCCCACCAACCATTAATTTTTTAAGCTACATTTTTTTTCATCGATGGTCACATTATTTAATTTGTATTACATTTTAGAGGTAATATAATGAAAAAAGTGCATTTTCATGAAGTTGTAGTGAATTTCATACGTTACTTGACTATTTACTACTAAAATTAAATTTTCATGGATGAGGGACAGGCTTAGAGAAAGTCAAATTTCAATAAATAATGGTGCGAAGTCATTTCATGTCAAATCACACAGGGCGTGTCACCCATTATCTTAGATTTTCATGAAATTTTGCACATTTTCTTGTACTTATAAAAAAAGTTCTGAGAGCAAAAAGATTTTGTACAAGTTTTTATACGAATTTTAAATGCAGTTATATTCCGATAACTGGGCTCTGCAAGAATATCAGAGCAAAACGGTACATATGGAGATAAATGATCATAACTTGGGCGTTTATGAAACTTTTAACTTTGATTTTTTTTAAGTTCAGAGAAGCACATACTTAACAGACATGTAATTATTTAAGCAGTAAAGCTACAAAGAACAATACAAACCTGCTGGGAACTTATAATTGGTCTTAAATAATTCCCAAGACAGTACACATCGCAATAAAATAAAATTATTCATGGGTCTTCTACAAATGGAAAAGGTTAAATCTGAAGTCGCAATACTTCGTGCTTTGATGAAAACAACAACAACAACAACAACACAGTTTATAAGAAATGAAATGTCAGACAAAAAATGAAAAAGTTAGGTAAAATCTCACAACAAGAAGCGATAGAGCAATTAGATGAAAAGAAGCAGAAATTACGAGCATTTCACTTACTATACCAATATTGACCTACTCATCTGGAGTAGTGAAACAGATTAACACAGACCTAGAAGCACTCAATACACTTACACGATCACAATGTCACAAATGTAGAATACATCACATACATTCAGCAACAGAAAGATTCACATTAAGCAGGAAAGAAGGAAGGGGATTTATCGACATAAAAAACCTGCATTATGGACAGGTAGACAATTTAAGAAAATTCTTTCTAGAACGAGCAGAAACTAGCAAAACACACAAAGCAATCACTCATATAAATACATCGGCTACACCACCGCAATTTCATAACCACTTCTACAACCCTTTAGATCATATAACATCAACAGATATGAAGAAAGTAAATTGGAAAAAGAAAACACTACATGGCAAGCACCCGTATCATCTAACACAGCCACACATCGATCAAGACGCATCCAACACATGGCTAAGAAAAGGCAATATATACAGTGAGATGAAGGGATTCATGATTGCAATACAGGATCAAACAATAAACACCAGATATTACAGCAAGCATATTATTAAAGATCCGAATACTACAACAGATAAATGCAGACATTGCAAACAACAAATAGAAACAGTAGATCACATCACAAGCGGATGTACAATACTAGTAAACACAGAATACCCCAGAAGACATGACAATGTAGCAAAAATAACACATCAACAACTTGCCATACAACATAAACTAATAAAACATGTTCCCACATACAAGTATGCACCACAAAATGTACTGGAGAATGATGAATACAAATTATACTGGAACAGAACCATTAAACAGATAAAACTACGCCACATAACAAACCTGACATCATACTCACCAATAAAAAGAAGAAATTAACACAACTAATCGAAATATCCATACCCAATACAACAAATATACAGAATAAAACAGGAGAAAAAATTGAAAAATACATCCAACAGGCTGAGGAAGTCAAGGACATGTGGCATCAGGATAAAGTTGACATTATACCAATTATACTATCAACTACAGGAGTCATACCACACAATATCCACCAGTACATCAACGCAAGATAGCTACATCCAAACTTGTATATACAACTACAGAAATCTGTAATTATTGATACATGTTCAATTACCCGAAAGTTCCTAAATGCAATGTAACATATACCGTACAGTTAAAAGGAAGTCACGCTTGAGCAAGGTCCGCGTCACTTTCCATTTTTGACCAGACATCACGTCTGAGAAAAGACAGAAAGATGATAATAATAATTCTAAGAAAGATTATCCATACCTGACACTCACTGCTTCAGATTTTCGCAAAACTACTTCTACTTGTTACTGTCTGCATGGCAATAGTCACTGCAAAATTTCTACACATAGTTCATGTAGTTTGAGGGGGGGGAAATGGAATTTTTTTTACAGACATAAATGTTGCAACTGAAATTTATCATTTGGATTGCATTACTTCAACAACAACAACAACAACAACAACAACAACAACAACAACTACTACTACTACTGTGGTGTCACCGCCAGACACCACACTTGCTAGGTGGTAGTTTAAAATCGGCCGCGGTCCATGTAGTACATGTTGGACCCGCGTGTCGCCACTGTGATCGCAGACCTAGCGCCACCACCAAGGCAGGTCTCGTGATACGAGAGTGGACTCGACCCCAGTTGTACGAGAACCAAGCTACCGCCCAGTTGTACGCGAACCTAGCTATCGCCCAGTTGTACGAAGCCTTTCTCTCTCATTAGCCGAGAGACAGAATAGCCATCAGAAGTTAATGGCTACGAACTAACAAGGAGCCATTTGTATCAGTGCCTATAGCTTCGAGTATTCAAGAGAGATGTATTCCAAGGAATCAATAAAAGTTAAGTAAAAAGCATCTACATACTTTTCTTCTTATTCATTCATAAGTTCTCATGTTCCAGACTTCACGCCCGTCTGCTTATTGCCGTTCGTGCACTATCGGCCACAGCGTTAGTTTAGCATTCCTTTTCAGCAATCAACATCACGGTGTCGGTCCAGCTACCGACACTACAACTACTAATATTTTGTCAGGATTTTTAAGCGGTAGGTCCTTGAGGTATGGCAATACGCGAACACACGAAGTAAGTTTAAACAGTTTTATTGACAAAGGCGGATTATAAAACACGCATGCTACGCGCACCCATCATCACTGTGTCTGACATCCTAACAATGGTTAATTGCGGTCGTATCTAAAGGCTCCATGGTGAGCTAACAAGAGACATATTCGCGCCTGAGGCCGCGCTAGTTAATACTGCCCGCTACGGACGGCGGCCAGTCGCGTACTCTCCGTCGCAGTGCGGCTGGACGCGCATCTACTGACCAAGCGAATCGTCAGCATTCCAGATAGGCCGGCTGGCGAGTGCGTGTTAACACACCATACAGCTGCATGCAATCTGTAGACACTTACATCACTATCCCCAGAGAAAAAGAACAACCATAACAGGTGGCTCAAAATGACCTCCTGGGTTTTATGAATATATTTCGCCATTTGTGGCACCAGAAGGCATTGCAACATGTATTTCATTTGCAGACATAGTAACGTTCAGTACATAGAAGGATGCCTTCAAGATGACAATTTCATACATGACAAAAGACAAATTAATAAAAGCACTAAAAACACAATACTGACAATGAAGTAAGCATTAACATTACTGGAGGAATCGAAGGACTTACTTCTATTTGCTGCTTCAATGAAATTTAACTCATTATTGGAAGAGATTACATTTTCATGGATGTCCTTAATCAAATTATTGTCTTCAGAAAAACTTGATGAGGAATGCTTTCCATATGTTAATAATTGTAATAAACAGATAACATTCTAGTTAATGGCAAATGTCCAGTTGCATGAAATGTAGTTGCAACACACTAGGCATATCAAATAGTTCACATGATAAATTACAATGTGTGGTGTTCAAGATTAATCCACTATTGTTCAATTTTAGTGTAAAGAGTAGCTCAGGTATATCACAGTTTTTACATGTAAATGTGACATCAAGGGTGGAGTTAAATGAGAAATTATACCTTCAGAACATTGTTTAAGAAATGGATGATACAGATGCGTTGAAATTATAGGGCAATCATCTCTTGGGGGATGATTCATAAACAATTCTCTCTCACTGCTGTACACTCTACTGTCTAAGAATACTGCCGATTCAGGGCAAATTAACTTATCACTAAATTTACACGTATGCAAATCATTTTCATTCAGGGACACAAAGTATCTTCGATCCTTTCTTTTCAGTAGATAATCATTCAGTACATACTTTACATGAATACCTGCCTGTCTCCATTTCACAGGGTAAGTATAAATCTTATACATTTCAAAATTATGCTTTGATCTAGCAATGGGATTAGAAACAATAACAGTTAATTCATCTTTAGTCATTAAGTAGTCTGTGGTGGTTAACTTATAGTAAGCATATAAATTGTACGAGTTAACAGGGTAAATCATGTATAAGTTGCATCTAGCTTTCGTTCAACTGATAGTAGGATCTGTAAAAATTGTTCTGGATGTAGTAGTACACTGCTCAAACAATCATTTGAAATACTGTCTAAGGCTATTCTTAAGTTAAGGTCATCAATTCTAGCATTTGATAAACTATCAGTAATCCTTAACAAAAGAGAGTTTAAGTGTGCACTCACAGCATTTAATCCTTGGAATAGTTATTGGATATTTGCATTCGTTTCATTACGAAGTACGTGGAAATGTGAGATAAATTGCTTTACAATCTGTTCAATGAAAACTGTGTGGTTTGAAATGGTTCTTTGCATATTCTTTAATACGATAATTTCATTATAGAGTTTAGTTGAATCCGTGCTGGACTGTTGTTCAAGAGCTAATATTTTGCCTTTAACTTCCAGTAGATCTCGATTAGTTAAAGTACCAAATACAGTATGAAGGATACTCCCTCCAAAATCAAACCAGGCTCGTTTATGTCTAATTAAAGTTTTATGTGGCAAAAGCTTTAAAAAAAAAACAGTAAATCTCTTGTACATAATTAGCAAATGTAGACTCTTGTGCATAATTAGCAAATGTAGACTCTTGTGCATAATTAGCAAATGTAGACTCTACCTGCATTTTGGCTGTGATCCAATTATTATACCAAGATGTACCAATTTCCAAAAGTGTATCATTACCCTTAACAGAACGAATTAGATCAATTTGCTTCTTTAAAGAATTGAACTGTTGTTGGATTTCACTCAGATTGCACTTGTATTACTTGTTGAAACTACCATGTCTGATCGTGGTTCAAAGAAAACACCTGTACTCTGTGGTACTATTACTACAGCATTAGTAGAATACGCCATCATAGCGAGCATTAGAATAAAAATGAAAATGGTTAATTAGTTCTAAATACTAGAGTTAACTATGAACATAAAATAAATGAGTTTCTTGGGGTAACCTGTGGAATAGAAGGTTTAGTTTCACTTGTGCACTCGTGCAATAGCTTCAATACTAAAATTTCACAACACATTCACATGAGCACATGGCTGAAATAACCACACACATTGCACTCACACACACTACAAACGTTTATGCAGATTGTAGGGGTGTCGAACAGGATCGCTCAGAACATGACGATGCCTCGGCCTCTAAGTCTGGACTGCAACCTCGCTATTCTCACTTCCTGGGTTTGAGAACAGCAGGTCTGCCTCTCGGTCAGTCCTCGTTGTCCTGTGATGCTACAGGAAATCTACCCAGAAATGGCTTTACATGATTGACATGAACGACAATCGAATGAAAGGGCAGTTGGAGCTTAAAAGTGACTGGTGACAATACCTCCAAGATTACATATTGTCCTTTCCTAAACTTCTTAATCTTTATGACTTTACTCTTCTTTAACAGCACATTGCTCAAATACACAAGACCTCCAACTCTATACTGTGGCACTGCTGCTTGGTGGTCGTGTTGTCTTGCTTGCTGAAGAAAGGATTGATGATTCCACTGTTTCACTCCCCTCCGTGCTTCCTTTAGCTTGCGTGCTAGATCCCTTACGTGTTCATTGCTGATTCTGGCAGTCGATTGTGCGAAGTCCAAGGGTTGAAGCATTCTTCTTCCATAGATTGATCTCATATGGATTTAGGCTAGTTCAGCTGTGCATTTTGGCAGTGTAACAACTTACCAAGTATGGTAAACAGACATCGCAATTGTCCTGTTTGCTGCTCACATAATGGCTAACCATTTTAGTAATTGTTCTATGGACTCGCCCGACTCTTCCATTTCCTTCAGGGTGTGCTGGTGTAGTCCTTAACCGAGTTATTTGCATGAGCTTACACGTCTGTTTAAGTAATTCACTCATAAAATTCGTTCCTTGATCACTAATTGTATTTAATGGTGATCCGAACTTAAGAATCCATTCTTTTAGAAAAATTTTAGTTGTAGTCTCAGCATCCTGATCAGGTATTGGTATCTTGAGAAGGTATCTAACATTGTCAATATGTATTTGTTTACATCTTTAGTCCTACAACATCTAATGCTACTCGTTCAAATGGTTCACTTGTTTCTGGCAGTTCTTGCAATGGCGCTCTACTTTTTCCTACAATGCTCCGTCAGTTACAGGAATCACATTGTGAAACAAACGAAAATGTCAGCTTTGCAACTCGGCTACCAAAACATTTGAGCTATTTTAATGTTTGTTGCTTTTTTACCACAATGTCCTGATAATAAGAATCATGTTGCTCTCTCCTTTACTAGTGATTTTGTACAATAATCCATCTATTTCGACAAAATGTTCATCATTTTTCCTTAATTTGCATTGCGGATCTTCTTCTTAAGCTGCCTTTAACTTCTTCTCCACTTATCGTAACACAAACATTGACTTTTCGACTCATTGCATCAGCATTCACATGTTTACCAGGTTGGTGAATAACCTTAAATTGATACTCACTCAGTCTTAATGCCCATCTTGGTAATCTGGAACTTGGATCCTTTAAGCTCAAAAACCATTTGACTGTGACATGATCTGTAATAACTGTAAATTCTCTTCCTGTTAAGAAACATCTGTTATGTGTTATACCAAAAACCAAAGCACAAAGCTCCTTCTCAGTAGTAGTATAATTACATTCTGCTTTGTTTAATTGTCTGGAAGCAAATGAGATTGGATGTTCATGACCATCAACTTCTTGAGACAAGATTGCACCTATGGTAGAATTGGATAAATCGGTTGAAAGAATAAAAGGTTTACTGAAATCCCAATAGGCTAACACTGGGGCAGTTTTAAGTTCTTCCATTGCCTTTTAGCAATCTGTTGACCAATTAAATGTGGCTCCTTTCTTCAGGAGCTGTGTCATTGGATGTGCTATATTTGCGTAACTGGCTATGAATCGTCTGTAGAAATTTGACAATCCCAAGAATGATTATAGCTCTTTCAAATTCTGAGGTTCAGGAAAATTCTTTACATCTTCAATTAATTTTGGATCAGGTCGAGCACCTTCACTGGTTATAACATGACCAAGGTAGTTAACTTTACTTTGTGGAAAATGACTTATCTATTGAAAAAGACGGGTTTGCACTACTTCTACGCTCAAAAACAGCTTGGAGTCTCTCAGTATGGTGCTTCATGTTTTCACCAAAAATTATTACATCATCAAAGTAAACAAGTGCTTGTGTTGGGGTGAACCCTCGTAAAACCGTAATGCTCCAGCTACATTTCAACGTCTGGTGGATTCAAAGTCCAAACAGCATACAAAGATACTTGTATACTCCTGCTGTTGTTACAAATGAAGTTTTTGTTTGATCATCTAGATGCACTGTTAACTGGTGATAACTACTTGTTAAATCACATACTGAAAAAATTCAACATCTGCCCAAGAAATCCAAGGTTTTCACTAAATTTGGTAAGGGGTAAAAGTCGGATGTGGTCACAGCATTCAAAGATCGGTAATCAACACAAAAACAGAACTGTGGTTCACCTGAAATTGATTTCTTCTTTACAATTACAACAGGCGAACACTACGGTGGGTCTGAAGGATCTCTTGGTTTTATAATTCCGGCTTCTAACTGTTCTTTAACCATGTCTTCCACCAACTCTCTTTGACTATATGGTGTTCGGTAAAGCTTCTGTGTGATTGGGGCAGCATTCCCTGTATGAATACAATGCTGAAATAAATGAGTGACAGGTAAATTTGCTCGTTCTCGGAATAAATCTGCATACTCCAGCAAAACAGGCGCTAAAATCTTCTGTTTCAACTGTCAAATGTTCTTATCTTTTTTCAAATCTTGCTCTTCAGTTCATTATTAACTTCATCCCCTCGTTGCAATTTTGCGGTACTGTTACAAAAATCTGTGTTTATAACTGCAGCATTTGTTACCTCATCTGGTCATTTTTACTTACGCTCGACACTTCAGCAACTTTTGTTCCCCGTGGCAAAACAACATCCTCATTGCTCATATTTGTTATTGTAACCGGGACTTTTGCGACATCCTGTCTCACCACTGTGGTGACACCTACACTTCTAGCAACATAACAATGCATTGTACCCAATAACTCACTTTTCTCGGATCGCTCATTTAATAACAATGTTCCTTCCTTGCATTGGGGTGACTTAACTTCAATGTAGATTGTCTCTCCTGCTCCGTTGGGAATCTGCTGAGGCTAATCAATTTGAACATCGACTGACGGTTTGAACTGATGCATCGTTTGGGCGGTCCATTCCCACGACGTCAGTATTGCTGCTCCTTTGAGTACGATCTGAAGAACGATCGCCTAGGTTGTAGTTACTAAGGCCTAGTCTGGTCTTTCTTTCTGTGACAAATATCTCTGCCTCGTTAGCGGAGAAGAAATCAAATCCAAGTACACCGTCATAACGCTTTTCGTTATTTGAAACTACTTGCACCCTTGCTGTGTATTTATCTTCATTTTCACCTTCATCTTGGCCTTGGCCAAGAATTAATTCTAAGTCAACATCTCCATAGTTAGTAGCTTTCCTCTGTTTAACCCTCGCACTTTTAACAGCGGCAGTTTCAATTTATCCTGTTTATCTATGCAACACCACATTAATGAGGTCTGAGCTCCTGTGTCAATAAGCAGATTGATGTTCTCCCACGATATACAGCACATACCACGAAGTCATTTTCGGTCTGATTTTCGCTGTAACTAACAGGAATCACTGTGTCTGGCAAGGGGCGGATGGAGTGGTGGGCAGTACGTCCCCATAATCGTTTAAAGATCTGGCACATTGTCTGTTGTTCGCATTACCTTTCTTCTTGTTGCGACAATCTCTCTAAACATGACCCTGCATCCCGCAATGATAGCAGATTTGATTCTCTTGACAATCCTTACGCTTGTGATCCAGGTTATTGCATCTGTAGCATTGTACTGTTGTGTTGAAAACTCTAAGATCTTGTTTCTGCATCTCATTCGGTCGTCTTAGTGCTTCAATGAAACCAACAGCTGATTCTACTGCTTCCTGAAACGTTTTACATCGCGCCAATCTAACAGCTTTGCTTACTTCCTCTCCGTGCAACCCACGAATTAATGTGTCCAAGGCTCTCTGGTCGGCCTCGAACAACTGAATTCGATTTTCATTTTCATCTTCTACTAACTCGTACGTTTGAGCATTGACGTTTCGAATTCTGTAGGCAAACTGCTCGATAGATTCGTCTCGTTGCATTCGCAAACTGCGAAGCTGCTCTCTGTAAAATCTGATTGCGTTTTTACGCTTACATCTCTGAACAACAATCGTTCTAAACTCATTACAATCTTCTGTTTTCAGGCAAGTAGACTCCGCGCTAATGAAATCTTATGCCGCTCCCTGAATTCTTAATTTGGCAACCACTAACTTATTGGAATCTGTCCATGATCCTAACAGGGCGGCACCTTCAAGTTTACGAAAAAACGCTTTCACATCATCTTCGGGTTTCCTGCTAAACACTGGTACTTATGGCAATAATGGTTCAAATGGCTCTGAGCACTAAGGGAATTAACTTCTGAGGTCATCAGTCCCCTAGAAACTTAGAACTACTTAAACCCAACTAACCTAAGGACATCACACACATCCATGCCCGAGGCAGGATTCGAACCTGCGACCATAGCGATCGCGCAGTTCCAGACTGTAGCGTCTAGAACCGCTCGGCCACCCAGGCCGGCAGCAATAATGAAAAATTCTTAATTGTAGCTGCACCTGTACTGATTGAACTATCATTTGAAAAGTCTCTCGGAATGTTACGCTCGCTTCTTTCTGCTTTTAACTGCCGAATCTCTTCTTGCAGTTCATTAATAACAGTATGTAGATCGACAATGTTACTCTGACTGGATCGCGACATTTCGTCTAATTTAACGCCAATGAGTCACTCGAATGTAAAATAAAAATCCATCACTGCCTTTCGTATTCTAGCGAAACTGGAGTAGACCAACCTGAATTCCAGCGTTGGATGTCCCCGCGTAGTCGGAAGATTTTCACGCTGCTGCTGCTCGAAGTTCACGTTGTACTGAGCCTCTTCAGGACTGTTAGATTTTCCATAATTATCCCCATGGTGACACCACTTCTATAAGGGGATTAGTCTGTGTTGTTGCCCCGGATGATGATTACACGAATATTTTGTCAGGCTAATTACGGTCTTATCGAAAGGCTCCATGGTGAGTTAAGAAAAGAGACATATTCGCGCCCGAGGCCGCGCTAGTTAATACTGCCCGCTACGGACGGCGGCCAGTCGCGTTCTCTCCGTCGCAGTGCGGCCGGAAGCGCGTCTACTGACCAAGCGAATCGTCAGCATTCCAGATAGGCCGGTTGGCGAGCGCGTGTTAACGCACCGTACGGCTGCGCGCAATACGTACACCCTTACATTAACCTTGTAATATTATTGGGCTTTCCGTCGTATGAATGCTGTTAAGTACCCTTGCAAACGCATTCACCAAGCTACGTAATAAATTATCAACTTATGAGATGAGACCTATTCTTTGAAAGACATTTGGTTTATAAAATTTATATAACTGTAAATATGCGCATCTAGCATAAACGCTAATACATCGACTGCGCAGTCAGAGAAACACTTTAACATAAGCTGAACTGAGCGTTCCACTTCGATCTACATAAAAAATATGACTGTAAAAACTTTCGTAGATCTTAAGATTTTATCGCACTACTTCTTGTAATGTGAAAGGGTAAAAAAGGTCGACTGTGAGCCCTAAAAATGAGCAGTCTTGCCAGCGTGCAGACAACAGTTATTAATTGGTAAAATTCAAGTAATTTATGTTTTATACTGTAAATCGGCAAGTTATTGTTATAAAAGTGTTAAACAGTGAAAGAATTCCATCGATAGAAAGATACAGATAATGAGTGTAATTTGTGATATAGACGCGAACCGAGAAGCGATCACAGGACAGGCGGAAATCTTATTATCGTACCAACATAGTCCGAAAATTACTTATGTAAGTTATACTGTTTATAAATAAGCCCTAATTGCTTGTGAGAATTAATTGAATATATTTAGTGTTTACCAGAATTCTTATTCTATTCTTTTTCCTTTCTTTTACCTTCAGGTCATATCGTTTTTATAACTCAATCAGCCTTTACTACAGCAGAGAATACCGCGGCATCCTGGTCATAGACACAAGGCCGTTCCTTGTTTTCTATATAACTCATAGCCGCCCCGTTTATTAATGATTTCATTTACAAATGTAATTTTTATTGTTCATTGTTAAACGTCCCTTAGGTAATTATAAAATTCATACAGATTACGTAAAGGAATCCGGGTTCTTTTCCAAATAATAGAAGCCTTTGCGTAATCAAAAACTAGCCGCCTCCTGACAACGATCAGGAGTTGACCAGAAGACGGATGTCCTCGGCCTCTTTCGTGTTTCCCGTGGCAAAGCTGTGCCAAACTGGGAACACGGCATTCTAGTACGAAATACAACACCTATATAAGTATTAGATTAAAAAACTGAAATATATCAATATTTAACTTATTTTTTATCATACTAGAAGCTGTTGTGGTCCAAACACTTTCGCTCAGAAGGGGGTAAATCATACTGCCACAAAAGTCTTTGGTCACTTACCTAATAGCATCAAAAGTCTGACAGATAGCCATATAGCATTTAAAAGGAAATTAAAAGAATTTCTTAATGGGAACTCCTTCTACTCATTAGAGGAATTTTTGGATGTAGTAAGTGGGTAATTTCCCCAACCCCCACAAAAAAAAAATTAAGTGTCATGTAATATCTTGTATAGACTCCTTCCATTAACCTGACTCGAAAAAAATGGCTCTGAGCACTACGGGACTTAACATCTATGCTCATCAGTCCCCTAGAACTTAGAACTACTTAAACCGAACTAACCTAAGGACATCACACAACAACCAGTCATAACCTGACTCGTTCCACATCATTACAAAGTGTCGTATTCATGATCTATGGAACAAGTACTAATCTAATCAATGATTTTTAAGTATGTAAAACACTGACAGCTGATACAATATTTATTTTTATCAAAACTCTGATATTATTTTAAAAGAAAGAAAAAAGAAGCACCCCGAGGTATAGGACGTTCATTTAATATATATCACATCATTGCTCAGAAGATCATTCAAATCAGATTTCATAAACTTACGACCGATAGTAAGGCTGCCTCACGAAAGTGCAGAGCTAAAAGTTATAAGTTTAATAGAAAAATTTTCACCAAACTGGTTAACTTTATATAGGTTTCAAATTAGCATCTTTAAACAACAATTATTCTAGCCACACTAATGTTAATTTAATCAAACATGGAAAATCCAGGCTGGAATGTAACAACACTATGAGAAGAAAGTAGCTATTCACAATATAGCGGAGATGCTGAGTTGCAGATATGCACAACAAAGACTCTCACAAAGCTTTCGGCCACTTACCTTCATCAACAATAGACATGCAGACGCATACATGTGTGTCAATTGCATTTGCATGAGTGCACACGCGCGCATGTGTGTGTGACACACACACACACACACACACACACACACACACACACACACACGTATGTGTGTATATTGTTGATGAAGGCCAATGGCCGAAAGCTTTAATTGTGAGTGTCTTTTTGTTATGCCTATCTGCGACTCAGCATCTCCCCTATATAATGTTAATTTAAAATGTGCATATTCAGCAGTGGAGATCCCTTAAACTATCAATAAAACTTCTTAAGAGCACCTCTGTTTTTAATTCACTGCAGCAAATTATATTCTGTTAACTTCACATCTTTTTCATTACAATAATGATGATTTATGTACACCAACAGCACATAAAATGTTTTCCGAAGGCACAAAACAAGAGTCTTCCTTCTCAGTCAAAAGAATGACACTACTGGTCCAGGTAGGTAGAGGAAAAGTAGTTCAACGTCTCCTCCTTTATCAGACATTTCTGATTAAGGCAAAGTACCACCTGTCATCATACACAGCTGCTACAAAAGAAACTCTTGAGGTCGGGTGCATGTCCATTGTGGAGCATTTTCATTGAATGAAAAAATCAAGGAAGGCTTTTCAGAAGAAGTTACTCTTTTAGTCTCTAAAGAATCAAAAAAAAGTGGTTTATAATGGTGAAACTTCCTGGTACCAGGTATTGTGCAGTATTGTGAGGATCTTGCATAGGAAATCTACAGTGACTTTCTCCAAGAAGTGGAAAATACATTTGTCAATATTACCTTTGCAGAAATCATAAACACCAGATGCAGATGTTATTTGTGCATCATCCGCTAGTTGAAGACTAGCTCTTCTGAATACACATTTTATTGTTCCTCCCAAACCATCGCACACAGATTTACCGTGGCAAGCAGCAAAAAAGTAATGCCCAGAACCTACAGAAAAATTGTTTTTGTGCTCACACATTTTTAAAGCTTTTTCTATTCTTGCACTGAGCAGCACATCCACCAGTGACATAATGCATTTTCTTCACTTGTGTGTAATGCACTGCCAACCACTTAACCTTTTCTTTCTGGACAGCATTTACGAATCCTACATCAAGTTCCATATGGTCACTTATAAAGCAGTGGTTCAGTATTGCCAATTTACTTTCTTCATTTACCACATAAGCAAACTTGGGATGGGTTGTACAGCTGCTTCTTGTCCAGTGTTAACTCTGAATTTCATTCTGAATTATAAAACTGTAGTTTTCAGAAATGGGGATAATTTCCTTTCTATTTTTCAATGATTTTGACTGACACTTACATACAAATGAGTGTGGTTATGTGCCTGTACTTTTGTTATCAGCATGTCTATGTATTCGCCAACAGTTGCAGACTGCTTTACCAATTCTGCCTGATGACCTGTATTTATCCACTGGCTGAACTCAATATCATCATCAACATCTTCGTAAGGTAATTTCTGTTTTAATAATTCTGACCGTTTGTAATCAATGGGACAATTATCACAGTGATTAAACATGCAGTCATAGTTTTCAGAGTCACATACAAGAAATTTTACAAGTTCTTTGTATATTCCTTCAATGTGTTCTGCATCCAAAAGCGGTTTACACACACACACACACACACACACACACACACACACACACACACACACACTGAATGAATGCCACCAGCACCAGCTAAAATACACCACTTTGGTCTTAGCGAACAACATTTAGAAAGACCAATGTAAATGTTTGGATTCTCCCATTTAAAACAAGAGTACTGTTCTCTTGAGTTGCATAGGATGAGTTTTTTTCATACATGTTCTTCGGAATGCTAACTTTGTCTTTTGCTCCTGGTAACATTCGAGTACATTCATAATTTTGGTGGAAATCAGTGAAAATCTTTACCAGTTCATCAGCAATAACTTTCCCCCTTTTTGGTTTAGGAATTGATAACATACTCATTTTTGTTTTCAGTTTCCTTGCTTGTCGAACCACATACTCACTAACATTGAATTCTGACACTACATTTTCCTTTGACCAATAGGGTGGAGCTACAGTTAAAATCTAAATTTTCTCAGGCATTCTTACACTACCCAACTTTATTTCATTGACAGTATCATGCCATCAAAATCTTTGGCCTTCTTAACAATTTGAACGTGTGGTTCCTGAAGAGGGGCAGCAGCCTTTTCAGTAGTTGCAGGGGCAACAGTCTGGATGATTGACTGATCTGGCCCTGTAACACTAACCAAAACGGCCTTGCTGTTTTGGTACTGCGAACGGCTAAAAGCAAGGGGAAACTACAGCCGTAATTTTTCCCGAGGGCATGCAGCTTTACTGTATGATTAAATGATGATGGCGTCCTCTTGGCTAAAATATTCCGGAAGTAAAATAGTCCCCCATTCGGATCTCCAGGCGGGGACTACTCAAGAGGACGTCGTTATCAAGAGAAAGAAAATGGCGTTCTACGGATCGGAGCGTGGAATGTCAGATTCCTTAATCGAGCAGGTAGGTTAGAAACTTTAGAAAGGGAAATGGATATGTTAAAGTTAGATATAGCGGGAATTAGTGAAGTTCGGTGGCAGGAGGAACAAGACTTTTGGTCACGTGAATACAGGGTTATAAATACAAAATCAAATAGGAGTAATGCAGGAGTAGGTTTAATAATAAATAAAAAAAAAATAGGCGTGCAGGTAAGCTACTACAAACAGCATAGTGAACGCATTATTGTGGCCAAGTTAGACACGAAGCCCACGCCTGCTACAGTAGTACAAGTTTACATGCCAACTAGCTCTGCAGATGATGATGAAATGTATGATGAGATAAAAGAAATTATTCAGGTGGTGAAGGGAGATGAAAATTTAATAGTCATGGGTGACTGGAATTCGAGAGTAGGAAAAGGGAGAGAAGGAAACATAGTAGGTGAATATGGATTGGAAGTAAGAAATGAAAGAGGAAGCCACCTGGTAGAATTTTGCACAAAGCATAATTTAATCATAGTTAACATTTGGTTCAAAAATCATAAAAGAAGGTTGTATACATGGAAGAATCCTGGAGATACTAGAAGGTATCAGATACATTATATAATGGTAAGACAGAGATTTAGGAACCAGGTTTTAAATTGCAAGACATTTCCAGGGGCAGATGTGGACTCTGACCACAATCTATTGGTTATGAACTGTAGATTAAAACTGAAGAAACTGCAAAAAGGTGGGAATTTAAGGAGATGGGACCTGCATAAACTGAAAGCACCAGAGGCTGTACAGAGTTTCAGGGAGAGCATAAGGGAACAATTGACAGGAATGGGGGATAGAAATACAGTATGAATTTAATTGATGAAAGGAGAAAGTACAAAAATGCAGTAAGTGAAGCAGGCAAAAAGGAATACAAATATCTCAAAAATGAGATCGACTGGAAGTGCAAAATAACTAAGCACGGATGGCTAGAGGACAAATGTAAGAATGTAGAGGCTTATCTCATGAGGGGTAAGATAGATACTGCCTACAGGAAAATTAAAGAGACCTTTGGAGAAAAGAGAACCACTTGCTTGAATATCAAGATCTCAGATGGAAACCCAGTTCTAAGCAAAGAAGGGAAAGCAGAAAGGTGGAAGGAGTATATAGAGGCTCTATACAGCGGCGACGTTCTTGAGGACAACATTATGGAAATGGAAGAGGATGTAGATGAAGACGAAATGGGAGATAAGATACTGCGTGAAGAGTTTGACAGAGCACTGAAAGACCTGAGTCGAAACAAGGCCCCGGGAGTAGACAACATTCCATTAGAACTATTGACAGTCTTGTGAGAGCCAGCCCTGACAAAACTCTACCACCGGGTGATCAAGATGTAAGAGACAGGCGAAATACCCTCAGACTTCAAGAAGAATATAATAATTCCAATCCCAAAGACAGCAGGTGTTCACAGATGTGAAAATTACCGAACTATCAGGTTAATAAGTCACAGCTGCAAAATACTAATGCGAATTCTTTACAGATGAATGGAAAAACTGGTAGAAGCCAACCTCGGGGAAGATCAGTTTGGATTCCGTAGAAATGTTGGAACACGTGAGGCAATACTGACCCTAAACTTATCTTAGAAGAAAGATTAAGGAAAGGCAAACCTACGTTTCTAGCATTTGTAGACTTACAGAAAGCTT
The DNA here is from genome assembly GCF_021461385.2 of Schistocerca piceifrons. Taxonomy (NCBI): domain Eukaryota; kingdom Metazoa; phylum Arthropoda; class Insecta; order Orthoptera; family Acrididae; genus Schistocerca; species Schistocerca piceifrons. The sequence goes on along the minus strand of NC_060146.1, from coordinate 27,017,820 downwards.
TTGACAATGTTGACTGGAATACTCTATTTAAAATTCTGAAGGTGGCAGGGGTAAAATACAGTGAGCAAAAGGCTATTAACAATTTGTACAGAAACCAGATGGCAGTTATAAGAGTTGAGGGGTATGAAAGGGAAGCAGTGGTTGGGAAGGGAGTGAGACAGGGTTGTAGCCACTCCCCGATGCTATTCAATCTGTATATTGAGCAAGCAGTGAAGGAAACAAAAGAAAATTTCGGGGTAGGTATTAAAATCCATGGAGGAGAAATAAAAACTTTAAGGTTCACCAATGACATTGTAATTGTCAGAGACAGCAAAGGTCTTGGAAGAGCAGTTGAACGGAATGGACAGTGTCTTGAAAGGAGGGTATAAGATGAACATCAACAAAAGCAAAACAAGGATAATGGAATGCAGTCGAATTAAATCAGGTGATGCTGAGGGAATTAAATTAGGAAATGAGACACTTAAAATGGTAAATGAGTTTTGCTATTTGGGGATCAAAATAACTGATGATGGCCGAAGTAGAGAGGATATAAAATGTAGACTGGCAATGGCAAGGAAAGCATTTCTGAAGAAGAGAAATTTGTTAACATCGAGTATAGATTTAAGCGTCAGGAAGTCATTTCTGAAAGTATTTGTATAGAGTGTAGGCATGTATGGAAGTGAAACATGGATGATAAATAGTTTGGACAAGAAGAGAATAGAAGCTTTCGAAATGTGGTGCTACAGAAGAATGCCGAAGATTAGATGGGTAGATCACATAACTAATGAGGAGGTACTGAATAGAATTGGGGAGAAGAGGAGTTTGTGGCACAACTTGACCAGGAGAAGGGATCACCAATTTAGTATTGGAGGGCAGCGTGGAGGGTAAAAATCGTAGAGGGAGACCAAGAGATGAATACACTAAGCAGATTCAGAAGGATGTAGGCTGCAGTAGGCACTGGGAGATGAAGAAGCTTGCACAGGATAGAGTAGCATGGAGAGCTGCATCAAACCAGTCTCAGGACTGAAGACAACAACAACAACAACAACAACAACAATTTAAGGATCAAATTTTTCTTCTCTACAGTCAGAATCTTCAATACTGCAGTCTAGTGCCCAGCACACTTTTCTTTCCAAAACATACTTCACCTTTTCTAGCTTCTTTTTGCCATATGAGGCCTGTGATTTGGAATGGAGTAAAGTTTTAAGAAAGAGCACCCTGTATCACATAAAGTTTTATTTGCATCCTCAATACTTTGACATTTTAGTACTGATTCGTGAAATATCACCCCCATGTCATATGCATCACTTTCATTTCTATTACCGATGTCAATTTTCTGTTCACAAATCTTACAACATTTTGTGCACAGTGTTTGGCCTGGTTTTACAGAGATTCTTTTAGCTCTTAATGTTTTAGACAAAGACAAGCAAACTGACCTCAAAGATTTTTTCACAGTTTGTGTTTTTTGAAAGGATCACAAGTTATTTGATTACTTTCCAAAACATTTAAGTAATAGTATTTGTGGTGTCAACCTGCAGTAGCACTTTCTTGATCTTGTGGAAACCTTATACTGGATCACAGCAATATCAAATCTCATTGGACTTTGCTCAGCTCTTCTACTTTTTGTAGATTTTTTACTAAGGTATAGGTTGTCAAATGACATGGTGTTTTTAGTAATTTTCCAACAGCGCATGAATTCACATTTTCCATTGCAATCAACTGAGCAGTAATTCACTGAAAACATACTTTATACAAGTGGAATGATAGGGCCACACCAGGAACGGATGTGACCTGTCTCACAGAAAGGCATAGAGCAACTGAAGCCAAATAGACTACTTGTTGCATGCTAGTTATTCTCAACAATGAGTTTCAGCAACTGTTGCATTGATTTCATGCCTATAAAGATTTCAAACAAGCTACTGCTGTCTAAGAACACTTTTTTATCACTGTGTGCAGGTGATTGGCTGAACACACAAATCACATATATTATAGTCCTTAAACAATTACTGAATTAGTCAAATGAAAGGAAATAAATTTCCACACTTAAAGTTAATTTGCTTGCCTAGAATGAGTTTTACTTAAAAATGCTAATTTGATACCCTTGCATCTGAGGCAGTGACACAGTGAGTGGATGAACTTACTTAAAATGATCCTTTTCAATCCCAGCGAAAAGTATTTTGATTTCAAATGTTTGTGTCAATTAGCTGAAGACAATTAAAAATTTTATTTTATTAGAAAACTTAGAATCCAGGAGATTATTTAAGACCAAAATCTGGTTCCCAGAAGGTTGGGGAAATGTGATATAAGCATTTTCTACACCCATGCAATTTTTTTGAAATTGAGAATTGACACACATCATTATTTTTTTTAAATTTTCTTTGTAACTTTATTGCTTAAATAATTACATGCCTGTAAAGGGTGACTTGAATTTGGTCATTGATCTGGTCGTGATGTTATCTTCAGCTTGCAGGGTTGCAATTGTGAACTTCAAAGAGTAATCCGCTCATCGCAAGATTTATGGGTTTCTCATTCTCCGTGGAGTACGTGTAGTGTTCCCATTTTCTCTTCTTCAGCTATTGCAAGACGCTGGTGAAGTCCTCTAAAGTTTTGGCCAAACTCTGATATAGGTCGTTTCCTGCTACTTTGAACCAGATTATTTCTTTTGTCGCTTCTTTGACTACTTCCAGCAGATTGATAAATGAGTTTTCAAACTTGATGATGATAGGGGAAGCCTACTTTGCTTTGGCAGAGCAGTTTGCAGCGGCTGCTGTGAGTCCGTCCTCCTCCTCAATGTTGTCTAGGGCTCGAAATAAGTTCCTCATCAGGGCAGGGTCTGCAGTTATAATGCGCCTCAGTGGAGTAGTCCTGATCAAGCCATCGGAGTTGGTTGTCCCTTTGGCTCTCTTACAGTTGCCTTCGGAGTGGGAGTCTCGTTTTTCCGTTTGCTGGACTCTGAGGTAACAGGCCATGTCTCCCAATCGGCTTGTAGTGCCAGAGACTCTGTGGCTGCTACTTCTACTTCTACTTCTACTACTACTACTACTACTACTACTACTACTACTACTACTACTACTACTACTTCTTCCTCCAAGGTGAACCTGACAATGTTTGGGGACACCTCTGCTCGGAGTGCTACCAGGGGTCGTCCTGATCTTGTAGATGGTTGTTAGGACTGGGAGAGGGAGGTGGTAGCGTTTTCCCATACATTGTGGCATGTAGAAGTTGGGAGGAAAGAGAATAGACATTTCTGGCCTACTGACTGTGGCCCGGCACCTCGTGAAGGGGCCCCGAATCACAGCGTTTCCTAACAGTTCCCAGGTGACCTGTGAATTGTTCGCAAACAATTCCCGGGACAACTGTGCTGAGTGAACTGCAGATTTTCCTGGCTCTTCACGACAGAATATTGCTTTCCCACACAGTGTGTGATCTCTGATGCAACCTTGCTTCTTGATTTCGTCTTTCTGGAGTGCAAGTTATTTCGTGAAGTCAGCCATTCTCGTAAACGTTCCTTAAATTTCAAGGCTGCTGCTTCTTGGCGCATAACGTTATTCACTAATATAGTAAGTCACCATGTGCCAGGCAACAAGAGTAAGGTACAATTATTTGCTGGATGTGTTCTCCACATCACACGTTGCAGGATGGTAGTTGTCATACACACATCAGAAACATAAATTGAAACGGCACCTACTACATCAAACGAATGCAATTTTCCCGTATTTACAGGGAATGTTCAGAGTTTAACGGATAAACGCACCTTGCTGACATTTTAAAAATGTCTCTTTCTTCCAATAGTTTGGATGCAAACCATATACGACCAGTGACAAAAAAAATATAGATTAAAATTAATTGTGAGCAGGATTCCAACCGTCGCGTCATACGCATTTGCCTCGTTCGCACAAAAGCTAACAATTTCACCCCCACGAACTCTAACGTCGAAGCACCTACGCATAGATACATCAGTTATATAACAGACGTGTAAAACTTCTCTTGTGATTTTCTTGGAACTGTCAGCACATTATGTTGTTTTAATGGCCTACTAAAGCATATGAAGTTTGAAATAAATCTGTGATCGAAACGTCACGGCCTCCCCTTGTTAGAATGGTGTTTTACTGAATACTATGAAGTTCTGAACTAAAACACATTTTTACAGAATGTTCTAGATCACCATCTCCACAGAAAATTAAAAACAGAAAACTGAAGCTATGCTGTCAAAAATTTGGAAACATCACCACTCACTCTGGCTGAATAAAAGTTACTGAAAAAAATTGGGAGGTAAATAATGTGGTCCATAGAAGCCAAGTGGAGTGCAAAAACTATGAAGTTTAACTACAGTAAAATATGAGAGGACCATATACATACATTCTAAGATGCACCACAAAGGAATTATCCTTTGTACATGTACAGACAAATGAATGATTATAATTTCAGAAGAAATGGATGATGTATTCAAGACAAACAGCTTCAAAAAATTAGCACCTCTGGCCCTTAAGCAAGCAGTTATTCAGCCTGGCATTGTTTGTGTTGCTGGATGTCCTCCTGAGGGGTATTGTGTCAAATTCTGTCCAATTGGTGGGTTAGATCATCACAATCCCGAGCTGGTTGGAGGGCTGTGCCCATAAAGGACCAAATCATCTCAATTGGGGAGAGATCCAGCAACCTTGCTTGCCAAGATAGGATTTGGCAAGCAGTAGAAACTCTCACCATGTGAGGAAGGGCATCACCTAGCTGAAATGTTCAGGATGGCTTGCCACAAAGGGCAACAAAATGGGTGTCAAATATTGTCGGCATACTGCTGTGCTGAAGAGTGGCCCTGATGATGGCCAAGGAGGTCCTGCTAAGAAAAGAAATGGCACTCCAGGCCATCACTCCTGGCTGTTGGGCCTTATGGTGAGTGATAGACAGGTTATCTCACCGCATCTCCAGGTATGTCTTAGGTCTGGACTCTCACTGACTGGAGTATACTTGTCTTTAGTCATGAGACCTACTTCGAACTGAGCTCCAATGACCATCAGAGGTGTGACTGACCATCAGAGGTGTGACTGAAGACACCCTGGACGGAGATGGGATTTATTTATTTATTTATTTAGCGTATGGGATACCAACCCGAATGTTGCGCACGGTATGGTCTGACAACCAGGACTGATGGTCCGGGATGTCATTTCTTTTCATAGCAGGACCTATTTGGTTGTCACCCATGGCACACACACAGCACAGCAGTAAGTAAACAATATTCTACTCCCAATTTTGTTGCCCTTCATGGGAAGCCATCCTGGGCTTACATTTCATGAAGGTAACGCCACCTGCACATAGCAAGAGTTTCTACTGCTTGTCTTCGTGGTTGGCAAATCCTACTTTGTTCGGCAAAGATGCCTCCCAATTCAGAATGTTTGGAGCATTATGGGTAGGGCCCTCCAACATGCCCAGGATTTGGCCATTTAACACGATATCCCTCAGAAGCGCATCCAACACCTCTCTCTATCAATACCAAGTTGAGTAATTGCTTGCATTAAGACCAGAAGTGGACCGATGCATTGCTGATTTGCTCAATTTGTGAACCTCTCACTCTCTTGCATAAATCATTTAAATTTTCTGAAATAGTATTTGTTTGCCTGCATATGTACATCACATCTCACCTCTATGGGAGGGGGGGAGAGTGGGGGGAAGGAGGAGAGAGAGAGAGAGAGAGAGAGAGAGAGAGAGAGAGAGAGAGAGAGAGAGAGAGAGAGATTTGGGGAGGGGGGAAGAAAATCCCTCTTTACCCAGTAATACACTTGAAGCATGAATAATAAGAACACACTACCTGAAACCCCCAGATTCTATGATGAAATACATATGATTGATTGATGACACAGTCGGCATACACAAATGTAGTGCTGGGAATGCATCGTTACAGAATCACTGATCAAAGTTCATTACTAGAGTTTTATTCTTAGCTAGAGTTTGCAGATTACACTAATGAAATTTGCACAATGACTGAAATGGAAAAAAAGGCAATTTATGCAACATGGATATTGAAGGTCAAACTGCTGGGCAAAATCCTATTTTTGTCAAAGAACTAATAACAAAGCACTTTGTACAGAAAGGCAGAAACAGCTAGTCAATTTTAAAATTATAGCAGACGCTACATCGCAGCGGAAAGTATAGCATCATGTTGACTGTTTACTCTATGTCTGAGTTGCTTCTTTTCCCTTTCTACATAACCAATGACAACTTATTCAGACATTCTTCTGTGCAGTAGCAATAGCTCTCAAGCAGATACGATTTCAGTTTTCGTTTTAAGTTAATTTTACTACCCATTACATTCTTTACACCACCGGGCGGGTGGTCAAATATTTTCATGACCGTACACCTCACTGCTTTCTGTGCAATACCAAAGCTGAGTGATGGACACAGTCAATAATTTATATTTCTAATAATCTATTCTGCAATGTTAATGTTTTCAAGTTGTGACTGTTCACAACAAACTTCATTTGAGAGTAAACATACTGTGAGGGTGTAGTCCTTATGCATCCCACTGTGTAATAAGCCGTCTACAAGTTTCCAAAGAGAAAACCACATATGTTAATTACATGCCTCTGTGCAACAAACATTACCCCTCAATGAAACATTTGTGAATGCAAACAAGAAAAGTCAACTTTGACGTTTTCATCTCCAAAACATTCATGGCTACACTTAAATGTGAACACTAAAAGTTTCCTATCTAACGTTCTTGGTCTATCAACACCTGTTGCCATCATTTTCATGTTATTAATGTTCAGCTTGTGTCTATGTGCAACTAAACAGCCAATTTTCATTCCCCTTAATTTACCGAGTCTGCTTCAGCATAACATACTTCCACGAACGATACAACAATAAATTAATTCAAAATGTGGCATGCAAAATGAAAAATGATTTTATTCAGATGCACAATGTTACATCCCGAAAAATACTGACATAGTTATAGTGTCTAAATGCAACACCAATTAACATATATCAAAATATTTTTTGGTGTAACCCACTAATTAAAGTCACCTGAAAGTCTTTTACACTGTACAAGAACTTCAATTTCCTGCACCAGAAGGTCACAATTGAAAATGCAAATCCTACTCCAGTAAAGAAAAGGGGGTCATCCCATGCCAAACTGAGCCTGAGGCTTATTTTTTGAAAAAATGCCAAATTTAACAATGTTATAGTTTTTCGAATCTACAAAAGTTGAATTTTACTGTCCTGAAAAAATTATAAAAATTACATAATTAGCTGAGGAAATATAGTTAAACAAAGTTGGCGATTCTACAGATGAGGATGGAAAACAAAAGGTTTGCTTTTTGTGTTGGCAGCTGTTTAAATTTGGGTTGCAGCGATTGTTGATGTTTTAATTGTTAAATTTCAAGAGCAGAATCTTATCTTTCTGACAAACTTCAGCTTTTAAAGAAAGGTAAGTTATTAAGTATGCAGCTAATTCACAAAAGTTACTAAGTATTTAGTGTCCCACCCGTGACAAAAAACATGAAAAAGTTTACCTTATAATGTAGCAATTATAGTAATTCTATATATTTTAGGTTAGAAGTAAGGAAAACAAATAAAAACATCCAATGAACCATAAGGCACCTTCTAAGTTGTAAATGATCATTTATAAATGTTAAAAGAAATTGTGTCCCACCCGTGACAGTTTTTTGGATGTTACTCAAATCTCAACCATGTAACACTTCTTGTTATTGTTAAGTTAAATTGGTTGATATAACAAGTGCTTTGATGATTTACACTAAATAAAAACTTACTGCTTATTCAGAAAATGGGGAAAACAACATCAGCAGAGCCTATGAGAAAACTTCGAGAAAAACTGAAGAAAGATACCAGCAAGTACAATGTCCATAAAGAAAAAGAAAGAGTGGGATAAAAGAAGAAGGGAAAATATGAAGATGAACGTATCCTCCAGTGAAAAATCTTTATTGGAATATCGAAAGAAGGAAGCTGAAAGAAAAAGAAGTACAGACTTAAACTAAAATCCGTATTAATTGAAGATCAGTCTGAGACCTGTATTTCCCAGTTAGGATCATAAATGTCCTCAGTCCCTTGGCAAAGCTGTTTCTCAGGTAAAGAAGTTGCTTCCTTCAAGCCCCTCAAAAAAATCAGCAGTAATAAAAAAGCTCGTAAGTGAAAGCTTACCTAAAAAGGTAGTAAAGCAGATTTTCCCAGTAGTGAAGAAAATATCTCGTAAACTTACAGGTGATAATCTGCTCAAAATACAAAATTTTTTTCACAAATGATGAAATCAACAGGCAGACACCTGGTATAAAGGATGTAAAGTCTATTGTAGACCATGAAACCGGGAAAAGAGTTAGCTTGCAGAAGCGTCACATGAATATGACAGTTAAGGAAGCATTTTTTCTTTTTAAGCAAGACGATCCAGATATTGATATCAAGATTTCAAAATTCTACGAGTTGCAGCCTAAAAATGTTATTCTAACGTCTCAAATGCCTCACAATGTATGTGTGTGCAGATATCATGCTAACTTCAACTTCATCATTGAAGCCATTCACAAAGAAATAGCTAGTTTCCCTGCTACTCACACTCACCTTATGAATCTTGTTTGCTGTGATGTAGAAAGTGAAATATGCATGACAAGTCAATGCAAGAAATGCACCAGGAATTTACACACATTAATAGATGGAAAGTTTGATTTGTGTGACATGATATCTTGGAGAAAATTGACCGAACATGAGTGTCACCCTTAACAGATCACTACCAGTGGAACACTTTGTGAAGCTCTCTCTGAACTTCAGTCTCAACTAAAAACATTCAAGGAGCACTTCTTTGTCAAAAGGATGCAATCTGGAGCTTTCAAGACTGTGAAAGCATCAGTTAGTGATGATGAAGTGATATTGCAAATAGATTTTGCAGAAAACTATGTAGCACTGGCACAAGATGAGATACAAAGTGCCCACTGGAGTCATACACAGATTACAGTGGTCACTATTTGTGTTTGGATGAAAACAGGGCTAGAGCCATTTGCAATTGTGAGCGATGAACTGTGTCATGACACGTACTCAGTTTATGAATGTTTGAAGAGTATAATAAGCAAGCTGTAACAAGACCTTCCCAATTTGACCTCGATACGAATTTTTTTCTGATGGTTGCATAGGTCAATTTAAGAACAAATTCACCATTTATAACCTCTGCTACATGATGCAAGACTTTGGAGTGTCTGGAGAATGGTTTTTCTTTGCAACATCACATGGGAAAGGTGCAGTGGATGACATTGGAGCTGTAACAAAAAGGGCTGCTTGGAATAAAGTTAAGCAAAGAAAAGGAATGCAATGCACAGGAATTTTTAGACTGTGCCAAATCATCTGTTTCTGGAATAGACTTTCTTCTTCTGACAAAAGATCATATTGATGAAAACAGAGACATTCTGGATGGCCGCTGGAAAGCTGTTAAAAAATAAAAGATATTCGCAGCAAGCATTACTTCAATGGTTACAATACCTGTAACCTAGTATGTAGTAGAACTTTCCTAAAATCAGATTTAGAGAAAGTGGAGGTTTTCCCACTTGCACCCAACATATATTCACTAGTCTACACAGATTCTGAGGTGAGTGATGAGGAATCATATCCTGATGTCCTGTTGACACCCAACTCTCAAGAAGTTACAGGTTCAGAACCAGCTGTGGAACACATCATGCCAGGAACATTTATTTTAGTTGAGTTCCAAACTGCAAGAAAGAAATCCACTACATATGCTGCAATTGCACAGAGAAGTGTAGAAGACAATGGGGAAATACAGATTATGTGTATGTGACCTGTTGGGGACTCAGCAAAGGTATTTAAAGCTGACGAGCAGGATGTATCCTACATCGAGTTTAAACAAGTTCTTGCTATTCTCCTGAATCCAAATGTCAAACATGTTAGGGACACCTTATATTATGATTTTCCCGGCAATTTAGACATTTTCGAAAGTGGGTGAGAGGTCAAGTGTATTTTTTCAAAGTGGTACATTCGTCACGTGAAATAATTAAGTACTCAGAACTGTAAACTAATAACTATACCAAAATTTATGTTATTTATAAGCAACAAAAATGTTCTACGAAGTTATTAAAACTTAAAGTGCCCTCTAAGTATATGTTACCTACTGATTCACAGCTAACTGGCATAATAAAATCAGTTTAAATAAAAAAATAAATAAATAAATAAATAAACAAAACAGATTGTACTTCACACGAGTCCCACCCGTGACAATTCCTTGTCCCACCCGTGACAGTCTTTGATTGCAATGATTGTAAGTAAGTACTACTAATCTAATATTTATTGATATTATGTCATGGAGAGAATTGTTTTATTAATGTGAATTCAATATTTTCAAAAGAAAATAAGTGCATAAATCACAAAATTCTTCTAAAATGTTGGTGGTTATTCAATGCTACGTCTATTTACTGTCCCACCCGTGACAAAGTTTTAAAGATGAATAACAGCTCAATTTGAAAACTTCTGACATTCAGATTTAAAGGGAAGGTAAAACAATTATTTGTAAGGCAACCAGTCAATCTTTACTTTATTTCTATTTATACTTTATGTTATATCAGCATCTGATTGTTGAAAAACGTAGTGCAACTGTCCCACCCGTGACAATGGCATCCCCCAAGGGCAATATGGTACCATAATGAAATGTTTGCTTAGAGAATAAATAAAGAGGAAAGGAGACATAAAAAATAATAGCAATAAGGTCTGCCTGTACTACGCGGAAATTACATTTCAGACTTTTGTCATCCTCCACGTCCTTACGGAGGACCTCACTATGAGTCTGCATAATAAGATACGTATTTAATTTAACCCAGAGCTTCATCAGATCATGAAGGTGAAGCCTCTACTAGCCTCATAAGCTGCTACTGATACATATTTTTAAAGTTAATTTGTTATCCATACAAGTTATGTTTTGGACAAGATTTAAAACACCTAAAGAAACTCGTTTCCACATTGACGGGGATTATTTTTTTATATTTATTGTTTCAGAACTTTGTACGGACCTTAAGCTATCGACTGTATTGAAACAGCATGACTATAGTTTATTTAATCGTTAATACACAACATTCAGGAAATGATCATTCATTCTCCACAAATCGATGACCAGCGAAAAGGGCCATAATAATCGAGCACAAACTGTGGCAGCCTATCTACAAATTTGGGCTTTCGTATAATAAGAATAAACATTCACAGTTAACACTGTAAAACCGAGTTTTAGTAAACAATACGCAGCTTCACTATTTGTGTTCCAACAGAGAATATTAATTTATTCGAATCAAGTCGGACGAGAACATGCTATCGACCCTCTGTCGTAAACGTATTTGTTACATGTTTTCACGTCGAACACTTTCCACTACAATCTACAACATAGAGGAATCAATGAAATGCCTAGATTCCACAAAACTGTCATACATAAGTTGCGCTATTACGCAGAGCACACTCAATGAAAAGCTTGTACATAGTTTCCAAGTACGGTGCATGTTTAAATTAAAGAACTGTCTTCCTTCCTTCGCTTTGTGATGTATTAACACTGTGGTCTGAGTTATCTTCGGGCCTAAAAATCTGTGTGTTACAAGATTGAGGTTATTACTTTCTTTTTCTGGTAACTTCTTAAACTGGCCAACTTTAAAACTAAATCTGTGGAATCTGAGTACATAATAAAAGCACACGCTGTAATTACTAAACTTACGTAAGAAACAGCATAATAGTTGTAGCAGCAATAACGCTCAATTTAAGTCAGTACACGCGCCGCCACTTACTCGTATTGACACCACGTGACCACTGACCAGCACTTACCAGTATCGCCAACTCTAAAAAAAAAAACCGAGTTGCTAGATTCAATAGCAATAGCACAGTCTAACATAACAGTCGCGACACTTCGCCTATATTTTGTTGCCTACAGCGCCCCAAGCGGCCGGTAGGCTGAACTGTGAGTTCGGCGCGATCGTGAAAGCGAATAGTGATTGTTTATTTTGATTTATACAATGGTTTTTACCATCGGGAGCGTTTGTAGCGCAATAAATTGCAGCAACAACAGGAAGAAGACACAACAGCTGTCTTTTTTTAGGTTTCCTTAGGATCCTGGGAGGTATATACCATCATGTTACTAAACTGTATCGTCAGGATTCACTTGCAAACTATATGTGTATAAATGATGAATGTTTCGTTTTAGGAGCAGAAAATGGCTAGTTAATAGCAGACGAGAAGACCTTATGAAGAAAGACCCACTTTACCTGCATAATAATACTAGGTTTTGTTCGCTACATTTCGAACAAAACCAGTTCATGAAAGCAGACAATAACAAACTCGTTTGGAATGCAGTACCCACACTGTTTGACATTCCAAATAAGCCCTCTCAACTGACGATGAAGAAGAAACTGCCACAAAGATTCGACAGTCAATCTAAAGCTGTAAAACAGTACTATGACACAGAAGCAGCCAGTTCGACTCTCCATGCATCAGTGCCAGATTTGTGTTAATCATCAACACAGATCTGCTTTGACGATGAAGTGGTTAAATTAAGTGTAGCTGTTTGTGTCTTACAAAAGCGTGTGAAGTGTCAGAATGTGCAGAAGCGAAACTATTACGGGACAAGGAAAGTGCCTACAGACAGATTAATTGTCTTTAACTATAATCTGTTACGTTGTTTAGTTTTTATAATGTTCATAGAACTGAATATTCTTTCCACTTCTGCATTTGGATGCGGTAGGCATACAACAGTCATTGCTAGCTGTGAGATCAAAGAAAAAGGGTTCTCCCCTGCGGCATTTTTATACTGCAAAACCTCACTCCAAAATCGAACAGTGTTAGTAGTGTTATTCCACCTAACGAAGTTGATATTATGCCATTCTTGCAGCATACAGTCTATGAAATCGCCACTAAAACCCAATTCTTTGGCTACATCCGGTACAGCATTATTTTTATTCACTTTTAGTGTTTCTTCAATATTCAGCATTGACATTCTTTTCAGTATCGTAACTTTGTTGAGAGGCCAGACAAACGTGTGGTTGCTGAAGAGGGGCAGCAGCCATTTCAGTAGTTGCAGGGACAACAGTCTGGATAATTGACTAATCTGGCCTTGTAACACTAAACAAAACGGCCTTGCTGTGCTGGTACTGCAAACGGCTGAAAGCAAGGGGAAACTACAGCCATAATTTTTCCCGAGGGCACGCAGCTTTCCTGTATGGTTAAATGATGATGGCGTCCTCTTGAGTAAAATATTCTGGAGGTAAAATAGTCCCACATTCGGATCTCCGGGCGGGGACTACTCAAGAGAACATCGTTTTCAGGAGAAAGAAAACTGGCGTTCTATGAATCGGAGTGTGGAATGTCAGATTCCTTAATCGGGCAGGTAGGTTAGAAAATTTAGAAAGGGAAATGGATAGGTTAAAGTTAGATATAGAGGGGAAATAGCGAAGTTCGGTGGCAGGAGGAACAAGACTTTTGGCCAGGTGAATACAGGGTTATAAATACAAAATCAAATAGGGGTAATGCAGGAGTAGGTTTAATAATGAATAAAAAAAAAAAATAGGAGTGTGGGTAACCTACTACAAACAGCATAGTGAACACCTTATTGTGGCCAAGATAGACATGAAGTCCACGCCTACTACAGTAGTACAAGTTTATATGCCAACTAGCTCTGCAGATGAAGAAATTGATTAAATGTATGACGATATACAAGAAATTATTCAGGTAGTGAAGGCAGACGAAAATATAGTAGTCATGGGTGACTGGAATTCGAGAGTAGGAAAAGGGAGAGAAGGAAACATAGTAGGTGAATATGGATTCGGAGTAAGAAATGAAAGAGGAAGCCACCTGGTAGAATTTTGCACAAAGCATAACTTAATCATAGTTAACATTTGGTTCAAAAATCATAAAAGAAGGTTGTATACGTGGAAGACTCCTGGAGATACTAGAAGGTTTCAGATAGATTATATAATGGTAAGACAGAGATTTAGGAACCAGGTTTTAAATTGTAAGACATTTCCAGGGGCAGATGTGGACTCTGACCACAATCTATTGGTTATGAACTGTAGATTAAAACTGAGGAAACTGCAAAAAGGTGGGAATTTAAGGAGATGGGACCTGCATAAACTGAAAGCACCAGAGGCTGTACAGAGTTTCAGGGAGAGCATAAGGGAACAATTGACAGGAATTGGGGAAATAAATACAGTAGAAGAAGAAAGGGTAGCTCTGAGGGATGAAGTAGTGAAGGCAGCAGAGGATCAAGTAGGTAAAAAGAAGGGGGCTAGTAGAAATCTTCGGGTAACAGAAGAGATACTGAATTTAATTGATGAAAGGAGAAAATACAAAAATGCAGTAAGTGAAGCAGGCAAAAAGGAATACAAACGTCTCAGAAACTAGATCGACAGGAAGTGCAAAATGCCTAAGCAGGGATAGCTAGAGGAAAAAAGTAAGGATGTAGAGGCTTATCTCACGAGGGTAAGATAGATACTGCTTACAGGAAAATTATAGAGACCTTTGGAGAAAAGAGAACCACTTGCTTGAATATCAAGAGCTGAGATGGAAACCCAGTTCTAAGCAAAGAAGGGAAAGCAGGAAGGTTGAAGTATATGGAGGGTCTATACAAGGGCGATGTGCTTGAGGACTATATTATGGAAATGGAAGGGGATGTAGATGAAGATGTAATGGGAGATATGATACTGCACGAAGAGTTTGACAGAGCACTTAGAGACCAGAGTTGAAACAAGGCCCCAGGAGTAGACAACATTCCATTAGAAACTACTGACGGCCTTGGGAGAGCCCTGACAAAACTCTACCATTTGGTGAGCAAGATGTAGGAGACAGGCGAAATACCCTCAGACTTCAAGAACAATATAATAATTCCAACCCCTAAGAAAGCAATACTGACTTTAAGACTTATCTTAGAAGAAAGATTAAGGAAAGGCAAATCTACATTTCTATCATTTGTAGACTTAGAGAAAGCTTTTGACAATGTTGACTGGAATACTCTCTTTCAAATTCTGAAGGTGGCAGGCGTAAATTACAGGGAGCGAAAGGCTATTTACCATTCGTACAGAAACCAGATTGCAGTTTTAAGAGTGGAGGGAAGGGAGTGAGACAGGTTTGTAGCCTCTCGCCGATGTTACTCAATCTGTATATTCAGCAAGCAGTAAAGGAAACAAAAGAAAAATTCAGAGTAGGTATTAAAATCCATGGAGAGGAAATAAAAACTTTGCAGTTCGCTGATGACATTGTAATTCTATCAGAGACAGCAAAGGACTTGGAAGACCAGTTGAACAGAATGGACAGTGTCTTGAAAGGAAGATATAAGATGAACATCAACAAAAGCAAAACTAGGATAATGGAATGTAGTCGAATTAAGTCGGGTGATGCTGAGGGAATTAGTTTAGGAAATAAGACACTTAAAGCACTAAAGGATCTTTGCTGTTTGGTGAACAAAATAACTGATGATGGTCGAGTAGAGAGGATATAAAATGTAGACTGGCAATGGCAAGGAATATGTGGTGTCACCGCCAGACACTACACTTGCTAGGTGGTAGCCTTTAAATCGGCCGCGGTCCGTTAGTATACGTTGGACCCGCGTGTCGCCACTGTCAGTGATTGCAGACCGAGCGCCACCACACGGCAGGTCTAGAGAGACTTACTAGCACTCGCCCCAGTTGTACAGCCGACTTTGCTAGCGAAGCTACACTGACAATTACGCTCTCATTTGCCGAGATGATAGTTAGCATAGCCTTCAGCTACGTCATTTGCTACGACCTAGCAAGGCGCCATAGCATTTGATAATTCATATTGTGAAGCATGTACAGTAACGAGAGATGTTCTACAATTGTGGATTAAAGTTAAATATTACATCCACTACGTACTTTACTTGCTACTATACATTCCCTTAACTGTTCCAGACCTCACGCCAGTCTGCGTGTAATTAAACGCGTGCATTTTGGCCTCCTCTAGCAACACGGTGTTGGCTCTTCTGCAAACACTTCAGAATATGTGTCTGAAGAAGAGAAAATTGTTAACATCGAGTACAGATTTAAGTGTAAGGAAGTCGTTTCTGAAAGTATACGTTCACTATGCCGTTTGTAGCAGCTTACCCACACTCTTATTTTCCTATTCATTATTAAAGCTACTCCTGCATTACCCCTATTTGATTTTGTATTTATAACCCTGTATTCACCTGACCAAAAGTCTTGTTCCTCCTGCCACCGAACTTCACTAATTCCCACTATATCTAACTTTAACCTATCCATTTCCCTTTTTAAATTTTCTAACCTACCTGCTCGATTAAGGGATCTGACATTCCACGCTCCGATCCATAGAATGCCAGTTTTCGTTCTTCTGATAACGACGTCCTCTCGAAAAGTCCCCGTCCGGAGATCCGAATGTGGGACTATTTTATCTCCAGAATATTTTACCCAAGAGGACACCATCATAATTTAATCATACAGTAAAGCTGCATGCCCTCAGGAAAAATGAAGAGAATAGAAGCTTTCGAAATGTGGTGCTACCGAAGAATGCTGAAGATTAGATGGGTAGATCACATAACTAATGAGGAGGCACTGAATAGAATTGGAGAGAAGAGGAGTTTGTGGCACAACTTGACAAGAAGAAGGGATCGGTTTGTAGGACATGTTCTGAGGTATCAAGGGATCAGAAATTTAGCATTGGAGGGCAGTGTGGAGGGTAAAAATCGTAGAGGGAGACCAAGAGATGAATACACTAAGCAGATTCAGAAGGATGTAGGTTGCAGTAAGTACTGGGAGATGAAGAAACTGCACAGGATAGAGTAGCATGGAGATCTGAATCAAACCACTCTCGGGACTGAAGACCACAGCAACAACAACAACAACAACAACAGCTTGTCTTTTGGGTGAAATGGAGAACCAATTGTAGGTTTCTCGTACAAGAAACTACGTTTCTAGGTATGGTATTCACTGAGGCATGCGAAACTGCAAGCTGAAGAGAGTGACAAATGCAACGGATCAATACCAAATGCTTCAAACCATATTCTCTCTTGAGTTGTTCGAAAAGCCCATTGTTTATTCCAATGATTGCAGAAGCATTATCTGTCCCAATTCCTACCATATTAGCGATTGGAAGTTTGAGATCTTTCAAAGAATTCACAAGAACAGCAGCCAGATTTCTTGCATCTGCAGTTTCTACTACACCGAGTTTGAGAAATGCTGATCTAATGGTTTGGTTGTTTACACTATAGTACAGTATAACGATACCTAGCATTTTAGATATTGATACATCTGTGGATTCATCTATTAGTACACTGTATTTTTGGTTACCTATATCTTCAACCAATGATTGTGTAAAATGTGGAGCCAAAACTTCAGTTATAATGTTAGAGCACTTTGTACGATGTAATTGCATGTTTTTAGCGCTCTCTTCACCAGAAAACACCTTCTTGCACAGTATTCCTAAATGATCTACAGCTAAAATAGAACAATGTTCAGCAATAAACAAAGAAAGGGCGCCTTCCGCTCTGCTTGCTATTCTAACTGTAGTTTTCTGAACAGTTTTCACAGGTAAGGTGGTTTGTGTTTTTTTAATCAATTTTTTGTTTATGCTTAACAGTTTTCGAATGCTTTCTAATATCACACAATTTAGCATAAAACTCTGTTGCACATACTTGACATCTTGCTTTGGGTAAGTCTCCAATGACTGGTTTCAGCCACCCATTGAATTCAGGTCCTGCTTCACACTCATCCCGATATTTTTGAGGGTACTGCTCTTCTTCTGCGGTAAATCCATTATGTAAGCCACCACAACATAACTTTCACCAATTTATAATCACTTAAAATACATTAAAACTCAGGCGAACAGAGGTCATGAAACAATTTACTCACTCGGTAACTCGATATCAGTCCTATTGTTCATTGTTTAAAACGTTATAATGTCTGAGATACCCCCACCGAATTGTTCTTGCGTTACCACTGTGCATGTGGTAATAATTTGACTGCGAGTTAACATTTCGAAAAATTAGAGGTTGCTGGACAGAAATGTATTTTATTATACTTAATATTACGTATGTTTTTTGTCAATTCGAAAAATAAAGGGAGTTCACAAGCTGAAGAATTATAGATCGATACGCTACCGACGATAACAGGCTAGTGGGTAATGAATAATGAATTGTTCTATAGTCAAGGTTTTCTCACTCTGTAGGCAATTCCTACATTCCTCTGTAGGCAATTCCCACATTCAGGTTTACTAAATGCTGAACAATGCTACATGATCTGCTAAGAACTTAATTTAACTTAGTAAATCTAGAACAAAGTCAGTGTAGCACCCATTCTGTAGTTAAAATCTTAGTTTTGTCAATGAAAATACTGGTCCAAACTAGTTTTGATTTGTACTTCAAAAGTCGTCAGTACTCCAAAAGTCGCCATATTAGTCGCTAAATAGTTTTTTTGTCGCCAAGACGAAGGCAAAAGTCGCCATTTCTAGCGACAAAGTCGCTAAATTGGCAACACTGGCTCTAACAGAAGCGTCCAACGTGAAAATCGGTAACAAAACAAACCCGTTGGCGCCAAACCAAATGTGAAGCCAGGTTCACATTGACTATGTATGTATGTATGTATGTGTGTGTGTGTGTGTGTGTGTGTGTGTGTGTGTGTGTGTGTGTAAGTACAATCTAACTTCTGCACCATTTCAGTGCAGTAAGGCCATGGGCATTAGGAATGTTAGTGTACAGGGCATCAATAGTGACGAGCAGGTCACCATGTGGCAAAGGGACAGGAACTGTGGAGAGTCGGTCTAGGAAATGATTGGTATCTTTTATATAGGAGGATAGGTTCCAGGTAATAGGTTGAAGGTGTTGGTCTACAACAGCAGAGATTCTCTCAGTGGGGGCACAGTAACTTGCCACATGGGGCGTCCTGGGTGGTTGGGTTTATGGGCTTTAGGAAGCATGTAGAAAGTGGGAGTGCAGGGAGTGGTAGAGGTAAGTAGAGAGATGGACTCTGGGGAGGGGTTCTGGGATGGGCCTAAGGATTTGAGTAGTGACTGGAGATCCTGTACCTATGTTTTTCTTCCCAACTTCTGTTATGGCCCTTTTTAGGGATTTCCATTCCTCTTCAACTGTACTGCCTACTGAGCTATTCCTTATTGCTGTATCTATGGCCTTAGAGAATTTCAAGCGTATCTCGTCATACCTTAGTACTTCCGTATCCCCCATCTGTGCATTTTGATTCTTCCTGACTAATGCTTTAACTTTAGCCTACTGTTCATCACTACCATGTTGTGATTTGAGTCTATATCTGCTCGTGGGTACACCTTACAATCCAGTATCTGATTTCGGAATCTGTGCCTGACCACGATGTAATGTAACTGAAATCTTCTCATATCACCCGGCCTTTTCCAATTATGCCTCCTCCTCTTGTGATTCCTGAACAGAATATTCGCTATTACTAGCTGAAATTTATTACAGAACTCAGTTAATCTTTCTCCTCTCTCATGCCTTGTCCCAAGCCCATATTCTTCTCCTTCCCCTACAACTGCATTCCAATCCCCCATGACTATTAGATTTTCATCTCCCATTACATACTGTATTATCCTTTCAGTTTCTTCATATATTTTCTCTATCTCTTCATCTTCAGCTTGCGATATTGGCCTGTATACCTGAACCATCGTTGTCGGTGTTGGTTTGCTGTCGATCCTGATAACCATAACCTTATCACTGAACTGTTCACAGTAACACACTCTCTGCCCTACCTTCCTGTTCATAATGAATCCTACTCCCATTATACTGTTTTCTGCTGCTGTTGATTCTGCCCTATGACCAGAAATCCTAGTCTTCTTTCCACTTCACTTCACTGACCCCTTCTATGTCTAGACTGAGCCTTTGCATTTCCCTTTTCAGGTTTTCCAGTTTCCCTACCTCATTCTAGCTTCCGACATTCCATGCCCCAGCTCGTAGGCTGTTATTATTTCGTCGATTATTCAATCTTTTTCTCATGGTAACCTTTCCCTTCGCAGTCCCCTCACAGAGATCAGAATGGGGGACTATCTAAAGGAGATATCATCACGGCACTTCTTCAGTTACAGGCCACATATCCTGTGGATACACGATGCATGATTATTTGGAAAATCTGTTGTTGTTTCTGTCCGCTGGCGATGTTTCTCTCTGTGCTCCTGCAAGGAGCATGTCAGTTGTGTGGTCCCTCTAAATACAGGCCACTACGACATTTCTCCCCTTGGGAAAAAATGCACAACACCACAAACGTCCATAGGAGCAGGGGCATCCTGGTCGATGTCCATCGATTCGTGGCTGGCAGGGGTGGGAGGTGGCTACTCAGTAAGGGCAGCCAGTGGCGGAGACAGCGGCTGAGGTGGAGATGGAAGCGGAGGTTCCGCCAGAGTGCTGCCAGCGATAGGCACTGGCAGCTCCCCTGGGGCATCGTGGTCCACCAGAGGGGGTGGAGCAGGATGAGGTGCCAGCAGGCAGTGGAACCATCAGCCCACTGGGAGACACTATCGGTTGGCGGAGAGCTCAGTGATGACCACAGGTGCCCAGTGAGCCCACGGATGAGAGAAGATCCGCACACAGGCCTCCTGCCCGACATGAAAGGAGTGTGCCGATGTACGGGTGGGAGGGTGAGAAGCCTCGAGAACCAGGACAGATAGGAGAGAGTGGAATGGCCGACCGTGAAGTATCACCACTGGACTTTCACCAGCATGGGGAGACAGCGTGGTATGTAGCCAAAAGAATAACACGGCGTCCAGTGGGTGATGGCTCAGGAGCTTGCCACTCTGGGTCTTGAAAATCTACACAAAACATTCTGCCTGCCCATTTGACGCAGGATGATCAGGGGCAGTCTGGATGAGGGAAATTCCATTGGCAGTACAGAATTGCTTAAACTCAGCCAAAGTAAACTGTGGACCATTATTCATAACAATCGTTTTTTGGGGAGTCTCTCATAGCAAAAAGGCTCCGGAGAATTTTGATAGTCTCAGTAGAAGTGGTGTTCGTGATTCGGGAGACTTAAGGGTATCCTGACCCAGAGTCGATCAGTATGAGCCACTGGGAACCATGAAACGGCCCTGCAAAATCCAAATGGAGAAGTTTCCACAGAGCAGCTGCTTCTGGCCACGAAAAATACTTGCGCGGGGGTGCTGCCTGACGTATTAGGCATGTGGTGCAGGCTGACACGAGGGAGGTAATATCTTTAACCAAACTGCGCCAATAAAGATATCGGTGGGCCAGCTGTTTGGTGAGGACAATGCCCCAATGGCCAGCGTGGAGGAGGTCGAGGATCCAGTGGCGCAACATTTGGCGGCAGAGAGCTTGCAGTGTCTGGCCCTGAGCAATGGCCCACCAGACCGCTTCGGCATCCAATGGAAGCGCATCCAGAGCTGCGTCCACGTCCAGTTCCACATGGAAACAAACCAAGGGGGAGGCGTCAAACTCACAGTCCGCCTGGGCAGGCAGGCGGGACAGAAAATCTGCGTTTGTGTGCTGTTCAGAGGTGCGATAAACAATATCAAAGTCGTATGTCGACAGGAAGAGCGCCCAACGCTGGAGGCAGCGCGCCGTCTGGATGGGCACTGCAGCACCTGGGTGAAGCAAAGAAATCAAAGGTTTGTGATCGGTCTGCAGAGTGAAATGACGACCATACAAAAAATCGTAGAATTTCATCAGGGCGAAAACCAGTGCCAAGGCTTCCTTTTCAATTTGACTATATTTGGTTTGAGCGTCAGTCAGTTTTTTGGATGTGAAAGCCACCGGCTTCCCGACGCCGTCGACCATGTGCTAGAGGACCACACCCAGGCCACAGTCCGAGGCAGCGGCGGCGACGACGAGGGGCAGGGAAGGATCGTAAGTCGCCAGACAAGGAGGGTGGGAGAAAGCCTGCTCACACGCCTTGTTGCAAACCAACGCGCACCCTTGCGCAGTAACCTGGTCAGGGGCGCCGAAATCTCGGCGGCGTGGGGTATAAAACGCCGCTAATAGTTGATTTGACCGAGGACAGATTGCAGTTGCTTCACGTTGGTGGGAGGAGGCAGGTTTTGAATCACCTCGACATATTCCTACGAGGCGTGGAAGTCCCGGGCATCAATCGTGAACTCGAGATAACTGACCTCTCGCAGAAAGTCACACTTTTCCTTCCGGCAACGCAGATTAGCCTCGGAAAAATCCGGAACAGCCGTCCACTGCGGACGAGCCACCGACGTTGACATCGTCCATATAATTTGGCGCACCAGGCACCTGGCTTGTGAGGTGCCTCAGTAACTTTGCTTAATTGTGCCACGTACGAACCATTAGGTTCACCACTCCTTTCTAAATCTAGCAAGCACCTCACCACACTGCTTACAATGGACAGGAAATTGCAGTGCTTGAAAAGCATAATTTGCCTGCCACTTACAAGTCTCACACTGGGACAGCGAATTTTATAACTTTGTAGCGCATGTTACACTGAAAGACAATCCACAGCCTACGTTTTTCGGGGCTCGCCCCGTTCCAATTGCTTTAAGAGACCAAGTAGCCAGTGAATTGAAAGAACTGCAAAGATAATGGTGTAACTATTCCCATTCAAGCTAGTCAATGGTCCAGCCCTCTAGTTTTGTTGCCTAAGCGTTCTGGTTGCATTCGCATTTGTATCCACAGTCAAACCATAGACAATAGTTGACACATATCCGTTACCTAGCCCTGAGGAACTCGTGGGCAGTCTTGGTGCGGGACGTTACTTTTCTAACACAGATTTGTGTGATGCCTACTTGCAAATTCCATTGGATGAAGAA
The DNA here is from genome assembly GCF_021461385.2 of Schistocerca piceifrons. Taxonomy (NCBI): domain Eukaryota; kingdom Metazoa; phylum Arthropoda; class Insecta; order Orthoptera; family Acrididae; genus Schistocerca; species Schistocerca piceifrons. Next base: position 26,995,113 of record NC_060146.1, on the reverse strand, counting down.
TCACAGAAAGTGTTTGTCGTAAATACGCACTTAGGACTGTTCAAGTATTTACGTTTGCCTTTCGGCAGTGCTTCTACACGCACCATTTTTCAACGTTAGTTGGAACAGCTGACTGCAAAGGTCCCATTTTTTTTTTTCAAACCAACAACCTCCTTTCTAGTCTCCATGAGCAACTAGTTTTTCAAACTACCTTGACGATATTGTCGTCTCAGGTCGTACACCAGAGGAACATACTGCCAATCTGCATTCACTTCCTCGAGTTTTGTCTGAAGCAGGACTCAGGTGTCCTCTCAAAAAGTGTCACATTTTTCAAACTGAACTACAATACGTAGATCATGTGATAAACAGTCAGGGAATGCACCCACTCCAATCTCATTCGCCTGGAATCCGTGACCTGCCTGTTCCTCGCAATGTGTCTAAACTGCAGTCAGTATTCAGCAAGATCATACTACATTCGGTTCATACCGAGAGTGTTAAGATGCATTTCAGAAACTCAAAAATTCTTTGCTTAGTGTCAGATGTCTAGTTCATTTTGACCCTGCCAAGCTAGTAAATGGTTCAAATGGCTCTGAGCACTATGGGACTTAACTTCTGAGGTCATCAGTCCCCTAGAACTAAGAAGTACTTAAACCTAACAGACCTAAGGACATCACACACATTCATGCCCGAGGCAGGATTCGAACCTGCGACCGTAGCGGTCGCGAGGCGCCAGCTGTAGCGCCTAGAACCGCTCGGCCATTCCGGCCTGCCCAAGCCAGTAATTTTGCAACCGTCTTCCTACGGAATCGGCGCTGTGCTTTCGCACAGAATCGGTGCACAAGACAGACCAATTGTTTTTTCCACAAAGTTGCTAACTCAAACTCAGTGCAGTTATTCTCAAATAGAAAAAGAGGCTGTCGCTATTGTGTATGGTGTGACCAAATTCCATCAATACTTGTATATTCACAAGTTCGTTTTAGTGACAGTCACAAGCCTTTGCAGTCCTTGCTTCATCCATTAAAGCCAGTTCCTACACGGACTGATCAAAAATTGCAATGGCGGGCTTTGTTGCTTTCGCATTGTGAATGTGAAATTGTGTGCAGACCTACGGCAAAGCATGGCACTGCAGACGCCTTATCTCGCTTTCCGACTGGCCCAGGCTCTGACCTGTCTGCCGCATCTCGTTGCCAAGCCGATGCGCAGGACTCCGATTTCCTGGAATTTTTCCCCTTGCACCACAGAAAAATTGCGCAGGCCACGGAAGCAGACTCAGATCTAAAGACTTTGTTGCATTACATTCGCACGTCTTGGCCTCGTTCATTGAACAGTATCCAGAACTCAGTTGTGCGCCGGTATTTTGCACGTCGGCATAACGTTTCAGTTCAACAGGGTGTGATTCTCGTTCAAAATGACAGCGGACAATCGCGTGTGCTTATTCCCAAAGTGTTGCAAAAGGATGTGTTGCGATTGCCCCACCGAGGACATTGCGGAATTGTTCGCACTAATCAGTCAACGCGCTGGCAGTGAAGTCATCTGTTCAATGTGGGCGTTCAGCCCACATTGAACAGATGACGTCACTGTGACGGGCATGCGCGGAAAACCAATCCGCTCCGCCACAGACATCCTCAGTTTGGCTCATGGCTCAAGCTGCCATGGCAACGCGTGCATATAGACTTTGCAGTACTATTTTCGAACACCCGTTGGCTCATAGTGGTAGACTCTTTTATTTTACTAAGTTCCCATTCGCGGTGCCTATGGCTTCTACCACATCACGTAGCACCATTAAAGCGTTGTCCTCCATATTTTGCATAGAAGGTTTGCCGGAAGCACTTGCGAAGGACGACGGAGCACCGTTCATTTCATGTGATTTTGAGCAGTTTTGTGAACGCAACGCATTCGTCATCTAACAAGTGGTCCGTTTCAGCTCCAGTCCAATGGAGAAGCAGAACGCTTCGTACGCACTTTTGAACAACAGATGGCAAAGATTCGCGTCACCCACACACAGGAACAGGCGCTGCAACCCTTTCACGCCGCCTATCGCTCTCACCCACGAGTCGGACCGTGACCGGCGAAACTTACGCATTCCCGCCTCCATCCGACGCTGCTACACCTAGCACAGCACATGGCGCCACCAATATTCTGCAAGTATCGCTTTGCGCCGCGCGATCTTGTTCTTTTCAGGGTTTGTGGCAACCGTGGGCTCTGGGAAAGAAGCGTGATCGAGAAATGTACTCGATTGCAGGTCCCGATGCTTTGCAGCGCCGCCACCAGAACCAAATTCGTGTGCGTCATTTGCCCCGTGATTCTACTACATTTCTTCCCTCAGATTCACAGCCGCCCGCTGGTGCACCAGGGCACCCCAGGAGGAGCAGACGGACGCCCCCGCTAACCCCACTCGCCGACCCGACGGACCTGGACCCACCATCACTGTCGCCGTACCCGTCACCGTCGCGTCATAGCCCCAGGACACGCCCTCAGGCCTAGACGTTTGCCCTGGCAGCAGTGTTTTGGAGGATGTTCCTGTTGCATCGCAAGCCAGATGGCGAGGTACGGTCGAGAGTACTTCTTCCTCCAGAGTCGTGGCTCCAGGTTCATCTCCACATTCAGCGTCACGCCTCCCTCCCCACTGTCAGTCGCATCTTCCCTACACGACAACGGTGCAGCATTTCGGGGTGAGAGGAATGTGCTGGCGTGAGCTGGTAAGCTGTCACCAGCATACTGGACGGCAAAGGTGGCAGGGGAACAGTAAGTAAGGGAAATGCCAATTGAAAGACAACCATAGTTTTGCCCCTGAATGTATACTTGCTCCTGATGTACGCCCCACTACTCATGCCCCTCTATGTTGTCAAGACCCTATCATAGTTGTAGCAGTACGATTATGTTTCTACAGGAAATGTCTTTCCTGAGTGGGCTAACAATTTAAGAGTTTACTTTGTGCATCAATGGTGCAGTGACTTAAGCACTTTTCCTATGGTGTTGTTATGGTCAAGCGGCGGCATGCCAGTGGCGAACGACAGGGAAGAGAAGGCTGAGAGAAGAAGTCAGACAATCACACGCTGACCGAAGTCCCTTTCAGGACGACAACGCGACAGTAGCGGCCCCTTCGTGCAGAGGACATAAGCGCGGCACCCGACTGTTGACGGCCCACTTAGATAGCAGCGACAACGTTAACCAGTTGGGTAGCGGCGTCAACAATAGCGACTTCGACAGCAGTTCAGGACAGACTCTTGACAGTCAGAGATCAGCAGTCACTGGAAAGCCCGATTATCTCGTATGTCGCCTTTCACTTGCGACACATCTGCCCAATTGCCAAAGTTAAGTACTGTATATGATTAATTGTAATAAAACCCTTAATACGACTTGTTTGATTGTTTTCTAGCGGACCGAGTAGGCAAAATTCCTAGACACTTGAAGACTGACGACGAGGCCGGACGAAACAGATGTCATGAGGACCATTCTAGTATTTATGGTGACGGAGAAGAATGGAAAGTTGCACAGATCACCACAACACATCGGAAAGAAATTAATGTAATCCACTGAGTTACAAATCCATTTCATTGACATTGACATGTAGCGGGACATGTTAACAAATACTTTGTGCCAATGTTATGGATATATATTACCTATTCACTCCTGTGAGACACATTTGGCACTTTATTCACACGGTGTACTGCATAATGGGGCCCTCAAATTGATTCGTATTTATAGAATTCCACAAAGGCTTTTGACATCATTTCTCTTAAGCAGCTTCCAACCACATTGCTTTCCTACGGACTATCGTCTCAGTTGCGCGACTGGATTAGTGATTTCCTGTCTGAAAGGTCACAGGCCTTCACCTAGTGGAATGGAAGTGACGAGTATGATTTCGCATGTAAAGTATTGTAGACCTCCTGCTATTTCTAATATATATAAACTATTTAGCAGACAATCAGAACGTTTCTCTTAGATTTGTGAAAGTTAATGCTGCCGTCCCGTAAACTCCTCAGAAAAGCACAGAAAATTGGTAAATGATGCTCAAAATACATCTTCACTGCGAAAAAGTGACAGTCAACCCTAAACAGCAAAATTTGTGAGGCTCTGCACACGAATACCAAAACTATTCCCCTTAAGTTCGCTTACACGATGAGTCAGTCACATTTACATGTTGTCAATTCAACTAAATGTCTAGGAGCTACGATCACGAACAATTTAAAATGGGACCGTCATACGGAAAGTATTGGGGGGAAGTAAACCCAAAAACCGCGTTAATTGGTAAAATACGTAGAAGATGCAACAAATCAATTAAAGTGACCGCCTACAACACACTTTTCCGTCCTCTCCGTGAGTGTTCCTGCTTGGTGTGGAATCCCTAAGAGGTACGACTGACGGAAGACATCGAAAAAGTTCAAGGAAGGGCAACTCGTTTTCTATTATCACGAAATAGGGGACACTGTGTCGCGGTTATGGTAAATGAACTAGGACGGAAATAATTGAAACATAGGCGTTTTACATTCCGAGAGGTGTTTTCAGTAAATTCCAATCGTCAACCTCCTCCGCTGAATGCCACAATATTTTGCTTATCCCGACATACGTAGGAAACATGACCATTGTGATAAGAGACATCAGTGCTTGCGCAGTAAGGATTAGTTGTTCATTATTTCCACTCGCTTTTTGAGAGTGGACCGGTAGAGAAATAAATTGACACTATTGGTTAAAAACAGTGTTTGTTGCAATTTTAGTTTTTTATTTTTCAACGACGCGTTTCGCCCTATTTAGGCATCTTCAGGTTATCTTAATTTGGTATTTCTTAGAAGAATCCTTTAGTCAGTGTAGCCTTAGAGCATCGTCGAATATATCAGGCCAACATCGCCTTCGTTAAACTCAGTAAAAACTTCTCTAAATGGACGCGCTCCTGTGAACGGGAAAGCGTGATGCAAATCTTGGTGTCACTCGCGTCCATTTAGAAAAGTTTTTACTGAGTTTAACGAAGGCGATGTTGGCCTGATATATTCGACGATGCTCTAAGGCTACACTGACTAAAGGATTCTTCTAAGAAATACCAAATTAAGATAACCTGAAGATGCCTAAGTAAGGTGAAACGCGTCGTTGAAAAATAAAAAATTAAAATTGCAACCAAGACTGTTTTAACCAATACTGTTAAGCACTGGTTTGCTGTATGCCACGTATGGATTGGAAGAAATTGACACTACTTCAAAGAACCCCCTGCCAAGCACTTAATTGCTTACCGCAGAGTATTCATGTATATCGTAGGTGCACGTGTCGAGAGAGAGGTAGTAGGAAGGAGGGAGGGATCTAGACGGCCAGTCTAATGCCCTGTCTTCTAACAAGCTGCAGCTCTCACAACAATTATTACTGGTTCCATGGAGGACTTGGTTTCACATTTTCTGATGTCTGACTTGAGCTCCTTAGCTCGTGATGTATTTTTACAATTTTAACGTCATGTAGTTTACGTGACTTTCTTCTGAAGAACATTCGCTCAGTGGTATCGACACCTGGTGAAGGTTTTTACGTTAAACTTATGCAACCGGTGGGCCGTATACTTCATATATTGAAAAACGTATGCAACATACTACTGGAGATATAACTTTAATTAACTTGTATATAGTATATAAATTAAGACTTGCTTCTAATAAAATTTGGATTAGTGAAATTTACGATGGTTTAGTAGCAATGTAATATTTTGCCCCGTCTTGTGCTCCAGGGTTAATGACTGCAGTGCAGCCGGTACTAGTTCTTTAAATTAAAAGTTGCTGCCGACGAGACTTTGGGTCTCTCTTTTCATTTTCCCATAATTCGTCAACAGTAGAGGTGTGACATACTCAACCAGGGCACACCACAACATCGCATGTAAAACGAGAAAATATTTACATGTCCCAGAGGACACGTCTTTACACCTAGAAGACACTCTTCCGACCTAGTACACTACGAAATTCATTGTTCAATAGCAAATTTTGAAGGTCGCAAAATCCATCACTACATTTCCTTTCGCAGACATATTACGTCATGTGAAAATAGAAGAGTTGTGCATATAAGTAATAAAATTGACATTTAATGGACATAAACAAAAATAGTGGAGTCAGGTATAATAGGTCTACGAGTACTTGCTGCAAGAAGCAGCCGGAGTGTTCTCTGTTTCCCGTTAGCCTTTATATCGCACGAGAACAATCCCGCCCTTGGAATGACTTTTTACGAACCGTTGTCAACAAGCACCGAGGCTGACTGGCAGCACTTCAGGGGACTGCCTGTTCGAAAGACGTTAGTGTTGTAGAATAAATTACGCAGTATATACTAGAGTATAGTCGCTATCATATTAATAATGTGGGCTCGTGTGGGACTCGAATTCGGGAGCTTGCCTCTGGTGAAGAAAGTTTCCTACTTGAAGACATTAAAGGGCGATGTGGACAGATTTGAACATGTAAAGGATTGCTCAGACGACAAGAACATAGCCTGCAAATGATACCAGGTCCGCCGGGCAGAGTGGCCGAGCGGTTCTAAGCGCTACAGTCCGGGACCCCGCGACCGCTACGGTCGCAGGTTCGAATCCTGCCTCGGGCATGGATGTGTGTGATGTCCTTAGGTTAGTTAGGTTTAAGTAGTTCTAAGTTCTAGGGGACTGATGACCTCAGAAGTTAAGTCCCATAGTGCTCCCATAGTGGTATGGTTCAAATACCATACCAGGTCCGCTCTGGCACAACACTCTAAAGATGGCTTAAGGATCCTTCCTTGTCAAGGAATTATTACATGCTTTGCAACGTTCAAATAGTGACTGATTTACAACGGTTCGGCAGGTATCACGATTTTGATATAGTCTAGGCAGCTGCTTGAAAGCGGAGGGGCTCCCTCGCCAGATACGTAGTTTTCCTCGCCTGTCTCTTCACGGTTCGACTAAGCGAGGTGACGCGGTGTCTTGCGGCCAGTGTGTAGCCTGCAAATTAAGACGTCTGGTTGGCAAGACGACTCTTCTGTGAAGAACCCGACGCACCTTATACAAGGCCTAAAGAGAGAAACAATTTTGCCTACGGACATCGTGGTCAGCTTTGACGTAAACTCACTATTTACGAACGTGCCAGTAGACGAAACTATTCCCCATCCTTCAGGAGTATGTGCCATAAGGACGTATGCAACCTTGTTGAGCTGTGCCTGACTTCAACGTACTTCAAATGCAAGGAAAATACTACGAGCAGACAGACGGCGTAGCAATGGTGTCCCCCCTATCTCCGCTGGCAGCCGATATATTCGTGGAAGCATCTGAAGCAACGGCTCTCGGTTCAGCACCTTTACGCCCACGTTGCTGGTTCAGATACGTGGGCGACACGTTCGCTATATGGGCTCATGGTGAAACAGAGATATACAAGTTTCACGAATATTTGAACAACATGCACGGGAAGATACAGTTCACGCTCGAAGTAGAGAGGTATGGTGCAATTCCATTTCTAGACATCGAAGTATGCAGGGCAACGGAGGGCACACTGGGGCACAGAGTATGTCGCAAGCCTACACATACATACAGGTATCTGTACCCCCAATCCTACCACCACCTAGGGCAGAAGAACTCAGTCATCCGTTGTTTGGCAAACCGTGCGCAGCGCCTAAGCGATGCTCAAGACGTAACACCAGAACTTAAAAGGCTACGCACAACGTTTCTAATCAATGGCTACAGCCATCAGCCGATCCACACAGCCTTGCCGACGAATACAATTAAGCAAGATAAGCAAGAAATAGACAAAGTGCAGCCAGCAGTGCGCTTACCTTATGTGAAAAATGTTACTGGCCTTCGCCGGGTTGGGGTGCAGCCTGTCTTCTGTAGTGGTCGCAGGATCCAGGACGTTCTAGGCTCCACAATGGGCAAGGTGGATGCATTACACACTGCAGGCGTGTACAAGATGGAATCCCAATGTGGAGAGGCATACATCGGCGAGACTGGTAGGCCAATAGCAACGCGCTTTCGGGAACACGAGCGCTATATTCGTGTAGGGCAACACAACAAATATGAAGTGGCAGAACATCAGCGAGACTGCGGAAAAGAAACCAAATTCAGCGAAGTCTGTGTGTCGGCCAAGCAGCCGGTTATTACGAAAGGCAAAATCAGAGAGGCCATCGAAATACTTGAACACCCTAAGAGCACGAGCAGAGAGGACGGACTCAGGCTTGCCCCATCTCGGCTGCCAGCAATCAGAGCCCGACAGAACGCACTGTCAACACGAGGCGCGGGCACTGCCGGCGGGTAACCGCCACCGCGCGGCCGACGTCCAGTAGTTGGTAAACTGGAGATTCGCCGGTGACCACCAATCGTGCCACATAACACAAGAGCCAATAGACAACAGAGGTTACGCTCTCCCTCCACCGCAATAACCTATTAAAATAAAGTTCCGTCTCCTTCTTCCTTAAGTGACCGATGAAATTAACTATCTTTTTAAAATTAAGACGTAATGGCATGCGCAATGAACAGTAATAACAAAATATAAGGGACACTGCACAGCTAGAACGTATCCTTCTCTGCCGATGACCAACTCCTCCACCTCACTCATCTCCTCTCCCTCCAGCTTAACTCCCGTCGCTCCGCCATTTTTGTTTCCCTCGACCTCGAAAAGGCCTACGACCGTCTCTGGCATCCCGGTCTCCTGTTTAAACTCCAAACCTACGCCCTTCCTATCAACTACATCCGTCTGATGGCCTCCTTCCTCTCCTACCGCCCCTCCTATGTTACCATCCATAATCCCAATTCCCACACCTTCTACCCCTCTGCAGGTGTGCCCCAGGGCTCTGTCCTCTCCCCTCTCCTCTACCTCCTGTACACAGCACATATACCCCAACCCCCCCTCCAGTACACCTCATGCATTATGCTGATGACACCGCATTCCTCGCCCTCTCTCCTACCCTCCGACGGTCCCAACGCCTTCTCCAGAATCACCTTGACCTTTTTGCTGCACGGTGTAACCAGTGGCCCCTGAAAATCAATCCTTCCAAGCCCCAGGCAATCTTCGTAGGTTGTACCACTTGCTCCTTCCGGCTCCAGGATTTCTCCCTTACCGTCTGTGCCCGTCCTGTCCACCTCACCCCAACCCTCACCTACCTTGGCCTCACCACTGACCGTCACCTCACCTGGATCCCTCATCTCCGCTCCATCCAATCCAAAGCCCACAACTGCCTCCGACTCCTCAAACTCCTCTCTGGCCGGACATGGGGGTTGCACCCCTCTACCATCCTCCACACCTACAAATCCTTAATCCATCCCATCCTCTGTTATGCCAGTCCCACCTGTATATCCGCCCCCCCCCCCAAATTCTGAAAGTCCCTCCAGATCCTCGAGCGTCATGCACTCCACCTCGCCTACCATATACGCCTCCATGCGGATCCTCTATGATCTCATTCCTTTCCCCCATCTGCTCCTGTTACTTGAACATATCCGCATCCTCTACACCTCCTGCCTCTTGATCCCCCTCACCCCCTGGTTGCTCCTCTCCTCTCCCATCCCTGCCCCCTGCCACGTCTTCACTGTTGTGTCACCCTACCCTCCATCTCTACACCCTTCATCTCCTTTCCCATGGTGGCTTCCATCAACTCCCCCTCCCGGATCATGCCCTCTCACCCTCCATTTATCCCTCCTATCAACTCTGATCCTTACTCCCCCTCCTTTCCTCTGTCCATTTCCCAGGCCTTCTCTCCCCCCCCCCCCTGCCATCCTCTTTTTTTCCCCACCTACCCTCTCTCTGCCCCCCTTCTCTCCACCGAGTCCTTTTGCATTTCCCTCCCCTGCCTTTCCCCATTCCCTCTCATGTTCGCCCTGCCCCTCTCCCCCCTTATGAGTCCTCTCCCTCCTTTGGTTCCCCCACCCCCTATTCGTTTTTTCCTCTCCTCCCTCCTTCTTTTCCCTCTCATCCAGGTCTCCCCCCCCCCCCATCTGCCCTTGGCTAGGGAGTGTCCTCTTTGTGCCGACATTTTAGTGCAGTGTTTTACAGTGAGTGTTTTACAGTGAGTGTTATGTGTTGTGTCTCTTTTGGGAAGTGTTGCGATCGGCCATCATACTGTCGCTGGGTGTGATTTTTTATCTCTTGCGAACAGAAACCAGACTGTCGCCATGTTTTTTTACTTGTGTGTCTACTATGTTACTTGTCTGATTCCTGTGTATTTTATTAACACTGCCAACCCCTTTGCTTTATGTTTTAACTTTCCACAATTTTCCGCCGTTTTACAATTTAAGTCACCGTTTTATCGCCTGTTTTTCTTGTTTCTTTTCTTCTTACGTTTTGAAAAAGTCTGTAGGATGTAGAGCAGCGTACTAAGCTACTGCCAGCCCGCCCCCTTCGGGGGGAATTGAAATTCAATAAAGGAAAAAAAAAAAGAAAAAACTAGAACGTACCAGTAGACCCAGAAGAAGGCCGCTGCAACCGTGGCCGAAACGTCGGTTTTTCTCCAGCAGTAGTTTTATACAATGTGACACGGTACCACACTCAGATCACTTTCATATCGAATGTTCACAAAGCCCACTACTGTCGTGTTGCCTTCTATTATCACCACAGATCCCATGGGAGCCCACATAAATGTACCCCATATCATAATTCTGCCCTCACCAGCCTGCGTCTCTGGCACGGTGCACGTTTCGTGCAGCCATTCGCCTGGATGGCGACGTGTAAGGACTCACCCGCAGACCTGGCGTAACAAGGAAAGCGATTCATTGGACAAGCGACACGTTTCTGTTGATCCACATTTAAAACTTAGTGATGGTGCGCCCACTTTAATCATAACTGACAATGTCGTTGGATTAACACAGGAACATATAGGCGTCGTATGATGTGGAGCTCCCATGTTCAGCAGTTGCTTTTGGACGGTGAGCTCCTAAGCAGTGGAGCCTGCACCAGCACTGTACTCTGTCGTCAGAAGTGCTGCAGACCACTGCATATCCTCCGTTACACAGGGGGGCTCTCTCAGACCTCTACGTTACGTGATGAGACATGGTCGTCCAATAAGATAAGGCTTACTCGTTATTGCTTGCCGCAGTGGTAACACCGGTTCCCGTCAGGTCACCGAAGTTAAGCGCTGTCGGGCTGGGCTGGCACTTGGAGGGGTGACCATTCGGTCTGCCGAGCGCTGTTGGCAAGCGGGGTGCACTCAGCCCTTGTGAGGCAAACTGAGGAGTTGCTTGACTGAGAAGTCGCGGCTCCGGTCTCGGAAACTGACACACGGCCGGCAGAGCGGTGTGCTGACCACATGCCCCTCCATATCCGCATCCGGTGATGCCTGTGGGCTGAGGATGACACGGCGGCCGGTCGGTACCGGTACCGTTCGGCCTTACAAGGCCTGTTCGAACGGAGTTTAGTTTAGTTTTAGTTTTTTACTCGTTATTTCACCATGCTTCGACCACTTTACGTAGATTCTCGCGACAGTAGCACGCCAACAGCAGAGTAGATTCACCATTTCCGAGACCCCAGTTTCCTGGCGCCTAGCCTTGTACAATGTGTGTGTGTGTGTGTGTGTGTGTGTGTGTGTGTTTCCAACACAGATCTGGCATGCGGACAGCAGATTAAACCAGTCATGGTACATATGTGCCTAACTACCAGGAGATAACCACTTACAAGGGAACCTCCCCATCGCATCCCCCTCAGATTTAGTTATAAGTTGGCACAGTGAATAGGCCTTGAAAAACTGAACACAGATCAATCGAGAAAACAGGAAGAAGTTGTGTGGAACTGTGAAAAAATATACAAACTGAGTAGTTCATGGCAAGATAGGCAACATTAAGGACAAGACAAAGGCAAGAGCGTCGTGGTCTCGTGGTAACGTGAGCAGCTGCGGAACGGAAGGTCCTTGGTTCAAATCTTCCATCAAATGAAAAGTTTAATTTTTTATTTTCAGTTTATGTGACAAACTCTTATGTTTTCATCACTTTTTTGGGAGTGATTATCACATCCACAAGAAAACCTAAATCGGGCAAGGTAGATGAATCTTTTTACCCATTCGCCAAGTGTACAAGTTAGGTGGGTCGACAACTTATTCCTGTCATGTGACGCACATACCGTCACCAGTGTCGTATAGAATATATCAGATGTGTTTTCCTGTGGAGGAATCGGTTGACCTATGACCTTGCGATCAAATGTTTTGTTCCCATTGGAGAGGCACGTCCTTTCGTCTACTAATCGCACGGTTTTGCGATGCGGTCGCAAAACACAGACACTAAACTTATTACAGTAAACAGAGATGTCTATGAACGAACGGACAGATAATAACATGCAAAAATAAAGAAAGTAAAATTTTCAGTCGAGGGAGGACTTGAACCAAGGACTTCTCGTTCTGCAGCTGCTCACGCTACCACGTGACCACGGCGCTCCTATTCTCAAATAGTCCACTATGTTGCTTATGTAGCCCATGGACTACTCAGTTTGTATATTTTGTTTGTTTTTTCACAGTTCCACATAACTTCTTCCTGTTTTCTCAATTGATCTGTGTTCAGTTTATCAAGGCCTATCCACTGTGCCAACTAATAACTAAATCTGAGGGGGGTGCGATGGGGAGGTTCCCTTGTTAGCATTTTTGTTTGCGGAGGTGGCTATGAGAAAAGCGTGACGTGTAATCATGGCTCTGGAGCGCCTGGCGCAATTCAAGCGAAACTTGGTACACATGAGATATGCAGCCCTAGCAGTTCTAACACCTCATGGGACCGTGGAGACGGTGACTATTAAAAAATATTTGGAAACGTACGAGATTAGTATCCAGTCATATAGAGTCCGTTTTACAAATGATCTTGGGTATCTTACAGCTGCTTACCATTACATTTGAGCTTTAATAGCCTTTGTATCCGACAAAAAAGTTAGTTTCAGATGAGCAGTGAGCTATGCACTTAGAATACAAGGCAGAAAAATAATTTTCACGTAGATTTTCGCTCACTGTCTGCAGTTCAGAGAAGAGTTATGTACCCTTCGTGTAAGTTATCTTAATATCTAGAATAAAAAATTGAAAAACTATATTAGGTAGCATGATGACATGAAAGTAATTATTCAGGTAGTTAAGTGAGATGAAAATTTACTTGTGGTGGGGGACTGGAATTCGATAGGTAGAAAAGGAAGACGAGAGAAAAATAATAGGTGAATGAGGAGTGGGAAAAAGGAATTAAAGAGCAAGCCGCCAGATAAAATTTTGCATGTAGCATTATTTAATCACTGCTAACAATTGACTTAACAATTATGAAATAAAGTTGTATACGTGTAAGAGATCTGCAGACGCTGGAAGGCTTCAGCTTTGTTGTAAATTGGTAAGACAGAGGTTTCAGAACCAGATTTTAAGTTGTACGACATTTCCAAGCGCAGATGTTGACTCTTACCACAAGTGAGGCCTTTGGAGAAAGAAGTAGCAGATGTATGAATATCAGGAAAGAAAGGTAAGCTGAAATATGAGAGGAGTATACTGAGGGTCTATATAACTGAGAGGAAATTGAAGGCAATATTATAGAAACGGAAGAGAACGTAGATGAATATGAGGTGGGAGATACGAAATTGCGAGAAGAATTTGACGGAGCAATTCAGTTTTGACCAAGGGAGTAAACGACGTAACGTCAGAGCTGCTGATATCCTTAAGAGAGTCAGCTGTCAGCAAACTCTTCCATCTGGTGTGCCAGATGTATGAGACGGGCGAAATACCCTCAGACTTTAAGAAGAGTACAATGATTCCAATTCCAAAGGAAGCAGGTGCTAGAGGTGTGAATATTAGCGAATTGTCAGATTAATAAGACGTGGTTGCAAAGTATTAACACTAATTCCTTACAGAAGAATGAAAGAACTAGCAGGAGCAAATCTCGGTGAAGTTCAGTTTAGATTCCTGAGAAATGTAGGAACACGAGAGGCAGTACTGACCCCACGACTCATCGTAAAAGACAGGTTAAGCAAGGGCACAGCTACGGTTAAAGCATTTGTGGACGTAAAGAGAGCTTTTGAGAATGTTGACTGGTCGCCTCTTTGAAAGTCTGAAGGTAACAGGGATAAAAAAAAACAGGGAGCGAAAGGCTATTTACAACTTGTACAGAAACCAGACGGTAGTTAAAAGAGACGAGGGGCATGAAAGGGAAGCAGTGGTAGAGAAGGGAGTAAAACAGTGTCATAGCCTGTCCCTAATGTTATTCAGTCTGTACAGTAAGCGAACAGTGAGGGAGACCAAAGAAAAATCTGGAGAAGAAATTAAACTTCAGGGAGAAGAAACAAAAACTTTGAGACCAGAATGAGATTTTCACTCTGCAGCGGAGTGTGCGCTGATATGGAACTTCCTGGCAGATTAAAACTGTGTGCCGGACTGAGACTCGAACTCAGGACCTTTGCCTTTCGCGGGCAAGTGTTCTACCAACTGAGCTACCAAAGTACGACTCACGCCCCGTCCTCACAGCTTTACTTCTGTCAGTACCTCGTCTCCTACCTTCCAAAGGTTCGCAGGAGTGCTTCTGTAAAGTTTGGAAGGTAGGAGACGAGGTACTGGCAGAAGTAAAGCTGTGAGGACGGGGCGTGAGTCGTGCTTGGGTAGCTCAGTTGGTAGAGCACTTGCATGCGAAAGGCAAAGGTCCCGAGTTAGAGTCTCGGTCCGGCACACAGTTTTAATCTGCCAGGAAGTTTCAAAACTTTGAGGTTTTCCAATGACACTGTAATTCTGTCAGAGACAGCAAAGGACTTGGAATAGCTTCTGAACGGAATGGACAGTGACTTGAAAGGGGAATATAAGATGAAGATCAACAAAAGCAAAGCAAGGATAATGGAATGTAGTCGAACTAAATCAGGGGAATTAGATTAGGAAACGAGACACTTAAAGTTATAGATGAGTTTTGCTATTTAGGTAGCAAAATAAGTGATGATGGCCTAAGTGCAGGGGATATAAAATGTATACTGCCAGTGCCAAGAAGAGCGTTTCTGAAGAAGAGAAGTTTTTTAATATCGAATATAGATTAAAGTCTTAGGAAGTCTTTTCGGAAAGTGTTTGTATGGAGTCTAGCCATGTATGGAAGTGAAGAAGAAAACTGAAGCTTTTGAAATGTGGTTCTACAGAAGAATGCTGATAAGATGGGCAGATCACAGTCTGAGACATCAAGGGATCACCAATTTAGTATTGGAGGGAAACGTAGGGGGGAGGGGGAGGGAGGGAGGGAGGAGGTACAAAGTCGTAGATGGAGACCAAGAGATGAATACAGTAAGCTGATTCATAAGGATGTAGAGTGCAGTAAATATTCGGAGATGATGAAGCTTGCACAGGACCGAGTAGTGTGGAGAGCTGCATCAAACAAGCCTCCAGCCTCAAGACCAGCACAGCAGCAACATTAGTTAGCAAATAAAAGTATTCTTTGGAATGTTGTGAGGCTACGTTTAATGCGTTGTAAGGATTCCTCTGAGTTTATGTACCTAGTTAACTATTTAAAAGTACACTTCAGTTAAGTTAATATTTTACTACAAAACAGTCATTTCTTTGATTATTTTGTGTGCAGACAGATATATTTGTCTTCCGCATTTGGAAGTCTAGTTGCGAGAGTGGGTCATTTTGCCGGATGCATATATGACTCAGGCTGCCGTAGAAATTTACAGAAATAATTATTGAGCGAAAACTTAGGATGTGGATTCAAAGGTGAACTATCCTCCAGAAAGAGAGTATATCGTTCTTGTAACGGGAAAAAATGATTTGATTTCTCGACCAGTGTAATTACATGATTGCTGTGGGTTTGTAAGAGGAAGGCAACAGGGGCGACGTTTAAAAATAAATGTAACTACTTGTCTTAAATACAGGGCTATTACAAATGATTGAAGCGATTTCATAAATTCACTGTAGCTCCATTCATTGACATATGGTCACGACACACTACAGATACGTAGAAAAACTCATAAAGTTTTGTTCGGCTGAAGCCGCACTTCAGGTTTCTGCCGCCAGAGCGCTCGAGAACGCAGTGAGACAAAATGGCGACAGGAGCCGAGAAAGCATATGTCGTGCTTGAAATGCACTTACATCAGTCAGTCATAACAGTGCAATGACACTTCAGGACGAAGTTCAACAAAGATCCACCAACTGCTAACTCCATTCGGCGATGGTATGCGCAGTTTAAAGCTTCTGGATGCCTCTGTAGGGGAAATCAACGGGTCGGCGTGCAGTGAGCGAAGAAACGGTTGAACGCGTGCGGGCAAGTTTCACGCGTAGCCCGCGGAAGTCGACGAATAAAGCAAGCAGGGAGCTAAACGTACCACAGCCGACGGTTTGGAAAATCTTACGGAGAAGGCTAAAGCAGAAGCCTTACCGTTTACAATTGCTACAAGCCCTGACACCGGATGACAAAGTCAAACGCTTTGAATTTTCGGCGCGGTTGCAACAGCTCATGGAAGAGGATGCGTTCAGTGCGAAACTTGTTTTCAGTGATGAAGCAACATTTTTTATTAATGGTGAAGTGAACAGACACAATGTCCGAATGTGGGCGGTAGAGAATTCTCACGCATTCGTGCAGCAAATTCGCAATTCACCAAAAGTTAACGTGTTTTGTGCACTCTCACGGTTTAAAGTTTACGGCCCCTTTTTCTTCTGTGAAAAAAACGTTACAGGACACGTGTATCTGGACATGCTGGAAAATTGGCTCATGCCACAACTGGAGACTGACAGCGCCGACTTCACCTTTCAACAGGATGGTGCTCCACCGCACTTCCATCATGATGTTCAGCATTTCTTAAACAGGAGATTGGAAAACCGACGGATCGGTCGTGGTGGAGATCATGATCAGCAATTCTTGTCATGGCCTCCACGCTCTCCCGACTTAACCCCATGCCATTTCTTTCTGTGGGGTTATGTGAAAGATTCAGTGTTTGAACCTCCTCTACCAAGAAACGTGCCAGAACTGTGAGCTCGCATCAACGATGCTTTCGAACTCATCGACGGGGACATGGTGCGCCAAGTGTGGGAGGAACTTGATTATCGGCTTGATGTCTGCCGAATCACTATAGGGGCACATATCGAACATTTGTGAATGCCTAAAAAAACTTTTTGAGTTTTTGTATGTGTGTGCAAAGGATTGTGAAAATATCTCAAATAATAAAGTTATTGTAGAGCTGTGAAATCGCTTCAATCATTTGTAATAACCCTGTATAAAGTTGGAAGAATAATCTGATGATGCACACGATTGACTTTCATTTCTGTGTAAAGCCTGATTCTGGCAGTAAAATTTTGATATCGTGTTTCTTTATTAGATATTTAACAGTTCATTTTTGCTATGCCAATTAACTCATCGTTAACTAAAATGAAGCCTTTTATTTATGTTCATCTTCCTGTATCGACGTAGTCTGACACTTCGCATCGCCCCCACTGGAACGGTCACTCTGGTGTTTAGTGTAATAAGAACGACACAGTACGGCCAGTACACAGCCAGTACTGCCTGCCGTCAGGCGTGATGGATCAGCTTAAGGAAGCGGTCCGCAAGTGAGCCTGTTGTGTGCGTCATCCTGTCTTTCATCAAATTTTAGTATTATTTCCTGTGAGCGCATAACTGAGAACTGGGTGAGTACATTGGAGTCACAGTTACACACGCATGGGCGCGAGTAATTGTACTTAGAGTGTCTGGTGTTAAAGCAAGAGCAAACTCGAAGTATTGTGAGCACTATGCTCTATGCTATTGATATGTAACTGAAACATTACCCAAATTTATGGCACGTCCCAAATACGTTGCAGTTTATAAGCGTCTCTCGGTTGTCGTTTATGTGTAAGTAATCGCTCTATCAGCAGATATTAAGAGATATATGGTTTTCTTGTTCTCCTAAATCACTGCACCAAAATGTGCTGAGAAGCTGCTGTCTCTTTAATGACCGCACCATCGACGGCACGTTTAACTCTAACCTTCCGCCGTTTGTGTGGTTCCTGAGGCCCGTAAAGCATTTTGTTTGAGGCCTTATAAGGGTGATGGAGAGGTGCTGACTTTCTCCTCCATTCTAGTGATGAGGCACTTGGAGGGTCTGCTACAGCAGTTTGTCCGTTTCTACTCACCTTCCTTTTACAGAACCAATTCAACCACAGTCCCCTGTAGGTATCTCAGTATTGCCGCCAAGAACCACTGTGCCCGGGAGCCCAGGCGTGTCTGTAGTCACCACTGTAATCATAGATGTCGCTGACATTGTGGTCTTCGTCATATCCTGGAAGGGAACCCAAAAATCCATTGTTAATAACTATAACGTCTGTTACAATCATCTCATCGTCAACTGCATGTTTCATACTAATACACACACACACACACACACACACACACACACAACCAGAGGAAGTGTAAGGTCATACACTCCACAAGAATGGAACAGAAACTTGTAGCAATACAAGAGAAAAAAGAAAAGAAGTAAGAGTAGTCGAGGAGGGAGACAGATCACTTTTACCCGAGTTAGGAGAACTAAGGCTGCGATCGTTTCGTTATAAAACTCCCTTAAATGAGGTTATATCTTAGCTACAGTTCTCTATTTTTTTGAAACTTATTTGGACGCGAAAATTTTCAGTAATAGTAGCAGTATAAAGTAAATAAAAAAAGACTACCAAGGATCGCACGCACCCCGTGACCATATTGTGTTAATGTTTTGTTGTTTTCTTGTGTTAATCTGAGAACTACGCATGACATTCCGAAAGTACCTCTTCGAGAAACATTTGATGCCACATGAACGTTACTACTGAAGAATGACGAGGTATGAATGTTTCAGTTCGGCACAAAATTGTTAACAATTACGGGTAGAAGAGTATTGGTTCACACTGTTGGCATTTCGCAAGAGATGGTATGCCTAACAGCCGGTTAATAGCAGCCCAAGGTATATGCATTCCTCACATTCAAATTAGCATGAGGACTACGTCACCGCCGCGTTACGGCGCGCGTCGGCCCTTACAGAACAAATATGCGATAGCACAAGAAAAAGAGTCAGTTGCATTTCATTACTTTATTCTGCTGACATTAGGACACAGAGAACACAATATTTACAAGTTTAGCAGGTGGGAACTGACGGAAATGCAGATGTGGTGAGAGCTCGTGAGTCCTGCTTGGGTAGCTCAGCCAGTAGAGCACTTGCCCACGAAAGGCAAAGGTCCAGAGTTCGGCACACAGTATTAATTTGCCACCAAGTTTCGCAATATTTACAAATATGCGCTAATAGACTTTCTCTCATGAAAAAGTAAAGACAGGTATTTCCGAGCCACCGTAAACAAATTACACAATATTTTAATGAGTTTCGTTTTTCTCATACACATCCCACACTAAACATGTCATGTTGAAGATTCGATGCTGGGAATTATCGTTAAACACAAACCACTAGAGTGTCATTGTAAATTACACAATCGAAGATGAATGAATGGTGTACATGTAATTGTATGATAGTATATGAGAAACTCTTCGTGAACTGACAACGTAATATTGTACGCACATAGATCTGGAGTCTGTTCGTTTGATGTTCTTAATTTTGCTTTTATATGTCACCTTCATAAGTTTCTTTGACGCCTCTCCTACTTTTGCAGGAATAAAACCATTTTCAGCATCATTTCTGTAATTATTCATGGATTTTATTGCTAATTGGTATTTTGTACGCTGTGTAGAACAAGGGTCTATACGTTCCTTGTTTGTTTGTGTGTGTGTGTGTGTGTGTGTGTGTGTGTGTGTGTGTGGAAATGGTAGGAAGATCAACGCATATTTATATTTGTGGTAGTAAGTTTTCTGGAATATGTTTAGTGTTTTTTTATGAAGGTAGAGGAGTCAAGAACGTTTATTGAATTGCAACTTCGTGTTCACACGTGAAGTGAATTTCCTTATGAGCGCTAGTGAATAGTTGAAGTTGTCCCCCATATTGTTAATATTGTTTCGTTAACGTATCTTTCTCAGAACCTAATGATTCGTAAGCACCGTTTACCAGTTCTAAACACTTCTGCTCATGGTCGTTTGAGAACATCAGGTATGGTCACAGACAAGCTCGAGTCAAATGCTAGGATACTGAGCTTTTTGTACAACGTATCATTGAATGTGAAATAATTGCGCTTAGTTCCATTTCAAGCAAGTCAAAGAATTCAACTGTTTCAGCTACTGAAAGCTTTTCATGTTTTATAAAACGGCGGTTGATAAATTCCAGTTCTTCACCAATGGGACGTTTGTATACGAACTGGTGACCCTTAATGATAACAAAATGCACTTGTCAGAAACAAAAATCTTTTCAGCTCTTGAGCTACTGTGTGGCAGTTTTCTACAAGATAGGTTTCATCATATGCCTATGTGTTCCTTGTATCTCATTTACTTTATGCATCAACTTACAGACAGGAATATGTATTAATTAGACTGTGTTATTTTAGGTTAAAACCTATTGTTTTCCTGAGTTTCTAATTACAAATGAACTTTTGCTAATGGTTTTCATTACTAAATAAACTCGAAACACTTAATTTTATAGCACCTAAAACAGACTAATTGACCGTTAAGTTTGCCTCTTTTAGCTTTACATTCTGAAATGTACCTATTTCTTTAATGTAACATAAAATTCTTGTATTTTCAAAAGTTCAGAATTACTTAAAAGAATCCAAGGTGGGAAGCCTGAAGGTGATATTGGAAAAAGAAAGGTCTGTAGCTCACAGAAGCCTGGCCAACTGCCTGTTTCCACAAATAAAGATATCCATGGGTCTTTAACTGACCTCAGATGAAAAAACAACAACACATACACAAGGGGAGAGTTAAGGCTGCGCAGCCATCGCAGTAAAAAACCCTCAGCTCTCTCCTTGGTTCTCGACGGATTCTCATTGTAGGAAAGCGAGGCCATTGTATGCTTTTTGTTGTCCACCCGCCAAACTAAACCAGTACGTAGAGTACCGATGAATGTATGAAGTGTAACATGTTCATTGTTCTAAATCTATTCTAGGACCAGTTCGCGAATAGTTCGACATAAGCTAGTTCAAAGTCTAGGCCTATAAGACTGTGGCTACCAGATGGAAAAAAATATATGTCCTTAGTTTTTCCTGCCATTTCGGAATTGCGAATTTCTCCTCACATCTTTCGACACCAGAACACCCCTGAAGCACATCATATTGTAAATATTGCTTAAAATTGTGTTAAGAGACACCATAACTCAACTGTTCAGTTTTATTATAATTTTTAAGTTAGTGAGTTCATCTTTGGTATAAAGCAAAAGTGAGCAGTGTGAAAATGTCAAGCCTACAGGTCAAACCATACATGTTCCTAAAATGAAGCACCAAGTTTCGATTTCCTTAGAGTTTCGAAATAACAGAAATCAGTAACACGATATTTGGAAAACTAAAACTGCTAAATTTAACGTACATTTTCTATTTCATTTTTTATATTTTTCTAAAATTACGTATGGTTATGTCTTAACTGTACCAAATACTTTTTACAAGCGCTTCTGAATAGCATCTTGTTTCCTTCTTGTATTAGGTTCAGAGTCATAAAAAGTCCCATTTACCACTCGCAATACCAACGGGGGATGCGGGGTACTTTACACCCACCTTGTGAAAAAACTGTAATCCAGTCAGTCATTTTGTTTTTTAAAATTTTGAAAAAAATATTTATTGTTCCTAATGAGTTCTTCTGTCAGATTTCATGTACCTTTTAATTTTTTCTGTTCAACTTAATCCGGAAATTTAAGTTGGGTTGGGTTGTTTTGGGGAAGGAGACCAGACAGCGAGGTCATCGGTCTCATCGGATTAGGGAAGGACGGGGAAGGAAGTCGGCCGTGCCCTTTGAAAGGAACCATCCCGGCATTTGCCTGGAGCGATTTAGGGAAATCACGGAAAACTTAAATCAGGATGGCCGGACGCGGGATTGAACCGTCGTCCTCCCGAATGCGAGTCCAGTGTTTAACCACTGCGCCACCTCGCTCGGTGAAATTTAAGTCACAGTAGTAGTTTTCACTTCCCCAATGCATATCGTATAAAATATTTCATGGTTCAGGGCCTTATTTACACGCCGTATCTCATTCAAGTATGTTGAGAGCAAAAGTAAAAAGACAATGAACGAAATTTGCATTTCCAAAATTTTTTGCGGCGGTCATGAAGTCGTAGTACACTTTATTGAAAGTGCGTTGATATTATTACTAAGACTGTGCTAAAAGGTATTTTCAGTATCTTTTCAAAAAGTATGTTGTTAATATAATTCAACTACGAATAACGAATTTTTGTTTTTTAATGTCTTCGGGTAGGGACAAAGTACTACCACCCCTCTTGTACAGCGTGTTATGAAGAATGCCTTGGTATGCAGGCGGGCAGATGGAGCAGACAGGCAACAGTTGAACGAAAATCAGAATTGAAGCAAAGGCTTTTAAGAACGACATCTGATGAGTCCACCAAAAAGAACCATTTTTGCAGTTGATTGTGTCATGTTATTTGTTACGTCTGGCACAGACGGCCCCTGCCAGGCAGACTACACTCAAGACACCTCTGTGCACCATATAACATACACAAGCACTTGCAGGCGCAACCAAGAGGAAACCAATTCTTCAAAACAAAGAGAACTTGCTAGAGACTAATGCGAATATTTTTCGGCAGAGGTCGCCTCACAGATACAGGGAAAGTTGGAGTACTCCCCCGACCTCCGCCGGCTTTATAAGGCCAGCGCAGCAGCAGTACAGGCAGTTTCTCGCCGAGCTAGGACCAGCTCCGACGAACCTCACCGACGCTCTTGATGAATGGTCGTCTACACGTTATTTGTTTTCTTTGTGTGTGTGTGTATAGTGATTGTTCGAGAAGTGTAGTTCCGTTTCAATAAACGACATTATACTGAGGATTCTACAATACTGAGTATTCGCTAATGGTTCAAATGGCTCTGAGCACTATGGGACTTAACTTCTGAGGTCATCAGTCCCCTAGAACTTAGAACTACTTAAACCTAACTAACCGAAGGACATCACAAACATCCACGCCCGAGGCAGGATTCGAACCTGCTACCGGAGTGCTCACGCGGTTCCAGACTGTAGCGCCTAGAACCGCTCGGCCACTCAGGCCGGCTACTGAGTATTCTTCAGTGGCGACGAGTATAGTGGAACGAACCGACCGACGAATATCATGGTTACGACAGCAGCACCTACGGAATGGCAACAATTCTTTCAAGGACTTCTGCACCAGTTTTTGGAAACTCAGACGCAACTGATCGCCGAAATCCGAAGCCTCCACCGCCCCGCGACGCCACCGCCGTTCCAAGCATTCAACGATGAAGTTGAAGAATGGGAAACATACGAACGACGTATCTGGCAACACTTCACGATTTATGAAGTCACCCAAGAAGACAGGCAGCGCGCTTTTTTCTTGTCATGGAACCAATCGAAGATGTACGTCCTGCTCACGAAACTACAGCCGCTGGACCCGGACTCCCTCACCTTCACCGCCATCTGTGCGACGTTAAATGCCTACTACAAACGCCGACTTCATGTACTCGCAGCCCGCGTCGAGTTCTACCAATGCCGGAAGAAACCCGAGCAGACCTATCGCCAGTGGGCCACCGAGCTGCAAGGTCTCAGCAGGAAATGTAAGTTTTACACACATCTGTCCGAGGAATCGTACGCTGATGACATGGTGCCAAACGCCGCTTTCCGCCACGACGCCCTCAAATTAGAAGACCCGTCCCTCTAGCAGGTCACAGAACTAGCCTATAAGTTAGAAATTTCTACAGCCGCCGATCGTGGACTGGAATCTTGGGCAGATGTAGCAGCAGTCCGTGACGACGCCACGACGGACACCGAAGACGTCGCAGCAATCAAGGGCTCAACGCCGTGCTCCTACCGCCGCCGCGGTCGGAGACCGCCTCCACAACAAGACGCCGAGTCGCACCATCCCGGCCGGAGCCAGAAGCCACTGCAGTGACAACACAACCAGCAACGTCGTCGTGGGGATCGTCTCCGCCTGCCCTCCTGCCCCTCCTGCTATTCAACACATGATAGAGACGATGGCCCAGACCGCAGCGCGCAATGCACACACTGTGGCAGGGAAGGCCATCTAGCGTCCGTTTGTCGCGCAAAAACACCCACCTCCAGCTACCGCCAGCCCAGGCCATATCCAGACGGCTGGAACAACACCCCAATGGACGTCAATCAGGTAGACAACTCCTCGACATCAAAAATTTTTATAGACGTTACTATCAATGACAAGGCTCTGCGTCTGCAAGTGGACACAGGCGCAAAAGTATCCTTGATTAATTACACTTAACATGCCAACATTGGTTCACCAACCCTCTCTCCAGCCCCTATGCGCCTACTGGCGTACAGTAAGCAAGAGATAGCTCTCCTAGGACAATTCACGGCTCAATCGGTTCACCGTCCAGTCACGTTTCTGGTTGTCAACAATTCCTCCACAGCAGAATTATTCGGACTGGACGCCTTCCGCTTATTCGGATTTTCCATTGTGGACGATGTTCACCTAGTGTCTCAGCACGTTCCTTTTCCTGAAGTTGATGCACTCTTGTAATGAATTCCAGGACCTGTTTTCACCGGGCATAGGCTGCGCCAAGGGCTTTGAGGCCTCTCTCCAATTACGTCTCGCCGCCCGGCCCCTCTACTTCCGGGCACGCCAGGTACCAGTGGCACCACAACAGCCGCTCAAAGAAGAACTCCAACGTCTTCAAGATGAAGAGGTTCTCCAGCCCGTGCGGTTCAGTTTGTGGTCCACGCCTTTAGTCATCGTGCAGAAGCCAGGCCGCCGCCTTCGCATCTGCAGTGACTTTAAGTCTACAGTCAACCCTCAGCTTCTCGTTGACGACTATTCCCTTCCACGACCGGAAGATCTTTTTCGCAAATTGGCAGGGGCCTCCTACTTTACCAAAATCGACCTAGCAGAAGCATATCTCCAAATTCCTCTTGATCTTTCCTCCCGACAATACACTGTTATAAATACTCCTTTCGGCCTCTTCCAACTAAACTGACTCATGTTCGGTTTAGCCAGTGCTCCTGCAATCTTTCAGAGATACCTTGAACAACTTCTCACTGATATCCCAGGGTGTATAAATTACTTAGACGACATAGTCGTCACGGGGTCCTCCTCCGAAGAGCACATAGCCGACCTCCACCTCCTCTTCCTCCGCCTCCAAACTGCAGGTCTGAAATGTAATATTTCTAAATGTTCATTTTTCCAACAATCTATTTCCTATCTGGGTCACATCATTTCCCAGAATGGCATTTCTCCATCTTTCTCTTAAATCGACCCCGTTAACAACCTGCCCCGTCCCCAAGACCTTCATCAGTTGAAATCCTTCTTGGGCAAAATTTCGTATTGCAGGAAATTCGTTCCTTCTGCAGCTCAAGTGGCAGCACCCCTGTACCACCTCTGCCGCAAAAATGTCCCATTATGTTGGACCCCAGTCTGCGAGACCGCCTTCCATACCCTCAAACAGCAGCTCCAATCTGCTGCATGTCTCATGCCTTATGATCGAAATCTTCCTTTGATACTTGCTACGGACGCCTCTGAGTATGGTGTGGGCGCCGTCCTGTCTAACAAATTGCCGGATGGCACAGAGCGCCCCATAGCATACATCTCAAAAGCTCTCTCCTCAGCAGAAATCAAATATTCCCAAATCGAGAAAGAAGCACTTGCCATGGTTTTTGAATATTCCAAGTTCTATCCCTTTCTCTATGGCAAGTCCTTTCACATTATTACTGACCACAAACCGCTCCTCTCTTTATTTGCGCCTTCCGCGCGATTACCGACCAAAACATCCCAATGTCTCCAGCATAGAGCGTAGTTCCTATCCCAATTTCGCTACACCATGCATTTCCGTACCACCTCCCAGCATGCCAACACGGATGCCTTGTCGCGTCTACCACAAGGTCTGGACCCTGCTTTTGACCAGTTGGACCTCCTCGTTTTTCAGATTGATGATGATGTCCAAGAGGCCCTGAAGGCATTTCCCGTTACAGCTGTCGAAGTAGCTGCAGCCACCGCAACAGATTCCTTCCTCCAAGTCGTCCGACACCGTGTTCTGCATAGTTGGCCATCCTCGCCGCCTCCTCAGGATCAATGCCACCTTTGGTTATACTATTCCATCCGACACCAGCTTTCGGTGGTGGATGGAGTCCTCCTTTGCTTAGATTCAGCAGAACCGAGGGTCATCGTTCCGAGATTCCTGCAGCCGACGATCCTCCACATTCTTCACCAAGGGCACTGGGGGATCGTTCACACCAAATCCCTCACAAGACGGCATGTTTTTTGGATCGGCCTCACGTCTGACATCACACAGATGATGTGGCGCTGTACCGTCTGTGTCCAACAATTGCCCCATCCCCCGCAAATATTCCTTCCCTGACCTATGCTGAATGGTCCCTGACTTCGCAGGACCATTTCTGGGCCACCAATGGCTCCTAGTCACGGATGCATTTTCCCATTTCCCGTATGTCATTCAGTTTTCAGCAATCGCCATGCATATTACCTTATCAGCCCTTGCAAAAATCTTTTGCTTGGAATGATTACCGAAAGTCATAGTCAAGGACAATGGACCACAATTTAGAAGCCAGAAATTCCTCTACTTTTGCACTGACAATGGCATCCAGCACCTTCTTACCCCGCCCTTCCATCCCCAGTCCAATGGGGAAGCGGAACACCTGGTCAGAACTTTCAATACGCAAATGCTCAAATATATCAAAGACCACTCCCTTGAAGATGCTCTGACGCTATTCTTCAGTTCATATCGAGGTACACCGATAGGGGACAAAAGCCCAGCGGAAGCACTCCATGGCCGCCAAACCAGGACCCTCCTACATCTTCTCTTGCCCTCTCCAAGAATTCAGATTCCTCCTGGACAGTTCCATTTCTTCCCTGGATCCTTAGTCTGGACCCGAGGTTTTGGCACTAACGCAGGTTGGCTGCCCGCTGTCATCCAGCGTTCCCGAGGTCGCCAACTTTTTGATGTCATCTTGGATGGCCACATAGTAAGTCGCCACCGAAATCAATTGCGTCCTCGCTACCCTGTGACACCTGCACCGCGCCCTACAACACGGACCACGGCCGCCTCTACAACCCATTCCGGACCACCTAGACAGACCCCTTCACTAATACCGTCTCATCGTTGCATGGGTGACGTTTCAGGGCATCAGTCAACGCCACCAGCGCCACCAACACAGCAGCCGCAGTCGACGGACCAGCTGCCCGGCACCTCCCCAACAGCCAATGGCCACCGTTGCCACTGGTCCCATCCATGCCGCCATCACAACCAGTACACCGGTCAGGCCGCATAGCATGACATACAGCACCATATTCTCCAAGAGGCAGGCTCCACAGCCTCTTCCATGGAGCCGCCGCTGCAGGTCTCCACGACATAGCAGCTATTGATTTTTCGTGCGGCTCCCCGCCCCCCCCCCCCCCCCGGAAGGGGGGTATGTTAAGTCTGCCACAGACGTCCCCTGCCAGGAAGACTACACACAAGACACCCCTGTGCGCCATATAATATACACTCCTGGAAATGGAAAAAAGAACACATTGACACCGGTGTGTCAGACCCACCATACTTGCTCCGGACACTGCGAGAGGGCTGTACAAGCAATGATCACACGCACGGCACAGCGGACACACCAGGAACCGCGGTGTTGGCCGTCGAATGGCGCTAGCTGCGCAGCATTTGTGCACCGCCGCCGTCAGTGTCAGCCAGTTTGCCGTGGCATACGGAGCTCCATCGCAGTCTTTAACACTGGTAGCATGCCGCGACAGCGTGGACGTGAACCGTATGTGCAGTTGACGGACTTTGAGCGAGGGCGTATAGTGGGCATACGGGAGGCCGGGTGGACGTACCGCCGAATTGCTCAACACGTGGGGCGTGAAGTCTCCACAGTACATCGATGTTGTCGCCAGTGGTCGGCGGAAGGTGCACGTGCCCGTCGACCTGGGACCGGACCGCAGCGACGCACGGATGCGCGCCAAGACCGTAGGATCCTACGCAGTGCCGTAGGGGACCGCACCGCCACTTCCCAGCAAATTAGGGACACTGTTGCTCCTGGGGTATCGGCGAGGACCATTCGCAACCGTCTCCATGAAGCTGGGCTACGGTCCCGCACACCGTTAGGCCGTCTTCCGCTCACGCCCCAACATCGTGCAGCCCGCCTCCAGTGGTGTCGCGACAGGCGTGAATGGAGGGACGAATGGAGACGTGTCGTCTTCAGCGATGAGAGTCGCTTCTGCCTTGGTGCCAATGATGGTCGTATGCGTGTTTGGCGCCGTGCAGGTGAGCGCCACAATCAGGACTGCATACGACCGAGGCACACAGGGCCAACACCCGGCATCATGGTGTGGGGAGCGATCTCCTACACTGGCCGTACACCACTGGTGATCGTCGAGGGGACACTGAATAGTGCACGGTACATCCAAACCGTCATCGAACCCATCGTTCTACCATTCCTAGACCGGCAAGGGAACTTGCTGTTCCAACAGGACAATGCACGTCCGCATGTATCCCGTGCCACCCAACGTGCTCTAGAAGGTGTAAGTCAACTACCCTGGCCAGCAAGATCTCCGGTTCTGTCCCCCATTGAGCATGTTTGGGACTGGATGAAGCGTCGTCTCACGCGGTCTGCACGTCCAGCACGAACGCTGGTCCAACTGAGGCGCCAGGTGGAAATGGCATGGCAAGCCGTTCCACAGGACTACATCCAGCATCTCTACGATCGTCTCCATGGGAGAATAGCAGCCTGCATTGCTGCGAAAGGTTGATATACACTGTACTAGTGCCGACATTGTGCATGCTCTGTTCCCTGTGTCTATGTGCCTGTGGTTCTGTCGGTGTGATCATGTGATGTATCTGACCCCAGGAATGTGTCAATAAAGTTTCCCCTTCCTGGGACAATGAATTCACGGTGTTCTTATTTCAATTTCCAGGAGTGTACACAAGCACTTGCAGGTGCAACCAAGAGGAAACTAATTCTTCAAAACAAACAGAACTTGCTAGAGACTAATGCGAACCTTTTTCTGCAGAGGTCGCCTCACAGATCAGGGAAAGTTGGAATACTCCGCCGGCTTGATAAGGCCAGCCCAGCAACAGTACAGCCAGTTCCTCGCCGAGCTAGGACCAGCTCCGACGGACCTCACCGACGCTCTTGATGAATGGTCGTCTACATGTTATTTGTTTTCATTGTGTGTATTTAGTGATTGTTCGAGAAGTGTAGTTCAGTTTCAATAAACGACATTATATTGAGGATTCTACAATACTGAGTATTCTTCACTATTGTGGCAGCAAACATTCCTTTCTAGAAAATTCTATTTTAAAAGGTTTTCTTGAGGAGTGCTGCTTATCAATCTATTGCTGCAAAGGCAACTTTTCATAAAAATTATGTGGATTCAGTTTACACTGACACAGTGCATAGAATCGAAGAAAATATTGGGGAACCTTACATATGGATTTATGTTGATGAAACTACTGACAAACTTGGCCAGTACACTACAAATCTGACTGTTGACAAGTTTTAGCCAGATGCCGCACCTAGGGCTAATTTGATTTTTCAAAACAACTCACAAAGACTAAACATAATTACGTACTTTGTCAACAATGAGCTGAAGATGCTACATCCAAATGGCGCGGATGTAAACAAGGTGCTTCTGGCCGTCACAGATGCCTCTGTATATCTGGTTGCAGTGTTTCAATTGTTTCAAATGTTCTACACTTTGATGTTGAATGTAACTTGTGTTGTACGAGGTATCAGCCGCGTTATAAAGCACGTAAGGCTATAATTCCCACAGGTAAATAATTTAAGTTTTTGTTAAAGCATCATCAAGGTTACAGGCATTCAAAGAACAACTTCCAGATGTCTCCTAGCTGTCTGAACCTGTCGTTAATCGCTTAGACACGTGGTTAGCACCCCAGTAAACATCTCCCAGCAGTCCAAAAGGAAACTGAAAATCTACTGAACAATGCCGCTTCTGTAACTTAACGAAAACAAGTTCTCAAAGATCCCTCACTCCAACGGGACTTGACATATAGTAAAGCCAGCTACACGTTTATGTCAATGATTATTTCCGAATTAGAAGGTTCAGGAAGACCGATCTGCGAGAATGGTTCAAATGGATCTGAGCACTATGGGACTTAACATCTATGGTCATCAGTCCCCATCTGCGAGAATATATCTGTACTGGAGTAAGACACAAAGAAAGTTAATGAAACGCCAGGTGAAGTGGGAGAAAAGAATGGACAAAATGCATATGGTTTTGCATAAGAACACCTGCCTCAGTGACTCGTGTACAGCAACATATGTACTCCCCAGACTGCAGCATTCCTGTCCAACAGGAGACGAAAGTGAAATACACCCCTGTCACATCTGTTGTAAAACTTTTCTTCGGCTCAAAAATTAATACTAATTAACGCCATAGTTTTTCTGTTGGAAACACAGATAAGATTTTTTTATTGACTGTGAAGGCAACTATACTCCATAATACTTTTTGGACCTTTTTTAAATTTTATGTAGCCCAAATGAGGTTCTGAAGGAGCCTATTTTAGGCATCTGAAATGCACTTTCTACGAGCAAAAAATCCGCTATCTGGTAATAATCATTTGACCATATGTGTACACATGACAACATACAGTGTGTTTTCTTACGGTTCTCCTTGTAATAGCTTTGTCATCGTTTATACTGTATGGCCTCAGTGCCATATTAGAATAAAAAGTGGCACATAACTCATTTTAACGAAAAGAAGCAAAGGCAAATACTAGCTACATCCATGAAAAGCAATACTAATGCAAACCACTTAAGTAATAGAAAATGAAGGTGTAATCCTCCAAACCATCCTGGAAGAATATAAAATTTACTGGCCCAGACAATAGTTTTAATATGCCTTTTGCATAATAAATAGTTTCAGTTTAAAAATAAAAATCCAGCATGAAAGAAGTAACATTACTAAAAGATGGAGCAATGAGCCTGAAATGGCATCTGATGTGTTAAATAAGAGAAAAACAGTGGCTTCTACGGTTTCTTTTCTCTCCCGTTATCAGTTAATACCTACTGTCAAATAACAAGTAACCAACAGATGAGCAAGAGCTAACAGACAGGTCTTATACACTGTAGAAATTACACTATGCTGCGAAGACACCTTATCGAGAGAAGAAACTATCGAAGAACCACCAAAACGCGGAATTATACATCAACAATCAGAAACGTCGAGATGTACGGATCGGAGGCAACCACGTTGGGCAAGGGTGTCTGCATATGACTGTAAAGTAAGGATCTAAAAATTTGAAAAGACATTTCGGGAACGAAAGGACAGGGTGAATTTTGGATATAGGAAGCAAGAAAAAATTGTTTCGAGTATATTACGGAGGAGAAGAATGAGATTTTCGAGTACATCGTGATTGTGAACGACAAGACTTTGACTAAAAGATGTGGAATGAAACTTGCTTAACCGGGAAGAACTGAGCGAAAGAAGTCGGGAAGGAATAGAAAGCAATTGCAATAATGGAAAAAAATTCATACATCGCACTAGAGTACAGCTTATGTGACAGGCAAAAGGTAGCATATCCCAGGTGGACTAATACTGGACTCAAAAACACGATAGCAATAGTGAGAACCAAGAGGAACGAATGGTATCGTTTATAAGGATGAAGTGACGAATGATTTGTTCGAGAATCTAGACAATTGATAAGAACCAAAGAAATAAGTAAACTGTCACTAACAGGTAGTTTATAGTAAAAATATGTCTCCCTCTCCCTCTCCGTCTCCAATTTCTCTCAACAACCATGTTCATGAGGTGATGGAACGTAGGATTCATGCCCAGCTGGTATGGTGGCCCGAGTCTCGCTATCTACTAACCACTGTGCAATGTGGACTCTGCATGCAGTGTTGTGCAGTTGACCATCCCATCACTTTGTCAACCCTTGTCGTGAAAGGTTTTCTGCTGAAATACCAGACTGTGGCCATGTTTATTTGTTTGGAGAAAGCCTAGGACACCTGCCAGAGGACTAGTGTGCCCCGAACTATATACATGGGGCTTAAGAGGCCGCAAGCGCCATTTCTTTCAGGAATTTTTGAAAGACTGACAATGCCAAACCAACATGTACCTTGAAAATTCAGACATCTTCATCCAAGAGAACGGGATGCCTCAAAGCTCGGGCCTGAGTGTCATCCTCTTTCCTAATGTCATTAACCCTATGATGGGCTGCCTCCCATCAAGTATCTACGGCTCCATTTTTGTCGGCGACTTGGCGATCTATTGCAGTTCTTTACGGACTTGTATCCTTGAGTTGCGTGTTCAGCGATGTCTCGATCGTCTTAAGTCGTTGAGTATCAACAATGACTTTCGCTTTTTCGACCGACAAAACCGTTTGTATAAATTTCTGGCGGCAGAATCGATTTCTTCCACCATCTTTACACCTTAGTCCTGTTGCTCTTCAGGTCATCGAAATAAGCAATTTCTGGGGCTCACGCTGGACAGGAAACTTACCATGTGTGTTACCTGGTTGCACGCTGTGCCTGGCCTCTTCCATACATGTTCTAGCTAGTACTTCCTGGGGGAGTAGATTGGATCACCCTCCTCCGTTGGTAACGATCCCTCGGCCGTTCGAAACCAGACTATGGGTGTTTCGTTGATTCATCTGCACGTCCGCCCGTCTTATATGGTCTTAACACAATCCACCATCATGGAATCCGTTTGGCCACTGGTGCCTCTTACACGAGCAGAGTTGAGTCTGTGCAGAAGCTGTCGAACAACTGCTGTCAGACCGGCGTGATTTTCTCCTCAGCATCTATGCACGTCATTTGTCTGCATTGCCCAGTGTAGCGACCCTGTTTTCTATCCCGACTTCCGTATCTTGGATGAAAGTAGGAATGTTAATTTATCTATACATTGACTGGTGTTGAGGGGTTTTGTTTTATCCTGGCTAGTTCTTAAATTAACCCCAGTGAGTCACTACACGTATTGTCTTCCAAGTTCTGAAGGAAAAAACCATAAGTAAATTAATACTAGTGTTTTCAATAGATTCTCGTTCACTTGTTTCAGTTACTAGTCTGCAGTTTATTCTTGGTGAAAATCACGTAACCTAATTATTTATGAACCTAAATCGAAGTAAAGTTCAAAACGAATAGTCAGTTTCAAATTAACACGTTATTTTATTTAACAATAATTATTAATAAATCAGTTCATTCACACGATCGCATTCAAAGGGGTTCCTTGAATAAGTATCTAATCTGGAATCCCGTCAATATCAGAGATACTAAACAATGTTCTGTCACTTTTCGATAAAAAGATTGTTTCCGTTTAATATCCATAAACTGTCACGAACTATGATTACTAG
The DNA here is from genome assembly GCF_021461385.2 of Schistocerca piceifrons. NCBI lineage: Eukaryota > Metazoa > Arthropoda > Insecta > Orthoptera > Acrididae > Schistocerca > Schistocerca piceifrons. The sequence goes on along the minus strand of NC_060146.1, from coordinate 26,961,944 downwards.
TCGCGTGAAGGAAAGCTTTTCCACTATCACAATACAAAGTCGAATCTGTCCAAAAATCGTTAATTCCGTAAAATATTTAAATCTTCACACGAAGTGGCGTTAAAGTCAGAGAGATTATTGATCACCTCCCAGTTCCTCTAATATGACAAAAGTTCTAATTCTGATCTGAAATTAATGCTTCCCAAAAAACAATCTCGTCGCAATTTATTCTTGCGCCCTGGTTTAATAAAGCTCCTATTGTTGCTTCCTAAAGCTGTACGTCCTAATTGACTTCGAACAGACTAGAGGATAGAGACTGGAGTATCATAATTGCATCGTATGTCTATTTATACTTCAGTAAACGCTATCTTTGATGTTCAAGACCTACGTTCCGTGACTATAATATTGATTTTCTTATATATAAGAATAACTAACAATTTAACCATTTCTATCGTTTTCCCCCCCTCCCATGCTTCCAAAATTTATAATTAAAATTCTTTTCTTTTTCTATTATATTTCTACTATAGATTTCCTTCTGTCTCTTATTTCTATTTCGTAAATTACTACTTGTGGAGGGGCTTGGGACATTTTCTGAATTTATATTTCAAGGGCATGGGAGCTAATTTGGGAGCTATTTTGGTTTATTAACACCGAGAGGCGTTGTAGGTGTTACACCAGCCACCCATCCTACACGTCGTCGAAGACGCCTTTGATCACCAGGATGGGGTGTGTCACACTTCTGTTAACTCCAGGAGTTTGCTTTCGGCTCCTACTCCGACATCTTCACACTACCTGCCATGTTCTGAGTGGATGTGAACCTTGGCCTAGTGTGCCTTCGCCATCGGCACCGGCCATTCCCGTTATTGGCTTTCAGAACAGTGCTAAATACTTACAGCTGTGGTGATCGCCCTGCGGTACATGCGGCGGCACAGGCTTTTCAGTTGCCATTTGCACAGACCAGCTGTATAGCACACAGAGCCTCTTAAGTGTACACAGTCCATCCCTTAGTGCAGGGGTCTCCAAACCTTTTAGTCCGCGGGCCACATTGACTCCTCCACGAAGTCATAATGGCCAAGATCTTCCTAGTGGGCTTAAAGCACCCTAGCACTCCATGATCACCGTAATGTAAGGCTAAAGGAAAGATGAAATTGCAAAAATCTAAGGTTGTGGGAATAGCTAGCACTGAAACGAACTACGATTTTTATTTAATTACATAATTTTGATTGGTGGACGTACCTGACCGAAATTCTGGCGTATTTTATTCTGGCGAATTTCACCGACAAAAAAGTATGTCACTGCACATTCTTCACGAAAGCATCCTGGAAAGTCAACGAAATCTCAAAATCATTGTTAGCAACACTATTACTGCAAGATGTAACAGAGGTAGAATATATCAACGCATTGTTATTTCAAGCGGCGCAACAATAAGTTAAGTTATGCAGTCTTGTAGCGAGTAGCAGAGCCAATGGCGCGGTGTATTGGTCGCGATAGGCCTCGAAACTCAATTGTTGGCAGTATATAGGTACCACCTCAAATACGAGGGCGGTTCAGAAAGTAACCTCCGATTGGTTGTGGGGGGAGTAGCGTTCACGCACTCAACAGGTCAGTCGGCATCAAGCCGTGGTCGAGTGAACGTCGTACCTACGCTAGTTTAGTTTTTGTGGCAGTTTGAAATGTGTGCTGCAATAGAAAACCCCGCCAAATGTGAAGTGCGTGCTGTCATAAGGTTTTTTACAGCCAAAGGATATTCTGCAGCAGCTATTCATCGTGAGCTTTGTGCCGTGTACGGACCAAGAGTTATGAGTGAAGGAGTTGTCCGTGAATGGGTACGTTTATTTAAAAGTGGACGAGAAAACGTTCATGATGAAGAGAGGAGTGGTAGACCATCATTGGTGACTGACGAACTCGTTCAGACAGTTGATGCAAAAGTTCGTGAAAATCGACGTTTCTCAATGTCGGAGTTGTCTACTGGTTTTCCACAGATTTCTAAGACTCTCTTGTACGAGATAGTGACAGCAAGATTGGGTTACCGTAAGTTCTGTGCACGATGGGTGCCCAAAATTCTTACCTACCACCACAAAACTCAAAGAATGGCCTCTGCATTAGACTTTCTGTCACGTTATGAGGACGAAGGAGAACCATTGTTAAACAGAATCGTGACCGGTGACGAAACCTGGATTAAGTACGTGAACCCTGAGACAAAAGAACAATCAAAGATGTGGGCACATTCAAATTCGCCTACCAAACCAAGAAAAGCCTCGCAAGATTTTTCTGCCAGAAAACTGATGCCAACGGTGTTTTGGGATGCCAAAGGGGTGTTGTTGGTTGAATTCATGGAACTTGGTACGACCATTAATCAAGACGTGTACTGTGAAACAATAAAAAAGTTACGACGGGCTATACAGAACAAACGCCGTGGTATGCTGACTTCCGGTATCGTTTTTTTGCACGATAACGCCAGTCCTCACTCTGCTCGCAGAACAACGGCCCTTCTTGAGTCCTTCAAGTGGGACGTTATCAACCATCCACCTTACAGCCCAGACCTGGCGCCAAGTGATTATCACCTCTTCATGCATTTGAAGAAATGGCTCGGGTCACAGCGGTTTGATGACGACGAAGAGCTCAAAGATGCGGTCAGAGGCTGGCTCCAGGCACAAGCGGGTGATTTTTATGCAGAAGAAATTTCAAACCTTGTGAAGAGATACGATAAGTGCCTCAATCGCTATGGAGACTATGTAGAAAAATAGTGCAAAGATGTAATTGTAAGATGTACATATTAAAATATTTTTATTTAACTTGGTGTATTTTTTTAAATCAACCGGAGGTTACTTTCTGAACGGCCCTCGTATTTGGCGGGCCGGATACCGGGGACGTCGGGCCAGCTAACGCGGGCCGGTTTGCCGGACCTCGTGGGCCATAGTTTGGAGACCCCTGCCTTAGTGCAATGGGATGGGTCCAAGAAAGCTTCCATTTCCTCGCTGTTGAGGGAGCCACATGTTCCTGGTCACGTCGGTCTGGAGGCTGCCTAGGCTGCAGCCCCCCCTCTGTCTGCTAGCTATTCCATCCCGTCTGCCGGCAGGTGGTGTCACTGGGGCGTAACCACTGGGAACAAGCTCTGGCCAATCAAACCTCTCCCAGCGACCTCATCTCGGCCCTCCTGCCACGAGATCATTTGAGCTAGGTTACATATTTGGTCTGCCCTTCCAGCGATCGCCATTTAAATGGTGATCCCCCTCGACTTAGTGTTCCTTGTCATCAACCTTACAGTTCGCTATTTACTGACTGAATGCCCTTCAGCCACTTACGTTCCCATGTGTGGTGTGCGTACAGTAAGACCTTCGGTACACACACCATCAGATTATTTGGCTTGTCGCTCTAACGAAGTAGGCGAGTGTCAGCAATATGTCTCGTGGTCTTATCATGGCGTGTTTATCTTCTGCCGTTAGGTCAGACGATAGAAATGCCACTTGCACGCTTAGAGTAGCAGATTGACGGTGACCAACTTTAAACAGAACTTGATCAATTTTCACACCCATTTATTAAAATAATAAAAAGCATAAAATTACTTAACTTTGTTCTGGATGCTGTTTACAATTGACAATCTGAAGTTCCTTTGGTCTTGGTACGTTAATCTTATTCTCACATATCTCTGATACTTGACAAAGTGTCTATACATTTCTCTTCATGGCTGTGTACAGGAATATGATAATCTTCTTAGGTGCAGACTGAAACTTGACTGTAGACTGGTACAGACTAATGCAGACTGGTACAGACTGGTGCAGACAAATGCAGACTGATTAATCAGAGGTCTGTACACTCGTTATAATGCCTCCCGCATTCAAGTATCATTGCGTGAGTGTGACCCGCGAGGAGAAAAGGTTCTACATTGGCAGCAAGGTTCTACGTTAGCAGCAATCTCATTGGCTGCGTTACATATTAATACGCAGATCGGCGGAAGCAGAATTTGGTCCGTCTCTAAGGCAGCACCATCTCATAGTGCGGAGACGGACGAACGCTGCGCCTGCACTGTTGTGCTTAGCGGGGCGCACTCTAGTGGGAAAGTTGTGTACGCGCTGACTACGCAGAACTATGTACACAACACCATGTAAGTTTGTCGTCTGAGTTATCAGCTGTTTTAGTGAATGATGTGAGGGCTGTCGATCGCGTTTTGTATTTTATCCGTCTTGGCAGTATGTCGAAAGGCATTTAATCTTTTCTTCGGGACCTTTTTACAGGAGGAAGTCCTTGTTCTTAGCTCGCTCTCCTTTTCTCAATTCAACTGTATGTATACTCTCTTTAAAGTTGTTTCGCTTCTTGATAGTGTCAGGTTCTGACACGGGCTCTTATTGTCTTAGTTGTTTTTCCACCAAAAAGCAAAGGAAAGAAAACCATAGGTGTGATGCTCACAATCAAGAGGCAAAATACAGCTAGCTGGTTCGCATATAAATACCTGCACCTCAACCTCGAGCTTGTGGCCAGTGGGAAACGAGGGAGCCAGTAATCTACCTTTTTGAGACGGCTTCTTTTCCTCGTAAGTTACTTCTGTGTTGCGACTCTGGCAAGGACTTAGCTCTTGTGTGGATGGGAGCTCGGAATGTTCAGCTGGTGGGTGAAACAAAGTCGTGAGCTAATATTATTCAGTCTTGTTCAACTTATTATTTCAGTGCACCAACCAGTCTCGTCTTATTTAACTTCCAGCAGTACCAGCAGCACTTCGCGAAAAGATATTCAGAGTACAAACCCGACATCCAATACTCGAAAGAAATGCGATACTTCTCATAAGTAACGTGTTTTACATTTCCCCTTGTTTACAGTGGTCATACCGTACTCAAGTGCTTCAACATTCCGGACATCACAAATACATCGCTAGGGACTAGTCCAAAAACTTGAGACAGATACAGGCAACTGTACAGTAATTCAGACATGGTTTATTCAAAACACGATGAAACAGCGTCACTTTCAGGGCGTAAGTGTAACCCGCCGTAAACGTATGAACTACAGTGGCAGCCCAACGGAGTGTTTAGATGGAAGAAGTAAAATTAAGTATATTACGCCAGCATATGCAAACAACAAACTCGAGTGCAGTGGGGCCAAAATCAACTGGATTCCGTAGCTTCCAGTAACAACCTCATCAATGAAACTTCCTGGCAGATTCAAACTGTGTGCCCGACCGAGACTCGAACCCGGGACCTTTGCCTTTCATGGGCAAGTGCTCTACCATCTGAGCTACCGAAGCATGACTCACGCCCGGCCCTCACAGCTTTACTTCTGCCAGCACCTCGTCTCCTACCTTCCAAACTTTACAGAAGCTCTCCTGCGAACCAGGAGAGCTTCTGTAAAGTTTGGAAGGTAGGAGACGAGGTGCTGGCAGAAGTAAAGCTGTGAGGGCCGGGCGTGAGTCATGCTTCGGTAGCTCAGATGGTAGAGCACTTGCCCGCAAAAGGCAAAGGTCCCGAGTTCGAGTCTCGGTCGGGCACATAGTTTTAATCTGCCAGGAAGTTTCATATCAGCGCACACTCCGCTGCAGAGTGAAAATCTCATTCTGGAACCTCATCAATGATCAGACAGTACATGCATCTGCTGCCCGTAACACACTTAAGAAGCCACACAGTTTCCATTTGAAGGCAGTTGGTCTTTATCACTGTGGTTTTTACGTTGGTACCATATTACGCTTGCAGCATGAAGATGCTTTTTGCATCAAAACTGGTATCATGTTTTGAATAAACGTTTAAATTTCATCATTGAAGTACTTAATGTCTAGCTGTTGCCCCACTGTCATCGATGGATTACCAGATAAGTCCAAAAACGATCTGTCTTATTTAACAAATTCAATCTGAGAGATAATATAGAAAGATTCCCCCTGTACTCGTGACGCCATAGGCATTGTCATGATCGCTCTCCCTCCACTGCTCGCACCATACCTCAAAGCTATGAGCCGACGACCGGAATCATTAGGTATCATGAACATGATACGATATTTGTCATCCCAGATTGTAGATACACGGATTCCATCCATTTCGTAATACATGTGGATGATGAGCCTAGTGTTTTTAAAACCATCTGAACTTAGGGAGGAAAGTACATGTGGGGACTGGTATAAAAATTCTTGTTACTGTTATAAATTGTTAAATCTATGCAATAGTCACCCACACTATCAGCTCATTCTTTATCATATTATTATTTTAAGTAAGCAGGTAATGTTTAAAATGGGATCAAAGGAAAGTAAACTAAGTTTAAACTTTCATATTTATTTTAAAATTCATCAGTGTTCAATAAAACGGATAACGCATGCTAAGTCTGTCTCGAAGCTGGTGCCTTATTTACTATTGTAAATTAATTGAGGAAAGTGTTACTCAGAGGGGTTTCAATTAACATAAAACGTGGTTTTCTAAGAATAGGAAACAAAAAATAGGCAACAGGATGGGATACCGCATTCAAACAAGCACACGAAGATAGTTCAAGAGTATACAAAGATGGAACCATTACCAGTCCACTCTATTTTGGCATAGAAATTCCGCTCCTTGCGCGGTCGTGATCCCAATGGATTACCACAGACTAATTCAAAAGGCTCTAAGCACTACGGGCCTTAACATTTGAGGTCATCAGTTCCCTAGAACTTGTTGTTGTTGTTGTGGTCTTCAGTCCTGAGACTGGTTTGATGCGGCTCTCCATGCTACTCTATCCTGTGCAAGCTTCTTCATCTCCCAGTACTTACTGCAACCTACGTCCTTCTGAATCTGCTTAGTGTATTCATCTCTTGGTCTCCCTCTACGATTTTTATCCGCCACACTGCCCTCCAATGCTAAATTTGTGATCCCTTGATACCTCAGAACATGTCCTACCAACCGGTCTCTTCTTCTTGTCAAGTTGTGCCACAAACTTCTCTTCTCCCCAATTCTATTCAATACCTCCTCCTTAGTTATGTGATCTACCCATCTAATATTCAGCATTCTTCTGTAGCACCACATTTCGAAAGCTTCTATTCTCTTCTTGTCCAAACTAGAACTACTTAAACCTAACTAACCTAAGGACATCACACACATCCATGCCAGTGGTAGGATTCGAACCTGCAACCATAGCTGCAGCGTGGTTCCGCACTGAAGTGCCTAGAACCGCTCGGCCACGGTGGCCGGCCCACAGACTGGTATTGGAAGTTAAGACAAAGATCACGTGGTTCGATATAGCCACAGTGCTACAAAAATGCTCTATAAAAATGTTTCTAGAAATCGTGAAGTAGGAAAAGCTGCTAGTGATAGCGATTAAGTAAGTTTGAATACGCGAAATATTATGCAAAAGAGTAGCTGAGGGCTAGTTTCGTTACTACACCACATGTTGCACGTGAACAAGAACATTTACAGAAAATATGTAGTTCCACAACGATTTTAATGAAGAAATCGAATCCAAACACATTAGTTAGAAAAGAACTGCATTAATAACGGCACAGTATTGACCTGATGGCTGAATTTTACGAGCATGTGGTACTGCTACTACAAAGCACACCCATGTGGGTTGAACACAAAGAGAAATTATTAATTTCAAGAATTTCAACGAGAGAAAACACTTATACGCACATTCACACTAAAGAGCGATGATTTTAATCAAAATTACGCCTTATGACAACGTACTTCTACTTTCCTTCATTGGAGTGGAAAAAAAGCAACTACCGCAGTACACTCGGAAACCAACATTGAAATCGCGTTGCATCGTAATTTAAAATATATAAATCATTTTCGATGTAGATCTGTAAGGAAAGTAATTAATATTTCAGTTAGGCTGAAAAATTAAGAATTTCACTGTCTTTCAGACTCACCAAACATGCGCTTACCCGGCGACGTTACCACTTAAAAAACTGTCCACAGACTGACTAGCGTGGGCCCCGTCTGAGGGTGTCCCACAGATACGATAGGAGGCGAGCAGAGGGGTAGCTTCCTTTACCAACCTGACACCAAGGAGACAAACCTCTTTGCCTTAGAAATCGTATTTACCTACTCAGACGTTGGTCCTACAGTTCTCCAGCAGACAGAACTTCTCTGCTACCACCGAGCATGCAACTACAAACACCCTCACTCATTCATCCCTTCACACCAGAAGGGAAGTAGATGATAATATCTTAAGACATCATATACACTACGTAAAGGAGGCGGATGTCGGTTTCACAGGAAACTGTATGATAAGAATCACATATAAAATTATGTTTGAAAATGGTGTTGACAAGTTGTTCGTGTTTATATGTCAATATAACATATTCCACTGCTCAGTCTCCTCCCAGATAAATTTAAAAATACAACAGTAAGTTTAGAGGTGCAAATGTATGACGTAAACAACAATAAATCGAGGAAAACAGCATGAAAGGCCTCAGACATTTCAATGTCCATAAATGTAAAACAAAAATAGTAGGTTGTAGTACGTACGAAAATAAACTTTCTACAGTGACTATCATTCAAAAAAGGCTTGTGCAACACATCATTTCATGTAAGTGATATAATACACTACAAAGTGAAGGACTGCAGGTCCCAGGGCTACCAGCAACCTACTAGGTTGGTTTGTGGTAACAACAGTTAAAATAGTAAATTGAAACTCACTGGTTACAATCATAGAACGATTTAGCAGCTGTAGTGCTAGTTTAATGGTATGGTTCTGCACTCTTCCAGTTTGCTCCAATGAAATACTGAATGGAACACTGATATTTTCATTGACTTATCTCGCAGTTACATTAACCTGTGATCTTGCAATGTTAATCACTGAAATATGTTACTTGATAAATGTATTCCCGAAATTTCATTATTCGACATTATTTTTTGGTGTGATTTCGTTTCTGTCAATGTATGCCACCATTGCATATGGTGGCAGTGTTTATTATAAGCGAATATTGGTGTTTGTGGAACTGGATAGCAGATGAGCAATCACAAGCTCAATTCAATGCACAGAAGTACAACACCAAATCGTTCCCCTCCGTGGCCACACCATGGGAGGAACGTCAGGCTAAGGATGGCAGCAGATCTTATTCACCTTGGTACCTTGTATGTTATAGAGCTGATGGGGAATCTTTCATGACTGTGAAACTTCAGTTTTTTGTTCAGCATTTAGGGGACAAGTTTGGGAAGGTGGAGAGCTTGTCCAAAATGAGATCAGGGTCAGTCTTGATCAAAACAGCATCCTCTGGCCAGTCACGGTCTTTACTCGCTTGTGATAAGCTGGGGGATGTTTCTGTAAGCATCACGACCCACAAGAGCTTAAATATGGTCCAGGGTATCGTATTTCACAGGGACCTTCTTTTGAAGTCCGACTATGAGCTGCCCGCCAATTTAGAGCGGCGAGGTGTAAATTTCGTCTGGCGTGTCCACTGTGGTCAGAGGGAGAATCAGGTTGCCACTGGTGCCTTTATCTTAGCCTTCAAGGGTGATACATTGCCCGAGAAGGTCAAGGTGATGGTCTACCTCTGTGACGTCAAGCCATATATCCCTTTCCCGAAGCGGTGCTTTAAGTGCTGGAAGTTCGGCCACATGTCTTCCAGCTGTACTTCCAGCGTCACATGTCTGGATTTAGGACGCCCATCACATCACAATACTCCATGTGCTCCACCTCCCATCTCTGTCAACTATGGAGAGCACCATTCGCCTTGCTCGTCAGATTGCAGGATTCTCCAGAAAGAAAGGAAAACCATGGAGTAAAAAACCTTGGACTGACTGACCTGCACTGAGCCTAGGAGAAAATTTGAATTCCTGCATCCCGTGCGTATGACATCGTCTTACGCAACTGCTACAATAATTTTGGCACCATCAGCTCCGCCAATCCCAGCCACCTCTCAGAGCCTCTCTCCTTGATGGTGGGGGCCTTTCCCTCCTTGTTGCTCCTGCACCACCTACTTCAGAAGCACCACCTCCCCAACCATCGGGGATGTCCGTCCCCAATTCTAAGCTGGAGAAGCATAAGTCTTCCTAGGCCTCTCTAGCTAGGAAGGGGCCCTTGGGTCACTCCCTTCCCAGGTTTCTGCTAGTGGGAAAGATGACACCCACCAGTGGCTGAAGGGCCCAAAAGCAGCTGGTCGTAGGACTTCAAGCTCATTCTCAGTCCCAGAGATAGAGCCATTGAAGTCCTCCTAGCCAGGAAAACCCAAGAAGCAGTGAGAGAAACCCAGAAAGAAAACCCCTAAGACCAAGGAAATGCCACCACTATCTACAAGCTCTGTGTCTGAGGATGGGGCTGAGATTTTGGCGCCCGCTGCAAACCTAAATCTCACCAGACCCTCAGACGCAATGGATATAGACCGCTCAGACAGTAAGTCGGTGGCAGCAGGAGACTCTGAGGCGTAAACTAGCTCATTGAATGTTCCATGCCTTCCCAGTCTCACGATGATGTCATCCTCCAGTGAAATTGTGGCGGTTTTTTCCACCGCCTGGCTGATATATAGGAAACTGTGAAGCTTTACACCTGCAGATGCATTGCCCTCCAGGAAACCTGGTTCCTGGCAATGTGGACCCCTGCCCTCCGCAGCTATAAGGGATATTACAGGAACCGTAGCGACTATAAGCAAGTGTCAGGTGCAGTTTGCGCATATGTCCTAAGCTCAGTCTGTAGTGAACCTGTGCCCCTACAAACCCCTATGGAAGCTGTGGCTGTCAGAATAAGGACGATGCAGGAAATAACTGTCTGCAATGTATATCTTAATGCGGATAGTGCAGTACCCTGAATGTATTAGCTGCACTGATTGATCACTGATTGATTCCTACTTTTGGGAGATTTCAACGCCCATAACCCCTTGTGGGGCGGCACTGTGCTTACTGACAGAGGCAGAGATGTCGAAACTTTAATGTCTCAGTTCGATCTCTGCCTCTTAAATACGGGGGCCGCCACACATTTGTGTCGCTCATGGTAGTTATTCGGCCATTTGTTTATCAATTTTACGCCCAGAACTTGTCTCATCTATCCACTGGAGAGTGCATGACGACCTGAGTGGTAGTGACCACTTCCCCATCTTACTGTCACTGCCCTGGCGTCATGCCCACGGACGCCTGCCCAGATAGGCTTTAACCAAGGCGGACTGGGACACTCTCACCTCTGCTGTCACCGTTGAATCTTCCCCACACGGTAACATGAATGTGATGGTTGATCTGTGACTACAATTGTTTCTGCGGCAGAAAGCGTGATCCCTCGCTCAGAATGGTGCCCGAGGCGTAGGGCAGCCCCTTGGTGGTCGCCGAAAGTCGCTGAAGCAATTACGGAGCGTCGGCGAGCTCTACTAGTTTTGATCCAAGGGCTACGTTAAGACAGTGTCTCCTGATGAGGTTCGTCAATGAATAAAACAGCAAATCTTTCTTGACAACAAAACATAATATAATGACGGTAGTACTGTAACGTAACAAGAGGAAAAACAAAATGAAAATTTTTATTTTAGGCATAACAAAAATATTTGGCAAATTACGTAACACAGTGGAAGAACTTGATTAATTACAGATGACACACTGGATAACAATAATTATAACTGTACTGTGAATGTCAGGCAGCTACACAAATGTCAGTATTTATTTTCCTTTTAATACTTTTATTAATGTAAATATCATCTCGAAACTTGTGTGTTGTGATGCAAAAATTCTTTATGCATTATTGGACAGATAATAAATGAACCCAGTGAATATGGAGAATCTTCTCCAAAACATGTCTGAGAATTAAAACAAGAATAATATTTGCTGAAGGCAAAACCAGATTCCGTATTACATATCAAGAACTGCATAGAGATTGTGTTCACACATACACAAATACATTGTTTGCACAGAGATTTAGCTCACATGGGCTTGAACCTCTTTGTACTGCACATTTGTTTCTGTGTTAAGTTTTCTGGAACCCCTTGCCTGTAACATGGAAAAAAAAATGTTCAAGCTTGCACTGTCCTTAGTTTGCTATGGGTTGCTGTCTGCCAATTGACATGGGGAGAGGCCTTACAGCCAATGTTAACAGCCTGCTTCGAGTTCGAGGACATATCGGTTGAATTCGCTTACGTGTCATTGTATCTGCATTCTCTGATGCGTGTGTCTATGTCATTGTCAACATTTTTGATTTTAAACGTGGAATGTGTGCATGTGTTGAAATTTCATATGAAATTGAAAACTACTATACACTCAAAATAAGTTCAAAATTATAAACAGTACACATCCATACCACAGCGACAGTTGCCGAAGATGTAACATGCTTAGGTTAGGGGAGCAAAGAAGATGAAGCAAAAGAAGGATGCAAGTAATCCTCAAGAAGACGTCGGAGAATGAGCACGAGACGTCAAAAAATAAATCCTCGTAGTCTTATGTAATTCATTCTGACGTACTGGGAAAAAATTTTCAGTAACTGAATATAAATCTCTGTGTTAGTTCTTGGTTTAAACTTTATTTCAAACAGTGAAAATTTTTAAAGGCTTATTTTTTCCCAGCTGGTATGAGAAAAGAGAATTACCTTACAGAGGAGCTGTTGGAACAGCTGTACTCATTACTTATATGGGAGCTGGTAGAGACAGTGTTTGGACTAACAGAGATGTAGGCTGCGAATGCTGGCCACTCTTTCGCCTGCCTCTACCCTCTCCTCTCGCTCCATTTGCATTTGATGAATGCGACTGGTGCTCTATTTGGAGCACGCAGTACTACCTTTTCACATGTGAGTAAATAGGAAACAGGTTTCTCCACATTCCATAGGTTAGCAATGTTGGTTCAAACAAATTTAAGAGTCACATACATAAAAAAGAAACCAAAAATGTATTACCCGTCATTAAAATGGCTGTCACTTTCATAATAATGTTTACGGAGGTCAGGAAGGTAACTTTATTAAAAAGAGAAGCTGTATGAGTGTACAGTCATTTGATAAACTGATGCACTACATAAATGAAGTATCAAGTTTCGGATGGAAACTCAACATTCGTGCCGAGAACAGATTCGTAAATCTTTCAGTCGCACTTTGCCGATGGAATACACCTTCATAAAAAATTTAGTCACCGTCTCCTTTTATCTGTTACTGTTCCCTTACCGGGAAAATTAGTGTTCACGGCATCTCAATACCAGTTTCTTTCAAAATATGTGATACTATGTATGAAACAGATGTGGCGTGAGGGTAACTGATGCCAACTATACAAAAGGATCATCCTTTGATGAATTAGCAGATTTTGCAGATTCAACACCACACACCATAGGACAGGCTTACGAGAAAAGCTAGACATCATCTACAAAACATTCGAGTCCGAACCGCAGACAAATGGTGAACACGACAGAAGGGGAAAAGGGACACAGGTCTCCACTCTTGACTGACAATCGCCTTACTGTAAGCAATTAAGGGCCTTCCAGATCTGACCCTCCCGTACAGTTTCCGAACTAACATTGTATCAGGCAACTTAACACTTGCGAGCCTTAGTTACCCTTGCTCGCTAAGTTTCCCAGTTACTATGAATGTAAAGACACGAGCAGTGTACGATTCGAGCCTTCTGAAGTGTTATTCGGCAACGCGTAGTTACTTTCCTACTCGATATGTCAGATTTCCACCGCACAACTGATAGGGCGATGACTGCCGAACACCCAGAAGTACATTGTCTGTTTCGTGCGCAAGGTTACCACGACAGACCTTGTCGTCCACCTCCTGTGTCACGAGTCTAGCTGTCACGTGTCCTCGCCACCTGGACTCGGGCCCTGAGAAAAGACAGGGTCGGCCGTCAAAATATTGTACACAAAATGAATCGACTGAAACCCAGAATGCACTTTTTCTGCCCATACATACATAATGAGCAGCTCCTCGTCACGATAGATCTCGAGAAGCTCTACATAAAATCACATACGAGGTGAAGCGTAAACCGGAAATGGCTCTGTGATGCCAGAAAGATGTTTTAACTATGTGGAAACGAACTCTTCACCTTTAATAAAAGGTATCTAGAGCTACAACGAGCTGCCGGGCAGTAAAACTGCTTTTATTTGTACGTCATTCTAATGAGGACAGTGACAAACCGACTCTTCCTTTAGGATGGCACTTTTAATATCTGATGGATGAAAACTTCGAGCATTTGGCTCGAGGAACATGCAGAATGCATCACGTATTAGTTCTGACTCAGAAAGTACTCTCAATGAAAATGTGTAAACCCCCAGGGTCGACATCTGAGCATTCGGGTCCACTCGTCAGTGTAAGTGGTGAAAGTGCTTATCTGAAACCTTCCGCCAGAGCCACGCTGTTTTGTTGCTTCCCTTTCACAGCAAAGCATCTGCCTGGCAAACCGACAACTGTGGCACTGTCTCAGTACCCTGTTGCTAACGTCGCTTCCACAGTTGGAGCTGACCAACTGTCACGTACAAAGCACTTCTGATTACAGGAACCAGCAGGCACGCGTTTAACACGGGTGCAGCAGCATGCGGTGCCCATCAAGACTGTCGACAACTTTTATGTGTTTATTCGGTAAAGATTTATTACAGAGTACAGTTTGAGGAGATGGCGCCAGAGGGAGAAGGTAGAGCCAGATGCATTGAGACAAGATTAATCGAGAAGCACCAGTCAAATCGTGCACCTAATTCGCACTTGAAAGATTACTATATGAAGAGTATATGTGGAGCAGCAACTTCTCTCCAGTCACAAACCGTATTATTTATTAATTTATGTATTTATTTGGGTACATATTCTGTAATTCTATTAGTGTCTGTTGACACTAATATGTGGAGAGCCTAAAAACTTACTTCACACGGTGGAAAATCCAGAATGGGATAGTAATAATGGAATAATATTGCTACTCTCCACATAGAAGAGGTGTTGAGCATCAAACAAACACACTGAAATAATATAGATACTACAAGCAACCCGATAATATCGTCCATAAAAAGCAAGCACGCATACGCGCGGTCGTCATTTTGGTGTACTAAAGCCCAAATGCAGTGGAGAGCTATCTTGGCTCAGGTTTCAGGACACCGGAAGCATGCGGCAGAGATGGAGGGCGGTATCAAGGAAAGGGTGGTGTAAGGCGCAGCAAGCAGAGGTGTGGTGGGAGAAGATAAGCAGCGAAGGGGAAGAACTATACAGGCTGAAATGTACCCATATATGACCGTTAGGATAACTATAACGAAGTGCCAGGCTGCCACATTTAAATCCTTGTATAAATTTTGTAACACCCTTCTTCAATTATCTGGCTATTTATAATTTAGGTTATTCTACCGACTCATTTTCTGTCACTAATTTCATTCAGCTTCTAGCAAGCATACATGTATCTCTGCACTGGTTCAACTGTTATTATTTAATAAGTTAACAAAAAACATACGATTCTCATTTTGTATTTGCAGTATAGTTTTCTTAAGTATTGAAATTGGCATTTCATTTGTAATTGTGTAACAAACTCATAGAAATGTTAGGAAGATTTTACAACTAATTATCTCCATCTTGCCAACTTTATACTGGGCTATAATATTTTTTATATTTTATGAATTTCAAAACTAAAAGCTGGGTACAACTTTATATTGCAATGCGAGAGGAACAAATTAATGCGTAACTGAATGACGAACATTTGTGACCACTAGCAAGATTTTGATGGTAATCCATGTTTTCTTTTGCTAATGATGGTATAGTGTGGCGAATTAGTCATGTGGGTGTCGTTTTCTGACAGTTTTTGTGAGCCAGTCTTTTTTACAATATCACATAATTAACATGTGATTTTGATGGAGGACATTGTGTCAACCTCAGTTTCTTGAAGTTTATCTTTGCATTACCAAATCTTTAGCTACACTGTCAATAACTCAGCAAGTTGCAGAAATTTTGGTGGAGCGCCAGTATTGGGGCAACATTTGTATGAGGACACTCTGCATTGTTGCCATATGTATCCAAGATGGCGGCGATGACGTCATCCAAGATGACAGCCTGTAGACTTCGAAACAGTGCATGATGTCATCAAAGATAGCGACCATGATGTCATTCAAAATGTCGGATTTTGTTGGGAAGTTTGAATTTCGGCAGGAAGATAGGTCACTTGGCCTACCTCCACTAACCTAACTCACCCAACCGTCAGTTCCTCCTATGAGCTGGCGCCAAGTGTGATTCTTGGCAGTAAACAAAGGTCACTTGGGGTTTCGCTACTAACAAGGGAACCTCCCCATCGCACCCCCCTGAGATTTAGTTATAAGTTGGCACAGTTGATAGGCCTTGAAAAACTGAACACAGATCAATTGAGAAAACAGGAAGAAGTTGTGTGGAACTGTGAAAAAATAAGCAAAATATACAAACTGAGCAGTCCATGGGCGACATAGGCAACACCATGGACAATATGATCTCAGGAGCGCCGTGGTCCCCTGCTAGCGTGAGCAGCTGCAGAACGAGAGGTCCTTGGTTCAAGTCTTCCCTCGAGTGAAAAATTTACTTTATTTTTGCATAGTTATTATCTGTCCGTTCGTTCATTGATGTCTCTGTTCACTGTAATAAGTTTAGTGTCTGTGTTTTGCGACCGCATCGCAAAACCGTGCGATTAGTAGACGAAAGGACGTGCCTCTCCAATGGGAACCGAAAACATTTGATCGCAAGGTCATAGGGCAACCGATTCCTCCACAGGAAAACACGTCCGATATATTCTATACGACACTGGTGACGGTATGTGCGTCACATGACAGGAATATGTTGTCGACCCACCTAACTTGTATAATTGGTGAATGGGTAAAAAGATTCTTCTACCTTGCCCGATTTAGGTTTTCTTGTGGATGTGATAATCACTCCCAAAAAAGTGATGAAAACATAAGAGTTTGTCACATAAACTGAAAATAAAAAGTTAAACTTTTCACTCGATGGAAAATTTGAACCAAGGACCTTTTGTTCCGCAGCTACTCACGTTACCACGAGACCACGGCGCTCTTGCGGTCCCAGTGTCCTTGATGTTGCCTATCTCCGCATGAACTACTCAGTTTGTATATTTTGCTTATTTTTTCACAGTTCCACACAACTTCTTCCTGTTTTCTCAATTGATCTGTGTTCAGTTTTTCAAGGCCTATCCACTGTGCCAACTTATAACTAAATCTGAGGGGGGTGCGATGGGGAGGTTCCCTTGTAAGCTAAGAAAATGGTGCGAGAAAAGGACACTTGTACTAACCTCATTCACCTGACTGCCACCTCCTCCTACATACTGGTGCCATGTATGAATTTTGGCAGTAAAGAAAGGTCACTTGTGGTTTCGCTACCAGCCTAAGAAAATTGCGGGAAACGAAGCACACTTCCACTAACCTAAGTCACCTGACCGCCACCTCTTCCTAGGGATTGGTGGGAAAAGGACTCAGCCTGCACTGGGCTGGTGGAGAGAGGAAGGAGCGTACTTTATTTATTTTGGAGTAATTTATTTAGTGATGGAGTATATTTATCACAGTGATACAGAATACACGCTCTCACATGCCCCACAGCATACAGACCTGCAAACTACCCCTAAATAACTCATGCATAAAACTCTACACACACGCCTGCTAATTGTAAACCGTCAAAATAACGCACTGCACAACCTACAGACACGCAAACCACTCGTAAATAATACAATACCTTTATATCCAGAGAGCCAAACAACTCGTAAATTGTCAAAATAATGCCGGCCGCGGTGGCGGTGCGGTTCTAGGCGCTGCAGTCCGGATCCGCACTGCTCCTACGGTCGCAGGTTCGAATCCTGCCTCGGGCATGGATGTGTGTGCTGTCCTTAGGTTAGTTAGGTTTAAGTAGTTTTAAGTTCTATGGGACTGATGACCTTAGATGTTATGTCCCATAGTGCCCAGAGCCATTTGAACCATTTTGTCAAAATAATAAACCATCTATAAGACTCTGCAAACATGCTTGCTAATCGTCAGCTGTCGAAATCCTGCATCAGTCTTTATTTAAACAATTAGAGGCAGAATCACCATTCAGCGTGCTCGAGGTCCACACTCCAACTGACCTAATACACAGGACAAGCACCAGAGGGCGCTGTCGTCCAAGATGGCGGCTATGACGTCAGATGATGATGCAAGTACAATTACCCATGATGGCGGCAAACAGTGTGTTCACCGCGAGTCTAGTACTCAGTACCACTACCAGAGGTCGCTGTCGTCCGTTTCATGATGTAATACAAGATGGTGGGTGGGGAGGGGGGGGGGAATAGCGGGAAAACGACTCTGGACACAAGTTTTTATTTTGCAGGAGTGTGTCCACCACGAGATTTAGAGTACAACTGACCTAGTATACAGTACTGCCACCAGATTGTGCTGTCATCCATTATGTGATGTAATCCAAGATGGTGGTCTGTAGGGGGAAAATGGAGTGAAAATGACTCAGCCTACTCTGCGCTGCTGGGGAGAGTGAGGAAGGAGTGCACTCTATTTATTTTGGAACAACTTATTTAGGGATGGAGTATATTTATCACACTGATACAAAACACACGCTCTGACATGCTTGGGAGCCATCTTGCACAGCCCACAGACCTGTAAACTACATCTAAATAACGCTCTCCAGACACGCAAATGACTCCTAAATGAAGGAAATAATTTCAGTACACACATGCAGACTACTCCTAAATAATGCAGCACAGTGATGTGTAGACACACTGAGTACTCGTAAACTGTCCAAATAACACATAGCACAGTCTACAGATCTGCACACAAAATAATTCAATCAATGCGCACAAGCACCCTCCGCCACCCCCTGCCCAGCAGGCCCCACAAAGTGACGTGGCCATCAGCTGTCAAATCATACACAGGCCCCCACTCAGGTCCCGCAATCATGAGGTGGCGACATCCCATTCATACTTGGTACCTGAGAAATTTCTATCTAAATATGTGTTCAGCTAGACACCATGGCCTACGTGAATGGATCATGAGAGCGCAAACGCTCCATGGGACGCGCACAGCTGCGATCCGCTTGACTATTTCTGAGTATACTGTCACAGTTATACTGATGTCACAGAATTCCAATGCGCGATCACGCCGTTTTCATACACTTCCGAGCAGCACTTTCCTTTATCATTGATGACAGAATAGCACAGGCTGCTTTCACCATAATGGAACATACGAGCTGCGTCACTGACACCTCACTGCAAAACGCCTGCATGGTGACTCAACGTTATTCTTACGTCACATGGCTTTGTAAAAAATAACAACCAAGTCGATCTGTCAGAAATTGTATAAAAAATGGTTCAAATGGCTCTGAGCGCTATGAGACTTAACATCTGTGGTCATCAGTCCCCGAGTACTTAGAACTACTTAAACCTAACCAACCTAAGGACAGCACACACATCCATGCCCGAGGCATGATTCGAACCTGTGACCGTAGCGGTCACGCAGTTCCAGACTGAAGCGCCTAGAAACGCACGGCCACACCGGCCGGCAGGAATTGTATAGTGGCCCAGAAATAGTTAACACTCACTTTCTTGATGTCTCAACTTGTCTGCACGAAAATTCTTACCTTAACAGAACCTGTTTACGAAAATAATGCAAAAGAACCCAGTCCATCACGTATTACCCTTCCTGCTCTCAACAGACGCAAACGTTCCCTCCACTATGTATAGGCTCTTATATCCCAGCACAGCAGATGTGAATGAATTGGGCATTATGATTAGCTCTTATCGAATTTACCCATCGAATTACTGATAGCGCCGATATCGAAGCACTGTCCGCCTTTTGGCCTTCTGCAAACGATATTTTACACATATCGACATATTGCACTGACAATTAAATCATACAAACTACCATACACATCGTCAAATATGTAAATACTCTTATGATAAGACACACAGTCACCCTCTCTAGTCAGCCCATAACATAAACCACATTAACTTTACAATGCAATATATGCAAATTTTACACAAACAGTGCAGTTATCTTTTATATCTGTACAGCACCTGAAAAAATTGTGGTATGCAATATTCACACCAGCTATATGTCACAATGCTTCCCAGTCCTAGGGAAGCTCTGTTTGCACTGACAATTAAACCTCTCAAAGTGCCATACATATCGTCAAATTCGGAAAGACTCTTACTCATTTACACTGCTCACCCACCGAGGACAGGAGCTTGAATATTAGTCCGCAAAACAGATCTCCAGCACAGCAGTATATCACCGCATACAGTGCCGTTGTAGTTGTAAGTAGGCTGTTTATGTTTTCTTATTGGCAATGTTACGTAGCGCTCTGTATGAAAATCACTGACTGTGCTGTGTGCAGTCAGTGGCTAGTTTGCATTGTTGTCTGCCATTGTCTGTGTTGGGCAGTTGGATGTGAGCAGCGCGTAGCGTTGCGCAGTTGGAGGTGAGCCGCCAGCAGTGGTGGATGTGGGGAGAGAGATGGAGGAGTTTTGAAATTTGTAAGACTGGATGTCATGAACTGCTATATACATTATGACTTTTGAACACTATTGAGGTAAATACATTGTTTGTTCTCTATCAAAATCTTTCATTTGCTAACTATGCCTATCAGCAGTTAGTGCCTTCTGTAGTTTGAATCTTTTATTTAGCTGGCAGTAGTGGCGCTCGCTGTATTGCAGTTCGAGTAACGCAGATTTTTGTAAGTGATTTGTGAAAGGTATAGGTTAATGTTAGTCAGGGCCATTCTTTAGTAGGGATTATTGAAAGTCAGATTGCGTTGCGCTAAAAATATTGTGTGTCAGTTTAAGCACAGTCATGTATAATTTTTCTAAGGGGACGTTTCATATGTCGACCCTTAGCCGAGGATACCTCACTGGAATATTCTGATTTTTTCTTGTAGTTTGTGTGATTAGTGTAGATTTTGATTATTGCTAGTGTGTAATTGTAGGGAGAATCTCCTTTGTAGTTACAGTCTTTCATTGTTGTACAGTAAAACAGGTGTGGCGCGCATGTAAATTTGCACCAAGTATTTCGCAGCTGCGCTTGCAATTAACTAGATATTATTTTCAGTGCTATGTTAATGTGTTTTCTTATTTTTGCTCTTCAAATTGTGCTTTTCTGTGTTATCGTGTGAAATATTGTGACAATAATGGCGTGTGAAAAACGTAACACTAGGCTCCAAAGTAAACAGAGAAATAATAGTGATGACGAGCGTAGCTTATCAGCACCACTGTGTAATGAATTAACAGACATTCAAAGTAGTAATTTGGTAACTGTGCATAGGGAAATGGAGCGGGCGTCAAATAATGGTGTAGACAGTGAAACAGGTAGTGAACAGGGAAACATTATCGATCGATCGGTCGGCAACAGCTCGCCTCAGGAATCGGGAATGACAGAACACAATATTGCAAATACTGTAGACTCAGGTTTTGGGTTCTCACCCTTTTTTCAAATGAGTCAAGACACATTTTCCGCTTGTCAAAATGTGAATGTTGCCGGTGCAAATTCACTGCCGAAAAGCATAGAGGAACAGATTCAAGACATAAATACATTATTATTGCAATTAATGCAACAAATGAAACAAAATCAGAGACAAACACAGCAACAGTTAGACACAATGGAACAAAATCTTCAAAAGTTAGACACAGTGGAACAAAATCTTAAAACGTTAGACACAATGGAACAAAATCTTCAGAAGTTAGACACAGTGGAACAAAATCTTAAAAAGTTAGACACAATGGAACAAAATCTTCAAAAGTTAGACACCACGCTGAACAAACACGTGAAGATTTAACTACTGAGTTACATAACATCGAATCGAAATGTCAAAAAGTCTGCAATGACGTAAAAACACAAATTTGTGTGCATTTCCAACCTATCTTTTTGCGTCATGAAAATACATTACAGAATCACGAAGCAGCCATAAAAGAACTGCAAACTATTGTTCATGAAAATCACGACACCTTGCAAGCTAAAATTGACTCAGTTGCATCTACCGATTCGGTTACGCAACTTGCAATAACTCAGGAAAACTTAAACGACACAGTAGATTCGATTTCAACATAAATGGACAGTCTGAAACTTGGTTCAGAAAAACACACAGAGGAAATAATTTCACTAGCGGATAAAGTAGCCGAACTTTCAGATCAGTTCACTAACTTATCTACAAAGGTAGATGATGATCTGAATGACACAAGACCTGTAGCCTTCACGGACACTAAAGAGTATGAACAAATTAGAAAATTCAAACAAAATCAAAATCAAATCAATACACAGTATAAAAGAGAAATCCGGGAAGTACAAGATCAGTTGGCACAAGTAATACAAGAATTACATATTTCAGAGGACACTCGCGCTCCAGTACAGGAAGAGGGACATAGAAATACGGAACAACCACAAAATAATAACACAGCACATTTCGGAAATTATGAAAGAAATTGGCAAGGTGCACCGAATTTTGAAATGGAACCGCCGAAACGACGTAACAATGGCCGATATGCGACTCGCCGACATGATGAATTTGACTATAAGCTGTTTATTACTACACGTAAATTCAAAACATTTAAGAATTCCGGCAACGACATTCATCCACAAGCATGGCTCCATCAATTCTCTCATTGTTTTCCTCCCAACTGGTCATTGCAGCACAGATTAGAATTTATGTATGGCTACTTAGAGAATGAACCAGCTGTAAGAATGCGATCGGTCATTCACGATTGTCACAGTGAAGAAGAATTTTATCATGCCTTCCTCTCAGCATATTGGACTCAAGCTACACAAGACCGAGTAAAACATAGCATCATAATGATGAAACATTTCGAACAATCTGAATTTTCCAGTCTTGTGAAATATTTTGAAGACGTGTTGCACAAGAATCAGTATCTTTCAAACCCATACAGCCCCTCAGAACTCATCCGAATTTGCTTAATCAGAGTGCCTGAACATTTACGACATATTATTTTAGCAGGACGTTGCAAAGACGACATTGAAGATTTTCAGGGACTGTTACAAGAACTGGAAATTGACACTGATAATCGCGGAACGCGAAAACAGAAACACAACAATTACAGGTCACATCCGTCGCAATTCCGCGATGACAGAAATAATACACGACAAGGCTATTCTTACAACGTAAATCGTGACCAAAACAGACACCATCCGTATGACAACCGTTGGCAGAGTAGTAATAATTATAGGGAAAGACTACCTCTCCGCGGTAGTAACTATCACAGAGACAATCAGAGAAACAGACAATTTGGGAACCAAAATAATTATCAAGGGAGACAGAATAACTTTAGACGCAACGGTCCAGCGCGCAGTTACGATTCAGGGAGAAATTCTCCACCACGTGACCGACAAGAAAGAAACTATGGAATCTACCGACACGACGACAGACGATATGATCGTAACGACAGACCTGAATTGCATCAGAACTGGCAGGATTCAAACAGAGCAGGGCCCTCTCGACAAGGTGAATTTGTAGAAATTAGGTCTCCTAATCCCAATAACGACGCGCGCCAACAAAGAGACAATAGGCAATGACTCATACCGCTGGTAGCCACAAAACGTACTTCTGAAACAGAAGACGCAGTTGTCGTAGCTAGTAATTACGTAAAAATGGAATACATTAGGGACATCTTACTCCAGGAGCACGACGTAAAACATAACAACATTGCATATCCTGTGATTCACATTACTATAAATGACGTAAAATTTACGGCAGTACTTGACTCTGGCAGTCCCATTTCAGTAATTAGTGAAACAGCCTTTAGCAAGTGCAATACATCGAATGATTGTCCCACACTTCCGTTACGTAAGATTAAATTACAAGGCGCAATCTTTGGAAAAAGTGTAGATGTACGCCCGCAAACCAACTTAGAATTCTTTTGTCAAAGCCACAGCTTCTCTATGAACTTTCTTATTGTTCCATTATTGTCGACGGAAATTATATTGGGAGTAGACTTTTTGAATGAATACAAAGTAATCTTAAACTTTCACGATGCTGAAATAAGTTTAGAGAAAGAAGGTAGATCAATAGCTTTGAAATTTGAAGATTGGCTCTCAAACCATGACGAGGAAATAAATCGGATTTACCTTCTCTTAGACAACAGTTCGGAATTTTCTACGGGACTAGACACTAACAATCACTCTGCAAGTACTGACAGGGATGATATCGACGGCATATTTGAAACTAATGAGTTAATTCAGAATAAAATTCAAACAATTGAGAATTGTAATGACACTACTAGGCAGGACCTTTTTGAGATTTTAAAAGCACATTCCACAGTTTTTACTCACAAAACAGGAACAATCAAGGGATTTCAATACCAATTTCGTGTTCGTGAGCATACTAAATTTTGTGTTAGACCATACGTAATTCCAGCACATTATAGGGACCGTGTTAGAACAGAAATACAATCTATGCTTGACGAGGGCATTATTGAGCCTGCAGTAAGCTCATACAACAATCCATTACATGTTGTTGAAAAGAAAAATGGATCGATCAGGCTTGTCTTAGATTCGAGACAAATCAATACTATCATCATTCCTGAAACAGGCAGGCCGCAAACGTTAGAAGAACTTCTTCAAAATTTTAATGGTGTAATAGTGTTGTCTTCTATTGATCTCAGATCCAGCTTTTATCAGATCGAACTTCATCCAGAATGTAGAAAATACACAGCTTTCCTTTGTTTCGGTGTTTTTATCAGTTTCGGAAACTTCCTTTTGGTTTGAACATTTCTTCGGCAGCATTCATTCGCGGGCTAAATTCCATATTACCTGAGTTCTTAAAACGTCACATCACCTTATATGTGGACGATATTCTGGCACCAGAAGCCTCATGGTAACAACACAATCGCATCCTCAACAGCGTGTTACACATTTTTGCAGAATCTGGAATTACAGTTAACTTGGAAAAGTCTGAATTCGGTACGACAAAGGTGAAGTTTTTGGGACATATTATTTCTTCTGAAGGCATTCAGCCGGATCCTGAAAAGTTAGAAGCAGTCAGAGCCATTCCAGTTCCATCCACAAAAAAACAAGTCCGCAGTTTTCTAGGTCTCGTAAATTTTTACCGTCGTTTTTTGAATATGCAAATTCTTGTTACACCAAAACTTTGTTCTCTCACTGGAAAAAATACTATTTGGAACTGGGACGAACAAGCACAGTTGGAATTCAATTCTTTGAAAGAATCGCTACTTAACGCGCCAATACTAGCTCATCCAGATCTGTCAATAGATTTCTGCCTTAGCATGGATTCTTCTAAAGTCGGTGTTGGTGCCCATTTATTTCAAGAAGCCATAGAAAATGACACTACTGTTCAGAAAACCATTGCTTTTGCTAGCCGAGTGCTAACAAAATCTGAAAAAAATTATTCCGTTACTGAATTAGAAGCTTTAGCTATCGTTTGGGCATTTAACAAATTCCGTTTCTTTGTTTCTGGTAAGCACGTAAAAGTATACAGTGATCATCGTGCATTACAATTTCTTATGTCTTCAAAATTAAATCATGACAGGTTAAAACGTTGGGCATTGTTTCTGCAAGAATTCCACTTCACAATAGTCTACATTCCCGGCAAGGAGAACATTGTTGCGGACGCACTGTCACGCGCACCGGCTGGGCTTGAGAAAAGTAACACAGAAGGCAACCTCGAGAAAAATTTCAGTATTCTTTACATTCAGAAAGTCGCCTTTGAAAACTTCATCACCACATCTTTAAAGGACATTGCTCATGAACAAGATAAAGATCCGATTTGGAAAGACATCAGAAGTAAATGGCATGAAAAGACACACACTCAGATTCTGCATTATTACCTGGTTAGAAACAACATACTCTTCAAACGCTGCACTGTTGATGACAAGCTATGGGTAGTTTGCATTCCAGACGATTTTGTTAATAAGCTCATTTGGTACATTCATTTCAGCTACGCACATTTTGGTCCACGAAAATGTTATCATATTCTTCGAACTACTTGTTATTTTAACAATATGGAAAAGAGAATTCTAAGAGTCTTGTCTATTTGTAAACTTTGTCAAAAGGCGAAACCATCTACTATCTCACATCGTGCTCCGCTGTTTCCTATCATTCCTTCTAAATTAAAAGAATTTGCTGCTGTTGATCTCTTGGGACCGCTTGTCAGAACATCTAATGGATTTTCGTACGTTCTAGTCGCTGTTGAACTTACTTCAAAATTTGTTTCTTTCACACCGTTACGTAAAGCCACTGGACGGTCTGTATCCAACGCCTTTGTTAAAAATTTCTTACGTGAAGTTGGACACGTTAGTAAAGTCATTTCAGATAACGGACCGCAATTCAGATCTACTGTTTGGTCACGCATGCTTCGGAATCATGAAATCAAACCAGTTTTTATTTCGTTGTGCTCACCACATTGTAACCCTTCCGAACGGATTATGAAAGAAATCAATAAGCTTTGTAGACTTTATTGTCACAGAAAGCATCAGCATTGGGACAGATATTTACACTTATTTCGATACGTGCTGAATGAAATGCCTCATGACTCCACTGCTTTACCACCTACTCTTGTACTGAAGAATGAAGAACCACCGAACAGAATCAGAGAGCTTGTACCTTTCCCGAATACACGTAAACTTCGACACAAAGACATAATTGATTTGGCTATTATAAATATAAAATCTGCAGCAGACAAAAGGAGAAAACTACACGGTAAAGCAAATGCAAAGAAATTATATATTGGTCAGAAAGTTCTCATTAAAGCTCAGTCATTGTCACATAAGAAGAAACACTTGGGTCACAAATTCTTTCTAGTTTACAATGGACCTTACAGAATCCGACGTATACCACACGATAATTGCGTTGAAGTTGAAACTCTGCGTACTAGGAAGAGTAAAGGTTTACACCACATTCCACATGTAAAACCGTTTATTGAAAGATAATCTTCTTTTTAACTTTGTCTTTGCCATAAAACTTTTCACTTCACATTTCTAGTATGCATTGTCAGACTTAGAAACTGTTACCATGCAACAATGTTTGAAGTTAAATAGCCAATCAAGAACCAAGAGAACTTATTTAAACAGTAATTACAAATGCATTGTTATAGTGAACAGACGACACAGTGTTATTGTGTGTGTACATTCTTGCTTGTTAGTTGCATGATTATGTAACGACTATAAGGCTCACATACTTAGAACATATACTGGTACTGCTAATGAGATTTTAATGCAACATTTTGGTTTACTTGAAAATACATTCTGGATTTAAAGTACTTTCTGTGAGATACCAGATGAGACAGTGGTTAGTTTATGTGACAGCTACACGATTTTATCACGATGCTACTAATGAGTGACAATTTACAATGTTACTTTTGCAGTGTTTCTGTTTTAAATCTGCACAGTTTTTCTGTGTTATTCTGGAAAGTAAAACATGTTTTAGTAGTAACTTTGTGGTATAGCTACAAGGAGACTGCCTTTTCCGTAGCACAACAATACGTTACAGCACCAGTACTTTCTTCATCATGGCAATAAGCGTCATAACTAAGATATCTATACGAAAAGCATTTCACTTTTGTTTATCATGAGGTAAGTACATTGGCTTCTGCAGAACTTAGCTTTCGGAGGACGATAACTACGACACTTCCACAGAGATTATCTTACAACAAGACGAACAGTTTAGCGCTACAGTACACGTATTTGAGTGATTAATTTTGTACTTAAAACATTTATTTTTAAAGGTTTTTGAGGTATAATGATACAAAGATTTTCCGTGATACATTTCATTCCATTGCTGTAATCTGTAACACCTGAGAGTATAATTACATTAATCCTCAGGGGGGTACACATTTACTTTGTGTACCATGTGTTTGGCAAGCACAAGGAGCCCTACCTAATATGGTATTTGCTTATACAACTTTACACATCGGTACCATATTTCTCTAACACATAATTACACAGCTATCTGATCATTTAACTGAGAGAGACAAATTTTTTTACTACGGCAGTGACAGATGTTTACGTAATTACACCGTTGGATAACTTCACACTTACAAAATTGTATTTTGTCTGTACTTTGTTAACTGTTCATATTTTTTCGGACCCATTGTGATATTATGAGAGCTTTGAATGATATATTTGGTATGGGATCACGATTTTTAAAGTACATTTGAGGCAGATGACACTTTTGACATGAGCAGAGAATTTTTTTAGGTTTTGAAATTATTGGAGGAATCTATGACGATTTTGAGAGTTGACTGAGGTGTTATGATGTTATTATTACGATGACTATGTGTATTATGCTGTTACGGTATGTTTATGATCAATAAGCTGTTGCTATATGAGTTATTTGAGTATGCTACGTATCTGTTATGATGAAATATTGAAGAAGTGTTGACGAATAAGGTAAGGAATAATGAGTAGTGGTTAGGGACTCTGGTTTGTGAAAAAGGTTGTTGGAAACCAAGAATCGTACTTTAAGAGTTATGAAATGTATGTAAATGCGTGAATGTATTACAATGCCGACGAAAATTTTTTGGACTCTGTTATATCAATAGGATTTTGTTTCTACAGATTTGTAACGCAAATTCTTGACCTGTGAAATATTTTTATATGAGACTGTCACTGTAGCGGAAACTGCTGTCGTAAATATTTCCGTAAGAAAGTTAAGTGACCACCTGCACATAATGTGTCGTGGGCAGCTGCGCGACACTCGCCTGGAAAAAAGCCATTAGTGTGTGCCTTTCAGAGGCACAGGTGAAAAAAAAAAGAGGCCATTATCCTCGCTATTGACATTCCTTTGTAGAAAGCATCGCAAATACGACACGCTCAAAGTTGAAAACATATGATTATACTGTGGAGCTCTTATTTTTGATATTTACTAAAATGCCTAATGAAACGATGAGAAACATTTCACGGCTACTGTCTTGCTAGTTGAGAGAAATGCCATATGGCTTGTTTTATGTATTTATTTACTCATTTTGTTTAATATCTAGTTTCTAGCTGCACTGCAGCATTGGTTAGAATAAAATTTAATAGATGTACTAATATAAATATTTTATGCCTACAGATCCAGTAAATAATTTTATGATCTATTCAAAAAAATGAAGGAGCATAAAGACATTTCCCTTCACAGGAATTGGATACGGAATTTTCTTTTCAACTACTTGGTAATTTTTTTGGTAGAATAACTTCTTGTGGTGCACCACTTTAATTACATAGACATTATGATGTGAATATACATTTCCCTTGTCTGCATTGTTGTCTTTAGTGTAATATTTTTTTCTGCTTGAGCTATGTCATGTTTAGATATAAGTTATTTCATTTGCTGCTGCTGTTTGCCAGGCGTAGTGTCACTGAATTTGACTTTGTGTTACTCTGCTAAGCCAGTTTACTACTGATTTATTTTTCTTGTTTGCTGCTCATTGCCTTATATTAGTTGTAATATTGTTGCTTACTTTGCCAATTTGTATTTTTTTGTGCTTCCTGTCTGTGTTAATTTGTTATGTGCTGCTGCATTGTCTCGTCCCTTGGTATATATATCTGAGCTCAGTAGATTTAAGTTAGCTTAAGAGGGGGTAGAGTATATAAGAAACTAACTATGATGAATTGGAAGAAATGCATTGAGAAGCTATAAGAAAATGGTTTGGCCAAAAAAGTAGTGCACAGTGGAGAAAAACTATTTTTGAAAGAGGATGTGAACAGAATACAGAAAGCATGCTTGGATAGGGTTTTTTTTTTTTTTTTTTTTTTTTTTTTTTTGGCTGGAGCAAATGTTGAAATAAGAGGGACGATATATGGAATGAAGTTTTGGGTTGGACTGCAGTACCAAATGTTACACTGAAAACGAACCCTGTCCTTTCCATTGTGTTATCCCCGTATGTGTTTATGTACTCTTGTATGTTTGTGTTTTTCCTGTCTTTATGTGTTTAGCTAATAAGAGTTATGTTGTGGAATTTTTCTGATAATATGTTATTTTCTTTGTAAAGATGTTTAGACATTATGTATTCTGTTCTGTTTTAATGCTCATGTGTGAAGTTGATGTTTCGAAACTTATTCTGATCTTTTATGTATGTACTCATGTCATAATTCCTGTAACACTGATGTTATTTCTATTCTTTTGTAAAGCCTGTACTGCAAATGTTATCTGTATTGTTATGTTCTTTAATGATGTATTTTGTACTTTTGTTATTGTATTCTTATGTTATAAAATTGTAATTGACACCAGTTCATCATATTATTAACTTGTAAGTTCCATTTCACTGCACATGTTTCTGTTGGTCATAATATATGGACAATATGTGAGAAGTAGGGACTGTTAGTGTTTACACGTGTGTTAATAATTCAGCAAGGGACTGGATAACAGCACTGCTGGTTCTAAGGACAATTCCAAAAACTTTGTGAGTGCACAAGTGGTGGTTATGGACTTGATATATTCTCCGCAAGACTCTTCGATGGTGATTGTGCACCACCACAGTCGCAGCAGATGGCTGCTGGCCATCTCTACAAGGACTACAGTGGGTCTACACCTTTGATGATTCATCAATACCATTAATTCTACAAGGACTATAGTGGGTCTGCACCTCTGGTAGCCCACCAATACCATAATCTCTACCAGGTCTACAGTGGGTCTGCTCTGTGATGACCTACCTACTAATACTCTTCAAAATTTCGACTGACTCTGCTGTGGGTTTGCTCTGTTGTGGACCAATACCTGTATGCATGTCAAGAGTCAGCACTGTCTTTCCGTTGGATGGACAACACTACTTCTTCAAGATTGCATGGAAATCCACTACTTCCGGGTGCATTTTCTTTTACTGCTCAGACTATGAGAAAAAAAACAGTGCAATTTTACTGTGGTGAATGATCAGGACTGTCTTTATGGACTGTGAGAAAATTTTAGCTTTTGACCAACATTGTACCAAGAAGTGTGTGCATTTGATATCTTTGTTATTGCAATTATGAAAAATTTTATCAAATCATTATTGGCCACTGCCCAAAACAATTTGTAAAATTTTTTGTGGGGAGCATGGGGGCTATGTAAGTAGGCCGTTTATGTTTTCTTATTGGCAACGTTACGTAGCGCTCTGTATGAAAATCAATGGCTGTGCTGTGTGCAGTCTGTGGCTAGTTTGCATTGTTGTCTGCCATTGTCTGTGTTGGGCAGTTGGATGTGAACAGCGCGTAGCATTGCGCAGTTGGAGGTGAGCCGCCAGCAGTGGTGGATGTGGGGAGAGAGATGGCGGAGTTTTGAAATTTGTAAGACTGGATGTCATGAACTGCTATATATATTACGACTATTAAGGTAAATACATTGTTTGTTCTCTATTAAAATCTTTCATTTGCTAACTATGCCTATCAGTAGTTAGTGCCTTCCGTAGTTTGAATCTTTTATTTAGCTGGCAGTAGTGGTGCTCGCTGTATTCCAGTTCGAGTAACGAAGATTTTTGTGAGGTAAGTGATTTGTGAAAGGTATAGGTTAATGTTAGTCAGGGCCATTCTTTTGTAGGGATTATTGAAAGTCAGATTGTGTTGCGCTAAAAATATTGTGTGTCAGTTTAAGCACAGTCATGCACGAGGGCCGTTCAGAAAGTAACCTCCGGTTGATTTAAAAAAATACACCAAGTTAAATGAAAATATTTTAATATATACATCTTACAACTACATCTTTGCACTATTTTTCTACATAGTCTCCATAGCGATTGAGGCACTTATCGTATCTCTTCACAAGCTTTGAAATTCCTTCTGCATAAAAATCACCCGCTTGTGCCTGGAGCCAGCCTGTGACCGCATCTTCGAGCTCTTCGTCATCATCAAACCGCTGTGACCCGAGCCATTTCTTCAAATGAATGAAGAGGTGAAAATCACTTGGCGCCAGGTCTGGGCTGTAAGGTGGATGGTTGATAACGTCCCACTTGAAGGACTCAAGAAGGGCCGTTGTTCTGCGAGCAGAGTGAGGACGGGCGTTATCGTGCAAAAAAACGATACCGGAAGTCAGCATACCACGGCGTTTGTTCTGTATAGCCCGTCGTAACTTTTTTATTGTTTCACAGTACACGTCTTGATTAATGGTCGTACCAAGTTCCATGAATTCAACCAACAACACCCCTTTGGCATCCCAAAACACTGTTGGCATCAGTTTTCTGGCAGAAAAGTCTTGCGAGGCTTTTCTTGGTTTGGTAGGCGAATTTGAATGTGCCCACATCTTTGATTGTTCTTTTGTCTCAGGGTTCACGTACTTAATCCAGGTTTCGTCACCGGTCACGATTCTGTTTAACAATGGTTCTCCTTCGTCCTCATAACGTGACAGAAAGTCTAATGCAGAGGCCATTCTTTGAGTTTTGTGGTGGTCGGTAAGAATTTTGGGCACCCATCGTGCACAGAACTTACGGTAACCCAATCTTGCTGTCACTATCTCGTACAAGAGAGTCTTAGAAATCTGTGGAAAACCAGTAGACAACTCCGACATTGAGAAACGTCGATTTTCACGAACTTTTGCATCAACTGTCTGAACGAGTTCGTCAGTCACCAATGATGGTCTACCACTCCTCTCTTCATCATGAACGTTTTCTCGTCCACTTTTAAATAAACGTACCCATTCACGGACAACTCCTTCACTCATAACTCTTGGTCCGTACACGGCACAAAGCTCACGATGAATAGCTGCTGCAGAATATCCTTTGGCTGTAAAAAACCTTATGACAGCACACATTTCACATTTGGCGGGGTTTTCTATTGCTGCACACATTTCAAACTGCCACAAAAACAAAACTAGCGTAGGTACGACGTTCACTCGACCACGGCTTGATGCCGACTGACCTGTTGAGTGCGTGAACGCACAGATGGCGTCGCTACTCCCCCCACAACCCGCACTGTGACCAATCGGAGAGGTCGTTTCCCCTTGCCACAACCGCGTTACTGTTTCTGATCCGAACCTGATCGCTTTTCTACAGACATCTACAGACTCGGGGATTACAAGATCACACATATTTTTGCCACAATATTGCACCATTTTCGCGGTACTTCTCGATATCAAGAACTAGGCAGCATCCTACCGATCGCCAGCGCAACATAATTCCCAAGATATAGACTGGAAATTATTTCTCTATAAATCCCAAACTTGAGAGAGGTGCAGCAAGCTGTAGACCACTGAGTAACGAGAAACAAATAGAGGAGAGTCATATTTCCACTCTCGAATACCGATGTCGGTGATGTAACAAATTCCAAATCATCCCTATAATTTAAAAGCCAACTAAGGTCTTTCCCATGTCTAGAGAACAGGCAAACGTGTCTTCCACATGCTAGATGCACATACCACAGTCGATCTTCTCTCAACTAAATAATGGCGCGAAATATGCAGAAGCAGTCATCTGAACAATTCACATGGGAGGGAATTACAGTCCAGTGCAAATGCACCTCCACACACAATCTTCTCAAATTTCCACTTGACCACAAAAGCCACCCAACACATACTAAGCATAGTTCGCTATTCGGTTGTCTAGAGGATGGTAAAGTTAACTCAGATACATTCCTACACTCCAACAGGCCTCTGCATTCGGACGGCTGCTGCCGTTAAGGGGAAACGTGAATCATTCCCACCACAGGCCTGTCATATACGGAATCATTCTAGAAAACCGGTCACATATATGTTTTATCATTATACTTGCAATTAAATGCTACGATCGCGGTCTCAATTAAATGGAATGCGACATTGAGTGAAGTATCGAAAACATACCCTCTTGATGGCTGTGGCTCTGAAAATGGAAATATCTGTACCATTACAACTGGACATATTTCCTTTACACAAACACAAACATTATAAACCTCATCCTCAAATGCGAACATATGACGTACCCACCAGTACTACAAAGTATAATACTTTGACAATAACTGATTGGCTACAATACAAAATAATACTGACAGAAAATCAACGGTGGATGGGCATGTATCTTAGATTTTTCTTGCAAGTGTGTCTTAGAAAGAGAGGCGTAATCGGCCAGATGTTAAAGAAGAAACCCGATTCCAACAACTACTTCATGTTATTGTCACAAGCGATCTTGGTTCTACAGGTGCACACAAGTTTCCAGGTTAAAAGCTATACCCCCTTTACAAATCGATGTACGACATTACCTTTAAATGAGGGTTTTCTTTTTTTTTCAGACAAATACCGTGACAGTGTTCATACAAATGTGTATTATCAGCCCACGATGCAACCTCAGGATCAAATTACCGCATTTTGAAAGTGAACCGGCTAAGGAAAGTGGTATGTAAGCGGTATTTGCGACTGCATTACATTGCCCCCAACTAGATAGTTCTACAGTATTTGTAGCGCATTCTGTCTCGATACCATATCAGACATTCTGTGATATATCCACTGAGTTATAGGCATGACTGATTGAGAAGGAACACAAACAGTAGTAGCAGATGATGTGCTGATTGATGTCATAAGAAGAAAAATGTACACTAGCTTCTAAGATCTCTAGTGTTACGCTATCCAGTAGAAATGATCTCCATGATTTGGATTCAGGTCTTTCCATTCAAGCACATACCTGCAGTGGATCACACCCACAAGTGAATCATATTTCTGGCACTCTCATACCTCGAAACGAGTTACCTTCCTCGAACCTGTCTGCCGCATAAAACTACAACCTGGTTTTAGCCACTTCCTATGCATCTTGCAGCCACGCCCAATTCTGCAGCTTCGCGCATGTAAGTCAGAACTGAGCAGAAGTCAGAGAAAGGCACATCCACCACCTTCTGCAACCCGTGTAGAAACAGAATGATCTGAGTTACTGTAACAGGAGCATGTTCTGACCATTCGATGCAAATGCACACATTGTGGTACGCCTCCAACCTAGGTACAGGTACTACAGATCCGCATCCATTCAAATCTATCACCCCAACATTCCATCATCGTTACTCTTGCCCAAAAACAGAGAAAAATTACGAACTATAAAAGCTCATCCGATATAGAACTCACCTAGGAACTGTCGCTCGTGCGATGACACAAAGCTGCGGTGCGGTCCAGCGCGGAGAAAGATATTTCGCAAAGCTTCCCCAGAATAGCCCAGCGTGCAGCCCTCCAAGCATTCCTAACAGTATACA
Organism: Schistocerca piceifrons; assembly: GCF_021461385.2. Lineage (NCBI taxonomy): Eukaryota > Metazoa > Arthropoda > Insecta > Orthoptera > Acrididae > Schistocerca > Schistocerca piceifrons. Next base: position 26,927,104 of record NC_060146.1, on the reverse strand, counting down.
CCGTCCCCCACCCACTCTACACCTCAAACTGCTGCTGCTACTGCTGCTGCCTGTGGGCACAATCCTATTAAATATATAGGCACTGCAGAGGCCACTTTAAAGTTTGATCACCTATACTCTAAGTGAATGATCGAATCCCACAGACTATACTAAGTGGCAAAGGGCGTGCCCCCTGGTCCTGTTTAGTTGTTTCAAACACTGTTTTCTAACACGCTTTTGCACAATGCCAAACATTTCCTTTTTTAGAACGATATTTTCATTCTGCAGACGAGTGTGCGCTGAAACCGAGACTCGAACTCGGGACCTTTGCCTTTCGCAGGAAACATTCCCCAGGTTGTGGCTAAGCAATGTCTCCACAATATCCGTTCTTTCAGGAGTGCTAGTTCTGCAAGGCTCGCAGGAGAGCTGTAAAGATTGGAAGGTAGGAGACGAGGTACTGGCAAAAGCAAAGCTGTGAGGACGGGGCGTGAGTCGTGCTTGGTTAGCTCAGATGGTAGAGCACTTGCCCATGAAAGGCAAAGGTCCTGAGTTTCAGTCTCGGCCCGGCACACAGTTTTAATCTGCCAGGAAGTTTCATTTCCTTTTTTGTGCCACGACTTCGAGACCTGTGTCAGGTTCTAAACTGACATTAAGAAGTTCTGATCCACGGCCTTTCGCACGAAACTAGACATTGCATGGTGTAAATCATTTTCTTACGGCAGATAGCATAACACGCAACACATTAGCTGATTTTGAATAAAAGACAGTTACAACATAAGCAAACTGGAAGATGTTTACAGCATTGGCATAGGTTTCCAAAATACAGTCTGAAGGTGACTCACGAGCTCTACATTTAGACTCCTCTCTCACACTGATGGAATAGCTGATGGCTCTGCGTTCCCTTTCGACTGATTCCTCATATTGCACATGTACGTGATCACTGTTTGCTGCTAGCAAGTTGTCACCCATAAACAAAACTCATTCCCCAACTTAAACAAGTGTTGTCAGTCAATCATTAGGTCATAAAAAACAGCACACCAATGCACAGATGGGATGGAAAAGACACAGCCGATGTACTATAATAATAAGCAATCCAGTTGATAGCGCAAAGAATTTTAGCAATTTTACATTAACTCCAACACTGGCCAATTATGTGACAACATGCCTCCCCCAGTTTCAGTATCATAGCTGAACCGCCCCTTCTCTCCTTTGCGAGTATCATTGCGAATGTAGATAGACGACTGCTTAGTACGTCCATTCAGGGTTAATTCTCAAACACATAAATCATCAAAGTATACCAGACAGCGCTCTACATATTTCTAACTCCTCGAGCATAGTGCTTAATTTACGATCTGCCTCTTTGCATATAAGAGTCACAGGGCATTCTCGTTATCTTAGGGTAAAATTAGAGAGTGAAAGACCCTCCTCACACTATCATTGACCAACCCACTCTGCAGCACTGTTACCGAATTAATCAGCAACCGATCAAAAGAAGACCGCTACAAGTTAAGAAGAACAAGAAAAGATTGATTTTTATATGCGATAGAGCTGCAGATGGATGGAGTTCGACGTATTTTTACGTAAATCAACCAAGCTATAAACTCTAAAGTATTGTTCTAGAGTCTAGGATCGGTACCTGGAAGGTATTTGTAAGAGAGAGAACATACACACACGCTCTCCTAATGCTACAACGTTTTGCCCTTAAAACAGGCCTACAATGTTAGATCGCAAGCGTTTCTGATCTATCAGACTTATGGAATGTAGCGTTGTTAATATTACATTTTGAGAAATATATTTCAAGTGCATGAAAATATATTTCAAGTTCTTCCCGGTTACTCTACGATAAACTATGTTATCAAACCGTAAAACGAAAAACAAAAGATCAAAAGATCTAAGTTTTTTGTCAGTAGTGGGAAGGCATCAGAAGCGTCAAGTGGTTTCCCTTTTACCATTTCCAGTAATTATTTGAAGATGGAGGAGATGTTGATTGAGAATAACCGGTCAAATCTGGTGCTGTATGACCATACTAACCGGGAATATCATAACCGGCATTCAAGGAGAGAGGCTTGGGACGAAATAGTGTAAGGTGGCGTGGTCTCCTGACCTTCATTTCTTACATATTCCGACCTCACCATCGTATTCTTCGTGTTAAAACCTTTTATTCGAGCCCAAACTCAATAGGGTAGAGTCGATTTTACATATTTCCATTTAATCGATATGCAAATCTAATAAATAAATCGCAAGTGGCACCGAGATTAAAAAGTCGAGGCTGGCGTACACAAATATTCAAGACATGACGGCCAAAGGAGTTTTTGTTCGGCGGAGGCAACCAGCCCGCTGCAAAGTCCGTAGGAGCGTGAGTTAGCACGTAGCTGCGCCGGCCGGCCGACCGACTAGGGACCAAAACGGTTTTTTGCCAGAGAAAAGGGATAATGGCCTGCACGTTCACCTTAAAACCAAACCCCGCTGTATTGTTTGAGAGAGCCCCCATTCTTGATAGACCTGGTGCGCAGTTCCAGAGTTCTCACAGGTGGACATTAAACGCTTAACGCAGATGCTATATACACTCCTGGAAATGGAAAAAAGAACACATTGACACCGGTGTGTCAGACCCACCATACTTGCTCCGGACACTGCGAGAGGGCTGTACAAGCAATGATCACACGCACGGCACAGCGGACACACCAGGAACCGCGGTGTTGGCCGTCGAATGGCGCTAGCTGCGCAGCATTTGTGCACCGCCGCCGTCAGTGTCAGCCAGTTTGCCGTGGCATACGGAGCTCCATCGCAGTCTTTAACACTGGTAGCATGCCGCGCCAGCGTGGACGTGAACCGTATGTGCAGTTGACGGACTTTGAGCGAGGGCGTATAGTGGGCATGCGGGAGGCCGGGTGGACGTACCGCCGAATTGCTCAACACGTGGGGCGTGAGGTCTCCACAGTACATCGATGTTGTCGCCAGTGGTCGGCGGAAGGTGCACGTGCCCGTCGACCTGGGACCGGACCGCAGCGACGCACGGATGCACGCCAAGACCGTAGGATCCTACACAGTGCCATAGGGGACCGCACCGCCACTTCCCAGCAAATTTGGGACACTGTTGCTCCTGGGGTATCGGCGAGAACCATTCGCAACCGTCTGCATGAAGCTGGGCTACGGTCCCGCACACCGTTAGGCCGTCTTCCGCTCACACCCCAACATCGTGCAGCCCGCCTCCAGTGGTGTCGCGACAGGCGTGAATGGAGGGACGAATGGAGACGTGTCGTCTTCGGCGATGAGAGTCGCTTCTGCCTTGGTGCCAATGATGGTCGTATGCGTGTTTGGCGCCGTGCAGGTGAGCGCCACAATCAGGACTGCATACGACCGAGGCACACAGGGCCAACACCCGGCATCATGGTGTGGGGAGCGATCTCCTACACTGGCCGTACACCACTGGTGATCGTCGAGGGGACACTGAATAGTGCACGGTACATCCAAACCGTCATCGAACCCATCGTTCTACCATTCCTAGACCGGCAAGGGAACTTGCTGTTCCAACAGGACAATGCACGTCCGCATGTATCCCGTGCCACCCAACGTGCTCTAGAAGGTGTAAGTCAACTACCCTGACCAGCAAGATCTCCGGATCTGTCCCCCATTGAGCATGTTTGGGACTGGATGAAGCGTCGTCTCACGCGGTCTGCACGTCCAGCACGAACGCTGGTCCAACTGAGGCGCCAGGTGGAAATGGCATGGCAAGCCGTTCCACAGGACTACATCCAGTATCTGTACGATCGTCTCCATGGGAGAATAGCAGCCTGCATTGCTGCGAAAGGTGGATATACACTGTACTAGTGCCGACATTGTGCATGCTCTGTTGCCTGTGTCTATGTGCCTGTGGTTCTGTCAGTGTGATCATGTGATGTATCTGACCCCAGGAATGTGTCAATAAAGTTTCCCCTTCCTGGGACAATGAATTCACGGTGTTCTCATTTCAATTTCCAGGAGTGTATTTCCGGATTGGTTGGCTTAAACGGAGCGCCACTCTCCCATGTGTAAGAGTAACGCTGATTGGCGGACTATTTCTGACGCAATGAGCCGGAGGAGTGAGGGAAAGACAGTGGATGATATACCCTTTCGCTTTTTGCGTGGAAAGGAGTGGTTCCGGTGATGCTCTTGAAGCGGGAATACGTAGCAGGAGCGAGTGCGTTCGTCTGTGTACACAGAGGTCAAGGAACAAAGTCTCTGCTGACAAGGGAACCTGCCCATCGCACCCCCCTCAGATTTACTTATAAGTTGGCACAGTGGATAGGTCTTGAAAAACTGAACACACATCAATCGAGAAAACAGGAAGAAGTTGTGTGGAACTATGAAAAAATGAGAAAAATATACAAACTGAGTAGTCCATGTGGAAGATAGGCAACATCAAGGATAATAAAAGCACAGGAGCGTCGTGGTCCCGTGGTTAGCATCAGCCTCTGCGGGACGAGAGGTCCTTGGTTCAAGTCTTCCCTCGAGTGAAAAGTTTAATTTTTTGTTTTCAGTTTATGTGACAAACTATTATGTTTTCATCAGTTTCTTGGGAGTGATTATCACATCCACAAGAAAACCTAAATCGGGCAAGGTAGAAGAATCTTTTTACCCATTCGCCAAGTGTACAAGTTAGGTGGGTCGACAACAAATTCCTGTCATGTGACGCACATGCCGTCACCAGTGTCGTATAGAATATATCGGACGTGTTTTTCTGTGGAGGAATCGGTTGACCTATGACCTTGCGATCAAATGTTTTCGGTGCCCATTGGAGAGGCACGTCCTTTCGTCTACTAATCGCACGGTTTTGCGGTGCGGTCGCTGAACACAGACACTAAACTTATTACAGTGAACAGTGACGTCAATGAACGAACGGACAGATCATAACTTTGCGAAAATAAAGAAAGTAAATTTTTCACTCGAGGGAAGTCTTGAACCAAGGACCTCTTGCTCTGTAGCAGCTCACACTAACCACGGGAACACGGCGCTACCGCAGTTACGTTCTCCTTGATGTTGCCTATGTTGCACATGGATTACTCAGTTTGTATATTTTGCTTATTTTTTCATAGTTCCACACAATTTCTTCCGGTTTTCTCGATTGATCTTTGTTCAGTTTTTCAAGGCCTATCCGCTGTGCCAACTTATAACTAAATCTGAGGGGGGTGCGATGGGGAGGTTCCCTTGTCAGTACGGAACTGAGAGAGCACCTCTGTGGCTAGCGAATCGTAGTGATATTCTATATCGAGTCGCTCGCGATTAAGCATTTGTTTACTGCGTTGGCCGCGACGCTTAACCCTAGGACGCCCAAGCCTTTTTTTCTAACTCGGATGCCTAAGGGGGGGGGGGGTTCGGCGAGCCCAGAGGTATTAAATAACTTTACTGACGAAAAATTACAACTTTCAAAATGGTTTATGTATTTTAACTAAGGCATCAGTTTATAAATGTTGTTAATTGTTATAAATACTGGATTGAGTGAATAAAAAATTGACATATTACAATACAAAATACAGATGTTTTCATATACAATAGACTACTCTGAGTCCTCAACTTCAAGGCAAGAGACACACTTCACAATTTTTTCTGAACGTGTGTTACACACATTTTTATGACACTGTCCACAATACTGTTTTGGTTTACTTAGATTGTTGTACTTCTGCTTCTTTGTTTTAGCTTCTCTTACACAAGTATGGCACTGACCTTTCCCTGCAGGAGGCTGACGTGCTTCTGTTGTCACTTTTTTTCTTTTCTTTTGTAGAAAGGTCTCCATTGATTGAACAATTTGATTAGATAACCCTTTTGCATTGGCACTTCTTTCTTCTCATAGTATGAAGGCTTTCACGACCGGATGACATATCTTCTGATAAACCTTCCGGGATGTAAGGTCGTGGTCCATGAAACTCTTCAGCTCCTAACGTTTCGTCCAGAGCTGCGCTGGACATCTTCAGGGGGGCAAGACTCACCGGAGGAGAAACACCCCTCTGAAGATGTCCAGCGCAGCTCTGGACGAAACGTTAGGAGCTGAAGAGTTTCATGGACCACGACCTTACATCCCGGAAGGTTTACCAGAAGATACTTCTTTCTTCTACCTGCAATTTCACTAGTTCCATCCCAGCTTGCAGAAGATAAAGTTTCCATTTGTTGTGTTTTCTTTCATTCCATCCTGGATGTTGCTGGATGAATATGGTGGTTGCATTGATGGCACAAATGTCGATGAGAGAGTGAAATACAGATAGAGGCCATCTCATTGTTCCCCTCTTGCAGGTGTACATACGCGCCATTTGATCAACGGTATCAATTCCACCTTTAGTGGAATTATAATATGCATTTATCTCGGTTTTATTCTTCTCTCCTCCAACAATTCCTTTATCTTGGTGCATTGTTCACAACATCAGTAAGTTTTTACTTGGTTTCGTTTTTGCTATGTAGGACATCAAAGTTACTGGAGGCCTACCTCTTGATGGGTCTGTGAACAAGAACATTAATGAACACAGCTCTCGATTTGACATGTTCTCCATTATGTCTGGAATACGCTTCCTGTTTGACTGGAGAGGTCCTACTGTAGTAACTTTGTAGTCTCGGTATAACTCTTCCGCCAAATCCACCGATGTGTAGTATCGGTCTGTGGTAATATTTCGACCAGTATTTTTCACAGGTGCTACCAGACATTTGACGACAGCTGCTGAACCCCATTCTTCTTTCGACAATTCTGAGCATTACCTGCATAGGGTTCCATATTCAAGATGTATCTGTCAACTGCATCGGACATCATGCATATAAGGATGCCATACTTTCCCGGTTTATCCTTCATAAATACTCTGAAGGGGCAGCGCCCTCTAAACAAGCTGAGCATCTCATCAATGGTGAGGTGGACCCCTGGTTTATACAGTAGTGGAAACCTATTATTCACTTTGTTGAAAACATCACGGATTGCTGTAAACTTGTCTGCTTCCCTTCTTAGCTGGCGGGTACTTTTGTCATCAAACCTTATGATTGCAATAAGTTCCTTGAAACGTTCTCTTGCCATAATACCATTGTAAACTGGCTGACCCATTAGGTCTGACCAAAGATCGTGTACACTGACAGAATTGTCCTTATTTGCTCCAATAAGTATCAGGATTCCTATAAAGGCATACAATTCTTTCTCATTAGTCAAAGTAACATTTCGCCTAACTGCCTCTTCATTTGAATGTTTTACTATAACATCCACGATGTCAGGCGTAAGAAGTAACTTCAAGGCTTCTCCAGGTGAATGGCAAACACCAGCTGGAGTTACTCCTGCCCGCTCTCTTACTATATTAGCAACAGACCTCCGAGGAATTCTAGGCTGTGTGGTTACGTACCTTCTTCCAGACTTGGCCACAATAACATCCTGATGGTCACTGCCTGAAGCTGCGCTATCTTCATCTTCTCTAACATCCACATCACTTTCCCGATCTGAATCATACTCCATAACACCATCCTCATATTCACTTTCACTCCCCGAGTCAGAATCTTCATCTAAAATTCATTCAGAACTCTTTCTAAAGACGAGTCATGTATTCTTCTAGTCATTTCTAAGTCTCGGTGTGAACAGTAGGGAACTGCACTAACTCACTGCAAGTTTACAAGATAAATAACAGCTGACTGACATCAACAATCACTTTCTCTGAAAGTAAACCGATTGTTGTGAATATCAAGAATACCAACCAACAAGAAACTAACTTGCATTGTTGTACAGATGAAAAATAAGAAATCCTACTAAGGAAAATTTTCCATAGCATGGAAGCCTAAAGGGGGCGGGGGGTTGTTGGACCCATGATAAATTGATTTTTTCTTTCCAAGCAGGAATTTTCTGTAAAATATATTGACACTACCGCTTCATAAAATAGCCAACAAACAATAACTCAAAGAGAATATGTAGTATGAAAGTTACGTTGGCAAAAGCAAAGGACATAAAAAAATTGTGGATTCGACGAACCCCCTGCACCCTTAGTCGTCCTACGATTAATGTGCGGTGTGAACACAGACCAAGTATTTGTTAGCGCCTGCGAGCGAACATTGAGTGGCATCGCGGTGGACTGCTTATCTGACCGGTGTACCACGCCAATAGTCAGACTAGGGGCGAATAGGTGTCCTTGACTTCATCAAGGCATAGTGAGAGTTCGATTGGCGAAAGTCAGTCCAGATAGAAAGAGATAGTTTTGTTATTTTTCAGTGGCGAACGACGCAGGCAGCAGTCGCCGCATCTCTCAGTACTGTGCGCTACAGCGTAAACGAGCCCCATCTCTCCTCCATTAGAAATAACATACTTCATTCACGTCACTCCATTACATTTCTCACGTGACAGCCTCCACCGTATTTAGAAAAATTCAATCGGATGATTATTTAAGTTGAGTAGGCGCGGCTCTCAGCCATTCTGCCAAGTAAATAACATTCTTAAAGAAAAGGGATAAAAGAGCTTTCCCACACCTTGTATATGAATTTCATTAGCATGATTCCTATACATAAGAGGTAACCTCCTATTCCGAAAATAACCCGGAAATTTGTGTATCAGTCTATAAATGAAAGTTTCATTTGATTTTCTCAGATTTTGCAATAAATAATATTTTCCGTTCATTTAATGTTTTTCTCACACTACTTAGCAATACTCCAGTACCCAAATATCCCACTGGTTACGTAAGAAAATAGAATATTTTTGTGTCTTTTCCTTACAGCGGACGACTCCAGAAGCTATTTACTACTGAAAGTTTTTCGGGTATTTCTTTTTGGTACATTAGGAGCATCTGTCTGACTTATATAGTAGTGTGGGGTGGGAATTGCTTCTTGCAGGAGCCAAAGGGTACTTGTCAGATCAATCCGTCGCGGAACTCAACAAAATAACACCCACACACTTACAGAAAATAATTCCCCCCTTGTGACAAAATTTTTGTCTGGGGTTTGTCAATACCGAGGGAAACATTGACAAAGTCAGAAAAAAATGTTCTTTCGGGTTTTCCAGTTAACTTTCTCAGCCATTCTTAACAATTTTAGTAATTATTTCTTTATAGCTATTGTTTCTAGTTTCTAATTATACAATTTGTGTTTTGTTCCTAGGCAGAAATAGACTTTACAAAAATTAATTTTCTTTGCCGTTGCCATTATGTGTCTCTGTTTTTCTTTTTCATTTTCAAAAGTTATTTTACAATGCTTTCTTTATCTAAACTCGTTAGTGTACAGTGTATTATGTCTTGGTGTGGTTATCTCTTTTCTTTAGTTAGGCTTTGCGTAAATGTTCGCAAAAGCTCTGTTGTATTGCTTTGTTTTATTTATTTAGGCACTATCTTTTCTTTTACGTGTCGCTGTTTTTTTTGTGTAAGAATGAAGAAACGTTTCCTCTTAATTCTATCCTCGGTATTTATATTATTAACCCAAAAAGGTGTTTTTGAATGTCACTTAAAGAAGAAAAATTCAGCATAAATCCTTTTCTAATTTTACATGTAAAAGAAATAGACTTTCTATGAGTTTCTGAGATTATATAACTATACTGAGTTTCTTTATAAAAGGTTTCAAGGTATCTATAAATTATGGACTTTACATATATAATAAATATAATTACTTCTAGAAAGAAACAGAAGAAAAATATCATATTACAAATGTATATAATTTTCATAAATCTACGCTCGTTTTATTACAGAGAGAATATATTTTTTGTTTTTTTTTTTCTTTTTCGATACAGTCTTTTCGTTGTTTTATGCTGCTCCGTCAGTTTCTGTGCTCTACGATCGCCATTGAAGTACTGGAAGGCTTCGACTCATTTATATGGCTGTCACAAATCATGTGAGAAGCAGTATGGCATGCGATGCCGCGTCGTATTTGTTGACGTTGTTATCATGAAGTGGCACTTCTAACCAGTGGTTGTTGAGGGCTGTGGTTTACTGAATGTACAGGGATGTCTTTGAACCCCTTTACTGTCACACCTGGTGCGGTATTGCAGTTCGATGATTGCAGTAAGTTGATGCTTGCCGACGACTGTCATCGATTATATGTGCTGTGACGTCTTGGTACTCCACACCTGGTTCGGTATGGCAGTTCGGTGATGTGGTAGGGAGAATGATGTTCATTTAGCTTTTCTTTTCGGGTTGGATTTTCCACCATTGGAGAAATAGTTAAAGAAAGTTGCCAAGTAATTTGGAAAACACTACAACCGATTTACGTGCCAGAACGGAAGAAAGCTTTAGCTTTAGCTAAGGACTATGATAAGTGGTATTATCCACACTGTTCAGGAATTTTGGACGGCAAGCACGTTCAAACCCGAGGTCCAGCTGGTGGTGGTTCATTGCACTATAACTACAAAAGCACATACTCCATTGTAATTTGCATCTACCAAAGCCAATAAAACAAATTCACGCTTGTTGACGTTGGAGCTTGCAGCAAAAGTGGCGATGGAGGGACTTTTGACCAATCTCAGATGGGAAAAGATTTGAAAGCAACAAATACACCGTTCCACAAGACAAAGCGCTACTCCTAGAAACTGAGAAGTTTCCTTACGTAGTTGTTGCAGATGAAGCCTTTCCTCTTAAAACCTGTTTGATGCGTCCATACAGCAAAGCAGCCGTTAAAAGTGAAGAAGAGAAGGTATTCAACTACCGCCATTCAAGAGCTCGACGGACTGTAGAAAACGCGTTCGGAATTCTAGCCGGGCGCTGGAGAATGTTTCTAAAGCCTATTGAAACGAAACCAGAAACTGCCGATATAATAGCTTTAGCTTCCACCTGTCTACACAACGTGCTTCGCGATACATCAACTAATATTTCCCCTTTCGAAGAACAAATCAGAATAGAAAGTGAACACACTCATCGTGTAGCCAACCTCGAATCCATTCGTAGAAATTTCGTGAGAGAAGTGGCCATAATCAGAAATAAGTTCAAAAAGTACTTCGTTTCTGATTATGGTTCAGCAAGTTGTCTTTTCCAAAAAATGGCACTCCATTCGAAAGGGTAGAGTTGCTCCATGACACGTCCAGTATAATTTAATAGGCGCATTCGTTGTAACCGACGTTTTAAGTGCAATATAACTTAGTTTCAGTTTCAATTATCGGTGTTGTTTTTAATTATAAATTCATATAACCTAATTTATATAATAAATATGTTACATTCATATCTAGTTTTATTTGATATTGATTCATGCTTTTTTCGTATCAATATCAAATATAACGCCTATTGTACTATTATACATTGTAGAAAAAGAACAAACTTATAAAATATATGGAAAAAATAACTGTTTTAATTAACCTGGAACGTCGAGTTTATTTCCTATTTCGTCCCAAGCCTGTTTCCTTGAATGCTGGTTACGATATTCCCGGTACGTGGGGTCATACAGCACCACATATGACCGAAATAACTGGAAACGGTACAGGAGAAACCACGTGTGGACGAACTCTTCGAAATCCAAACGCGATTACGGCACGCCGTTTCTGACACACCGACATAGGTAAGTTACGCACCGCCATGTCATACAGTACGTATCGGAGGCCTCTGGCGGCAAAGGTCTGCAGCTGTGTACACATGAAGAATAAAGATGTAGAATATTAATAACGTTTTATTTAAAAAAGTTTAACAGTCTTCACGCACAAAATACGGAGGCATTACTAGTTTTCAGCACGCCCTGGTATCTATTACATTATTGGAGTGCTATAAACTCGAGATAAAAACCGAATCCTCAATTTTGTGGTTTGTTTACGTTGAAAAATTGATACCACCAAAAGTAATGATAAGGGGGGGAAGGGGGGGGGGAGTCGCTAACTTGAGACCTGTCACCGATTTCTGCCGCAGCCTCAACATCTTGTCAACCGCTATCTTCTGCTCCTCCACCTACATTACAATTTTTCTTAGTTCTTTGTTCAAAGTCCGCGTTTATTACTGGAAGTACTAATAAAAAAAATCGAAAATCTGTTATTTCAGAAAACGGTCATTCTGAGCGGTTTTAAGATCTGGTTAAACTGAAGACGAAAAGGACCTGTGGAGCCGAAAGCCCATTGTTTCAGCAGTTAACGCCAGCCCTCTTTCGACTCAGCAGCTCTCGGTCTTACGAAATTTCGGTCAAACAGAATATTTCGAGTTCTTTTCTTTCGTAACCAGTAAACAGCCTAGTCTTCGCAGAATCGAATCCCCGTGTATGAAACAGCTTCAAACGCCTGATTACGGGGAGTTAACGTGTCAAAACATTTAACGTTAAGCACGTAAACGAGAAAAAGTTCACAAGAAGTTTGATAATGACAGCTCTTAGCGACATCCGAGAAACTTTTAACCCGATTTCAAACACTAGACGAGTTGCGCTGCCTTTTACGCAAACCTAAGTTTCTCACGCATCTCAAGTGTTTATGTCGTTCCAGTCTCTTCAACTGTGTGTCTCACGCAACTGAAGGTATCTGCCAGTTATTTCATTATAAGTAGACACTGTCTGTAAAACGAGGTCAGAGGTGTAGAAGTAACAAATTAAAACGTTATGCATGATGCGGCAGTCTTACTGCACGAACAGCGAAAAAAGTAATAAGCGATAGACTGTTTTACTTTCGTCATTTTGTGGGTGGTGTTAGACGAGAAACACGTTTCGTAAAGGCTTGAAACTGAGAATGCAGACACTCGGCGATTTGCAATGCACTTTATACACAAATACTGGATGAATATAGTTTGTGTGTCTGTGCGTGCATGTAATACTTGTCTCTGTGTATTAAACCAGTGTTGTGTCGCACCACGGAAGTGGCGTCTCTGTTTTCAGAAATATAGCAACCTGAAAGTGTAATATAAATTGTGTTGTATGTATTCTATGAGTCGATTGAAACCTACTTAACGAAGTAGTGAGATAAATAATCATTAACATATCAGAAAAGTATTTGAAGGGGAACTTTTCGTTTTTCACTGTTACGATTATCTAAAAAGTAGCACAAATGTTCGTATATCCAGACATATCGGTAATGTAGAGGAACTCTTACTGCAAATTTGTTCAAATACTAAAGCGTTTAAGACGGTAGCATTTAATACTATTTCCTCACGTCCTACACGAAAGCGTTAAATTTCACGGAGAGCTACAGCTAGTTGCTGTAGCTAGTCGCAGTTTCCGACTTAGGCCTATCCTTCGCGGTCACAATGCGCAGATCGTACGTCTCGCAGGTGTGCGAGCTGGCTCGATAGCGTGTCGAGGCTGTTGTGACGCCGTCTGTAGGGCAGGCGGTCGTTACCGGCGACTGCTCTAGACGTGTTGACAAACACACTCACTTTAGTCGTCTCCTAGGAATGTATTCAGACATTTCAAAACTACATTTCTATCTTCATTCTTTGAAACAGACAGTTCACCTCAGCTACTTAGGAGTACGTGATATTGCTTTCACCCACCAATGCGTTCACACTGACTCACGTGCCCTGGCAAGATTGGGGCTACCAAGTCGTCTCTTACATCTAACCAGGTATTCTACGTATTTAACATTATATTCATATGGACACACACGTTGTAGAGAGACCTATGGGATACAACACTTGGAAAATTTATAACGTAAACAGAGATATATATCTGTAGTAGCTGTGGTAAAAAAAAAAAAAAAAAAAAAAAACCACTGTTTATATTAAGTTAATGAGGAGAACAACAACATAAGCAGATGATGGTCAAGTATTTTTAAGCCGAGGGCGCTGGCCGAAGTGAGGGAGGGGGAGGTGAGGAGAAGCAAGTTGTAGCGGAGGGAGCAGACGTCGATGCCCTTTAAAGAAGAGAACTGTCTGACAGCCGCAGACTGGTGCTTTCGAGAAAAGTTATGAAACTGGAAAAAGGAACAGCTTAGACGTTCTCTTAAATGCAAGAGCGCACTGCATACTGCACAGTGTGCAGCAGGGTTGCTTTTCCAGAGGCGGACAGCCCCAACAAAGTAATAACGTAATGTCTGGCAAGCTGACTGACGACGGGATATCATCAATTACAGTCACGGTATAAAATAAATAAACAAATAAAATAAAATAAAACATTGATTATTAATTATGTATTATAGTGATTGGTTGTAGTTAATATTTGCTTATCTGGAACGTGGACGTTTAATTATTTGGTATCAGACGCTTGACAATGGCTTTTTCGTAAATGCAATGTTATTCGTAGTTGACCGTGAAATAAGACTCAAATAATCGGACTTCGTATTTAAATCGTTTCCAAAGACTGCTGCGGTAGGTGCGGACTCAAAATCTAAATCTCAATATTAGAATAATTTGCGAGCCATGTCAATACGTCGTACAGAGGTCTACTAAACATAAAAAGTTTACAGTCAGATATATTCAGTTAAATAATTCAACTTACTTTCATATACTGTATTAACTGCATTTGACCACGTCATTTTCGTCTTTTGTGTTGGCGAACAGCTTCAATATTTCCATTTATATTTATACAAAAAGGAACATTTTTGTTACGGTACTACACGACTCAAATGCTGAACATTTACTTATGTTAACAGTAATCTGATTATGTAATAGCTATTTTTGCGTCAGGGTTGCGGGAATTGTTTCCAGAATGAGATTTTCACTCTGCACCGGTGTGTGCGCTGATATGAAACTTCCTGGCAGATTAAAACTGTGTGCCAGACCGAGACTCGAACTCTTAAATGCAAGAGCACTTGCGCGCGAAAGGCAAAGGTCCCGAGTTCGAGTCTCGGTTCGGCACACAGTTTTAATCTGCCAGGAAGTTTCATATCAGCACGCACTCCGCTGCAGAGTGAAAATCTCATTCTGGAAACATTCCACAGACTTTGGCTAAGCCATGTGTCCGCAAAATCCTTTCTTTCAGGAGTGATAGTTCTGCAAGGTTCGCGGGAGAGTTTGGAAGGTAGAAGTAAAGGTGTGAGGACAGGACGTGAGTCGTGCTTGGGTAGCTGAATTGGTAGAGCACTTGCTCGCGAAAGGCAAAGGTCCAGAGTTCGAGTCTCAGTCCGGCACACAGTTTTAATCTGCCAGGAAGTGTCATAAGGGAATTCTCTTCATCACCTCTTGTGAGATCTTCATTCAGAGGCAGTCATAATTGAATATGGAAAATAATCTGTTGTCTCAAGTATCTGTCTGTTCATTCAGCATGTCAGTTGGTTGGAAAATAGTTTGTGTACTTCAAGTGTCTCAAGTATCTTGAGTTTTGTGCATGAAAGTTGTCTATGACAGATTGTGAGATCTTTATTGATGTCTGGGGTGAATTGCCACTGTAGGTTCATGATTTACATTTAACCGAATAGCGGACATGTGTTTATTATATCGTTATTTATGACAATCTGCCTGTCCTTACGTAAAAGGAAATAACAGTGAATCCAGTACTCCATCAGATCAATGTAACATAGATTAATGTGCACCATTTGGTAGGTTGGTTTGTTTGGGGGTGGGAACCAAAGAGTGGGGTCATCGGTCCCATCGGGTTAGGAAAGGACAGGGAAGGCAGTCGGCCGTGCCCTTTCAAAGGAACCATCCCGGCATCTGCCTGACGCCATTTAGGGAAATCACGAAAAACCTAAATTAGGATGACCAGACGCGGGTTTGAACCATAATCCTCCTGAATGCGTGTGCCAATGTGCTCCATTTGAATCAGATTGTACTGTAATAACGCGATGAAGTATTTCAAAATGTAATTATAAATGTGGCAGCTTTTCACTAACCGCAGAAGAGAAATCTCATGTGGTCAAACGCAGATAATGTTTCTGGACTTCCTTTCTATCATCTCTCTAGCGTTATTTCATTGATTGCGCCTGAGGTATGGTTCATCTAGTTAAATCTAAGAACTGTGTTGTTCTGTCACTAGTAGGTGGAAAAAACTGATCAGGTGTTACGCCGAGTATATCAGTACAACCCTCGAAAATGGACTGTCACTCCGAAACACGTTGAGCAGCAATCAAAAAAACAAATTTTGTGACTGACGATGGGATGTTAATTATTAATCCCGAACACAGTTTGCGAATGTCTTTGTCTCATATGAATGGATATAGGTAACAAACATGTTGTGAGGTGACGCCAGTCTCTACTACCTCGAACTGCGCGTCTAGTCGCCACAAAGAACAATCCTGGCTGCTGTGAAGGCCGCGCACGGGGGGGGGGGGGGGGGGGGGGGGGACAGTCCCTAGGCTAGGCGCAAATTGAGACGCGTATAGCACGTGTGACGTGACACTAGACCACAGCGCGACACGCACGTGCCGCACGGGTCGCGCGGGTGCAGCGCATATTGCGACGTGTACGCCGTACTTCGCACGCGCCGACTGGCGACGCTCTGCGCTGACAGAACCGAAGCGCGCAACCTGTTATCTCCCTCAAACGGTTTTACAGAAACTATTCACTGAAAATATTTGATTTTTGCCTTACTTGTAGCGTTATATGTCAGATTCGTGGCGAAGTGCCCATCATCTCGCTAATGACCATTCTTATTGTGATACACACATTTTAGTAAGACACTACGCAAAACTCAAAAAGTTTGCAACGAAAATTAGGGGTCGCTGTGATTTTGCGTTTGGTGCGTACTACACGATATGTTGCTGCGTGTGAAATTTAGCTAACATGTTGAATTTTTGTTTAGACTTGGTAGGAGTAGTCTATCTGCCTCCGATCACGAGAAAATGGATCCCATGTAGCGCGCTCACTTCCGATCTCACGCCCGCGAGAATGAAATACTCGCAACATCTCTCGTATCTCCTAAACCGCTCGAGACATCGAAACGAAAGTTTGGTGAATAATAGCATACAAGAGGGACAGTGTTTTGCCAATTCTTCAAAACACGGGACTTTCTTATCTATGGCGATATATCAATACCTATACTTCCATTTTTATTTATTTCACTCCAGTGAATGTAATTTTTTAAGAGTTATCGACAGCTAGCGCAACAAGAGCTTTCTAGTATGAAAATAAACATGAAATTTCTTCTTTTATGTTACTACAAACCGGCACTATAAGGTTTTTCGTAACCTATTGAGCTCTGTGATTGCCAATTACTTGTTCAATAAGGCACTCCGTTTCAGAATTCTGTCTCAACAGCTGCTGTGAGATGAGTTTGGCAAATTACACTGTGACAAAGGAAGTACAATTAAACCAGTCACCAAGAGAAATGTGGCCGTTGCTCACAAATGGTGATGCTTCTTCAGATGAGAAAAGGTTAACAACTCAGACAAAATAGATTGCCAGTTCTGTTGGAATTTTGGTGGAATCCCCGTAACCCATCGTATTTTTAACACTGAGAGACTGGAATCGAAACTTACCAAAGGGTTTTATTCCTTCTCTTGAACGGAGCAGTATTAAATTAATGACGAGCGTTCCTTCAGGCGGAATGATAGGCACATACCAGACGCTGGTTACTCACCCACGGCTTGCCAAAGTGACAATGTGTTGTCGCGAATAAAATAGTTGTTATTGGGAAAAATAAACAATTGATCTGTCGCACAACACAATGGTCAGTGTATTGTCAGCAGCGGAGGATAATACGCGCGACAGGAATGCACACGCTAGCCATGTGTGACTTTTGATTTGGAAAAAAATTGTCATGAAAGTAGATCTTCCTTTGTCAGCAGTATATTTCAACAAATTAAATATATCTAATCATAACACTCTTTTAGGATATTCCTACTTTCGTAATAATACCGACCAATTTCTTCATTCGTGTAGCCTGTTGTGTAATTAGTTTGCTAATGTTGATAATGTGCATGCAACAACTGAAATGCTTTTTCTCATCACGGCGAACCAATTAAAACATTTGTGAGTGCTTTTTGACTGTTTCTAGCTTGCAGTGGAAATGTGATGTTCACATGCATGTGTCTTATTACATTTTTACATCCATATCCAAATAATCACAGTGAGACTCTACACTTCAGATCTTGGACGCTTTTTACCAGGAGCACAAAGGGATCACACCTGTGGAGATTATCCCTTTCTAAATTTTTGTAACAGATCGTACAGATACGCTAGCTTACTAGGCAGCGAGAATATAACCTTGCTTTACTTTCCTGCCTTGATTCTTAATCACATGATTTTATAATATTCTTTGCTTCCTTATTCACTACCCTCTGTCCCTTCTTGCGATCTGAAAACATCACGGAGGCATATGGTGCAATTCCAGCGGCCAATGGCTCATCAGTTACTGAAGTATACGTATTTCTTGACAGAAGAAAAACAAAACAAAATTATGCAGATATAAACAACAGGAAAGTATAACGTGCTAACGAAGAAAGTTGGAGCGTTTAAATGGCGAAAAACGAAACACTACCCAAAGGCAATAAAATTCAGTACACAGTAAGGCAAAATTTATCGTAATGGCAATACTACCACTGCTGATATGCGCCGTTCCGATGTGAGCTTATGGCCGGCCTACTTTTGCGCTCCCCGACTCAAATTTCCCACGGTGCTAGCGAGGCAAGCGCGACTCGCGGCGCGAGAAACTGTGCCGCAACCACAACGCCGCGCGACCTGGCGCAGGCGCGTGTCGCGTCCCAGTCGCGTCGCGTCGCAGTTTGCGCGCTCCCATTTGAACCTGTGATGTTACAAAAACACGCGCTGCGCTGCGCCACGCCACACGCGCTATACGCGTCTCAATTTGCGCTTAAGAGAGATCGCCGGTGTCTTTTTACCCTACTCTAATTCCTATAGAAAAAACACCTGCTAGGTACAGAATTTGCCTTTCCCTGAAATCCGTGCCTTCGCATTTCTTCGCTCTACCACAGTTTTTTATGAATAGTCGGCCATTTTCAACTTCACTCGATACTTCAATTCAATTATCTTACTCATTATTATGCAGACAGACAAAAAGGCGAGAAGAGAAACTGGAGTACTCCGGACGTTTATCAAGAAACTGTGTTGTGGTCTGCAGTCTGAAGGCTGGTTTGGTGCAGCTCTCCATGCCACTGTATCCTAAGCAAGCCTCTTCATCCCCGAGTAACAGCTACAACTTACATCCTTCTGAATCTGCTCACTGCTTTTGTCTCTCGGTCTCCCTCTACGATTTTTACTCCCACACTTCCCTCCAGTACTAAACTGGTGCTTCCTCGATGTCTCAGAACGTGTCCTATCGACCGATCCCTCCTAGTCAAGTTGTGCCACAAATTTCTTTTCTCCCCATCTCTATTCTGTGCATCCTCACGGCATACGTCATCTACCCATCTAACCATCATTCTTCTGTAACACATTGGAAAGGCTTCTGTTCTCTTCTTGTCTAAACTGCTTGTTTGTATGGAGTGTAGCCACGTATAGAAGTGAAATGTGGACAAAACTTTCGGAAAAATACTTCCTACCACCTAAATCTAAATTCGTGTTAAGAAAAGTGTTTCTGAAGAAGAGAAATTTGCTGTCATTGCCAGTTATATCTCACATCGGCCCTAATCAGTTATTTTCCTGCTCAAATAACGAAACTCTTCTACACTTTAAATATCTCGTTTGCTAATCTAATTCCCTTAGCACCACCTGATTCAATTCTACCATATTCCGTTTTGCTTTCGTTGATGTGTCAAGATGCAAACTACCAAATGGAGAGTCGGAATTAATTACAACTTAGAAGATTTATTAATTCCTACTCCAAATTTTTCTTTTGCTTTCTTTTCTGTTTTGCTCAATGCACAGGTTGAATAACATCGGTGACAGGCTACAGCCCTGTCTCAGTCCCTCCTCAACCACTGCTTCCCTTTCATGCCCCTCAACTCTTTACGACTCGGACGCAAACCAGATGACTGTTATCAATAGGGTAAAAGACAGGGAGCGAAAGGCTGACACCTTCAGAATCTCGATCCTATTCTGGTCAACACTGTCAATAGCAGAAATGTCGACAAATGCTACAAACTTGGGTTTGCCTATCCTTAACCGAACTTCTGAGATGCGTGGACAATACTGACTGTACTACGTGTGCTCCTACATTTCTCCTGAATCCAAATTTATCTCCCCTCAGGCCGACATGTTTGCAGAATAATTGTCAGCTGGTAGAAGACAAGTTGCTATAACAGTTGTACGGATATACTGTACAAAATATTAAAACGTGTGACGAAAAATCAAACACGAAACAAAGCAAACTGAAAATAGTAAAAATCTCTGAAAATGCTCGTGCAATTAGCTCTCATAATGATAATTTATAATAAAATGAAATAATAGTGGTACAAACAGACTCTATAAGATAACTGTACAGTATTTCTATGCTAATAGATCATTCTTTTAGTCGCTGACGAAAGAAACTAAAAAGAGCAGCGTTATTACTCCCTCTGTTCTAGTCTCGAAGCTCACACACGCTACGGCTGCCATTACGCACTGTAAGTTGTAAATTTTAAATAATATATGATAATTTATGTGTATTTTTTCCTTCATATGCCTAGTGACCTTCATGCAGAAATAAAAATATTATTTGTAAGGTTTTCTGCACGCTGGATAAACTACAAGAACGGTCGAACAATCGACCTTTCTTGGCAGATATCTTGCTTAGGAAAAATTTCATTATAAATTTCATTGTGGATATACTATTTTATGTCGTATGAAATGAATAACTAAGAACATTCCATTAAGTTCAAATATTGGCCGCTTCTCGGCAAGACTAAGATTATTACTTTGAGAAAGAGATTTCATCACAATGTTTCACCTAATTAAATTTCTGTACAGTGAAGATATCCTGCAGCAATATTTTAATGTGATAACACGAAATATAATCCCTGAGATTAGGTTTACTTCTTTTTGTCAGTATGAAAGCTCTAAGTAGACCTCTGTTTAAACTAATTCTAAAAGCGCCTCACGCAATCCTATAATAACAAGGCTGTGAGGCGCGCGCTGGTAAACAATCAGAGATCAGAGAACTACTTTACGAAAGTATAGATTCAGGTCCCACGTATTATCATGATTTTTTCTTGTGTCCGCATCGCCAAGTAAGTGCTCTATTCACGCTATTGCCGGACGTAAATATCAGCAAAGTTAAGTTTTAAAATCTTACACTCCTTTGGTCGCATTCGTTGAGTACACCGTAAGTGTACGTAAGACTGTGTACGAACATGAGCGCTAGCAGCACAGATGACGCCCAACGTAGGGCCAGACCAAATAAATATTGCTCTTCGGTATCCAACTTACAAGTCAGAAATATTGCTGTAGTGAGTACAATATTTATTGAAAAATTAGCAATAACAGATTATGTCTATGTATGTATAATAACAATTTTGCACAGTTTGTAATTCTCTTGGCCCTGCGGTTCTAGGCGCTGCAGTCTGGAACCGCGCTGCTGCTACGGTCGCAGGTTCGAATCCTGCCTCGGGCTTGGACGTCTGTGATGTCCTTAGGTTAGTTAGGTTTAGGTAGTTCTAAGTTCTAGGGGACTGATGACCTCAGAAGTCCCATAGTACTCAGAGCCATTTGAACCATTTTTTTGAAATAAAGGAAAGCCAGAAACGACAAACGGTGACAATTCGACTCGGACATCTTATCAAACACTCAAAATGAGGTTACAGTCGTAAATTTTGACAAAGGACATATCATTGACGAATCTGTTGATACCAGTAACATATCAAAAGCCTATTCCGAACCGATTTTAATGTTTGACGTCATGTCAAGTGACGTGACGGGTTCAAATGGCTCTGAGCACTATGCGACTTAACTTCTGAGGTCATCAGTCGTCTAGAACTTAGAACTAATTAAACGTAACTAACCTAAGGACATCACACACATCCATGCCCGAGGCAGGATTCGAACCTGCGACCGCAGCGGTCGCTCGGTTCCAGACTGTAGCGCCTAGAACCGCTCGGCCACTCCGGCCGGCGACGTGACGGGGGCAGAACAAACGCAAACTAACAGTATTTTTGCAATGTTTCAAGCAATCATGAAGCAAATGAAAACGACTCTTGAATAAAAACAACTTAAATACACTAAAGACAACAAAAGATCTTTGTGTTGAAGAAATAAATGACCGACTGACTACACAAGTGTCAGATCTCAGCACAAAGTTTTCAGAACTTGCAATACAGCGACAAACCTCGAGTAAGGACGTAGCACACATACAAACAAAGGACAACAACATTAGTAAAACATGTGACTCTGTTGTATCTCCAATCAAGTCATATTCGGCAGTGCACCACAACATAAAAATGCGTATTGCCAAAGTCGAGAGCAAGGTGGACACTAAAGACACGCAGCTCTCTGACAAAATAGAATTACAAACTGACCAACAATTTTCACACATTAACAAAGAATTCCACAGCTGGATCGATGAAAAAGATAAGTATATTGATCAATGAATTCAGGAAAAATTACCTACTGTTGTCCACGACACTGTCGCGGAACTCCTAAACAAAAACAAACATCAAATAAATGAAACAGCGCACTCTGCCGCTCCGCTACACAAACAGTATGACAATCATGCACGACCAGTGTATAACGACGATCGTAGCGAGCAAAACATTAAGTTTGGAAATGAGTACAAACATATTTATGACGCGTACACACCACACAATACATTCACGCAACAACAGTACGCACCGCAACATGACACACTACATTACAGTCGAGACAGTTGTCAGTAATGTTTTCCATATCATGCAACAGTTAATTCCCACAATAACCACTGTGAAAGTAGCCATTATTACAATGCGAAAGAGGAAGAAAGTCTCATCAAACACAGACAGTTTCAGCAATCATCACAGAAAAGAAAAGTATACATCCAGTCATTTTTCTAAAAGCATTCAGTAATGCATTCCCTCGCACGTGGAGTGACCGCAAGAAAATATCCTATGTAGTCGGTTACATCCAAGCGACGCAGCTGTATGGGCGTACAATGAAGCTGACAGATGCGTCACGTACGAGCAGTTTGAGAGTGCATTTTTATCACAATTCTGGTCACACTCAGTACAAGAAAGACTCCGTAAACAAATAGTGGATCCAGAACAATTTAATCCAAAACATGGCAACTTGCGCAGATATTTTGAAAAGTATTTTAATTGTTGTATTTCCTTGACGAGCCAGTTGCAACGCGTGATATCCTCCGCGCATTGAAGGCGAGATTGCCATTCAATATAAAAGAAAAACTTCTGCACATTTCCGATAATGACGCAGAATATTTTCTTACTGTGCTTGACTCTATCGACACGCTGTATGAGGACCAGTGTTCCGAACGGCAAAACAGTTGCTACAATGTTTACACAAGCGCCATGCAACGTACACACAGTAGAAAACTAAATTCAGACGTGCCGGCTGCTGTCTGATACGCAACGTGCTACACAAAACACAAACAATGATGTCTATCTTGCTAGTGGTAATCCGCACAAGAGATCATACAATAACAACAGGAATAACCACTATCAAAACGGTAGAAAAAATTACAAACGAAGCAGGAACAGTTTTTATTCCTCATTGAACCAGCAACAGAGCTGGAGTTATAATAACAATAACAACTGTAAGAGGTCCGAGCAGATGTAATTTCGATGTATTCCTCATGCGCTGCCTGCGATATGCAGCGTCTCTGACCAGAGAGCAGTGTTGACTGCAGTAGGAACTGTGTAGCTGTAGCAGTAAGTTGTTGCTAGTCTGGAGTCTGCTCTGGTCCGGTATGGTGTATCGTGTTGGCTAGCCGATCGCGGTGCAGCGATGTCGGAGCCTGAGTATTATTGTATAAGGTAAAAAGCAGCCTCGCGCATATGTAGTAATGTTATCTCAATTCCCATGCAAATGTTTTAAATATGTCCTAATTATAATCTTTCTGATATAAAGTAATTTTTAACAATCATTCATTTCAATTTAAAGAATTTACTAATTTCTCCAATCCATGATCATCCCGATTATTGCAAAAAAAAAAAAAAAAACAGTTGTTTCCCTTTCATAAATCACGAATCTATCGGCCAGCATTGCACATGGCTGTGCCAGAAAAATTTATTGTAAGAGCAGATATATATGCGTTATCCGGCGACTTCATTGAGGTAAGAATTTTTCTCTTTTTTATTCAGAATGATCTTTCAGGGCCATGACACAGCACTGCTGTCGTCCAAAATTTACCAGGTTAAATTCGCAGTGAATTATTGAAAAGTCATAAGTGAGCGACAATTTAATTGAGAGGTTAGTTGCATTGTATTATTACCAGGTTACTGAATTTATTTTTTTATTGGGACGTTACACTGAATGTGAATGACATAATTATAATTTTTACTGTTGCGAGGTTTAGGAATAATTCTGTTTTGAGGTTACACTAGTTAATAATAATTTTTGTGGGGAGGTTACACTTGGCGACAACCGGCCACGATCGTATTTTCTTTGTGAATTTCTGAAAAGTAGTCATATATCTGCTCTTATTTACTTAAATGTAGTTTGCATCTGGCGCAACGCATTTACTAATTTGTCACTCTTTCTTTCACAGATCATCGGCAATTTATTGCTCTTTGTTGTAATTGTGTTTGTTCCATTTTTTTTTTTTTTTGCTTCGTCTTTGTTTCATTTTTGTGTTTAATTTTGAACTGTGAAAATGCCGCGAAAAACTGTTAACAGTACATCGCGATGTGCAATGAGTGAAATAGCCGACTCGAATAATTTGACCGATAATACGTGCGACACTCAGTGTAATAGCGATAATCCTCTAATTACTGATAATCAGTGCATACCAATCACTAGTATTGAGTCAAATTCTAATGATGAGCAAACAAATTCAATTATGTCCACAGTAAATGTAACAATTGATTACGCGGCACGTTCTGATACAATCAACGCTGCCCAGTTTGACATACCCGGTTTGCAGAATTTGCATTGTGAACAGATAAACTTTTCCCACAAAGATGAACAATGTAGTCAGAATACGTCAGATTTATTTGATTCCGGTGTGGTGACCAACAGTGCACATCCAATTGGCGAACCTTTTCAAGAATCAGACAATGACCAAATGTTACCGGTACACAAAACGTGACATATGCAGATACACCATCACACAGCACAGAGAATACAGCAGCTAATTTTGGCATGGATCGATTTATGGCATTATTGCTACAACTTAATGGAAATCTCAAACAACAACTTAATGAAAGTCTCAAACAACAACTTAATGAAAATAATGAAAATCTCAAACAACAACTTAATGAAAATAATGAAAATCTCAAACGACAACTTAATGAAAAACTAGACACCAATTCCAAGCAGTCGAATGATAAACAAGACAACAACTTCAAACAACTTAGTGAACAGATTACAGCCGTTGCCGTGCAATGTCATGATACTAAAGAATAATTACGTGAGGAAATTAAGGCTTGTGCTAGGAACAGTAGTGAAGAAATTAGATCTGTGGCACAAAAATTAAGTAATACACATGCAGTCACAACTAAATTACTTAGAGATGAAATTAGTGCAGTCGCTAAACAATGTTCCGAAAACGCAACACAGTTACGCGACGAATTTAAATTAATGTCAGCAGAACTTTCACGCACATTGGACGCGAAAGTAGACACGAAATTTGACCAACAGAACAGCCAAATTGACGAACGTTTTAATCACCACCTACAAAACAGTGAAATACGTTACAGTAAATTTATACAGGAACAGAATAAAGTAAAGCAACAAGTCATGGAAACAATTACTGCACAAAGACAGGAAGATAAGCGTAAATTGTTTACGAAAGCAAAAACATACGTAGACAACAATATTGCTACAGTATCAGAGGAAATCAAACAGTTGAACACCGAATTGCATGATGAAATCTACGATATTAAAAAAAAAACAGACACACACACATTAGACTTTCAGACAATGACCAACAGACTTGAAAAGTTGGAATTAATACAGGATCCCGATGCCATCAAAGCAGACGTTAAGAAATTGAACAAAACCACACGTAAAATACAAAAACAAATTAATGCTTGTGATACTAAAAACGATGATCAGGTAAAAGCACTGACTGAAAAATATGATGAATTGGCCAGTCGTATTATGTTATCGAAAATAATAACAACACCAAATCAGACGATACGTCACCAGTTTCATTTAATCAAACACATGAATTCCAAAATTTACAGCAGACAATCAGTGAGATAGGTTCGTCCAATAATACATTACGTAGAAAATTGTCATCTTTACAGCAAGAAGTGACAGAGATGAAAAATGTTTCAGCCTTTAACACGACACAGCATACGCCACTCTCCGAACATTTCCCACACTCAGACAGCCAGTGTAATTTAGGTAATTTACAGAGAGTACATGACTTAGATTCCGAACAGTCACAGACAAACAAATTAGCATACAATCCTGAACCTGTTCAGACATTACGAGACGATAATTTTGATTACAAGCACTTTCTATCCATGAGAAAATTTAAAGTATTTAAAAATGACAGAACACAGAGCCACGCTTTGGACTGGATACGACAATTTGCTTTTGTACTTTCGCCAGCTTGGCCTGTAATGCAGAAACTAGAATTGGATTGGATACAACAATTTGCTTTTGAATTTTCACCGGCATTGCCTGTAACGCAGAAACTAAAATTTATTTGCAGTGCGTAATTCACCTCAGGGGATTCATTGCGCTTCGATGAATATGTGCCGTAGCGTGCACAGGGCCCCGAGCTGTAGTAGTGCTATTTCATCTTTAGTTTTCTGCACTGCTGCCTTCTCTTCTACTATCCTTTATATCTATCAAAACAGCTCTTCAACTATTGATCTATCTAGAATTAAGAATGAGTAAAGAAAACCTGATACGACAAATTTTACCGAAAGTGACAATTTCCATTAGACACTCCAGAACTACCAGCGGGGACTGATGACCATAGATGTTAAGTCCCATAGTGCTCAGAGCCATTTGAGAAATACCAGCGTAATTTCAATGAAAGACAGAAGTGTAATCATCAGTATGTACAAAATTTTCAGCAATCGCAGATACATTTAGGTAACAATAGAGGTTTTTCGCAGCAACAGCATCAAAGCCAGCCGGTTAGCATACCTAACCAACAATGTAACGTGCAAGGTCAACCAAGCTTTAATGTTTTGCCACCTACACGTATAGCGTCGGCTCCGCCAAATAGTAACGCACAGCAACAAGGAAATAACTACGTACAGAAAACACATCATTTTAACTCGTATCGCAATGCGCCGTATAACAATGATTATTATGACAGGCGTAAAAGTAATGAGCACAATTTTCAGCGTAACAGTCGGTCTTACCAACAACAGAATCATTCGCAACAACAGATTATCATGAATGAACCAGACAGTAGGTATCATCCCGGACCTAATACGTCAGGACAAAGTAACAGAACAGTACAAATAGTTGAAATGCCACAGCATCCTCCCGCAAATAACAGCACGTCAGAAAGAATTTGACTAGATACGGTAGAGGTTGCATCTTCCAGCAACGTAAGCAATACTTCAGATACACAGAATCTTGTTCACGAAAATGTTGTTTGAAACATGCCTTGTTGAATGCACCTCTTTTACCACACCCAGATCTTACTAAAAATTTTTCCATTGCCACCGGCAGTTCTAACACCGCTTTAGGCGTACACATTTTTCAGGAAATTGATGAAAATGGTTCTACGGTAATTAAAAACATTGCGTTTGCGAGTCGCATTCTGTCACCTGCTGAACGGAATTATTCTGTTACAGAACTTGAAACATTATGTGTTGTATGGGCATTTACGAGATTTAGGCATTTTCTTTATGGAAGACATACGACCGTTTACACAGGTCATAGAGCTATTCAGTTTTTACTTTCAGCAAAATTTACACACGACAGGTTAAGCAGATGGAAACTTTATTTACAGGGATTTAATTTTACAATTTTTCACATTCCCAGTACGCAAAATATTGTAGCAGAGGCACTATCCCGTTCTCTCAGTAACAATCAACAAGACATCGCAACCAACTTCTGCCAAGCAAATTTTAGCGTCATGTATATTCAACAAGTTGCATTCGAAAATTTTATTTCGGCATCATTACGAGACATAGCACAGGAGCAGAGCAAAGACAACGTGTGGAAAGAAATTAAACACCTTTGGCAAGATAGGAATAATGTTACCATCAGAAACCATTACACTGTACGCAATAATAATCTGTTTCGCCGCTCTCACCCTGACAGCAACAACTGGTTACTATGCATTCCTGACGAACTTGTTAACAAATTAATTTTGTATACTCACTTAAGTTACGCACATTACGGAGCCAGAAAATGTTTTCTTATACTGAGACAGAACTGTTATTTTGCCAACATGGAGAAACGTATTCGACGAGTTTTAGCGTCATGTAAAATCTGCCAGAGAGCTAAATCAGACACGACTTCACATATTCCTCCGTTACATCCCACTGTACCTGTTAAATTGAGACACATGGCCGCTGTAGACATTTTTGGTCCGATACCCAGAACTAATAGAGGTTTTTGCTACATCTTTGTAGCTGTTGAACTCACTTCGAAATTTGTTACCTTCACTCCGTTACGCAAAGCTACTGCTAGATCTGTTTCGAATGCATTTGTAAAACATTTTTTATTTCATGTAGGGCATGTATTGAAAGTAATTTCCGACAATGGACCACAGTTTCGATCTGCTATATGGAAATGTATGTTACAAACAAGAAACATTTCTCCGATCTATATATCCAGGTATCAGGCTTCTTCGAATCCTTGTGAACGTCTAATGAAAGAAATTGGTAAACTGTGTAGAATATACTGCCATAAAAAACATATTGACTGGGACATACACATACTCTCATTCCAGGATGTAATTAACTCCATACCAAATGAATCTACTATGCTATCTCCGACTGTTATATTGAAAAAAGTTGAACCACCTAACAAAATTAAAGAATTAGTATCCTTTCCTACATCTCGCCGACTATGCCACCATGAAGTAATTGACATTGCACTCAACAACATCAAACGTGCCGCAGAGCGCCGGAGAAGACAGCAAAAACAGGTTTGTACACGCCGTGACTTTCACATTGGACAGAAGATATTAGTACGCACACATTATTTATCCAACAGAGGAAAGAGTAGATGTAGTAAATTTGAGCTTCTATACGCAGGTCCATATCGAATTCGCAGCATTCCTCACCCCAATGTAGTACACGTCGAAACTCTGAGAACCAGAAAAAGCAAAGGCAATCACCATGTCTCCAATATTAAACCCTTTATTGAATGAACATACTCAATGATTTATCACACTGTAATGCCATTTCGTGATTTTTATATGACCACTTATGCAATTATATTTATATGAACACTTACTGATGATTATCATATTTTTCTTGGCAAGTGCCCGGCAAGGTAGGGTTAGCAGGTCACATTTCTTGTCGTTACACATCAGACCGTGCACATTTTTCCAGATAAACTTACATATTTTATGACTAATTATGCAATTCTATCCATGTGACTACTTACTGATGATTATCATATTTTTTCTTGGCAAGTGCCCGGCAAGGTAAGGTTAGCAGGTCGCTTTTCTTGTCGTTATATATCAGACCGTGCACATTTTCCATTTTTCGTGTATGTATAATTGTTTTCCTGTTTTGTTTGTATGCACTACGAAATCTTTAAGATATAACAAACACCAGTTGACTTTGACATTTTTCCTTATGATATCTCAATATCTTGACTATTCTACAGTTTTTTCCATTACATTATAATACTGTGTGTACATTTTTTGCACTTGAAAACTGTCCATGTTTTTGACATAATACGTTTTCTGTCATGCTATGCTGAATGCTTAATTATATCACTAGAAACAAGTTTTTATTTAGTGAGTATATGATTTAAATGCAAGATATTAATCCTTATTCATCATTTTCAGAAAGCAATAACGTGTAAAAGAAATAACTTAAACAAACCACAGTGGATTACTATGAAATGGGAATTTCACCTTCGGAATGAACGAAAGAAAATGCAATACCATGTCATGAAGAGTAAATGGATCAGAATTAACAAGCATTAACAAGAATATACTATACACATCGTATGATAGCAGTCGTAACTAATTATTTTTCTTTCAGAATACGAGGTGATTGATGCAGGCTGTCAGACAGAACTACACATCTTAGTTTTAGTGATGAAATAGGCTAGAAATAAGAAACTCTATACTATGAATAGTTGTATGAAGTAAATGGTAATATGAATAATGAATAATGTGTCTTTTTGCAGATGATAATGAATGATGGTGAGTAGTTATATGAAGAATATGCTAATATGAATAATGAAGTTTTTTCTTTGCAGCTGATGATAGTGATGAAGTTCTGGTAATATGAATAATGAAGTTTTTCTTTGCAGATGAGGATAATGATGAAGTTTTTATATTTACTGTTAGTTAAGAAATTCTATGTAGTTATTTAAGTATTTGTTGCAGTTCGTTTTGACAACATGTCTTATGTCGCATGGTATAATGACTGAATGTTTTGGAAAAGACAGCTAGAGTACATACATATTGAGTACACGTTTCATTACCTGTTAATTCGAAGTTCACTACTTTTCAGCATAATATGCGTTTCTTCGTTCAGCTCAATAATCCATTTTGTATTTTTTCCAGGAGAAGCTCTTCATGAAATTAATGTGCTATAAGCAGTTAGTCATTAAACCTGTTCTAGTACTTGCATTTTTTTTACCCATTTGTGTGTGTCATTCATGAATGTGATCACATATACTCTACTTGTTTCATAACCTTGCTACAGCTGACTCATGATGAATTATTTGCAGCAATAAGTCAAAAGCAAATATTTTCATGCCGCAGCAATTAATTATCGATCCCAACGCAATGCATTGCTAGCACAAAAAAAGGTATTACCAGTCCCAAATAATGCTACAAGTTTAAGAGATATTTATAGTACTAAATATAATGCAGATTTCTCAGATGTACTGAATCCATTATGTCTATGTATTATTGGACCACAGACCTTGACTAATAGTTACATAGTGTTACATTTTAAATATGTCCTATGTCACTTGAATGATGAGTTCTGAGTAATACTGAATGATGTTTTGTAATAATGCATAAATGCTATGCCAATAATTTCTGTAAATAATATTTTTTTTTATACTCTATAAATGCTATGCCAATAATTCACTCTCATTTTGAATGATGACTTCTGAATAATACTGAATAATGTTTTATAAAACTATATGAATACTTTGTAACTGGCCAATGAATGCCACTGTTTCTCATATTTTAAATTTGTCTTATGTCACTTACATGCTATTATATATGAATACCAGTAGCTTGATGCTACAAACTCCTGTTTTGAATGATGACTTCTGAATAATGCATAAAAATGATTTGTAACTGGCCAATGAGTGCCAATGATTACTATAACTAGATGAATTATGTAAATGCTATGCCATTAATTAACTCTTGCTTTGAATGATCACTTCTGAATAATGCATAAAAATGGTTTGTAACTGGCCAATGAGTGCCAATATTTACTGTAATTAAATGACTTATGAATAATGTTCTGTAACCACATAGTACAGAAATGTTTAGTAACTAGGCAATGAGTGCCAACAGTTACTCAAATCGGTTGATAGACTAGTGTAATTCTCAATGATGACTAGCATAAGACAATGTCCTTCACCTTCTGACCTAATTACCAGAAATTACTGCAATATCCGTTTGTCCCATCCATCCTCATGATCATGGAGCACTATATTTGGATTTTCCACTAATTCTACGTTGGTGAAAGAGTATGGATTCTACAAGAATGTGGTGTTGACACATCATGCTGTCCACCACCTTGAACGATGGAGATGTTATTATGGTCCCACTGTTTGGTGTACCTAATGTACTACCAAAATGATAACATTGAATATTAATACGACATTTCAGTGTCTTGACTACACTGATTAATATTTCAGGAGAGAGAACTTCAGGTTGTCTCACTTGGTGTTGTGCTTCTGTAGAAAGATATGGACTTTCAGTGCAGCTACGTGCAACCTACTGTGCTACAACCATGATGCAATCCTTCCCTTTCCTTTCCTAGTTCTTGTAAAACGGTAAAAAATATATACAGTGCGTGTGCTCTTTATGTCATTTGTTAATATGTTTTGTACTCATTGCGTATCCTAGTTCTTGTAAAATGGTAGAGACATATACAGTGCGTGTGCACTTTATGTCATTTGTTATTATGTTTTGTACTCATTGCGTATACATTTTGTCATTTCTTGATATGTTCTGTACTCAGTACATGTGCACTCTATTTCATTTCATGTTCTGCACTTATATATATGTATATATTCTGTGTCTGTAAACTTAGTTAATTAAGTAGATTTTAGAAAAATTTGTTGCTCATGGCAAGTCCAATTGACTCACCATCGCTGCCAAATTTTTGCCCCCCCAGTGGAGGGTTATGTAAGAGGTCCGAGCAGATGTAATTTCGATGTATTGTTCACGCGCTGCCTGCGATATGCAAGGTATAAGAGAATCTCTGACCAGAGAGCAGTGTTGACTGCAGTAGGAACTGTGTAGCTGTAGCAGTAAGTTGTTGCTAGTCTGGAGTCTGCTCTGGTCCGGTCTGGTGTATCGTGTTGGCTGGCCGGTCGCGGTGCAGCGATGCCGGAGCCTGAGTATTATTGTATAAGGTAAAAAGCAGCCTTGCGCATATGTAGTAATGTTATCTCAATTCCCATGTAAATGTTTTAAATATGTCCTAATTATAATCTTTCTGATATAAAGTAATTTTTAACAATCATTCATTTCAATTTAAAGAATTTACTAATTTCTCCAATCCGTGATCATCCCGATTAATGCAAAAAAAAAAAAAAAACATTTGTTTCCCTTTCATAAATCACGAATCTATCGGCCAGCATTGCACAGGGCTGTGCCAGAAAAATGTATTGTAAGAGCAGATATATATATGCGTTATCCGGCGACTTCATTGAGGTAAGAATTTTTCTCTTTTTTATTCAGAATGATCTTTCAGGGCCATGACAAAGCACTGCTGTCGTCCAAAATTTACCAGGTTAAATTCGCAGTGAATTATTGAAAAGTCATAAGTGAGCGACAATTTAATTGAGAGGTTAGTTGCATTGTATTATTACCAGGTTACTGAATTTATTTTTTTATTGGGACGTTACACTGAATGTGAATGACATAATTATAATTTTTGCTGTTGAGAGGTTTAGGAATAATTCTGTTTTGAGGTTACACTAGTCAATAATAATTTTTGTGGGGAGGTTACACAACTACTAAGCTGCTCAATGTCAAAATATTCCGACACTACCGCAGCGAAACAACAACACAGGCCAATGGCACTCGCTGCCGCGAATGCAAAAACAAACCATGAACGCTCCTACAAACCCGCAGGCGAGTCCAAACACAAAAGTGCAACGAACACAACAGCTCGGAGACTGGTACAGACAGCACCCGATCGTAAACGTAATTGAAGTAGCTAATGATACAACTCCGACAGTGTCTACACACACCACAAATGTGACGTCAAACTAAGAACAGTCGCAACTGTGCCCCACGTCGTCACTGTGGAATAAATGGGGGGCGACTTCGATCTAAATTATCTATTTGACACACCTACTTTGCAAACACACGAAGAATATGTTCCAAACAGTTGTGTACAGCAACCACTATTACTTATAAGATACAATCACGATGAGAATTTATCAGATGAACTCCTGCAAGAGAACACGCAATATCTGTCGTTCATCAATTAGTGAAATTGTCTTAGCCTCAACCACTGGTGTTGTAGGTTGTATTGCTACTACAATTATTCTGGTCACAGGAGCGGCTATTAGTGTCTTATCATATGATTTTTATAAGAGGATGTGTGAATTTGAACGTGTGCCAGAGTATCCTGTCCAAAATTGCAAAATTTTAACTGCCGTAGGTAGTAAGTCTTTTAGAGTTAAGAAACAGGTATTTGTGACTGTAAAGGTAGGTAATGGAACCCTAGAATGGCCAATTCTAGTCGTCCAAAACCTGGTTACAAATTGCATATTAGGTTTAGATATTTTATGTGAGGACAGCACAACTGACTTTTCCAAACGTAAATACATACTTAGAGATGAGGGCAGCGAAATTTCAATTGATCTGGATACGAGGACTCTAAAACATCAAAAATCTTGTACTGGGTACAAGATTCAATTAATACACGACACTGATGAAGTTGATGCACACACACACGCACCTGATCTCGAGATCGAGGATCTTAAAGTTTTAATTAGTGATAAGTTGTCACAAACCACAGTTGTCACACAAGATGAACGCAATGAAATCTTTGATGTTTTTTCTAAATATATACAGGTTTTCAGCAAACGACCAGGTGTGATCAACACATACATTTATAAGATAGAAGGTAAGCCTCACCAGATTTTCTTCCACAAAACATATAATGTGCCACTGTCACAACGCCCCGCAGTATGGCACGAGTTGAAGCAAATGCTACAGTGGAAAATTATTGAACCTTCTACGTCATCTTATTGCAGTCCTTTACTTGTCGTAAAGAAACCCAATGGAAGTGAGGTGGATGCTTGGGTGAGATACACCAAACAACACCTTATAATCAGGAGTTGATTTATTTACCTCTCCACACAAGCAAGGCTTACAGAGAACTGGATGGCGGAACAACACAAAGATAATGTTTTGCTAGGTTCAAAGATGATGCTCAGATCGATACTGGTGTCGATCTCATCGGCGCCACAGAAGTATCAGAGTTGTTCTGGACGCTGGTGTAATTAATGAAATTATTTTACCAGTCCGCACGGAACCAGATAATTTAGAAGAGCAGCTCCAAAAATTTTAGATTCTAGGTATTTTTCTAGCATAGACTTGACAAATTCATTCTGGCAAGCCCCGTTCACCCCACATTGTAGAAAATATACTGCTTTCATATTTGGAGGGCTAACTTATCAATTTCGTGTTCTTCCCTTCGGACTGAACGTCAGTTCAGGCGTGTTTATCGTCGCTTTAGACACAGTACTTGGTGTTGAATTAGGTGAGTCGGTCACTCACTACGGAGATGACTTGCTCATAGCCAGCAAAACATGGTCCGAACACATCGACACCTTACAAAGGATTCTGCACAAATTTGCACAAGCTGGATTGACAGCTAATCACAAAAAATCGAAATTTGCTTGCAGAGAAATCAAGTATCTTGGACACATTATTAATGCTCAAGGTATACGACCTGATCCAAGCAAATAAGACGCAATCAGTAATTTTCTTGGTCCACGGACTAGAAAACAATTGAAATCTTTTCTTGGACTCTGTTCTTTGTTCCGACGATTTGTACTACACCAACTTGTAAACAGCAAACATCTCTGCGACCTTCTAAAAAAGAACCAGATATGAATATGGTCTGATCAGTGACAGAAAGATTTCGATAGTATTAAGCATGCAATAGTCAATGCAAACATTTTGGAACATCCTGATTTTAATTTAGATTTTTGTATGTGTTGTGATGCCGCATCCTATGGATTAGGCTATTGTTTATTTCAAGTTGTAAAGAATGGAGAGCATAAACTGGTGAAAATTATTAGTTTTGCGAGCCGCACACTTAGTGAATGTGAACGGTCATACTCTACCACCGAACTTGAAACACTGTTATAGTGTAGGAGTTCATGAAATTTAATTATTATTTACATGGTAAGCACACAAAGATTTATACTGACCACCAAGCTCTCACATTTTTGTTAACCTGTAAGCTAGTACATACCAGATTACCACGTTGGGCTCTATCACTACAGAATTATTCTTTTGAAATTGTACACATAAAGGGAAAAGACAACGACATAGCCGACGATTTGTCTCGCCTATCACAAGGTTTGAATCAGAGTAATTCCGACCTGGAGAATGTAAATACCTACAGAATATTTCTTATGCAGGTTAAACAATATCACCAATACTATTCTGACTTATGCAGAAATATGTCAACATTGCAAGAATCCGATCCGCACTGGAACAAGGTAAGAATTTTACTCACGAATCAACCTGACCATCATCTATCAAACCGATATTTAATACATAATGATGTGTTATTTTATCGCCGACATCCTAAAGCCACTACTTGGTGTGTCTAATTTGGCACACACATTTTGTTTGGGCTCATTATTGTACCAAGAAGCGCTTAGCAAAACTCAGAACCTATTGCTATTTTTGTAATATGAGACGTAAGATCCACAATGTACTCAAGACGTGTGTGATCTGCAAGAAATCTAAACCATTGAACGTATCCACAAAAACTGATCTACATTCCATTTTACTCAGCGAACCTTTAGAAATAGCAAGTACTGACATAAGTGGTCCACATCATCAGGAGGTGCTTGTGCTTTCTGCTGCGGAGCAGCTAAATGATGTAGGGGACAGATGACCGCCTGCCATCGTCCACACCGTCCACCTGACCGTGGCTGCCCCACCGTCTCTGCAGGAGCCTCCAGCAGGCAGCACACATGACTGTGCGCACTGATGGTGGGCACTAACTGCACCTTTTGTGATGAGTGGTTTCTGACGAGCAGTTCAGACGGAGATTTTCCTATTAACATGGACATACTGATCTGTATGTGCAATAATTTGTTGATTCTCCAATTTTATTGTGTAAAATATCGCTTTTGTTGTTAATGTATGTCTTCTGACAAAGTGTAGAACTGCTTCTGTTTTCAGTGTGTATAGGTATTGTCTAGGTTGTAATTAATAAGATAATTTGAAAGTATTTTCTCTATGTAAAGTTTTCCAATGGCCAATTAGGGATATATTTTATGTAATATTTTGTGAATATTGATGATATTTTGTTGCTTAAACAAGATAATACGCATTGCTGTGTCAAAAAGAGGACGCGAGAATATAACAGAGTGCTATGAGGATATTTTGATATGACTGTTTTGAGTATTTGGTTAAGTGAAAGCGATGTGAACGCTGTGGTATACTAATTTACTACGGTGCATTGTAATGAAAATGGAGGTTACTGCTGTATTAAAACCCGTGGATTATTAAAACACTGTGCTCGTGGATTTGAGCCGTGTGGGAGACGGAGTTTTAATAATAGGGAATTCTTGATAAGAACTGTGTGAACTGTAATAATTAAATGCTGAAGTGTATCAAACTGTAATTTAAGCAATCGTCTTTTGTGTGAGGATTAAAATGAAGTTCAGGCAGACGGTATCTGACAGATTGCATGGGCCATTCGCGCATTTTACGTGTGTGTATGTGTGTGTGTGTGTGTGTGTGTGTGTGTGTGTGTGTGTGTGTGTGTGTGTGTGTGTGTGAACTAAAATTAATATATATGCTGTGACGAAATAAATTTGGAAATGGTGTGTGCTGTTGACAGTATTATCTATGTTTTGCCCTAATTAAACGTTAAACTCCAATCCCGAAATTGTCGAACGGTGGACAGCCAGTGAAGAAGTTCAACACCTTAAATTTTAATTTTATACTTTCTGCCACTAAACTTTGGACTACAGAGTGTTCTTCAATCCAATCGTGAACTTGAGTCCCAGTGACATGAAACACTGTCATCCATAAAAATTACATCGTTGTTTGGTAACATGAAGTCCGTGAATGGTAGCAAGTCGTGTCTAGGTAGCCGAACACAACCATTTGTGAGCAAAGATCGGTTCAGGTGGTCCAGA
This sequence comes from Schistocerca piceifrons, assembly GCF_021461385.2. NCBI lineage: Eukaryota > Metazoa > Arthropoda > Insecta > Orthoptera > Acrididae > Schistocerca > Schistocerca piceifrons. The sequence goes on along the minus strand of NC_060146.1, from coordinate 26,889,656 downwards.
GGACGCAGTCTGTTCAAGATAGACGCAGTATACAGCAGTGCGGCGCGCCGCCACCACCAGCTCTCACAGTCTCTTGTTGACAGCCTGGGTCCACGGCTTCGTGACGCCCGCACCACAATCGAACCCCGCCATCAGCTCCTATCAACTGTAACCAGGACTCGTGTGACCAGCCCACAGTTCTCCAGTCGTTTAGCGCCCAGGCAATACGACCGCGATCCCAGGCCAGGCGCTGCCACTGATGTCGCACTATTAGCGTCGGTCGTCCGCTGCCATAAATCATTAACGTCAAATTCTGCCGCACTGCCCTATCGGGCAGGTTCTTCGTACGACCTACATTGATTTCTGTGGTTATGTCACGCAGTGTTGCTTGTCTCTTACAAGGGAACCTCCCCATCGCACCCCCCTCAGATTTAGTTATAAGTTGGCACAGTGGATAGGCCTTGAAAAAGTGAACACAGATCAAGCGAGAAAACAGGAAGAAGTTGTGTGGAACTATGAAAAAAGTAAGCAAAATATACAAACTGAGTAGTCCATGCGCAAGATTGGCAACATCAAGGATAGCGTGAGCTCAGGAGCGCCGTGGTCTCGTGGTTAGCGTGAGTAGCTACGGAACGAGAGGTCCTTGGTTCAAGTTTTCCCTCGAGTGAAAAGTTTAATTTTTTATTTTCAAACAATTATTATCTGTCTGTCCGTCCGTCCGATGCGAGGTAACTGCGCCGTAGTATGGGGACGCTACACCTAAACAAACATCGAAACACACGTCAGTCGACTACAGCGAACGGAAGAGAGAGTATTCCTGCTAACGAGGCTCCCTGGCTGGCAGTTGACTGTTCGCTACTTTGGACGAGAGTGCATTAAATACGTGAGACATATTGCGTGCGCAATACGAATTCAGCAAATATAGCTCGCGACTTCAATAACAAGGTCAATGAATATTTTCCGAACTGTAAGTTTGCGGTGCGGTGCGCAAAACACAGACACTAAACTTATTGCAGTGAACAGAGACGTCAATGAACGAACGGACAGATCATAACTTTGCGAAAATAAAGAATGTAAACTTTTCGCTCGAGGGAAGACTTGAGCCGAGGACCTCTCGTTCCACAGCTGCTCGCGCTAACCACGGGACCACGGCGCTCCTGAACTCAGACCATCCTTGAAGTTGCTATCTTCCACATGGACTATTCACTTTGTATATTTTACTTATTTTTTTCATAGTTTCACACAACTTCTTCCTGTTTTCTAGATTGATCTGTGTTCAGTTTTTCGAGGCCTATCCACTGTGCCAACTTATAACTAAGTCTGAGGGGGGTGCGATGGGGAGGTTCCCTTGTTAGCAGTGGCGACTTTACGCAGACGCCAAGTGAAGGCCGTCGGCCAGTGCGTCATCCACGGTGAGACTTAACGCCTCAAATTCGGTATCCTCGGCCCACTCTTGACATTGTGGATCTCGGAATACTAAATTCCCTGAAGATTTCCGAACGAAATGTTGCATGTGTCCAGTTCCAACTGCCATTCCGCTTTCAAAGTCTGTTACTTCCCGTCGTGTGGCCACAGGAATCACCAGAGTACGAGTGACGGGTTCGCCGGCGGACTGTCCTTCCGCCGTGTGTATATCTTCATATCGCTGTCCCACAACATTACTCACGTCCGTCTACACCAGCAGAGTCGAAGAATTTTTCATCAGTACAGCTACAAAAAGTATAGAAAGGCTCAGCAGCTTAATACAGTGACTAGGTTACGCCGATAGTAAACATGTTTCAGAATATGTTTATTAGAGCATTTTTCAAATGAATCCGAGGACTCCACATCTGTATGGCTTACCCATATTCAGCAAGCCAGTAATTCCGAACCGACCAGTGGTACCTGCAACACGAGCTCCAGTGCACAATATTGCCAGGAGGATAATCACTATTATGAGGAGAAAAGTGAACTTCACAGGTAAATATAGCATTAAGAACAGTTAAGATTTACTTAACTGATGCTAAGATTCCAACAAATGCAAAATTACTCTCTTTATATACAGAGCGATATGAGGATATTTTGATGTGACTGTTTTGAGTATTTGGCTAAGTGAAAGCGATGTGAAGGTTGTGGTATACTTATTTCCTACGCTGCATTATAATTCAAATGGAGGCTACTGCTGTTTAAACTCGATGATTATCAAAAGACTCTGCTCGTGAATTTGAGCTGTGTGGGAGATGGAGTTATAATAATAGGCAATTTTTGATACGAGCTGTGTGAACTGTATTAATTAAATGCTGCAGTGTATCAAACTGTAATTTTGTTCCTCAGAGGTTTTAAGTAATCGTCTTTTGTGTGAGTATTATAATGAAGTTCAGGTAGTCGGTATCTGACCGATTGTATGGGCCGTTCGCGCATTTTACGTGTTGTGTGTGTGTGTGTGTTTGTGTGAAATAAAATAGATGTACACGCTGTGGTAAAATGAACTTGAAAACTGTGATAAAATAAACTGCTGTTGGCAGTATTATCCGTGTTTTGCCCTAATTAAACAGGTGTCCGGATACTTTTGATCACATAGTGTAAGTCCGAAAGAACTGACAGCGCACATGTAAATAAATGCGTCTTAACGGCAATCAATCATAATCTTCAGTACGCATGCATTCTTCGTTCGACCTCTAGCGGGAATGAGGTGAGGCTACGAACAATGAGCATAATGGACGAGGGGCACTACGTCTGTATTGTTGGCAGACGTGTGGGAATGCGGGTTGGACGGAAAACGTGCTCGGATGGCCGAAGTGGTTATCGTGACCGCTCACGGTAAGTTGTAAATCCGCGTTCGAGCCCGAGTGCAAATTTTCACTTCTCGGCACAGGATTTATTTCAATGCCCAATTGCGGCTGATGTCGAAGTTCGTCTTCCGTCATGTTTACATACGGCTGCAGGGTCATGAATGGTGCCCCTCCTTTCGGACATGTCCCAAACAACAGACATCACACACATAAATACAATCATTATGCTTCAGAATTTCTTATTTACGAAGTTTTTAATTTTTCACGATGAAACTAAGTACTTCTTTGGTAACATACAATCGTATAAACCAAAATTTCTGTAATAAGTTCCATTTGCAGAGAAGAAAACAGGCAAGATTGTAATAATTATAGAGGAAAGAAGGTTGTATGGTGAAACAGTCGTGAAGCAGAAATTGTAGTTCTGGAAGAACAGCAGAGATTAAACTCTGTAGATTAAAGAAAGAGTGTTTTTGAAAAATCGATTTTTCGAACCCAAACCCATGACATCCCTCTTATGGGCAGAAAATTGTGAAAACATAAAAATATTTTGATTCGTTTGGTTTGAAGTATTCTTTGCGCCAATACAAAAGTGTTTTAGACCGAATCCTGATTTAAAGACCCTAATTGTCAGTTTAAATGATAGAGTGAGACACACTCAGTTTTAGCCGGCGGGTGTGGCCGTGCGGTTGTAGGCGCTTCAGTCTGGAACCGCATGACCGCTACGGTCGCAGGTTCGAATCCTGCCTCGGGCATGGATGTGTGTGATGTCCTTAGGTTAGTTAGGTTTAAGTAGTTCTACGTTCTAGGGGACTGATGACCACAGATGTTAAGTCCCATAGAGCTCAGAGCCAACCACACTCAGTTTTTGCTCTGTGTGTAGAATGCTTTTTGAGTTCATAAACCTAGGGCATTTTTTCCCGTCGCTTTGAGCTTTCAGATATTGGCTACGCTGTTTTTAGTCTTTTCAGTTCTTTTCTATAGCAATAAAGTTAACACGTGTGTTTTTTTCTGAACAATTAAAAGCTGAGATCGACCTCCTAAGTTTACAAGAAAAGTTCTGGAGGACTTGGAAGAAAAAAAAATAGTCAATATACCCTTTATAAGTACAAGGAGAGATGACAGTCATTTATCTAGTGATAGTTGTCTAAATGTAAGGTTAGATGATACTAATACTTCTATGAGCACAGACTCAAATGGAAGTGCTCTTTAAGGAACAGTCTGCTTTCCACCCTTCTACATATAGTGGTGATGCAGAATGTTATATTGGATATCACAGAACGTTTAGAGGATATCTACACCTAAATGTACATGATTATATTATTCTGCTATTCCCAATCAGGTGCCTAGCAGAGGGTTCATCGAACCACCTTTAAGCGCTTTCTCTAACGTTTCTCTCACGAACAGCGCGCGAGAAAAACGAAATCTTTTCGTGGGATCTGAGATTTCCCTTCTTTCATTGTAGGATAATTTCTCCCTATGTAAGTAGGCACGAACAAAATTTTTTCACATTCTAGATAGAAAGTTGGTGATTGAAATTTCATGAGAAGATCCTGCTGCAGTGAACACACTATTGTTTTAATGACTGCCACCCCAGTTCGTGTATCATATCGTGAGACTCTGTCATCTATTTCTCGGTGACACAAGACGAGCTGCCCTTCTTTGGACTTTTACGATGGCCTCCGTCAGCCCTGTCTGATATGGGTCCCACACAGCACAGGACCGGAGGGCAGGGGAAAGCGCAGTACAAGCACTCTGTTTAGCAGAACTGTCACTGCTAAGCCAATAAATCGCACTCTTTGGCTTGCCCTCCCTACAACGTTGCATTTAAAAGCTATTCGTAATTATAACCCCAAAGTATTTAAAACTTTTAGATTTGTTTCATTTATATTGTAACCGAAATGTGGTGCACTCCTTTTAGGATTCCTGAGGATGACTTCTCACTTTTCATTATTTATATTAGGCTGCCGCTTTTCATACCATAAACATATCTTGTCTAAACCATTTTGCAATTAGTTTTGATCATCTGATGACTTAACAAAACGGTGAAATCACAGCGTTATCTGTAAACGATCTACATTGCCTCCTAAATCATTTGTGTAGTTTAGGAACGCCAGTTATCATTTATATTTTACTCGTTCACTTTCCGTAAATTGCCACGAAGTGTGACGTTTCGGATAGGAAATCACGAATCCAGTCGCACGACTGAGACTATATTTCATAGGCACGCAATTTCGTTACCACCCGCTTGAGAGAAACGGCATCAAAAGGCTTTTGGAAATCTTGATATATGGAATCAATTTGAGATCCCCTGATGATAGCACTCATTACTTTGCGAGAATAAAAAGCTAGTTATGTTTCACAAGAACGATACTTTTTGAATCCATGTAGGCTGTTTGTCAATAAATCTTTTTTTTTTTCGAGGTCATTCATAATGTTCAGAGTCAGTATACGTCCCAAAATCCCACAGAAAATCGACGTTAGTCATTATGGGTCTGTAATTTAGTGGACTACTCGTACTTCCTTTCTTGGCTGTTGGTGTAACTTGTGCAAATTTCAAGTCTTTGGGTACGGATCTTTCTACTAGCGTATGGTCGTATATGATTGCTAAGTGTGGGGCTGTTGTATCAGCATACTCTGAAAGCAACTTGATAGTTATACAACCTGAACCGAAGACCTTGTCCTTATACAATGATTTAAGCTGCTTCGATACAACGAGGATATCTAGTTCTAAGGTACTCACATTGACAGTTCTAGACTGCTAATATGAAATATTTACATTGTCTTCCTTTGTGAAAGAAGAAGCTGTATGTTCGTTTAGAACATAAAAACATGTCAGTAATGCGTTACAGACAATGTAAATGCAATTAAACAGAAAACGCAGTTTCTTGTAAGCTTTGTTTTTCCGAGCTTAATGTATCTTTCTTCTGAAACCATTTATCCTACAGCAAAGAAATTCTAACAACCAATTGTCTTAGTACCAAGGGATGAAGTGACACTTTTTTTTAGCTTTCCAGCTCTATTATATGGGAATTTTATTTTAAAAATTTGCCCACAAAATAGTTTTTATTAAAAAATTACAAATTACAGTTTTAATACATCTTCCTTAAAAAAAGTGCCAGATTGTTAGCAAGTAGCTTGAATGAATCTAAAAAAAATTTCCGTGTTCTAATGTTAATACTTCCTGAGAAAAGGTGCACTGAAACCGATCAATTTAACATGGCGGAGACAGAAGGTACCCCCTCCCCTTAAAGTGGTGACTAATACTTTGTCTGATGAGGCACTTTAAAGTCACCCCAGGGACGCAACTGCACAGGGGCACCCTAACGACCGCAGACTGCAACACATGGACACTCTGCGGGTGGCCTAAACGTCAGGTTTAAGGCGCCACCGTACAGAGGCTGACTCACGCACGATGTCAGCGGAAGGGAACGGAACGAAAGGCGACGTCACCGTCACACCTGCCTCCACACAGGGCGCAACGTTAAGACAACGTCTTTTCATTAAGGCCCGCACGGCATGGCAAAATGGAAGTCATGATATAGCCTGAGGGCCAAATGTTGGGGAACAGAAACACCGAGACGTGAACTGTTTTCTAATCTACAAATTGCGCATATCAAATCAAAATTGTATCATTCTAGATTCAACTGAAGACACCTTAAAATAAAAGGCGAAACGGGTTTGTAACAAAGAGAACACGGTGCAGAAAGGAAAATGCCTTATTTACTTACAAAACGAATATAGTAACAGTACTTATTACCGTCGAAACAAATTCTGTAACCTAGAATCTTGACGAAAGTAAACTGCTTAGAAGTGGAAAAGTGACGTTTAAACTTTTTAGAAAACTAGCTGGGTGTGACTAGGACCCCGCGGAGGGTGCTTCGCAAACTCAATTATGTACGTAGACGGTTCATCCATTCCGAGAATCGACGATCTCGACGATTTTTGCCTGTTATCGATATTGTTACTGGCAAGATATCGGTCCCAGGGACTCAAAGGCTTTCGAGAACTTTTTAATCCCAAATACGAAGTCGCATAACAAATGACAAAAGAAATATTTTTTCGTGTGATACAAAAATGGAAATGACAGGATTGGCAGGGAGGCCCCTGTAGCGCCTCGTTTTCTTCTCTCACCGAAAAATCTTAACACAAGCTTTAATAAAAAAAATTTAATTTTAGCATTACTGAGGATGAGGAACCGGGGAATACGAATCACCCACGAGCTTCGCTTTACGTTTGCATTTATTGCAACACAACCAGTTAAAACACCAACAATTACGTGTTGTAATTCGTTAGGTAGGTCACAGCTATACTGACAACAATTTACACTAAACAGATTAAGGCTTGGAAATTTAGAAATTTTAAATTCCACGGAAATTAGGGAATAAACAGTTAAACTGGAGAACACCTTGGTTCAGATTTGACTGGTAGGCTATACATTATAGCACTGAAACACTTTTTGACGAAATAAACCGTAGAACACAGAGAAGTAAACAAATTCACGTGTTACAGGAAGCCGCATCAGTTAGCTTAATTTGAGAGTGATATTTCAGTGGGCTTACTTAAACACTAAATAAGACAGCATAAATCTAGCACCCATCAAAAGGGGCATATACATTAAATCATGGAAACAGCACAATGAATTTAAAGATATCATAAATATATATAAACTAGCTTCCAACACAACTCTGTTTCACCCTGAACAATTCAGCATATAAAAGGGGTTACAAATTATTCTTAAAACCATCACTTTTGGATCAAATTAATAAACTCGACCACAATAAGTTACTCTCTAGAGCTATATAAAACTATCATAAGATCAAAGGAATTCTAATGGACCTGCGCTGGCCTAAATCTAGCTTGACTAATTAAACACCCCCCCCCCCCCCCCCCCTTAAGGCTGAGGCAGGTAAAGAAAGGGTACGATTGACCTCCACAAGGCGCTAAACATATTAATTGAAGCGATTTGCTGAAGAACAAACAGGTCACGATAAAAATCGTAAAAACCACCAGAAGCCGAGCAATTGCAACAGCATATAGCAAGAGACCCGCCAATAAATCTTTGCATATTACGGGCATTCACACTTCCAGAATAAGGGTAGAAAATACAAGACCTTATAGTCACTCAAGAAATGAGAGGACCGGAATGATCCGAACAAAATTACTATCAATTAACCTAAGTAATGAATTATATATACCCTATATGACTTGCGAGTGCTGAGACACTTAACAGACTATTAAGATGACATAACGTGGACTTGACCAGAACCTAAAAAGAGTGAACATTGCATGTCAGAACTCTGTTTCAAGGGCAGAACAAGTTTTACACAATTTAAAGAATAAATAGTTATTTAACTAATGAACTGAAACCTGATAGAAAACTGAATAAACAAGTTACACAAATGCAGATTTAAGTCACGTTTATTTTGGTTGGTTGACGTGCGTCATGAGTGGTATGGGACGTCCTGGTTATCGATTCAAACAAACCCAGGACTCGACCACAAGACAACAAGAACTCATTTCCAGTACATTGGGCTGAATATTATCGCCGAAATGAACCCAAAAGCACACAGTCGAAGAAACGGAAGAGAAAACTAAAGCGTCTGATAGGAACAGTCAACAGTAGTCACGACGAATAACTTCGCCAATATGGCCGGGTTACTGAATAACTTTTGAGTAGAATGTGAATGTCAACCACCACTAAACAAAGGTGTATGATAGGACTTACTTTGATTGATGCACAAACCGACGAATAGCTACCGGTACCGGGACACAGTCTTGCTTCCACACCGGCAACATAGAGGAAACAGAACTGACAGAATTTCAATCCCCCCCCCCCCCAAGAACCATGGACCTTGCCGTTGGTGGGGAGGCTTGCGTGCCTCAGCGATACAGATAGCCGTATCGTAGGTGCAACCACAACGGAGGGGTATCTGTTGAGAGGCCAGAAAAACGTGTGGTTCCTGAAAAGGGGCAGCAGTGTTTTCAGTAGATGCAGGGGCAACAGTCTGGATGATTGACTGATCTGGCCTTGTAACACTAACCAAAACGGCCTTGTTGTACTTGTACTGCGAACGGCTGAAAGCAAGGGGAAACTACAGCCGTAATTTTCCCCAAGGGCATGCAGCTTTACTGTATGGTTAAAATTACCGAACAATCAGTTTAATAAGTCACGGATGCAAAATACTAACGCGAATTCTTTACAGACGAATGGAAAAACTGGTAGAAGCCGACCTTGGGGAAGATCAGTTAGGATTCCGTAGAAATATTGGAACACGTGAGGCAATACTGACCCTACGACTTATCTTAGAAGCTAGATTAAGGAAAGGCAAATCTACGTTTCTAGCGTTTGTAGACTTAGAGAAAGCTTTTCACAATGTTGACTGGAATACTCTCTTTCAAATTCTGAAGGTGGCAGGGGTAAAATACAGGGAGCGAAAGGCTATTTACAATTTGTACAGAAACCAGATGGCAGTTATAAGAGTCGAGGGACATGAAAGGGAAGCAGTGGTTGGGAAGGGAGTGAGATAGGGTTGAAGCCTATCCCCGATGTTATTCAATCTGTATATTGAGCAAGCAGTGAAGGAAACAAAGGAAAAATTCGGAGCAGGTATTAAAATCCATGGGGAAGAAATAAAAACGTTGAGGTTCGCCGATGACATTGTAATTCTATCAGAGACAGCAAAGGACTTGGAAGAGCAGTTGAACGGAATGGACAGTGTCTTGAAAGGAGCATATAAGATGAACATCAACAAAAGCAAAACGAGGATAATCGAATGTAGTCGAATCAAGTCGGGTGATGCTGAGGAAATTAGATTAGGAAATGAGACACTTAAAGTAGTAAACGAGTTTTGGTATTTGGGGAGCAAAATAACTGATGATGATCGAAGTAGAGAGGATATAAAATGTAGACTGGCAATGGCAAGGAAAGCGTTTCTGAAGAAGAGAAATTTGTTAACATCGAGTGTAGATTTAAGTGTCAGGAAGTCGTTTCTGAAAGTATTTGTATGGAGTGTAGCCATGTATGGAAGTGAAACATGGACGATAACTAGTTTGGACAAGAAGAGAATAGAAGCTTTCGAAATGTGGTGCTACAGAAGAATGCTGAAGACTAGATGGATAGATCATATAACTAATGAGGAAGTATTGAACAGGACTGGGGAGAAGAGGAGTTGGTGTGGTACAACTTGACTAGAAGAAGGGATCGGTTGGTAGGACATGTTCTGAGGCATCAAGGGATCACCAAAGTAGTACTGGAGGGCAGAGTGGAGGGTAAAAATTGTAGAGGGAGACCAAGAGATGAATACACTAAACAGATTCAGAAGGATGTAGGTTGCAGTAGGTACTGGGAGATGAAGCTTGCACAGGATAGAGTAGCATGGAGAGCTGCATCAAACCAGTCTCAGGACTGAAGACCACAACAATAACAGAATTTCAATAACGTCTTGAATCAGACACCACTATTACGTTCCGAAGCCAGTAACCTTATCGAGGCCACGCCCACTCTAGGCATATTCCATCGACACGACCACTCCCCCCTGCCGGCCTTCCTGTCACCCCCGCTGCGCGTGCAGCGAGGAACCGCTCTGCGCAGAACACACAGCGCCCCCTTGGAATCGCAAGTAAACAAAAGATGGCGCGTGGCGCGAATTGAAATTAACGCTGCGTGCGACATTAAGAGGGAGAGGAATCAAACTGTGAGAAAGACACAGTTCAGCCCCTATTCGGGAAAGTTCGGCCGCCAAGTGCAAGTCTTATTTCATTCGACGCTACATTGGGCGACTTGCGTGCCGGTTACGGGGATGAAATGATGATAAGGACAACACAAAACCCAGTCTCCGAGCGGAGAAAATCTCCGCCCCGGTCTGGAATCGTACCCAGTCCCGCTTGCATTGGAGGTGAGCAAGTTACCATCCAGCTAAGCAAGCGGACTCCGTAAGATATAATTACAAGTTAATAATTTTCTGATTTCTTTTCCTTTACTTGTAATGTGAAACCTATCTTGTTGCCATATTTCGTGATTCTAGGTCAAAGGAAGTACCCTACAGGTTTTGATGGGTGACTTTGCGACTATCGAAATATGTGACATAAGAGGCCGTATCTTTTCGTTCTTAGAAGCTCTAATTTTTTACATCGCCAGGAGACCGAAGACCGTAATATCTGACATTAATTTCAACTTGATACGTGAGCCCTTTCCTCAGAAAAAAAGTTCTGAACAGTCGGACAAACAGACAGACACACAGAGTCATCCTATGAGGCTTCCGTTTTTACCGATTGTGTTACGGAGCCGTAAAACTCGACAATCATTTACTAAATGTACACATAAGCACATCTTATTTTTTTCATTATAAACAGTTTATGAAAGCCTGCGACAATAAAAGCAAGTGGTTTCCTTTTAATCAACTTTTTTGTTTACAAGACACGATTTTCGTTTACTTATTTCTGGCACGACGCTTTTCAGGAAGTGATTCTCATTTTTCGCATTTTCATGCGACATGTGTGAATGATGTTTCCGATGTGTGGAGTGCTGCCATTTTCTATTGGTTAGGTTAGGTTAGTGTTTAACGTCCCGTCGACAACGAGGTCATTAGAGACGGAGCGCAAGCTCGGGTTAGGGAAGGATTGGGAAGGAAATCGGGCGTGCCCTTTCAAAGGAACCATCCCAGCATTTGCCTGAAACGATTTAGGGAAATCACGGAAAACCTAAATCAGGATGGCTGGAGACGGGATTGAACCGTCGTCCTCCCGCATGCATTTTCTATTGCTTTTACTTAATATGCAGGGTGTAAACAATGTTTGCAACAGACAACTGTGGTGGAGGGGAAGTCGAGACCAACAAACTGATACGCGGGACACTTGTGGTCTAATTTTTAGCCGGCAAGCAGCCTTAAATTGTCCTACAAAAGCAACCTAAGCCAGTGCGCATGTGCACCGTGAGATGCTTTGACTGAAATCCTCCTTGATGTTAATAACTCCTTAGCCTTCCACTTACAAAATGTAAAATTGAAGTTTGAGTGAACTGAGTAAATCGTTTCGTTTGTATGGCCTTCGTAGTATTACACAACTGTTAAATTTGTAAGTAGGCTGGGATGTCATGAACTGATATATATATATTATGACTTTTGAACACTATTAAGGTAAATACATTGTTCTTTATCATAATCTTTCATTTGCTAACTATGCCTATCAGTAGTTAGTGCCTTCAGTAGTTTGATTCTTTTATTTAGCTGGCAGTAGTGGCGCTCGCTGTATTGCAGTAGTTCGAGTAACGAAGATTATTGTGAGGTAAGTGATTTGTGAAAGGTATAGGTTAATGTTAGTCAGGGCCATTCTTTCGTAGGGATTTTTGAAAGTCAGATTGCGTTGCGCTAAAAATATTGTGGGTCAGGTTAGTGTTGATCAGAATAAGTAAAGAGCGGAATGTCTGAGTACGTTCAGTTCTGCTCAGCTGTTTGAAAATCAAATAATGTAAGAGGTTCATCAGCACAGTCATTTCATTAATTTTTCTAAGGGGACGTTTCAAATTTACATCGAATTCTAGATGTAATTAATTTTTGCATAATATTTACAAAAGTCTTTTTTCTTCCATTACCTTGACGGGTAAGTTTAAATTAATGATCTTAAAGATATAAGTGACTAACCCTCACACGACAGTCTTTCGGCGCAGTTATCTGAGCGGATGTGTGCGCGAGTATACGCGACAGCTCTCTAAAACTGTGACACGTTCACACCACACAGGCTCGTACTGCTCGCTCGCCATCTGTCGGTGCGAGAAGAAATTTCAGTTGCAAGCGACTACACTTCCAGGCTGTAACTTCAAAGTTTATTTCATTTATTCAGAAATGAAGTAAATTGTATTACGATCTCCGTTTGCTACTTGTGTTGCAAGTAGCAAAAAGCAAACAAAGCCTCAGATACAGAAAGACCGGTTGAAATGGTCTACTCTGTGGTTGCTTAAGCAAAGGCAGTTCTCACGCATAAACTTACTTCACGAGTTGCACGGCAAAATGTACGAATGGCGTAATTACTTGAGTATGCATTTAGAAACGAATAATTATCTTTTAACACTCGTAACTCCTAGTATAGAGCAGAAAAAAACTTGTATGGCGACAGCAGTTTCTCCACAAGAGTGGCTGACGGCGACGTTAACATTCACGGCAATAGAAGCTACAAGCATCTAGAATTTGCTCCTACAATTTCGAAAAAGCAATAAGTGAAGTAGTACTCATCACGTGTGCTATTTATGCTGTCCTAAGGAAAAATTTCGTAAAAGCAAGTAAAGTTCGATTGTGACAAGTTACAGATCATATTTTTACAGTTTTAAACACGTTTGAGACACAATATATTGCTACAAGTTATATAAGTGGGCAGTGAGATGTAGTTCAGTTTGTTTCTAAGTCGAGATTTTCAGTTCCCTGGCTGAAATCTGCCAGAAACTTTTGCACCAGAATATAAAATTACATTCTTAACTCTATACATGGATTCATACTACACTCCTGGAAATTGAAATAAGAACACCGTGAATTCATTGTCCCAGGAAGGGGAAACTTTATTGACACATTCCTGGGGTCACATACATCACATGATCACACTGACAGAACCACAGGCACATAGACACAGGCAACAGAGCATGCACAATGTCGGCACTAGTACAGTGTATATCCACCTTTCGCAGCAATGCAGGCTGCTATTCTCCCATGGAGACGATCGTAGAGATGCTGGATGTAGTCCTGTGGAACGGCTTGCCATGCCATTTCCACCTGGCGCCTCAGTTGGACCAGCGTTCGTGCTGGGCGTGCAGACCGCGTGAGATGACGCTTCATCCAGTCCCAAACATGCTCAATGGGGGATAGATCCGGAGATCTTGCTGGCCAGGGTAGTTGACTTACACCCTCTAGAGCACGTTGGGTGGCACGGGATACATGCGGACGTGCATTGTCCTGTTGGAACAGCAAGTTCCCTAGCCGGTCTAGGAACGGTAGAACGATGGGTTCGGTGACGGTTTGGGTGTACCGTGCACTATTCAGTGTCCCCTCGACGATCACCAGTGGTGTACGGCCAGTGTAGGAGATCGCTCCCCACACCATGATGCCGGGTGTTGGCCCTGTGTGCCTCGGTCGTATGCAGTCCTGATTGTGGCGCTCACCTGCACGGCGCCAAACACGCATACGACCATCATTGGCACCAAGGCAGAAGCGACTCTCATCGCTGAAGACGACACGTCTCCATTCGTCCCTCCATTCACGCCTGTCGCGACACCACTGGAGGCGGGCTGCACGATGTTGGGGCGTGAGCGGAAGACGGCCTAACGGTGTGCGGGACCGTAGCCCAGCTTCATGGAGACGGTTGCGAATGGTCCTCGCCGATACCCCAGGAGCAACAGTGTCCCTAATTTGCTGGGAAGTGGCGGTGCGGTCCCCTACGGCACTGCGTAGGATCCTACGGTCTTGGCGTGCATCCGTGCGTCGCTGCGGTCCGGTCCCAGGTCGACGGGCACGTGCACCTTCCGCCGACCACTGGCGACAACATCGATGTACTGTGGAGACCTCACGCCCCACGTGTTGAGCAATTCGGCGGTACGTCCACCCGGCCTCCCGCATGCCCACTATACGCCCTCGCTCAAAGTCCGTCAACTGCACATACGGTTCACGTCCACGCTGTCGCGGCATGCTACCAGTGTTAAAGACTGCGATGGAGCTCCGTATGCCACGGCAAACTGGCTGACACTGACGGCGGCGGTGCACAAATGCTGCGCAGCTAGCGCCATTCGACGGCCAACACCGCGGTTCCTGGTGTGTCCGCTGTGCCGTGTGTGTGATCATTGCTTGTACAGCCCTCTCGCAGTGTCCGGAGCAAGTATGGTGGGTCTGACACACCGGTGTCAATGTGTTCTTTTTTCCATTTCCAGGAGTGTATATCTGGAAAGTCTTACTCGTAATGCGGTGGCACTTAATTCTACAGTTCACCTCTAAATCACTCTTGTTATGAACCACATATTATACTGTAATTACCGCTATGTCCCCGAATTCACTGTTCCAAGATCTTCCATTATCAGCTTAACACAATAATCTGACTGCGCTCTTGTTTGGAACAAACAGGGCCTACTTTTCGCCGCTACGTTGCCGCAACTCACGCTACATTAAGGCACAGTACAGCACCGACAGAAAGTGTGCGCTAGCAGTTCCCCGGTCCCAGGTAGAAAAGATTTCGCAACTGCTAGCCGGAGTCGCCGAGCGGTTCTAGGCGCTGCAGTCTCGAACCGCGAGACCGCTAAGGTCGCAGGTTCGAATCCTGCCTCGGGCATGGATGTGTGTATCGTCTTTAGGTTAGTTAGGTTTAAGTAGTTCTTAGTTCTAGGGGACTGATGACCTCAGAAGTTGAGTCCCATAGTGCTCAGAGCCATTTTATTTCGCAACTTTGCTAGCTCTTTGTAGTAAACAGTCCGCAACGATTTTTTCTTATTATGAACTGCTTCCCTATTTGCTGCAGGACCACCCGCTCGCAATTTTTTCGTTGAGGAATTATAAGCAGCTGCCTTCTTGTCCCTATCACTGCATTCCCTACTTCTAATTTTCCATAAACATGTATGTCTCCCGTACATTCCAGCAAATTCGGTAATGAACTACTGGTAAATAAAATACTGACATGTACCTGTCATTTTAAAATTTACTCTGCAGAGAAACACACACACACACACAGAGGAGAAACACCTGAGTCAACAGACAGCTGACTCACATTTTAGCTCGAGATTTGCGACTATCCCCTGCCCACACTCTCTGCGCAGATGTGATTTGAATCCACTGATTTGAGAAATTTCATTCAAATCTCCAACTTTCTGGTTTGCGCACGTAACGATCTATCTGGGCAGATGTGGGGCGTGTAGAAATTTCCGCAGACACATCTCTGCGCGTGGACGGGCCTTTTTAAGAGAGCGTGCATCCGCCAGTTAGAGGTAGTTTCCCAGCGTGACACAGCGCGGGTTTCCCGTGTAGCAAGTTCCTCGTCTCTACTTCCCCGACGCCATTGCGGTACGCTGTAAACAGATAGCGCTTACTTGCTCTATAAACACGCGCAATTTTGTAATTAGTGATAAAGGTTTATGCGTAGTTAATGATGAACGCCGAAAAACTTTTTCACTCATTTGCTCGAAAACTCACACATTAAACATCACCCATACAATTTACAGTACACGGTACACGTTGAAAAAAGCAAACGTACATTATCAAATTGTGACACAGATATTCTACATACACAGTGGACAGAAGTAACGCTACAGATCATTCAAAGAGTTTGTACACTACTCTTTCCTGCAGAGGATATTGTTCGCATTTGTAATCTGAATCATTAACCCTGCCCCACCCTTCCCCCACCACCCAGCCTCGCTCTTCCCCCACCACCCAGCCACGCCCTTCCCCCACCACCCAGGCTCACCCTTCCCCCACAACCCAGCCACACCCTTCCCCCACCACCCATAACCCGCCCATCCCCCACCACCCGGCCCCGCCCTTCCCCCACCACCCAGGCTCACCCTTCCCCCACAACCCAGCCACACCCTTCCCCCACCACCCATAACCCGCCCATCCCCCACCACCCGGCCCCGCCCTTCCCCCACCACCCAGGCCCACACTTCCCCCACCGACCAGCCCTGCCCTTCCCCCACCACCCAGCCCTGACATTCGCCCACAACCCCGTCCCACCCTTCCCCCACCACCCACCCAGGCATGAGATGTTAGCCAGTTCCGCACGTACAGCTTTGATGTCGCCATCCGAGGTGAATAATTATGCTGACGTTCTTCTTTGAGCAAGATGGGCCCGTTCTGATTCACTTCTTGCAGCACGGGACAGCAGTGAATGCCCAGTACTACTCGCAAACTTTGACCACCCTTTGCCAAGCGATCAAATCAAAACGACCAGGCAATCTCACCCATGGGTTCATTCTGCTCCACGACAATGCAAAGCCTCATACGGCCAACACAGTCGCGGCACTCCAGGAGAAATTCAATTGGTAGGTTCTTGGCCACCCTCCATGCAGTCTGGACCTCTCTCCCTGTGATTACGCCATTTTTGGTCCCCTTAAAAAGGCACTGAGAGGCAAACGATTCGCCTTGGACGACGGCGTCCAGTTGTACATGCGGAACTGGTTAACATCTCATCCCTGGGAATTTTATGAGACAGCCATTCACTGCCTTGTGTCACAGGTGTCTCAACACCCAGGGTCAATACTTCTAACATATAGTACTGGTTTCTGTAATTATGCCTCTGGCTCGTTTCTTTATGAACGCCCCTTATATTTCAAAAGTAATCACCATAACTTTTAATATACAGAGTGTAACAAAAAGAATCCTCTGATATGGCACGTCTATACTGCCGAAACTAATAAACACATACAATGAATTATCTTTTTTGATGAACGAGAAACTAAAAAAAAATTTTTTTTCATGGCATTTCATAGGTGTTCAATATGCCCCCCTTGAGACGCACGGCATATGCCTGTGCGGTATTCAAATTGTTTCCACACTATAGCGAGCGTGTCTTGAGTTACAGTTTCCACAACTTGTGTTATGCAATGTCTCAGTTCATTCATTCTTGTTGGCAACAGAGGCACATAAACAGAGTCTTTCATAAACCCCCACAAGAACTAATCACATACAGCCAGTAATGTAAAGCTGAATCATTTGGTGCAGAGCGACCGATCCATCGTTCAGTAACCCTTTACTAAAAAATTCCCCCAGTTCTAGACGCCATTGTGGCGGCGCCCCATCCTGTTGGTAAATAAAGTCGTGAAGCATATCGAGGTATGTATTTTCCGCAAATAAAAATTGCACGAAAGACATTAAATTTTGCAGAGTCATTCTGATGTTGTACAGCTTCATGTGGTTGTTCTGTACCCCATATTCTCACATCATGACGGTAGACCTTTCCGTTTAAATGGGATATTGCCTCGTCACTAAACGCTAAGCGTGGGAGAAAAATATCATCCTCCATTTTGCCAAGAACGAAATTACAAAGCTCCACACGTTGTTGTTTGCCACCTTCACGAAGAGCCTGCAGTAGTTGAACTTTGTACGGTCTCACGTGTAAACGTCGACGCAACACACGCCACAGGGACTTTGGTGGCATGTTGAGCTGTCGAGCTGCACGGCGAACGGATTTCTGCAGACTCCTTGTGAAACTATGGCGGATGCGTTCGACGTCGGCGATTTGCCTTTACACAACCTGAAACTTCCTGGCAGATTAAAACTGTATGCCGGCACAGTTTTAATCTGCCAGGAAGTTTCATACCAGCGCACGCTCCGCTGTGGAGTGAAAATCCCATTCTGGAAACATCCCCCAGGCTGTGGCTAAGCCCATGTCTCCGCAATATCCTTTCTTTCAGGAGTGCTAGTTCTGCAAGGTTCGCAGGAGAGCTTCTGTAAAGTTTGGAAGGTAGGAGACGAGGTACTGCCAGAAGTAAAGCTGTGAGGACGGGGCGTGAGTCGTGCTTGGGTAGCTCAATTGGTAGAGCGCTTGCCCGCGAAAGGCAAAGGTCCCGAGTTCGGGTCTCGGTCCAGCACACAGTTTTAATCCGCCAGGAAGTTTCATATCAGCGCAGACTCCGCTGCAGAGTGAAAATCTCATTCTTTACACAACCTGTTTCTCGGAATTGTTTATGCCATCGACTAATGGGTCTGTGCTGTAGAAGGACCCACTCCATACCTAGTATGAAAGTCACGCTGAACAGTTGTTACTGACCAGCTCTGCACGAAACGTAGAACACAAAACGCTTTCTGTTGTCGCCACACCATTTTTACTAGAACTGAAGTGGGCGCACACTGCTGCTACCTAGCGGGAACCGTGTGAAACTGCAGAGTTTGCTCTTTCCAACACTACGTTGTTCAGGCTCATATCTGAAATAATAGCTATGATGTTTTTGAACAGGATGATTCTTTTTGATACTCCCTGTATTTCCCCCACAGTGAGACAAGACGGCCAGTGGCATCGTGAGAAAATGTTTGCGGTTGCCTGTCCGAAGCACATCGACGACCACCAGTGTCTTTCTTCAGATCTTCAGAAATACCGAAGAAATCGGGAGCGCATGGACGATGTGTTAAGCGTTTACCACAGAAATTTGTGCAGCGTACTCGAAACAAGGGACACGCCAGGTCCGTGAAGGTTATAATAACGTTTTTCCTTGACTGTAAGCGTCTGCTATTCATTGACTGTGCGAAAGACGGTGCCACAATTAAATCACAACGGTACGCGGACACTTGGCAAAAACTGATTTTGGGGAATAGTCGGTTGCATTCCCTTCACAACAAGGCTCGCCAGTTGAGCGTCCACCTCGATCACCAAAAGCACCTCGTCTTACAATCGGGCCGTTTTTTTTTTAATTCTTTATTAACACAATACAATACAATATGAAGATGCAAACAACCCACCACCTTGATAATTAGTGGGTCTACACATGATACAACGTAGTTCAGCAGCATTTTTACATTAAATATTCTGCAACTGGCATATTTATGAGCAAGATTATTCTATTTTATTAATCTGTTCTATTTCTAAGCTAATCTACTCTGCAGCGATAAGAGTTGTTCAAATGAGTGAGAAATCTTGTGGGACTTAACTGCTAAGGTCATCAGTCCCTAAGCGTACAGACTACCTAACCTAAATTATCCTAAGGACAAACACACACACACCCATGCCCGAGGGAGGACTCGAACCTCTGCCCGGACCAGCCACACAGTCCACGAGTGCAGCGCCGAGACCGCTCGGCTAATCCCGCGCGGCGATTACAGTTGTGCCAGTTTATGTATAAACCTGCTCTTGTGGCCTGCTCACCGAGCTAAAGCCAGTGAGCGTGGCGCTGGCGCTGGCCTGGACAAGTCTGTGTTGTCGCTGCAGTCCCTACTTTGTGAGCGAGGTTAGTGTTCTAATGTAGCTGCTACTGACTTCTAGTTGTTACAGTAAGAGTACAGTTGTCTTTGCCTGGGAGGTGATGCACCCGCCGGCCTGGTCCAGTATGGCGGCGGATTCCAGTCGTGAAGCGACTGGCCAGTTCCGCACCCGGCGGCATGGCGGGTACATCTCAGTCTATTCCGGGTTTTCTGTTATCCATTTTGGATCCTTTAAAAATCCCGCAAGATCTTCTGTGATACCTTGTTTGCCAGAATGTTAAGGACATTAAAGGTATCAGCACGTCGTATTGGGGTATAGGTGTCGTTATTCGGTAACTGTGTTCTTAAGTCATGCGCCACATCATCGTATAACAAGCAGTCACAGATGATGTGCTCAGGTGTGCCGTCTTGAGCGCCACAGTCGCACGCTGGTGCAGCTGTTTTCCCAAACCGACATAGGTATGTCGGCTATGGCCCATGTCCCGTGAGAAAGTGCAGTAATCCCCTGCTTGGCTCGAAGTAGGTAATCCCAAGTCGTTCCTTAATGTTAGGCAGCAGTTGGAAGATCTTTCTACCAATTTCTTCATTTTCCCATGATAGTTGCCACAACTCCTCCCCACTTCTTTTAGCAGCAAGTTTGTCTCCCACCTGAACCCCCAAGATGTCCCTAGTCCTAGCTATCTTTCCTTTGGAAACCCAGTACCATGCTGCCTGTTCTCTTATTTTTATGTCTAGTGGGTATAATCCCATCAGGACCAATAGAGCCCCCCCGGGAGTTGTTCTGCATGCCCCTACAGATCACATAATCACTTTTCTCTGCACCCTTCTCACGGCCGTGGCTGGCATCACCCTCGTGCGCCTGTGAGCCCAGACCCCACACGCATATCCTGCTACTGATGATAAGATGCAGTTATGGTAGAGCTTGATCAGCGTGGGTGGCAGGTGAAATCTTTTATGTCCTATGTTAATGAGATTATTTAGAGCTTCTAGGGCTCGTTGTGTTGTGGTTTGTATGTGGCATGTGTAGCTCCATTTTTCATCAATGATTACTCCTAGGTATAGTGCTTCGCGACGCCGGAGAACTGGTGTTCCATCGACTATGGGATTCCTGATGAGACTGCCTTTTAGAAGAAGATATGTTGACTTACGCGGTACAACCTTCATTTTTGCTTCTTGGCACCACTCAGTATTGTTATTGTTCTTTCTACTTTTGTTTCTACATCTTCTCGGCTACGGCCGCCAACAAACAGGAGGAGGTCGTCAGCGTAGGCTGTCACGTCTAGCACTTCCTCGCTGAGTTGTAGTTCCTCCAATAACGGCTCTCTATTAACGTCCCAAAAGAGAGGCCCCGGAAAGAAGCCCTGGAGACCCCCTTCGTGATGGTTTTGCTTATTTTTTCGCTAGGCGATGATAACCAGACCTCCCTGTCCATGCAATAGCTCCTGAGACAGCCGTAGATGGGCCCTGGGCACTCCTTCTCACGCAACCGGGAGAAGAGCGATGGCCACCACAGGTTGTCAAAGGCGCCGCTAATGCCTACCACGTACTTGTGCGGGGCTGAGCTGCAGACCTCAGCCGCCAGGGCGATCGCGTCAGACGCCGGTCGCCCCGGCCGCAAGCCGAACTGCCTGCCGCTCATCCCGCGCAATGTCCTGTGTGCAGTCAGTCTGTCAGCCAATAGCTTCTCTAACAGTTTCCCCATGATGTCCAGGAGACATATTGACCTATAGGACTTCGGCTCCATGGGATCTTTGTCCTTGCCCTTTCTTATAATAACCATGTTTGCTCTTTTCCAGATCTTTGGGAATTTACTGGTCCTAAGACATTCATTAAATAACCCCGTGAGAGGTGCTGTTTGCTGCGAGGCGAGGAACTGTACCACCTCCGGTACTATACCGTCTGGCCCTTGTGCCTTTCCCCGTTTTAATGACCTAACCTGTGCAGCAACCTTCTTCAGAGATTTGCTGTTGGGTCTCCGTTTCTCCATTTTCCTCGTCGTCTGGCAGCAGAGTCTGCAGGAGGACCTCGGCAGCCTCTCGCCAGGACTCTGTTGTTCTGCCACCTTCTCTGACTGTGGAGAGGACCGCAGGAGACCTTATCTTTTCCCTGACCAACTTGTAGGGAACTCCCCAAGGGTCAGTTGCAAGTTGCCTCAGTACGTAGCCCTCCCAACTTTTGAAACGGGCGGTTTGCGGAATTACTGCCGGGTACAACGAACAAAAGACGGACAAGGTGGCGTACAGCACGCGCGACGAGAGGCCGCGGTGACGATTTCCCCTCCGTTCGCCGCCGTCGTTTGAAACATTTCACACAGGATAAGGCCTCTAATTACGTGAAAAAAGTTATTGTCTTCTTTAATGCGTTCTGTTAGATGCTAGTCTACTTTAGCTTTGCTCGGTAAACTAAAAGGTGTGAAGGAATACGTATCTCCATATTGGCCATAATTTTTCTTATCATCGTGGTTTTCATGCAAAATTTATGTTGGTGGCAGTAGAATCATTAGATTCTCCATGTCTGCATGATTCTGATGATATGCAACTGTTCAATTAATGAAAAACCGCTCCAACTGCTTTTTTTTTCAGAACATCATTAAGTTCAGACAACCAGTTTCGGCTTTTATATGAGGCGTTTATTAAGTGTGTTTGAAATGCCCAAATGTTTACATTTGCAAGTGCACAAATAATATGCTGTGCAGAACCAACGTCAGATAATAAAAACAGTAGAAGTTAAATGGATTTAAAAACGTTTCGCGGGCAATGACTTCAAGAGAAAAATTAACGTGTCATAAAAACTGTACTATTGAACACATTAAAACTGATAAAACAATTTATCTTAAAAAGGGTTATCTGATGCGTCTCAAAATTACATTACCTGATTTTGAGATAAAATGCTACTACTAAAGTTCATAACAACAAAGTCAAGTTAATTTAAAAGCTAAAGCTTAGTCATGTTAACAGTTTTTCCGATTGTACGTTTTTATAATTGTGATACGCCCATTTTCTCATGACATCATTGGGTGCTAAACATTTTTAAATCTTTGGTCGAATGTGGAACATTGTGGGACACATTGTAAAGATTGCATTTTGGCATTTATTTTACGTTATCTCATTATATTAATTGACTCTTATGCAGGGTGTCCCAAAAAATACTGACAAACTTTGGGCACACAATCCTTAACGAAAACCAGGAGAAACATGGGCTCTAAAATGCATACCTTAAGAGTTATGAGCACTTGTTCATCTTCGATACTGTGAAACACATATCTTCTGATCCAGCTCTTTGATTTCGTTGATTTGGGAGGTGCTACTATGGACCAAAACAAGAAGAAGATGTCCAGGAGACATGGACTCTAAAGCCCATACGTTAACAGCTGTGAGCATTTGCTCATCTTCGCTGATACGAAAGGCATCTGTTCTACTGATCTACTCTCATAGGTCTTAAAGTGTGCATTTTAGAACCCATGGTTACTAGACATCTCTATCTTGTTTTGGTTCGTACAACCCCCACACAAAACATGGAAAGCAAAGAGCTTGAAGTAGAAGGCATGTATTTCACATTATCGAAGAAGAATAAGTGCTCATAGCTCTTAACGTAACAATTTTGCGGCCCATGTTTACTAAACATTTTTTTCTTGTTTTGATGTAAGGAACTTATTCCTAAAGGTTGTCCAAAGTGTATATGCAGTATGGGCTGATGGCAACATGTACTTGTCCCAAATTGTTGCCCGTTCACCAGAAGATAAATGCCCTCTTCTTTATTGTTGATTGTCTCTGTCTTACCGTTATATAATCTATCTGAAACCTTCCAGTATCTCCAGGCCTCTTCCGTGTATACAATCTTCTTTCATGGTCCTTGAACCAAGTGTTAGCTATGATTAAGTTATGCTCTGTGCAGAATTGTACCAGATGGCTTCCTCTTTCATTCCTCATCCCCATTCTGTATTCACCCACTACGTTACCTTCTCTTCCTTTCCTACTATCGAATTCCAGTCACCCATGACTATTAAATTTCCGTCTCCCTTCACTATCCGAATTAATTCTTTTACCTCATCATACATTTCATCAATCTGTTCGTCATCTGCGGAGCTAGTTGGCATATAAACTTGTATTACTGTGGTAGGCGTGGGCTTCGTGTCTATCTTGGCCACAATAATGCGTTCACTATGCTGTTTGTAGTAGCTTATCAGCGTTCCTATATTTGTATTCATTATTAAACCTACGCCTGCATTGCCCCATATTTGATTTTGTGTTTATAATCCTGTATTCACCTGACCAAAAGTCTTGGTCCTCCTGCCACCGAACTTCACTAATTCCCACTATATCTAACTTTAACCTATCCATTTCCCTTTTTAAATTTTCTAATCTACCTGCCCGATTAAGGGATCTGATATTCCACGTTCTGATCCGTAGAACGCCAGTTTTCTTTCTCCTGATAACAACGTCCTCCTGAGTAGTCCCCGCCCAGAGATCCATATGGGGGACTATTTTACCTCCGGAATATTTTACCCAAGAGGACGCCATTATCATTTAATCATAGAGTAAAGCTGCATGCCCTTGGTAAAAATTACGGCTGTAGTTTCCCCTTGCTTTCAGCCGTTCGCAGTACCAGCACAGCAAGGGCGTTTTGGTTAGTGTTACAACAAGGCCATATCACTCAATCATCCAGACTGTTGCCTCTGCAACTACTGAAAAGGCTGCTGCCCCTCTTCAGGAACCACACGTTTGTCTGGCCTCTCAACAGATACCCCTCCGTTGTGGTTGCACCTACGGTACGGCTATCTGTATCGCTGAGGCCTGCAAGCCTCCCCAACAACGGGGAGGTCCATGCTTCATTTGGGAGGGGGGGGGGGGTGGAAGGGGCGCTTAATAATACCATTCCAATAATCATGATAAATTCTATTGAAACATTGCTAAGAGGAGGTGCAAACTGATTGATTTTAAGGATCCTTACTAGGGAGCGGAATGGCGCTGTGAGATGTAATAGCAAGGAATTTAACAATCATTGACATTTATTTTTTCGCTAACAATAACAAACACACCATAAGTTAAAATACAGTTACTTGGGATGCTAGCTCGTGCATCGACACATGGCACATTACACAGCGCAGCATCTGGAGCGATATATGTGGGGCAAGACTGCTAAATTACTGGATACAATTTATCAGGATCGCACACACCATGTTCACATTGGTCACTCACACAACGAAAGATAGAATTTAAAAAAAAATAAATCCCTAATCCACATGTAAGCTCACTGGGTTATGGTGCCACTGCCTTTAACAGTCAATTTTAGTAATTTACTAAACCAGAACGTATCTACTCCGCCATGAAGCTCAGGCTTCAATTCGAACACGAGAGATGTTTACGTCGAACTGGAGCCTCACGGTGTACAAAGAAACACACGTGGTGCTCCAGAGTACGGGCTACTAAGTCCGTGGGAATGAAATACAAATTGGACGCTAAACTAAATAAAATTTAGCACAAGCATTCCACAAAGCACGCAAGACATTCACACATAATACGCTAAACTAACTAAAGATGTACATCGTATGGTGGCACCTCTCGTCCACGCCAGGTACAACTGCACAAAACATCTCACCGAATAAATGGAATATTACTGAATCAGTGCCACGCACCAGAGTGACTGCCGGGAACTCAAACAAAGCTCGGACACATTTCAACTCAGCAGACAGAGAGGCTACTCAGGGCATCCGTACTCACCGGCGTCCCAGGGTAGATTAGCTTAATCGTCTCTCCCCTCTGGGATCAACACACAGCAGCCGGAAGGGCCCAGGGAGGGAAAGCGGCTTCAACCTGTACCAGCCTCACAATGGCTGCTGACCAGTGCCCACTAATGCTCCTCTGACCCAACGCAGCCGTATTCGAAGCCGTACGGTCGGCTACACTGCTCTTAACATTCATAGAACAATGCAGCGGCTCACGTGGAGCCATTACACGAGGATGTCTTTCTTCAGGCTGCCAAAAAAGCAAAAATCGCACGAAGAAAGTTCCAGGCTGTACAGACGATGTTCCTGTTTTTCCCAATAGAATGGCTGAATCGTGCTTCCGTGCAGCTGGGTCAATCCGTCCGACAGCATTCGTACAGCCTGAGGGCAAACGGCAAATCTGACAGTGCAAACATTCGACATCTTCCCCACCAAACAAATCCAAAACTTTTCGCAGACGTTCGGGTGAGGTCACGATGACCTTGTTCTTCAATTGCAGAGTCCCTCTGCTCGTCGAGTTCCTCGAGGCTGGAACGACAATCGACTTGCAGCGCTACGAAGACACTTTGCAGAAACCGCGACATGTCATACAGTCAGATCGCCCAGGAATGCTGTTGCACGATAGCGCCCAGCCCCACACTGGTAGTAGGACGAAGGCTATGCTTCGGTGGTTTGGTTGGGAAACACTGCAGCTACCTCCGTAGAGCTCGGAACTTCCACTGTGTGGTTTTCACATCTTCGACGAACTGAAGAGAGACAAGCGTGGAAGTCGGTTTCAGTCGGAAGCGCGAGAGTGGGGGCGGCTGTGAGTCCGTGAGCGGCCGAGTGCGTCCTACGAAACTGAAACTGACCGTCTCGTCCCTCAGAGGGATAAATGAGTTAACGCGTCTGGTGATTGGTTCTGAATATACCATTCCATTGTCTCATTGCGGTGGGTGTCCGTCTTGAACTTGGCTGCCTCTTGTACATAACTGCATCATTTGTGAAATGTCCCCGGCCAAAGTAGCCGAGCGGTTCTAGGCGCTACAGTCTGGAATCGCGGGACCGCTATGGTCGCAGGTTCCAATCCTGCCTCGGGCATGGATGTGTGTGATGTCCTTAGGTTAGATAGGTTTAGGTAGTTCTAAGTTCTAGGGGACTGATGATCGCAGAAGTCCCATAGTGCTCAGAGCCATTTGAACCATTTTTTGTGAAATGTATAAGGTTACTGTTAATATTCTCTGGAAGGTCATTAATGTACAACATGAACGGCAAGAGTCGCATCACACTTCTTTGGCTCACACACGAAGTTGTTTCCAAAATTTCTCGGTAATTCTCCAGCCAAGATAACATGCTCCGTCCTCCATAGCAAGAAATCCTCAACCCAGTGACGAATTCCGCTTGATACCCTACGTGCTCATTCTTTCAATAATAAGTGTAAGCGTGATAAACAGCCAGAAGCTTTTTGGAAGTCGAGAAATACTCCCTCTACCTGACTGCCTCCATCTGTGGCTTCCAGTCTGAAATGTGGAAAAAAAGTGCGGTTTCGATCTCATAAAGTTGATCGAAATTCGTGCTCCTTGGCAAGGAGCAAGTCGTTCTGTTCGAGGTACAGCACTTCGTTCTAAGACTACTACGAATCGATGTCAAGGATAAAGACCAGTAGCGTTGTGGACCTCTTCCGGTAGCGGAAATTTGGGTAAGTACACCCCTAAGGAAAATGTTCTTTTTCTCCGACATCATCTCATAAATAAGGATATAAAAACATAAAATTCATAACTATGAAACAATTATATTGTTATTTATATCCTGCCGTTGCAGTACGAGCTTCACTTAAAGTCTAAGAGATGGCCACTTTTCACATATGCAGCCCAAAGTGGCCACATGACAGAGAAAAGGAAAAATAAAATCAGATGAAGTGGAATCTCGTTTTCTGAGGTTTATGTTGGAATGTCTGTTCGCAAACTATGTCCCCCAGTCCTCGCCTCCTTCCTTTCTTTGTTGAGTATATGCGGTAGATTATTCCGCTCTGCAAGTTGAAGTGCCAAATGGTGCTTATCAACTATCGAATTGCCACAATATCTTCGTTCCATGTCAAAAATGTGGCTAAGGAGTTCTTCTTTTTACTCTTCGTTGAATAGACATCCGAAGTTTTCAATAATTTCAAATGGTTCAAATGGCTCTGAGCACTATGGGACTTAACATCTGAGGTCATCAGTCCGCGACCGTAGCAGCAGCGCGGTTCAATAATTTCATTGTCTTCAGTAGCACTACCTATTTTTATGAACTCTTCTTTTGAAACGCCCCCTTTGGAAAATTATAAATTACTGTGCTGGTAAACCTCTTACGTTATTTGATTTACAAATAGCTGAGAAAAAATCAACGTGCTCAGACAGTTTTCTCTTTACTTATTCTGATCATCACTAAACTGACACACAATATTTTAGCGCAACGCAATCTGACTTTCAAAAATCCCTACAAAAGAATGGCCCTGACAAACAATAACCTATACCTTTCATGAATCACTTACAAAAATCTTCGTTACTCAACTATTGCAATACAGCGAACGCCAATACTGCCAACTACATAAAAGATTCTAACTACTGAACGCACTAACTAATGATTGGCGTAGTTAGCAAATGAAAGATTTTCATAGAGAACAAACAATGCATTTACCTTAATAATGTTCAAAAGTCATCATATACATATCAATCAGTTCATGACATCCATCTTTACAAATTTCATTTTTCTAGCGGACACACTCCCAGATCGTCCTCTCAAAACTCTGGCATCTCTCTTTCCACATCCACTACTGCTGGTGGCTCACACCCAACTGCACAACGCTACATGCTGTCCACATCCAAATGTCCAACACTACACAAGCGTGTGGTGTCACCGCCAGACACCACACTTGCTAGGTGGTAGCCTTTAAATCGGCCGCAGTCCATTAGTATACGCCGGACCCGCGTGTCGCCACTGTCAGTGATAGCAGACCGAGCGCCACCACACGGCAGGTCTAGAGAGACTTACTAGCACTCGCCCCAGTTGTACAGCCGACTTTGCTAGCGAAGCTACACTGACAAATACGCTCTCATTTGCCGAGACGATAGTTAGCATAGCCTTCAGCTACATTTGCTACGACCTAGCAAGGCGCCGTACTCAATTGATAATTAATATTATGAAGCATGTACCATAACGAGAGATGTTCTACAATTGTGGATTAAAGTTAAGTATTACATCATCTATGTACTTTATTTACAATTCTCAAGATATTGTCCTGTTCCAGACCTCACGCCAGTCAGTGTGTAATTAAACGCGTGCATTTCGGCCTCCTCTAGAAAAACAGTGTTGGCTCTTCTGCCAACACTACAAATTTGGCGACGAGTCTCAAAAGGGTCTTGTTCTTTCTACTTGCTTACATTTACTTGTGTCATGGCTTCGCGACAATCTCCAGATGTACTTTCCGAATTTTATCGCTTGCAGAATCAGCAGACGCAGGCCTTATTGGATGCCCTTGGACAGCTCGTCCAGGGTCAACGTGCAATGCAGAACGATGCAGCAGCCGCCGCTCCACCACTACCGCAGCCACAACATGCAGTTGCACCATCTTTTCGTCCTTTTGATGCGGCACTGGAAAGCTGGACGGAGTGGTCACACCAATTTGGATTCCATCTCGCCGCCTATAGAATTCAAGGTAATGAGCGGCAGCCTCACTTATTATCGTGTATCGGCGTCCAGACGTACCGTGTGATAGTGTTATTGTTTATCCGACGCGATGTAGCAACTCTGTCCTACGACGAAATTTTGTTTGCATTAGATGCATATTTCAAGGAATCAGTCAATGTAGTTGCAAAAAGGTATACGTTCTTTTGTACAAAACGTGCGGCCGGTCAAACTAATCGGGAGTGGGTTGCAACTTTGCAAGGCCTTACTAGGGATTGTGCTTTTGAGTGTGAATGTGGACTCCCTTATTCAGATACTATGGTACGTGATGCAATTGCACAGAACGTTTCTGATGTTCGTATAAGGGAACAGATTTTGAAACTAGTCAATCCCTCCCTTCAACAACTGAGGGACATATTGGATAGGCAAAACACACTTGACTTTGCTCAGGAATCATTTCAAACTTCGCCAGCCGTGTGTCACGTTAACCGGCCCGCCGGGAGAGCTGCACGGAACAGTAAACAGCCCTCGCGCTCGTCCGCGCAGCTGCCGCCAAGCTCTCAACCACATGTCCCGCGGCAGCAAGCAAATGCAGTGCTAAAATCATGCCCGCAGTGTGCAACCGGACATTCGCGTGAGAATTGCCCGTCACGCCAAGCTATTTGCTTTTTCTGTAATAAAAAAGGACATGTTCAGAGTGTTTGCCAGAAAAAGCTCAGATCGGACACTCACAACCATTCCAGGCCCTTTGCTTCGCGCCGGAATCGAACCAAGAATACTCAGGCTCGTGAACCTTCGCCCATGGACATTCATGTAGTTAATTCCACTCCGCCCAGTGCCACTCTCTCTATCAGTGACTGTGTTCATCGCACAAACAGTGTGCGTCGACGTCGACGGAAATCATGTCAAGTCGCGAGTGCTTCTGTACCAGTGTAGTTCACGTTGCACGAGACAGTCGCTCTTGTCGTCAGCAGGACAATAAACTTTTTGTAGATTTGGGCATTAATGGCAACGTGATACCATTCCAGCTCGATACCGGAGCTGCAGTTTCATTGATCAATAAAGATACGTACATACAACTGGGCACACCTCCGTTGCGTGCCGCGAATGTTACGTTAAATAGTTATTCCGGTCAGAATATCCCTGTGTTAGGACAGTGCAGCCTTCTTGCAACATACAAGGGACAACAAAACTTGTGTCATTTTACGTCCTTCGTTCTTCTTCTGCAGTGAACTTGTTTGGTTTAGATTTATTTCAGTTGTTTAAATTGTCTATAGTAAATCAGGTCCTATCAGTGAACCAGACTGTGCCTTCAGCTAGTGTTTCTCGTCTATGTGAAGAGTTTGCAGACATTTTTGCACCGGGCCTTGGTTGCGCTAAGAACTATAAAGCACATTTGGAACTGAAAGTAAGTGCACAACCAAAATTTTTCAGAGCGCGCAATGTTCCCCACGCATTGCGTGATGAGGTCGCAAGAACATTAAATTATTTGGAATCACAAGGTGTGATTGAACGTGTGCAGGCTTCTCTCTGGGCATCACCCTTAGTAATTTTGCCAAAACCTTCTGGAAAATTGAGACTCTGTGTGGACTTCAAAACTACAGTGAATCCACAACTAGTGATTGCAACTTTTCCTTTACCCCGCCTGGAAGATCTTTTTGACAAACTGTTCCTGGGTAAATATTTTTCGGAACTGGACCTAGCAGATGCGTACTTGCAAATACCAGTGGACGAAGAATCCCAGCGCGTTTTGGTGGTTAACACGATTCTTGGTTTATATCGATTCAAAAGACTGCCGTTCGGGTGTGCATCCGCCCCTGCATTGTTTCAGCACTATCTACAAACTGTTTGTGCGTCGGTTTCTACTGCAGCAAACTATCTGGACGATATTGTGATCTCCGGAAAGATGGAAGAAGAACATTTAGCCAATCTCAGGACCTTATGTCAGGTGTTGCGACAAAATGGTCTTCGCTTGCGGAAGGACAAATGTGTGTTTTTTGCTCGTGATTTACCATATCTGGGACATGTAATCAATGCCCAAGGCTTACATCCCAGTCCAGAGCACCTCCGTGCCGTACAAGACTTGCCTTCGCCGCAGAATTTGAAGCAGCTACAGAGTGTGCTGGGTAAAATAAATTACTACCATCGCTATGTGCGCAATGCCTCTTCCATTTCAGCTCCGCTTCATCGCTTATGCCGTAAAGGTGTTCCGTTTCTCTGGACGAGGGAATGCGAACGCGCCTTCCGCCAGTTGAAATCGGCGTTGCCTTCCAATACTTGCCTTACGCCATTCGATCCCCGGAAACCCCTTTTGTTGATGGTAGATGCATCAGATTTCGGGATCGGTGCTGTGCTTGCGCACAAAGATGGTTCGCATGATCGCCCTATTGCCTTTGCGTCCACGTTGCTCTCGTCTGCGCAAAGAAATTATTCCCAGATAGAGAAGAAGTTTTGGCTCTCGTATTTGGTGTTACAAAGTTTCATGATTTCTTGTATGGTCGTCACTTTACCATCATCACAGACCACAAACCTTTGACATCGCTTTTTCATCCGACCAAGCCTGTACCTCCACGTACAGCGCAGAAATTCATTCGCTGGTCTATTTTCCTCTCGCAGTACCGCTACGCTATCTTGTATCGGTCCACTGCTCAGCACGGAAACGCCGATGCGTTGTCCCGTTTGCCTGTTGCTGAGGATAGAGCATTCGATTCCTCCGAACTTGCTTGCCTTTTCATTGATTCGGAAACCGATGATGTGGTCGAATCGTTTCCGATTGATTTTCGTCGTGTGGCTACAGCCACAGCTGCTGACCCTGTCCTTGCTACGGTTTTGCGTTTTGTTGCTACGCAATGGCCCTTGTCAAAGTCACGGATCGAGGATTCGTTGGTTCGCCGATTTTTTGCTCACAAGCAGAGACTTTTTGTTCGACGTGGTGTTTTGCTGTTGCGTTCTGATAATGATCAGTCCCGGGTCGTGGTCCCACGTTCATTACAGTCCTCTGTCTTACGACTTCTCCACCAAGGACATTGGGGTATAGTGCGAACGAAACAACTTGCTCGTCAGCACTGTACTTGGTTCGGAATCGATGCTGCGATTACGAATATGTACTCTTCTTGCATGGCGTGTGCCGAACAACAATCCGCACCACCGCGGAAATTCTTTGCATGGCCGAAAGCCACTTCCCCTTGGCAACGCTTACACATCGATTTTGCTGGTCCATTCTGGAATGCTCGATGGTTGGTTGTGGTCGATTCGTTCAGTAATTTTCCTTTTGTTGTCAGGATGTCTCCCACGACGTCATCTGCCGCAATCCAAGCGTTATCCGCTATCTTTCGTATTGAAGGTGTTCCACAGACTATTGTTTCCAACAATGGCCCACTATTCATGTCCACAGAATTTCAGTCATTCTGCAAGGTCAATGGTATTCAACATCTGACATCCGCGCCGTTTTCGCCTCAGTCAAACGGTGCCGCTGAACGATTGGTCTGGACTTTCAAGTCACGGATGTTGAAGTTGAAAGAGTCGCATTCTCGGGAGGACGCGTTATTGCTCTTTTTGTCTTCGTATCGCTCTCAGCCCCGAGATGGTCGCTCGCCGGCTGAGTTGCTCCACGGTTGTCCTCATCGAACCTTGATGTCTTTGCTACATCCGCCGCATCAGGTTCCTGTGCAGCGGCAGCCACCTGCTTTTGCTCCAGGCGACGTTGTATACTATCGCAACTATCGAGGTTCACAGCGTTGGCTCGCAGGGCCCTGGGGACCCATCTACTGGCTCGCCTCATCCCCAGGAGTTACCGACGTTGCCTTCCATTTTGCCACATGGCGACGCGCCGCCACCGCTGCCGCCGCCGCCGCCTGTTCTCCCGCCGGCGACGCCCGCAGTGGACGCTTCGCTGCAACCGCCAGGCGCCTCCCTGGGTCACGCGCCGCCGATCGCTTCCCGTGACCAGCTGTCCTCCGACATGGAACTCTTGCCCGCTCCGACGTGATGGAGGTCGACCCTTCGGCCCCTCCTGTCTCTCTACGGGCGCATACACCGCATGTTGACGTGCACCCTGGACTAGGTTTTCAGGCGTTTCCTAGCTCCCCTCGGACCGAATGGCCGAGTGCGGGTGGCACAGCCTCGCCTGTTGTTAGGCTCCCCACCTCGTCGCATACGTCAACATGGGGTCCTCCCCATGGCGGGCGGAAGCCTTATAACACAACCGTACGCCGATTTGCGGGGGAGGAATGTGGTGTCACCGCCAGACACCACACTTGCTAGGTGGTAGCCTTTAAATCGGCCGCGGTCCACTAGTATACGCCGGACCCGCGTGTCGCCACTGTCAGTGATAGCAGACCGAGCGCCACCACACGGCAGGTCTAGAGAGACTTCCTAGCACTCGCCCCAGTTGTACAGCCGACTTTGCTAGCGAAGCTACACTGACAAATACGCTCTCATTTGCCGAGACGATAGTTAGCATAGCCTTCAGCTACATTTGCTACGACCTAGCAAGGCGCCGTATTCAATTGATAATTAATATTATGAAGCATGTACCGTAACGAGAGATGTTCTACAATTGTGGATTAAAGTTAAGTATTACATCATCTACGTACTTTATTTACAATTCTCAAGATATTGTCCTGTTCCAGACCTCACGCCAGTCAGTGTGTAATTAAACGCGTGCATTTCGGCCTCCTCTAGAAAAACAGTGTTGGCTCTTCTGCCAACACTACAAAGCGAATATTCCAACAATGCCAACCAGCCACAGACTGCACACAGCACAGTCAGTGATTTTCATACAGAGCGCTACGTGGTCTTTCCAACATAAAAACCTAAACAGCCTACTTACATAGCCCCCATGCTCCCCACAAGAAAATTTTACACATTTTTTGGGCAGTGGCCAAGACAAATTTGCTAAAGTTATTTTATATTAACGCTAATAAATATATAAAATGCACACGGTTATTGATACAATGTTGGTCAAAAGCAAAAACTGTTCTCATAAAGACAGTCCTGATCATTCATCACAGTATTAATTGCAGTTTTTTTCTCGAAGTCTGAACAGTAAAAGAAAAGTAGTGGCTTTTCATGCAGTCATGAAGAAGTAGTGTTGTCCTTCCAACGGGAAGATAGTGCTGATTCTTGACATGCAGACAGGTAATTGGCCACAACAGAGCAAACCCACAGCAGAGTCAGTCGAAGTTTTGAAGAATATTGGTAGGTAGCTCATCATAGAGCAGAATCACTGTATTTCTGGTATAGATTATGGTATTGGTGGGCCACAAGAGGTGCAGACCCACTGCAGTCCTTGTAGAGATAATGGTATTGGTGGTCCATCAAAGGTGCAGAGATGGCTAGCAGCCATCTGTTGTGACTGTGGGGGTGCACAATCAGCATCGAATAATACAGCACAAGTCCATGAACTTCATATCAGTTACTACCTGCCTTCCGCATGGAACACGCCTGTCTCACCACTGACTAGTAGTGTTAGACACATACAGTTGCTGTCAACAAGTATGAGCCTGAAGATGATGTTCTAACAACATCGAAAGTAGTCGCCAATAAAACCAACACCCTAATAAAGATGGAGGAATTTCCTCATTTTCTAACATATATTATACTATCTGACGTCCCAAATCGTCCATTTCAATTACGGATATACGTAAAAACAGTGTATTTACCTTAATAGTGTTCGAAACTCATTATACATATATATCAGTTCATGACATCGAGTCTTACAAATTTCCTTTTTCTGACGGACACACGTCCAGATCGTATTCTCATAACTGGCATCTCTCTCTTCACATCCACCACTGCTAGCGGCTCACCTCCAACTGTACAACGCTACGTGTTCACATCCAACTGCCCAACACTACACAAGCGAATACTCCAACAATGAGTCCAGCCAGCCACAGACTGCACACAACACAGTCAGTGATTTTTATACAGAGCGCTACGTGGCGTTATCAACATAAAAACCTAAACAGCCTACTTACACTTTTAGGTGTGTTTCTTGAGACACTGAATAGTTCGGCTGGTGTAGCAAAACGGCATCTTGTGTTTTCTTACAGCATCTTGACATGAACCTGTAGCAAGGAAACAACTCTCTTTGCTATGTTGTTAATACACTAGTGCCTTAGTATACTTATTTTACGAACTACTCTTGACTCATTATGAATTCCATTGTCCTGAAACTAGCTAAATAGATTACAAAATCTGCAAAGTAAGGGGAAGGTCACGACTTAATGAAAGGAATATATTTTTTTGCTGTTCAGCTAAAGAATTTTCTAGAAAAATGGTTATGTATCGAAACTGTGAAGCAAGTTGAAGGCAGTCGCCGTAATTTGTTTTTTGGATTATATAAAGGCAGGAACTGTGAGCTCTCTCTCTCTCTCTCACACACACACACACACTCGTTTGTTTTCGATGGCTGTTAGAAAAATGTAAGTGTTGCTCTGTAACGTTTGGCAAATAATAACGCAAATTTAATTTTAAAGCCGTGTTTTAATTACGACTGTACTTTCCTTTTTCATTAATTCCACATATCAAATTATTATGCTACATTTTAGAAATTTTTCAGGCTGCAGCGAAGGACAGTTGCCGACGAACTGTTGGGTGGTCACAACCGAACGCTACTAGTCTTCAATCGGCTATTACTTTATCTCATCGTCCCTGAGATCTCTTTTACCGGTCTCTTCTATCAGTATCTGGGCAATGTAATTACGCAAACTGCGTAATTTTTATATCGGTCAGAGGTCCCTAAACAATGCCGTCGGTCAAAAACGTTCTCGTCGGTCTGATGGGAATCGGATGCTGGTTGGCGGAATGTATAATTTCATCATCCACAAGTAACACTTTCCTATGCGCCATTATATAGTTTTAGAAGCTTTCCACCAGTAAAAGCAATAAATGTAATATTGCATTATTATTTTTTTTAAATACCAGTAATATTAAATTGGCGCAGCCAACATGGGGCTCGAACAAAAAATTGTATGATATTAATTGATCCTTGTTTGTTCTCTTTTTCATGAATCGACTGTATTCTTGGAGACAAAAAAAAAAAAAAAACTGATGACGGCTACATGAAACATAAATGAAATTAACTGATGTAACGGAATTAAAGCAGACTCCAAGCAGTAACACGGAAAAAAACGGTATGGTTATCAACATGTTAACAGTTGCCTCTGCTTTCGTAGTCTGCAACGCGTGCAAGCGAAATGAAAACGAGTGATGATTGTTCTAGTTTGAAGCAACCATATTGTCATTTTAGTAATACAAAAGTTAGTTTCTGGTCAATTTACGCTAATTAATCTGTGTGTTGTCAAGAGATTTTATTTCAAAATATATTTTCAATTTGTGTTATGACAAAGATAGGTAAACCTGAAAACATGGATTCCACAGGTGATAGTGTTTCTGAAAATAACATCGATGACGTAACAATAGTACCGATGCGACGGTGGCAGAATCCGATGCTCGAAATGTGGAGGCAGAAGCTAATACGCAGGCACAAGCAATTGAAAGTGACGAGCAAATACCTCCTCCCACCGTAAATCCGTTTTCTCTGTTGTTCAATAAAACTGCTGAGATTATTAATGCTCGCGATAAGGAACTGGTAAAGACAATTAACGAATGGGATGAAGCGCTTGCTTCACGCATAAATATTACACCGAATGAACGCGATAAAATGGTTGCTTCACGGATAAATACTACTCTTGTTGACAGAGACGTAGCGCTGATATCTCAAATAAATAATACCTTGACTGAACATGACATACAATTCGTCACGCAAATTTCCTCTAGGTAAATGAGGAATTAGTAAAAAAAATTAAACACCGGTTTAGGAACAATAGCATCCGAAATTAGCAGCCTAAAGGAGGCATATAAGAATTTACAAGAAACTGCCAAAAGACGTGGAAACAATAAAATCAGCACAGAAGACTATGGAAGGTACGATGCGCGAATTAACACAACGTGTCGACAGCGTGACTGTAGAAACAGAAGAAGAAGTGTTAAAAACCAGGCTCGATGAGCAGAGTGAAAAATTAAATAGCTAATTCACCAAAAACGTGGACTGAGCAAAAAGACAAAATGCTCACAGATAAAATAAATTCAGAGGGGAAAACGGCAATACGACGCGCAGGGAGAGAAGCGATCGCCGAGCTCGGCACGGCGGAACAAACGCTCCGCTCCGCTCTGAAGTAGACCACATAAAGCTCGTGATACATCACCACCTTCCATGGTGGCGAGACGAAGTTTCGTCATGGGTAAGAGACGTGCGACGGAAACAACGGCACAGCAGTCACGAGAAGCACCGACTACCGATGCACAAATGCATGACGAGTACATTGCAGGTCCACGAAGCCCAGGGACATACTTAGAACCGCATCAGCCTATAAATCCCGCTGTACAACAATCGCATAATGAGATGGGGGCAGGTGCAACCTTAACAGAGATCTTTCAGGAAGAAAGTCTGTTGAAACGCATACAATTTCAGGTCTTTATCCCAGACAAAGGACAAGCCCATCCCTTAGTTTTTATACGTTCATTCCGCAACGTATTGCCCAGGTCACGGAATGAGAGGCAGAGAATACAATTCGTTGCCCCACATACGCAAGGAGACGGTGCTACTGAGACTGCAGAGAACTGAACGCATTATGAACAATTTGAAAAGGCTTTTCTGGTTAAGTACTGGTCAGTGGGCATACAACAACGCCTTAGAAAACAGGTCTTCAGCCCAGAAATTTCTTCAGCCCAGAAATTTACAACCCAAAGCAGGGTGGACTTAGGAAATATTTGCAAAAATACATTAATTTAATGAAACACTGGGACGAGCCGGTGGCGCACAAAGAATATTGCGCATCTTAGAGGCAAAGTTGCCTCTGCGCGTAAGAGAACAGTTAATAACAGTCCCTGATTTTGACCTTTAACACTTTCTGTCAGTGCTTGATACCGTGGACCTAATTTATTTATTGCCAAATTATAGACCTGTTACCTGATGTTTAAAACAGGTCGTACATCTTACAATTTTCGTTTTTCATCTTTTTACAGTTTTCTTTCCTTTTGTTTTATCTACAAAATTTACAAAGAATGATTCAAAATAAGAATAATTTGAGGTTGAAATATAAATAAAATTTTGTTGTTTTTGAGCTCTGAGATTGCTAGCGCAACCTCTTCTTGCGCAAAAGGACAGGTGACAGTTGCAGTGTTGTATGGTGTGTGTAGGTTTCCTCTTAGTGTTGCATGATATTGTGTGTCTGTATCGATAACGTCGTCAGGGAGCAGTTTATACAGCAGAAGCTCCGCTGTATTCCTCCATCCCCTCGTCATCGTGCCGTCATCCTGCCATAGCGTTCCCAGAACTAGTGGCGTTCTTATCTTCTCTGTCAGTATTTTGTATGGTTCCCCCCATATATTTTGCTCTGTTTGTGTTGTTACAAATAGCTCTCATTGTTGTCTACGCGTGTTGTATAGGGTCTGTCTGTATAAGTCTTGTGCATGCCTATATGCTTCAAGTCTTATTCGTCGCTCCCTATCTGCTATCGCCCTTTGATATAATTTTCGTTTGCGTCTTGCGTCTTGTTTGAGTCTCGTAAGTTCGTTGGTCCATGGTACTGGTGAGCAATTTGTGTTCTTTGCTGTCGGTATTGATGTGTTTTGTGCATGTTGTATCACCTGTGTTAACTTGTGTGCTCTATAATCGATACTTCCATTGATGTTTTGTAGATCGTGTCGTTGTATAATTTCCGTTAATTTGTTCCAGTCTGCTTTGTGCAACAGCAAGTGTCTGGTGTGTGATTTGGTCATTGTGTTCTGAGTGTGAGTTAGTGTGTATGTTATGACATTATGATTACTACTGGTTATGTTGTCGTGTACAGTCCAGTTTGTTACGTATGCCATTGCTGCATTATTTGCTAGCGTGAAGTCGATATTACTGCTCGTACCATCGAACCCTGCATATGTTGGTATAGGTCATTCCGTATTCATTACATGTAGTTGTGTTTCTTGTATTAGATCGGTGATTATGCGTCCTCTGTCATCTGTTCTGTCTGAGTTCCAGAGGGTCGATCTGGAATTAATGTCAGCACTTATCACTAATTTTTTGCCTCTGGCATACGGCTGTATTTGATGGCTGTATTGGGCGTACATGGATGCAATAACCCATGTGACGTTCCCGTTAGTTATCTCTATGGTAACCAAGTGTTGATTGCATAACTGTGTTACCTTAACTATGTTATAAGTTCTATTTAGAATTACTATTGCAGCCTTACAGTCATTGCTGCCTGTTATTGTGGTAGCATATCTAATACAAGAAGATACGACAGCAGGACTGGCAACAATGGCTCGGAGTCTGCGAATACGGACGGACACGGCCACAACAACAGCCGTGACGGCGGGTCGCCAAGTGCCGCAAACCGTACGTACACGCACACCAGAATGGCAACAGTGGTGGTCCACGATCACTTTCGCTTCAACACTGGCAACGGATTCTACGTCTAAATCATTTGGAACGCTGTTCCCATGTCCATTTTTTTGACCAGATTGAACACCACGGTTTGGATCTTCGGTCCCATTCGGTATTTCTACGTACTCTGTTTCGTGCTGTTCACACTGATCTAGCTGTTGCGTGTCCAACTCGATCCTGTCAAGATCTGCCATTACTTCTCTCTCCCTTGACGATCTGCCATTACCTCTCTCTCCCTCGACGTAACATTTTCTGTCACTTTTGAGCGTTCCTCTAAGCCTTGTTGATCGTGAAATTTTGGAACTTGACTACGCGTTAACATCAGATTATAAGACGAGTTTACTCCACAATATCATTCACACAGTCCTATATTCAATCCGTTTCTTCATGTATCATTTGTGATTTTTATTTACTGGACTTGAGACAGAACTCAACACAACCGAATTCAACAGTATATTGCACCAGCAATTAAACATACAATGAATACACTTCTATCTACACTTATTTACTTATTTACTTGTTTACTTACTACAGCACAGTTGAGTCTAATTTACTTTTACAAAATTTATTTTTCTTCAATTTCGTCAGTTTTTTGTTCACCGGTAATGTATCGGTTTACTATCCTGTCAGACTATAAAAATGCTGTTAATTCAGAATCCTGGGAGGTAAGCCATTTGTAATGCTGTTGTCATTTTGTATAAAGTGCTGGTGGGTAAAGCTATTTTGTGATCGCGCACAAGTGGATAATGTATCTTTCTGTCTTCTCAAGCCCTGGGTGCTAAACAGACATTCTGCATAGCTATTAATTTTGCCCCTGTAATACCGCTAATGTTAGGCGCGGATCCTCTCAAATTAATTAGAAATTCTGCTGTGACATAACAAGAATGCACTAATTGAAATAAATGAGAGTTTGGGATTTTTTTATAAAATGACAACACAACCTCTCCCTTTTTCGTTCTACATTTATCTCTGCTTGCGGGGTTAAAGTGATACATAACAAGCAAGTTCAATTACTTTCAATAAAATAATTAACATTTAGACATTGTATATGTGGTCATTAAATCTTTATCTCTATACATGAGACTGTTATAACTAGCAAAACAATTAAATCTTCGTCAGTGAAATTTACATCTGCTTTGTCGTAGCTGTTGTAACGTGTATGCTTTGCCGGCGATGGGCGAGGCATGACAGAATCTCTGACCAGAGAGTAGTTTATTGTTAGTTGTTGCTTGTCGCGAGTCTGCGCTTGTCTGCGCGAGTGTGCAGTAGTAGTCAGTCGGATGCAGTAGTAGTCGGTCGGCTTTAGTAGCGAGTGGACAGTAGTAGTCTCCGCGAGTCGACAGTAGAAGTCAGTCTGCGCTTGTCTGCGCGAGTGTGCAGTAGTCAGTCGGATACAGTAGTAGTCGGTCGGCTTTAGTAGCGAGTGGACAGTAGTAGTCTGCGGGAGTCGGTATGCGTCGGCTGTGTGCTCTGGTCGCGACTCTGGTCAGGACTCTGGAGGATGAGTATTGTTGTAGAAGGTAAAGAAGCAGCATTGCGCATAATTAATAATGTATGTTTATTGTAATCTAATTTGTTCAAAAAATGCCCCAATAATAATTTTTACAATATAAAGTAACCATCTCCTTTAAAGGAAAGTATTCATTTCAATTTAAAGAATTTTTCCAATGCATTATCATTGCTTCCAAGAATCCAAATATATATATATGCCAGCATTGCACGAAGCTGTGTCGAAGAATGTATACATAAGAGCAGATATATATTTGCAGTTTTTATTAAGGTAAGAATTTTTGCTTTTGTTATTCAGAATACAGGGCCGAAGGTCAGCGCTGCTGTCCTTATAAAATTTACCAGATATTATTATTTCTGCTAGGAGGTTACATTTAGTTCATGGTTCATTATTTAATTAATATTATTGTGTGGATTTATGGTCAATTTTCATTCCTTAATTTTTGTGGGGAGGTTACGCTTGGCTCCATTTTGCATTATTATTAAACATTATTTTCGTTGGGAGGTTACACTTGGCTCCATTTCCATTTTCATTTAACAAAATTACGTATGGAGAGGTTACACTTGGCGACATCCGGCTAGGATCGTATTTCTTTGGGAATCTTCTGAGAAGTAGTCATATATCTGCTCTTATTTACTTAAATGTAATTAGCATTTGGCGCAACGCATTTACTAATTTGACACTCTTTCTTTCACAGATCATCGGCAGTTATTTTGCTCTTTGTTGTATTTGTGTTTGTTGCATTTTGCATTGTCTTTGTTTCACTTGTGAATAATTTTGATTTGTGAAAAATGCCGCGAATAACTGTTAACAGTACATCGCGATGTATAATGAGTGAAATAGCCGACTTAAATAACTTGACCGATAGTACTTGCGACACGCTGTGTAATGATGACAATCCTTCAATTACAGACAATCAGTGTGTACCGACCACTAATGTTGATTTTGATCCTAGTGATGAACAGACGAATTCAATTGTGTCCTCTGTTAATTTAACGACAATTGATGACGTGGGACGTTCTGTTACAATGAACGCTGCCCAGCTTGACACACCCGGTTTGCAAAATTTACGTAATGAACAGACCATTTTTTTTTAATGAAAATCAACAGTGTAATCAGAGTACGACAGATTCATTTAATTCCGGTGTAGTAACTAACAGTGCACATCCGATTGGTAAACCTTTCCAAGAATTACAGAATGACCAAATAGTTACAGAAAACGTGACAAAAGCAGATACACCATCACACAGTACAGACAATACAGTAGCAAATTTTGGCATGGATCGAGTCATAGCATTAATGGTACAACTTAACGAAAATGTCAAACAACAACTTAATGAAACTAATGAAAA
This sequence comes from Schistocerca piceifrons, assembly GCF_021461385.2. Taxonomy (NCBI): domain Eukaryota; kingdom Metazoa; phylum Arthropoda; class Insecta; order Orthoptera; family Acrididae; genus Schistocerca; species Schistocerca piceifrons. Next base: position 26,847,359 of record NC_060146.1, on the reverse strand, counting down.
TGTCAAATTAGTGAAAGTCTTAGACAATCGAAAAAAGAACAAGAATACAATCACAAACAACTTAGTGAACAGAACGAACAACTTAATGAAAAACTAGACAACAATTCCAGACAGCTTAGTGAACAGATTACAGCCGTTGCCGCGCAGTGTTATGATACTAAAGAACAATTACGTGGGGAAATTGAGGCTTGCGCTAGGAAAAGTAGTGAAGAAATTAGATCTGTTGCTCAAGAATTAAGGGATATGCAAACAGCTGCAACAGAATCACTTAGAGACGATATTAGTGCAGTCGGTAAACAATGCTCTGATAAAGCAACACAGTTACGCGACGAGTTTAAGTTAATGACAGCTGAATTTTCGCGCACACTGGATGCAAAAATAGACGCGAAATTCGACCAACAGAATAGTCAAACTGACGAACGTTTTAATCATCGCCTGCAAAACAGTGAAACGCGTTTCCGTAAATTTATACAGGAACAGAATAAAGTAAAGCGACAAGTCATGGAGACAATTACCGCACAGAGACAGGAAGATAAACGTAAATTGTTTGCGAAGAAAAAACATACATAGACAACAATATTGCTACTGTATCAGACGAAATTAATACAATCAAACAGTTGAACACAGAATTGCGTGATGAAATTTCCGATCTTAAATCAAAAACAGATTTTCAAACAGTGACCGACAGACTCGAGCAATTAAACTAACACAGGATTCCGATGTCATCAAAGCTGACGTTAAAAAATTAAACGAAACTACACGTAAAATACAAAAACAAATTAATGCTTCTGACACTAAAAACGATGATCAGGTAAAAATACTGACTGAAAAATATGATGAATTGGCCAGTCGTATTGATGTTATTGAAAGTAATAATGACAGCAAATCAGATGATACTTCACAGATTTCGTTTAATCAAACACCTGAATTCTAAAATATACAGCAGACAATCAGTGAGATAGATTCGTCTAATAATACTCGTACGTTACGTAGAAAATTGTCAACTTTACAGCAAGAGGTAACAGAGATGAAAAATGTTTCGGCGTTTAATACATCACAGCAGACGCCACATTCCGAACATTTCTCACACTCGTACAGCCAGTATAACTCGGATAGAGTTAAAATCCGAAAAGATACAGACAAACAGATTCTTATGTAATCGTGAACCTGTTCCCACATTCAGTGACGAGAACGTTGATTATAAGCAATTTGTATCTGTGAAAAGATTTGGGGTATTTGAAAATGACAGAGCACAGGTACACGCTTTGAACTGGATACGTCGATTTATTTTTGTACTTTCATCAGCATTGCCTGTAATGCAGAAATTAGAATTAGCATGGATACAGCAATTTGCTTTTGAATTTTCACCGGCATTGCCTATAACGCAAAAGCTAAAATTTATTTGCAGCACGTGATGGACCTCAGGGGATTCATTACGCTTTAATGAGTATGTGCCGTAGCGTGCACAGGGCCCCGAGCCATAGTAGTGCTGTTTCATCTTTAATTTTCTGCACTGCTGCCTTCTCTTCTACTATCCTTTACATCTATCAAAACAGTTCTTCAACTATTGCTCTATCTAGGATTAAGAAATGAGTAAAGAAAACCTGATACGACAAATTTTACCGAAAGTGACAGTTCTCTTTAGACACTCCCGAAATGACCAACTATCGCCGTAACATTAATAACAGATAAAATTATAATCATCAGTATGTGTAAAATTATCAGCAACAGGAACCATATTTTGGTAACAATAGAGGTTTTTCCCAACAACAACAACGAAACCAACCGGTTAGCATACGTAACCAACAATGTAATGCACAAGATCAACCAAGCTTTAATGTTTCGCCGCGTCCACGTACAGCGTCAGCTCCAACAAATAGTAATGCACAGCAACAAGGGACTCGCAATGCACCGTATAGCAATGACTATCATGACAGAAGTGAAAGTAATGAGCACAATTTTCAGCGTACATTTAATAACAGTCTACCTTATCAGCAGCAAGAACATCCGCCACAACAAATAATCATGAATGAACCAGACAGTAGGTATCATCCAGAACGTAAGACGTCAGGAAAAAATAATAGAACAGTACAAATAGTTGAAATGCCACAGCATCCTCCTGAAAATAATAACACGCCAGATAGAATTTGATTAAATATTCACGAGAATGTTATGTGAAACATGTTTCGTTGAATGCACCACTTTTAGCGCACCCAGATCTTACCAGAAATTTTTCCATTGCCACCGACAGTTCTAAAACCGCTTTAGGCGTACATATTTTTCAGGAAATTGAAGAAGATGGTTGTACAGTAATTAAAAACATCGCTTTTGCAAGTCGCATTCTGTCACCTGCTGAACGAAATTATTCCGTTACAGAACTTGAAACATTATGTGTTGTATGGGCTTTTACCAGATTTCGGCATTTTCTTTATAGAAGACATACCACCGTTTACACAGACCATAGGGCGATACAATTTTTACTTTCGGCTAAATTTACACACAACAGATTAAGCAGATGGAAACTTTATTTGCAGGAATTTAATTTTTCAATTGTTCACATTCCCAGCACACAAAATATTGTAGCAGACGCACTATCTCGTTCTCTCAGCAACAATCAGCAAGACATCGCAACCAACATCTGCAAAGAAAATTTCAGCGTCATGTACATTCAACAAGTTGCATTTGAACATTTCATTTCGTCGTCATTACAAGACATAGCACAAGAGCAGAGTAAAGACAACGTATGGAAAGAGATTAAACACCTTTGGCAAGATAGGAATAATGTTACCATTAGAAACCATTACACTGTACGCAATGACATCCTGTTTCGCCGCTCTCATCCTGACAGCAACAACTGGTTATTATGCATTCGTGACAAACTTGTTGACAAATTAATCCGGTATACTCATTTAAGTTACGCACATTACGGAGCTAGAAAATGTTTTCTAATACTGAGACAGAACTGTTATTTTACCAACATGGAGAAGCGTATTCGACGAGTTTTAGCGTCATGTAAAATCTGCCAGAAAGCTAAATCAGACACGACTTCACATATTCCTCCATTACATCCCACTGTTTCTGTTAAATTAAGACATATGGCCGCTGTAGACATTTTTGGTCCGATTCCCAGAACTAATAGAGGTTTTTGCTACATCTTTGTCGCTGTTGAACTCACTTCAAAATTTGTTACCTTCACTCCGTTACGCAAAGCTACTGCTAAAACTGTTTCGAAAGCATTTGTAAAACATTTTTTATTTCATGTAGGGCATGTGTTGAAAGTAATTTCCGACAATGGATCACAGTTTCGATCTGCTATATGGACACGAATGTTACGAACAAGAAACATTTCTCCGATATACACTCCTGGAAATGGAAAAAAGAACACATTGACACCGGTGTGTCAGACCCACCATACTTGCTCCGGACACTGCGAGAGGGCTGTACAAGCAATGATCACACGCACGGCACAGCGGACACACCAGGAACCGCGGTGATGGCCGTCGAATGGCGCTAGCTGCGCAGCATTTGTGCACCGCCGCCGTCAGTGTCAGCCAGTTTGCCGTGGCATACGGAGCTCCATCGCAGTCTTTAACACTGGTAGCATGCCGCGACAGCGTGGACGTGAACCGTATGTGCAGTTGCCGGACTTTGAGCGGGGGCGTATAGTGGGCATGCGGGAGGCCGGGTGGACGTACCGCCGAATTGCTCAACACGTGGGGCGTCAGGTCTCCACAGTACATCGATGTTGTCGCCAGTGGTCGGCGGAAGGTGCACGTGCCCGTCGACCTGGGACCGGACCGCAGCGACGCACGGATGCACGCCAAGACCGTAGGATCCTACGCAGTGCCGTAGGGGACCGCACCGCCACTTCCCAGCAAATTAGGTACACTGTTGCTCCTGGGGTATCGGCGAGGAAGATTCGCAACCGTCTCCATGAAGCTGGGCTACGGTCCCGCACACCGTTAGGCCGTCTTCCGCTCACGCCCCAACATCGTGCAGCCCGCCTCCAGTGGTGTCGCGACAGGCGTGAATGGAGGGACGAATGGAGACGTGTCGTCTTCAGCGATGAGAGTCGCTTCTGCCTTGGTGCCAATGATGGTCGTATGCGTGTTTGGCGCCGTGCAGGTGAGCGCCACAATCAGGACTGCATACGACCGAGGCACACAGGGCCAACACCCGGCATCATGGTGTGGGGAGCGATCTCCTACACTGGCCGTACACCACTGGTGATCGTCGAGGGGGCACTGAATAGCGCACGGTACATCCAAACCGTCATCGAATCCATCGTTCTACCATTCCTAGACCGGCAAGGGAACTTGCTGTTCCAACAGGACAATGCACGTCCGCATGTATCCCGTGCCACCCAACGTGCTCTAGAAGGTGTAAGTCAACTACCCTGGCCAGCAAGATCTCCGGATCTGTCCCCCATTGAGCAAGTTTGGGACTGGATGAAGCGTCGTCTCACGCGGTCTGCACGTCCAGCACGAACGCTGGTCCAACTGAGGCGCCAGGTGGATTGGCATGGCAAGCCGTTCCACAGGACTACATCCAGCATCTCTACGATCGTCTCCATGGGAGAATAGCAGCGTGCATTGCTGCGAAAGGTGGATACACACTGTACTAGTGCCGACATTGTGCATGCTCTGTTGCCTGTGTCTATGTGCCTGTGGTTCTGTCAGTGTGATCATGTGATGTATCTGACCCCAGGAATGTGTCAATAAAGTTTCCCCTTCATGGGACAATGAATTCACGGTGTTCTTATTTCAATTTCCAGGAGTGTATATATCCAGGTACCATGCTTCTTCGAACCCTTGTGAACGATTAATGAAAGAAATTGGTAAACTGTGTAGAATATACTGCCATAAAAAGCATATTGATTGGGACACACACATACTCTTATTCCAAGATGTAATTAATTCCATACCGAATGAATCTACTATGCTATCTCCGTCTGTTATACTGAAAAATGTTGAACCACCTAACAAAATTAAAGAATTAGTAACGTTTCCTACATCTCGTCGACTACGACACCATGAAATAATTGACATTGCGCTGAACAACATCAAACGTGCCGCAGAGCGCCGGAGAAGACAGCAAAAACAGGTTTGTACACGCCGTGAATTTCGCATTGGACAGAAGATATTAGTACGTACACACTATTTATCCAACAAAGGAAAGAGTAGATGCAGTAAATTTGAGCTTCTATACGCAGGTCCATATCGGATTCGCAGCATTCCTCACCCCAATGTAGTACACGTCGAAACTTTGAGAACCAGAAAAACCAAAGGGAACCACCACGTGTCGAACGTCAAACCTTTTATTGAATGAAGATACTTCATGATTTATCTCACTGTAATGCCATTTCCTAATTTTTTTATGACTGCTTATGCAATTATATTCGCATGAACACCTACTGATGATTATCGCATATTTTCTTGACAAGTGCCCGGCAAGGTAAGGTTAGCAGGTCGCTTTTCTTGTCGTTACACGCCAGAGAACTTACACATTTTATGACCACTTATGCAATTATATTTATGTGACTACTTACTGATGATTATCGCATTTTTTCTTGGCAAGTGCCCGGCAAGGTAAGGTTAGCAGGTCGCTTTTCTTGTCGTTACACATCAGACCGTGCATATTTTTCCAGATGAACTTACACATTTTATGACCACTTATGCAATTATATTTATGTGACTACTTACTGATGATTATCGCATTTTTTCTTGCAAGTGCCTGGCAAGGTAAGGTTAGCAGGTCGCTTTTCTTGTCGTTACACATTAGACAGTGCACATTTTCCAGATAAAATTACGTATCTTACGAATAATTATGCAATTCTATCTAGTGATATATTAATTTTATCAAATTTTCTCTCTATTAAAGTCTTCAATTCTCGCCTCTATTAACTACACAACATACAAGCTGCACACAAAGAAGATCACATTTCTTGTCGTTATACACCCTAGACGTGCATATTTTCCATTTTTATGTACGTATGATTGTTTTCCTGTTTTGTTTGTATGTACTATGAAATATTTAAGATATAACAAACACCAGTTGACTTTAACATTTTGCCTTATGATAGCTAAACATCGTGACTACCTTACTTTTTTTGCTGCTACATTGTGATACACTGTGTACATTTTTGCTTCTGAACACTGTCCATGTTTTTGACATATTACGTTTTCTGTCATGCTATGCTGTATTCTCAATTATGTTACTATAAACCAGTTTTTATCTAATGGGTATATGAATTAAATGCAAGACATTAATCTTTGTTCATCATTTTCTGAAAGAAATAACGTGTAAACGAAATAAATTAAACAGAAATGGGAATTTCACCTTCGGAATGAACGAAAGAGGATGCAATACCTCGTGTTGAAGAGTAAATGGATCAGAATTAACAAGCATTAACAAGAATATACTATACACATCGCAGAATAGCAGCCTTAACTAATTTTTTCTTTCAGAATACGAGGCGATTGATGCACGCTGTCAGACAGAACTACACATCTTAGTTTTAGTGATGAAATATGATAGAAATAAGGAATAGTTGTATAATGAATAATGAAGTGACTCTTTTGCAGATGATAATGAATGGTGATGAATAATGATGAAGAATATGCTACTATGGATAATGAAGTTTTTCTTTACAGGTGATGATAATAATGGAGTTATGGTGATATGGATAATGAAGTTTTTCTTTGCAGATGAAAATAATGATGAAGTTTATATATTTGCTGTTAGTTAAGAGATGCTATGTAGTTATTTAAGTATTTGTTGCAGTTCGTTTTGACAGTATGTCTTATATCGCATGGTATGATGACGGAAGGTTTTAGAAAGGACAACTAGAGAACATATATATTTTTATACACATTTCACTACCTGTTAATTCGAAGTTCACTACTTCTCAGCATAATATGCGTTTCTTCTTTCAGTTTCATAATCCATTTTGTATATTTTGCAAGAGAAATTATTCATGAAATTAATGTGGTATAAATAGTTGTTTATGTCGTTTATGAATGTGATCACATATACTCTACTAGTTTCATAACCTTGCTACAGCTGACTCATGACGAATGACGTTACACATCTTCATTTGCAGCAATAACTGAAAAGCTAACAAAGTAATTACCAGTCCCAAATAATGCTACTAGTTTAAGAGAGTTCTGAATAATACTGATCAGCTCTGAATAGTATTTCACTTCAATAATGACTTCTGAATAATACCAAAAAAATGCTTTGTAACTGGCCAATGAATGCCACTGTTTATTATAATAAGATTACCTATGATACCAATGATTACCATAATTTGATTAATTATGTATAAATGCTATGCCAATAAATAACTCATTTTGAGTAATGACTTCTGAATAATACCAAAAAAATGCTTTGTAGCTGGCCAATGAATGCCACTGTTTATTGTAATAAGATTACCTGATGCCAATGATTACTATAATTAAGTGAATTATGTTAATACTATACCATTCATTAGCTTCTGTTTTGAATGATGACTTCTGATGGTTTGTAACTGGGCAATGAGTGCCAATAATTACTATATTCAGATAATTTTATGAACATTATTCTGTAATACTACATACATGGTACAGAAATGTTCAGTAACAGGGCTATGAGTGCCACCAATTACTCAAATCAGTTGTTAGACTAGTGTAATTCTCAATGAAGACTACTATGTGACTTAATGTCCTTCACCTTCTGACCTAATTATCAGAAATTACTGCAATATCCATTTGTCCTGTCTATCCTCATGATCATGGAGCACTATATTTGGTTTTTGCACTAATTCTACGTTGGCCTATTTTACAAGAACATGGTGTTGACACGACATGCTGTCCACCACCTTGAGCGATGGAGATGTTATTATGGTCCCACTGTTTGGTGTACCTAGTGTACTATCAAAATGATAGCATGGAATATTATTACGACATTTCAGTGTCTTGGCTACACTGATTAATACTTCAAGGAGAAAGAGCTTCAGATTGTCTCACTTGGTGTTGTGCTTCTGTAGAAAGATATGGACTTTCAGTGCAGCTGCGTGCAACCTAAAGTGCTACAACCATGACGCAATCCTTCCCATTCCTTTCCTAATTCTTGTAAAATGATAAAGACATATACTGTGCGTGTGCACTTCCTTTCATTTGTTAATAAGATCAGTTGTCCTGATAATACTAAAGACTTCTATAGTGCATGTGCACTTTATTTCACTCCTTGATATGTTTGTTTCTGGTAAAAATATGAGAGAGTTTTACAGTGCGTGTGCACTTTATGCCATTTGTTAATATGATTTGTACTCATTGTGTATACATTTTGTCTTTACTTAATATGTTCTGAACTTCAGTGCGTGTGCACTTTTGTCATTTGTCAATATGATTTGTACTCATTATGTTTATTTATTGTAAAAATACTAGAGAGTTTTACAGTGGGTGTGCACTTTATGCCATTTGTACTCATTATGTATACATTTTTCTTGTGATTCCCAGATATGTTCTGTATTACAGTGCGTGTGCACTTTCGTCATTTTGTTAACATGATTTGTATTCATTGCATATACATTTTTGTCATTTGCTGATATGTTCTGAACTTCAGTGCATGTGCACTTTCGTCATTTTGTTAACATGATTTGTATTCATTGCATATACATTTTGTGATTTGCTGATATATTCTGAACAACAGTGCGTGTGCACTTATGTCATTTATTAATATGATATGCATCCATTGCGTATACATTTTGTGATTTCCGGATATGTTCTATACTACAGTACGTGTGCACTTTATGCTATTTGTTAAAGTGATTTCTACTCATTCCGTATACAATTTGCGATTTGATGATATGTTCTGTACTCAGTGCATGTGCACTATATTTTATTTCATGTTCTGCACCTATATCTATGTATATATCCTGTGATTGTAAAGTTAGTTAGTTAAGAAAAAACTGTTGCTCATGGCAAGCCCAATTGACTCACCATCGCTGCCAAATTTTTGACCGACCCCCCCCCCCCCCCAAGTGGAGGGTTATGTAAGGTGTATGCTTCGCCGGCAATGGGCGAGGCATGACAGAATCTCTGACCAGAGAGTAGTTTATTGTTAGTTGTTGCTTGTCGCGAGTCTGCGCTTGTCTGCGCGAGTGTGCAGTAGTAGTCAGTCGGATGCAGTAGTAGTCGGTCGGCTTTAGTAGCGAGTGGACAGTAGTAGTCTCCGCAAGTCGACAGTAGAAGTCAGTCTGCGCTTGTCTGCGCGAGTGTGTAGTAGTTGTCTGTCGGATACAGTAGTAGTCGGTCGGCTTTAGTAGCGAGTGGACAGTAGTAGTCTGCGGGAGTCGGCATGCGTCGGCTGTGTGCTCTGGTCGCGACTCTGGTCAGGACTCTGGAGGATGAGTATTGTTGTAGAAGGTAAAGAAGCAGCATTGCGCATAATTAATAATGTACGTTTATTGTAATCTAATTTGTTCAAAAATGCCCCAATAATAATTTTTACAATATAAAGTAACCATCTCCTTTAAAGAAAAGTATTCATTTCAATTTAAAGAATTTTTCCAATGCATCATCATTGCTTCCAAGAACCCAAATATATATATGTATATATATATATATATATATATATATATATATATATATATATATATATATACATATATATATATATATATATATATATATATATATATATATATATATATACACTCCTGGAAATTGAAATAAGAACACCGTGAATTCATTGTCCCAGGAAGGGGAAACTTTATTGACACATTCCTGGGGTCAGATACATCACATGATCACACTGACAAAACCACAGGCACATAGGCACAGGCAACAGAGCATGCATAATGTCGGCACTAGTACAGTGTATATCCACCTTTCGCAGCAATGCACGCTGCATTCTCCCATGGAGACGATCGTAGAGATGCTGGATGTAGTCCTGTGGAACGGCTTGCCATGCCATTTCCACCTGGCGCCTCAGTTGGACAAGCGTTCGTGCTGGACGTGCAGACCGCGTGAGACGACGCTTCATCCAGTCCCAAACATGCTCAATGGGGGACAGATCCGGAGATCTTGCTGGCCAGGGTAGTTGACTTACACCTTCTAGAGCACATTGGGTGGCACGGGATACATGCGGACGTGCATTGTCCTGTTGGAACAGCAAGTTCCCTTGCCGGTCTAGGAAAGGTAGAACGATGGATTCGATGACGGTTTGGATGTACCGTGCACTATTCAGTGTCCCCTCGACGATCACCAGTGGTGTACGGCCAGTGTAGGAGATCGCTCCCCACACCATGATGCCGGGTGTTGGCCCTGTGTGCCTCGGTCGTATGCAGTCCTAATTGTGGCGCTCACCTGCACGGCGCCAAACACGCATACGACCATCATTGGCACCAAGGCAGAAGCGACTCTCATCGCTGAAGACGACACGTCTCCATTCGTCCCACCATTCACGCCTGTCGCGACACCACTGGAGGCGGGCTGCACGATGTTGGGGCGTGAGCGGAAGACGGCCTAACGGTGTGCGGGACCGTAGCCCAGCTTCATGGAGACGGTTGCGAATGGTCCTCGCCGATACCCCAGGAGCAACAGTGTCCCTAATTTGATGGGAAGTGGCGGTGCGGTCTCCTACGGCACTGCGTAGGATCCTATGGTCTTGGCGTGCATCCGTGAGTCGCTGCGGTCCGGTCCCAGGTCGACGGGCACGTGCACCTTCCGCCGACCACTGGCGACAACATCGATGTACTGTGGAGACCTCACGCCCCACGTGCTGAGCAATTCGGCGGTACGTCCACCCGGCCTCCCGCATGCCCACTATACGCCCTCGCTCAAAGTCCGGCAACTGCACATACGGTTCACGTCCACGCTGTCGCGGCATGCTACCAGTGTTAAAGACTGCGATGGAGCTCCGTATGCCACGGCAAACTGGCTGACACTGACGGCGGCGGTGCACAAATGCTGCGCAGCTAGCGCCATTCGACGGCCAACACCGCGGTTCCTGGTGTGTCCGCTGTGCCGTGCGTGTGATGATTGCTTGTACAGCCCTCTCGCAGTGTCCAGAGCAAGTATGGTGGGTCTGACACACCGGTGTCAATGTGTTCTTATTTCCATTTCCAGGAGTATATATATATATATATATATATATATATATATATATATATATATATATATATAGGCAAGCATTGCACGAAGCTGTGTTGAAGAATGTATACATAAGAGCAGATATATAATTGCAGTTTTTATTAAGGTAAGAATTTTTGCTTTTGTTATTCGGAATACAGGGCCGAAGGTCAGCGCTGCTGTCCTTATAAAATTTACCAGATATTATTATTTCTGCTAGGAGGTTACATTTAGTTCATGGTTCATTATTTAATTAATATTATTGTGTGGATTTATGGTCAATTTTCATTCCTTAATTTTTGTGGGGAGGTTACGCTTGGCTCCATTTTGCATTATTATTAAACATTATTTTTGTTGGGAGGTTACACTTGGCTCCATTTCCATTTTCATTTAACAAAATTATGTGTGGAGAGGTTACACTGTTCAGTGGACTAAGTAGGTGGAGCATCACATTTTATCTTTTAAACTAATCAAACACTCATGTACTCAATGGAGCGTGTGTTAGTATTCAACTCTTGAAATTCTGTATTCGCCAGCCGCGGTGGTCTAGCGGTTCTGGCGCTGCAGTCCGGAACCGCGGGACTGCTACGGTCGCAGGTTCGAATCCTGCCTCGGGCATGGGTGTGTGTGACGTCCTTAGGTTAGTTAGGTTTAAGTAGTTCTAAGTTCTAGGGGACTTATGACCTAAGATATTGGGTCCCATAGTGCTCAGAGCCATTCTGTATTCAAAGCATATGTTGGTTGGAGTGAGCAAACTGTCGACTAAACATTTAATGTTGCCTAATGCACATTGGTGCATTACCAATCGGGAACTACGGTGGCGCTCTCTCCGTGCTGGATCTGAAACGCAAATTCCCTACTCTGGTCTTGACTGAATCAACTTTCCTGCGTTTCATAGAACGTTAAATTTTCCATAGTCGAATTAATGTCAACTGCACACTCGCTAAGATATGGAACGACGTGCACAATGCTCTGCCCGCAAAAATTCCCGCAGGAATATGAACTACCACTTTACATCTGTCACCACGATACGTGAAGCGTGCTACCCTCACTTCACAGATGTAAAGGTCTCAACGTCTTCGCTATTTTTCCACACACAGGTGTGGCCTGCTGCAAGACGAGAAAACTGTGTTAATTTTCTTCTCAAAAATGCTTTTATATGATTTGACTCTCCCCATTGTGTCTCTTCTATGTCACGCAGCGTGGCTTCACCCATACCGCTTCCTCGTTATAGGTGAATATTTATTTTTCTTGCCGTGTCGCCGCTAGCCTTGTTATTGCTGTCTAGCCAGTTTCCCACGGTCTCGACTCTGTTTATTTAAAAGGTATTATATTGTTCTCATCTTATTTCTTTCTGTGTAGCAGCAGGACCTTCTCTTGTTAATGTTATTTGTGGTTTCCCAATGCCATTAGCCACGCGCACAGGCCGCCTCCAAACTGCGTTCACTTTATCTCACTTACATATGTCACTGTCGTTATAAGAGTAGATATTGTTTTCTTATTCGGTATATGAGAATATTTCAATTACTTCCTGTTAACAATATAGAGTTATTTTCTGGGGATTTTATTTTGTATCATAATTGTGAAGCTCATGTGTAGTCAAAAACATGCGGATGCCTTAAAACCTTGGTACTCTGTTGCATCTCTATCAGCACTTTCCCACAATTCACACTCCTCACAACCTCTGCCAAAGAAACTTTAATCACCCGCCATCACCCGACATTGAAACCTGCCCAGATATCCAACGTGATCTGGTGGGAACCAACTGTCATCCCTTTGTCAAAATTCTTCCCTCATCACTCTCTTCCACCCCTCCTTAAGGGGTCGGTTTAGTACCCTTCTCCAGCCTCCCGAATTACTTAAGCAAACAACCATCGACACAGAATCCACACTACACAAGACTGGGAAGCCTAAAGATCCCACCGTGCCCTCACCCCTGCCAGCTAGTAAAAGTCGTTAACTGATTCACCTGTGTAAATGTTCCAAACAATCAAATAATAAGGCTTTTAAACCAGCCCAAACAACCATCTGTATCTCCTCTTATGACGCGATGTAAACATTTTAAAATGCTTCATCATCATCATCATTTAAGACATTATGCCTTTCAGCGTTCAGTCTGGAGCATAGCCCCCCTTATAAAATTCCTCCATGATCCCCTATTCAGTGCTAACATTGGTGCCTCTTCTGATGCTAAACCTGTTACTTCAAAATCATTCTTAACCGAATCCAGGTACCTTCTCCTTGGTCTGCCCCGACTCCTCCTACCCTCTACTGCTGAACCCATGAGTCTCTTGGGTAACCTTGCTTCTCCCATGCGTGTAACATGACCCCACTATCTAAGCCTGTTCGCCCTGACTACTACATCTATAGAGTTCATTCCCAGTTTTTCTTTGATTTCCACATTGTGGACACCCTCCTGCCATTGTTCCCATCTACTAGTACCTGCAATCATCCTAGCTACTTTCATATCCGTAACCTCAACCTTATTGATAAGGTAACCTGAATCCACCCAGCTTTCGCTCCCATACAACAAAGTTGGTCGAAAGATTGAACGGTGCACAGATAACTTAGTCTTGGTACTGACTTCCTTCTTGCAGAAGAGAGTAGATCGTAGCTGAGCGCTCACTGCATTAGCCTTGCTACACCTCGCTTCCAGTTCTTTCACTATGTTGCCATCCTGTGAGAATATGCATCCTAAGTACTTGAAACCGTCCACCTGTTCTAACTTTGTTCCTCTTATTTGGCACTCAATCCGTTTATATTTCTTTCCCACTGACATTACTTTCGTTTTGGAGATGCTAATCTTCATACCATAGTCCTTACATTTCTGATCTAGCTCTGAAATATTACTCTGCAAACTTTCAATCGAATCTGCCATCACAACTAAGTCATCCGCATATGCAAGACTGCTTATTTTGTGTTCACATATCTTAATCTCACCCAACCAGTCTATTGTTTTCAACATATGATCCATAAATAATATGAACAACAGTGGAGACAGGTTGCAGCCTTGTCTTACCCCTGAAACTCCTCTGAACCATGAACTCAGTTTACCGTCAACTCTAACTGCTGCCTGACTATCCATGTAAAGACCTTTAATTGCTTGCAAAAGTTTGCCTCCTATTCCATAATCTCGTAGAACAGACAATAACTTCCTCCTAGGAACCCGGTCATATGCCTTTTCTAGATCTATAAAGCATAGATACAATTCCCTGTTCCACTCATAACACTTCTCCATTATTTGTCGTAAGCTAAAGATCTGGTCCTGACAACCTCTAAGAGGCCTAAACCCACACTGATTTTCATCAAATTGGTCCTCAACTAATACTCGCACTTTCCTTTCAACAATACCTGAGAAGATTTTACCCACAACGCTGATTAATGAGATACCTCTGTAGTTGTTACAATGTTTAAAGATTGGTGTGATTACTGCTTTTGTCCAGTCTGATGGAACCTGTCCCGACTCCCAGGCCATTTCAATTATCCTGTGTAGCCATTTAAGACCTGACATTCCACTGTACTTGATGAGTTCCGACTTAATTTCATCCACCCCAGCTGCTTTATTGCACTGCAATCTATTGACCATTTTCTCCACTTCCTCAAACGTGATCCTATTTCCATCATCATTCCTATCTCATTCTACCTCGAAATCTGAAACATTACTGATCGTATTTTCACCTACATTGAGCAATTCTTCAAAATATTCCCTCCATCTGCCCAAGGCATCCACAGGATTCACCAGCAGTTTTCCTGACCTGTCCAAAATACTTGTCATTTCCTTCTTACCTCCCTTTCGAAGACTGCTAATTACACTCCAGAATGGTTTTCCAGCAGCTTGACCCAATGTCTCCAACCTGTTTCCAAAGTCTCCCCAAGATTTCTTCTTGGATGCTGCAATTATCTGTTTGGCTTTGTTTCTTTCTTCAACATAACTTTCTCTGTCTACCTGA
Organism: Schistocerca piceifrons; assembly: GCF_021461385.2. Classification (NCBI taxonomy): domain Eukaryota; kingdom Metazoa; phylum Arthropoda; class Insecta; order Orthoptera; family Acrididae; genus Schistocerca; species Schistocerca piceifrons. The sequence continues at coordinate 26,832,295 of NC_060146.1, read as the reverse complement.
GTTCTAGTATGTAGCCATTTTTATATGCCTTCTTTTTCCTTTTACAGGCTGCCTTGACTGTGTCATTCCACCAAGCTGTTTGCTTCCTCCTACTTTTACACACTACTGTTCCAAGACATTCTTTAGCCACTTCTAGTACTGTGTCCCTGTACCTTGTCCATTCCTTTTCCAATGACTGTAATTGACTACATTCAACTAACTGGTACCTTTCTGAGATCGCTGTTATGTACTTGTGCCTGATTTCCTTATCCTGAAGTTTCTCCACTCTTATCCTCCTACATATGGACCTGACTTCCTGCACTTTCGGCCTCGCAATCCCAATTTCACTGCAGATTAAATAATGATCAGTGTCATCAAAGAATCCCCTGAATACACGTGTGTCCCTCACAGCCTTCCTGAATTCCTGATCTGTTATTATATAGTCAATGACAGATCTGGTTCCCCTGCTTTCCCAAGTATACCGGTGAATGTTCTTATGTTTAAAAAAGGAGTTTGTGATTACTAAGCCCATACTGGCACAGAAATCCAAGAGTTGCTGCCCGTACCTGTTGGCCTCCATATCCTCTCCAAATTTACCCATAACCTTTTCATACCTTTCCGTTCGATTTCCAATCCTGGCGTTAAAATCACCCATGAGCAGAACACTGTCCTTGTCCTTTACTCTAACAACTACATCACTGAGTGCCCCATAAAAACTATCCATCTTATCTTGATCAGTCCCTTCACAATGCGAATATACTGACACAATCCTAATTTTCTTGCTAGACACTGTCAAATCTATCCATTTCAGTCGTTCGTTTACATACCTTATTGCAACTACGCTGGGTTCCATTTCTTTCCTGATGTAAAGCCCTACACCCCATTGTGCTATTCCTGCTTTGACTCCTGACAAGTAGACCTTGTATTCTCCCACTTCTTCTTCTTTCTCACCCCTTACCCGAATGTCACTAACAGCTAAAACGTCCAGCCCCATCTTACTTGCAGCCTCTGCCAGCTCTACCTTCTTCCAAGAGTAGCCCCCATTGATATTAATAGCTCCCCATCTCATTACCATTTGTTTGCCAAGTCGTATCTTAGGAGTCCCTGGTTTGTCAGTTAGAGGTGGGACTTCGACACCTCCAAAGGTCCGAGGCATTTTGCTCTGATTGTTGCCAGCATCATATTTAAAGTACCAGGGAAGCAGGTTGCTAGCCTTACTTGCCCCGAGTCCCATTGGGTTTTACCCCTAACGGCTGAGGGACTAACCAGTGGATTTGGTAGTCTTTGTCGTATGAGCACAAAGGTGACCACGACTCAGAATATGTCCGAGATGCCCAGCCTTATTCCAAAGTAACTGGTATCCCGACTGTCGGGACCACTTACTTGGCCACTCATACGTTGCCCGTGGTTCATGAACTAGGACATGACTACAGGAACCCACACCATGAACCATGCTTTAAAATTTTCAAATCGTTTCACTGAAGAACATATCAAGCAAGAGGGATAATATACATTATGTGATCAAAACATCCAGACACCCCAAACAAACCTACATTTTTCATATTAGGTGCATTGTGCAGCCACCTAGTGGCAGGTGCTCCATCTCAGCAACCTCAATAGTCATTAGACATCGTGAGACAGTAGAATGAGGCACTCCGCGAAATTCACGGATGTGGTCAGGTGATTGGGTGTCAGTTGTGTAATACGTCTGTACGCGAGAGTTTTTCACACTCCTAAACATCCCTAGGTCCACTGTTTCCGATGTGATAGTGAAGTGGGAACGTGAAGAGACACGTAAACCCAGGCCGACTTCATCTGTTGACTGACGGAGACTGCTCACAGTCAAAGAGGGTTGTAATGTGTAATAGGCAGAAATCTATCCAGACCGTCACACAGGAATTCCAAACTTCATCAGGCTTCACTGCAAGTACTATGACAGTTAGGGAGTAGGTGCAAAAAGTTGGATATCATGGTCGAGCAGCTGCTCATTGCCACACATCATGCCTGTAAATGTCACATGACACCTCACTTGGTGTAAGGAGCATAAAGATTGGACGACTGAACAGTGAAAAACGTCGTATGGAGTGACGAATCTCGGTACACAATGTGGCGATCCGATGGCAGGGTGTGGGTATGGCGAATGCCCAGTGAACGTCATCTGCCAGTGTGTGTAGTGCCAACAGTAAAATTCGGAGGTAGTGGTGTTATGGTGTGGTCGGGTTTTTCATGGGCTGCACCCCTTATTGTTTTTCGTGGCGTTATCACAGCACAGGCCTACATTGATGTTTTAAGCACCCTCTCTCTCCACACTGTTGAAAAGCAATTCGGGAATGGGAGTGCATCTTTCAACATGATCGAGCACCTGTTCATAATGCACAGCCTGTGGCGGAGTGGTTACACGACAATAACATCCCTGTAATGGACTGGCCTGCATGGAGTCCCGACCTAAATCCTACAGAACACCTTTTGGATGTTTTGAACGCTGACTTCGTGCCAGACTTCACCGACTGACATCGATACCTCTCCTCAGTGTAGCACTCCGTGAATAATGGGCTGCCATTCCCCAAGAAACCTTCTAGCGCCCAACTGAACATAAGCCTGCGTGAGTGGAAGCTGTCATCAAGGATAACAGAGGGCCAAACCCATATTAAATTCCAGCATTACCGATTGAGGGCGCCACAAACTTGTAAGTCATTTTCAGCTGGATGTCTGGACACTTTTGGTCACATAGTGTAACATTAATTGAAAAAAATTACATCCCAGTTTGACTTAAAGTGGGCTCTTAGGCTAATGTTATACAAAATCTGTCGAAACTAGTGTGTATCCAAGACGAAAGGGGACATTAACACGAGATCGGCTGATGAGAAATTTTTGCCCCATAGTAAAATTGTGACCTCTTCGAATTGTTGTAGAAAGTGGATGAGGGTTCATGAGCTTAATATTCTTTTCTCTTTCAGCCTAGTACACTTTGAAACGAAAGCTCGCTGTGAGTTGCTAAGTTTCGGAGAAAAAAACAATAAATCCCTAGTACTGCCGGTGTGGAATTTCTTGTCCCATTGAATAAATTAAGCGCTGTCGATTGTTACACATTGTTGGAAGTGTCTACTGAGTCTGTTGCAGCAGTGCCAGCATGAAACTGTAAGTGTGATGTCTTAGACGAATGTAACTTTGTATAATTAGAATAAACAACAGGCATTGCAAAGCTGTGCAGCGTGCCCCCCCCCCCCCCCCTCCTCCCGTCACACTCCCGTGCATGAACAGATGGTAGTTTGGTAAAGTAATGTCGAAGAACCTGAATCCGAAGGATTTCAGCTGATTATGTTTGTCATGCAAAGCAAATGTTGCATAATTCAGATAAAAGATCTTTCTCAGTAATTTCACTGTCAGTACATAGTTTGAAGCTCCTGAAGGAACGAAGTGGAAACTACTTCCCACTAGTAATGGAACTCCTGGGAGCAGTGGACAGCAAAACGCTCTCCGCGAGAGTCTGCAGGTCGTGCTCTAGTGATGCTGCCTCTGAATTACGGGGTCCCGGGATAGATTCCCGGCCGGGTTGGGAATTTTTCCTGCCCGGGGACTGGGTGTTTGTGTGGTCCTTGTCATCTCATCATCATCATCATTCGCGACAGTGGCTAGACCGGACTGTGTAAAAAATTGGATTGTGTAGAAATTGGGACTTTGTACAGGCGCTGATGACCGCGCAGTTGAGCGTCCCACATGCCAAACATCATCATCATCATCATCATCATCATCATCATCGTTCTCTGGGAGGATTCTGGGACTTTTGCGTGTGCGAAAAGGTGTGTCATCAGGGATTTTTCCCTACAGCCATTGGCATTTGTTTATTGACGAATCTAGTCAAATCAGACTGAAAAGTGCACCGAAACTTAGGCGCATTCAATATTGAGAACTAAACTCTGAACTCCGTCCAAACAGACCTAGGAAGGCCCAACGGTGCCGACCGGCCGCCGTGTCATCCTCAGAACCACAGGCGTCACTGGATGCGGATACGGAGGGTCATGTGGTCAGCACACCGCTCTCCAGGCCGTATGTCAGTTTACGAGACCGGAGCCGCTACTTCTCAGTCGAGTAGTTCCTCAGTTTGCCTCACAAAGGCTGAGTGCAGCCCGCTTGGCAACACTCCTCGGCAGACCGGATGGTCACCCATCCTAGTGCTAGCCCAGCACGACAGCGCTTAACTTCTGAGATCTGAAGGGAACCGGTGTTACCACTGCTGCAAGGCCGTTGTCATTACAATATTGAGAGGTGAAGAATTTTCATGACTTTGGAAGAACTTGTTTAGTTTCTTGCTGTTCTGTATTTCAGGGGTGCCACGGAATCCGAAGAAATAGATGTTGTACATCATCGGTCAGAAGCGGAGAACACAAGTTTTCAAACCGCCAAGTTACGGAATCGTTTCTTAGAAATCATGAGGAACTTCAGGTTCGATATGAGGGGCGACTAAGAGATGACAAGCATGCTCTCATCTCAAATCCATTACAGAAATTCGTAGCAAACTGACAGAGCGTGTAATTTGCGTCGACGAACAGTTGTGCCCGTCCGACTGTAAATGTTGGTTCACTAAGATCATGGCTTCCAAACCAGACAGTTTTCAGGAGAAGTACAGCATGGTTGTCGGTAGGGATACCAAATAGATGCTAAATGTTTTTCCATACCTCGGTTGGTAGGACATGTTTTGAGGCATCAAGGGATCACAAATTTAGCATTGGAGGGCAGCGTGGAGGGTAAAAATCGTAGAGGGAGACCAAGACATGAATACACTAAGCAGATTCAGAAGGATGTAGGTTGCAGTAGGTACTGGGAGATGAAGAAGCTTGCACAGGATAGAGTAGCAGGACTCAGTCTCAGGACTGAAGACCACAACAACAACAACACCTTGGTAAACGTGAAACTCCTCCTTGTGGTGAACATCTTAGCGACTCTGTAGTGATGCATCTTCAGGTCTATACCTAAATAAAGGAAGGAATATTGGGTTCAAATGGCTCTGAGCACTATGGGACTTAACTTCTCAGGCCATCAGTCCCCTAGAACTTACAACTACTTAAACCTAACTAACCTAAGGACATCACATACACACCCATGCCCGAGGCAGTATTCGAACCTGTGACCGTAGGGGTCGCGCGGTTCCAGACTGTAGCGCCTAGAACCGCTCGTCCACCCGCCCGGCGAAGGAATATTACCTGTCACAAATAGTTCATCTCACTTTCACTGATACAATAACTGAAAATGAACTGAACGCCCTTTCTTGCTACAGTGTACAAAATCATATGGGAAGTACCTGAATGCACGAAGAAAGCACTCAAGGACATACAAGGGATTGCTGCTCTCAAAAGCGACGATACATTCCTCAAGTGCATCGAGGAAGGTTATGAAAGAATGTAATAAATTTCATTTCCTTGCCTTCAAATGTAAAAGCTGGAAATGACCAAAGACAACGCCTGAGACAATGAAACAAAGTACAAAGTAGATGTTGTTGGCCAATTGGCTTGCAAGTACACGATGGAAACTGTCGGAAGGAGGTAGCCTGTCCATACATTTTATAATGTACCAGATTTAGCAGGCATAAATGCTCGGAGAGCATACAGGGTGAGGCACTAACTATTGCCACCTAGAATAACTCCGGGAGTATGATAGTGGGACAAACTTTGCATGAGACAACGGGGGCCATAATATGACGTTGGTTTTTTGTTGCTACGTGGGATCGCTTCAGAGATATGAAGGTCAACCTTTTTTTTTTAGTGAGATGCTATAGTTTAGTACTTATTTTTTGATAGCGGCTGTCGAGACGAATCCAGTGTTGTGTTACACTCAGTTTTTTGAAGGTGAACGATGGTCAGAAAGATGGCATGAACGTCCATTTACAGAAGGAGTTCGAACATTAAATATTTAATGCAGACTGTTAAATAGCCACAGTTTTGAATATAATGTTAATGTTTTCCCTGTTTGCTCCTTTTGTACTTATGTATTGTTCAGCCTTTTTACTTTATAAAATACAGTACCACCACACTCTCAAAGATTGCATTTACTGTATGTTCCCTCAAACTCCTCCGTTTTCCTGCATTTATTTATTTATGTTTATCTTATTGACATTGCTTAAGTTCCTTATGAATTCTGTAGTTACAATGATAATTTTTTCTTCTTTTAGTTTGTTTGTGTATCACTCTCCATGTTTTATACCTCCTGAAGTAGGCTTGTCAAGTACTAATTTCATTTTATTTCATTAGTTTTATTTATTAATAGAAACTGTTATGTAGACATGCTGTTCCTATTTTGTGTTAATGTGTCTCCTTTCTATCACATTTTTTTATATATTTACTGTTCAATTTTTTTAGGTTTTCATTGCATTATCACCACACTGTCAAAGATGTTACATACTGTATGTTTCAGCTTCAATCTAGACGTGTAACGTCTCTTCCAATGTTGTTTACAAACATTGTAACATATTTGGTGGCAATACTCAGTCAATGTCTGAAGATGTCCTCGTAAGCCGAAAACTGGTTAAAACAATAAAAGTAATACTGTAGAACAAAAGCGTTCTTGTTTATTTGTATAAAATATCATTTGGTACTAAAAGCTAGTCAATGTGACTGTACTTTCCTAAAAATATAAAATTTCATTATTGTATTACGAACAGTTTTCACGAATTTGCACATTTATGTTGATTATCAAAAAGCACGATAAAATGTACAGTTTGTATTTCATTACGTGAAAGTATTCGATAGTAAATTCTAAATGTCTTGCACGACTATTTCAACGTCATCCTGTCATGTCATGTCGGTCATGTCATCGCACGTGGTCTCGGCCGGCGGTCACAACCCCTTGGGTTGCGACATTCTCACTGCATGTGCACCAAATCAGCGAAACGTCGGGGAAGCCCCTGGCTCTGTTTTCGCGGTCGCTGAGATAACGACGCAGCTGGCCGCTGTCGCCGTTACGAAACCCAGCCGTGCACAGCTGATCTTCCTCGCAACAGCTTAGGAGGCTGGCGAGGGAATACAGGGGAGCATGTGAAAATACTCGTGTAGGGACGCTTGGAACTAACTCCCCCCAAACGGAAGCGCACGTGTTAGTTCCTGTGCGTGTCTGAGTACCATACCATCTCCTTTCATCTCACGAGTATAGTAGTTATTTCCGATATATGTTCAAAGTTGGTCCAGTCGCGATATCTGGAGGTTAAACCTCTGTTACACTATGTTTGCCAGTACCTTGCTGCTGAGTCACGTGTGTATTATGTGTAACTGACATTAACGCTTCATATGCCGTTTTGTTATTCTGAACTAAGACGTCCCTAAGGCTTAGTTTTCAACATATGTGTAGATTGCTGTGAAATAAATATGAATTCCTTCTGCTATTAATTCGAAGTTAACAACCTCTGCCACTATTTGATTACGAATTGACCTGGCCATCATCCGTACTTATATATGAGGGATATGTTTCTTTTGACAGTTGCATTGCACATACCTTCACCCAGATGGCAATCGTTTTTCAATTGGCATGCTCTAGAACAGGACTTTTCTTGTATTTAGCTCTCCCGATTTGCAGATACATTTCAATTGACGACCCAGGCAGGTTTACTTATTCACTTTCATATGATAGTTTTAATGAGTGTGTGATTGATCACCGTGACATATTACATTGGGAATGTTTGACGAAATCAAAAAAATTAAAACGTATTTTTTAAGTAGGCCATCGGAAGACCTGCAGACTGTGATAAAGTTTACCTACCAGTCGTGTTGCACTTAACAGAGCAGACACTTTTTTTAAAGTATAAAAGGCGCGCGGGGTAGCCGCGCGGACTAAGAGCGCATTGTCACGGTTCACGCAACACCCTCCGTCATCCCTCGGCCATGGGTGTGTGTGTTGTCAATAGCGTAAGTTAGTTTAAGTTATATTAAGTAGTGTGTAAGCCTAGGGACCGATGACCTCAGCAGTTTGGTCCCATAGGAACTTACCACAAATTTCCAAATAAAGTATCAAAGTCGAAAAATCTCACCCATCGGTTAATGGGGAACTAGGCAGCGCTACGACATGCCCTCTACCCAATAGGTCTTTAAGGTCCCTAGAGTCCTTACTTTCTTGATGAGTCTCAGCCATCTTCTAAGCGATCGATCTCAAATCCATTTCCCTCTGGGATCACTTAGTTACTTCTACATGTTTCATTCATCATAATTCCCTCTTCCCATGAGATACAGTGATCTAAACTATGTTCAGTCTCTGAAAAACACACAACACACACACACACAGTACTAGCATACATACACAAATTACTGCATCGAGCGAAAATAGCAGTCAAACAATTATGATTTCACTTCCTGTTTGAAATTAATTTTACGACTTATGATACTATACGTCATACCTGCTTTTGGTGCTATGTTCATTATTGTTGCTGTTGTTTTCAAAGTGTGATTGACTGTTGACAAAAAAATTTCACAACAGAGTAAGTGTACTTAGAAGCTCTTGTGTCGCTGCCGAAAATTTAAGAACTATCTACATACGGATCTAGAGCGGGCATCACATATACTACCACAACACGCTTCACCCCCGTAACTGTTTTGCCAGCTAGTCCCGTCCATTCGCTCTAAATGGCCATACCATAGCAACCTCTTCCTTTCAATAACTTCCTTCATGCCCATTTCCACTTCCATCATGTTTCTAAATTTTTCATTTATCATATGCTATAATCTTGAGACTCCAACCCTTCGTCCTCAGTGACCAATTTCCATGGCTTGTAATTGCGTCTTCTCTATGTTTCTTATTTCCCAAGCCTCTGACGGAGAACGTAATAATCTCAATTCCAAAAGGAAGGCAGGCGCTAACACGTAAGAGCATTACCAAGCTATTAGTCTAATATGACAAGCTGCAAAAATTTAATCATCTACAGAGCAGAGGGCGATTGGTGTAGGAACAGGAGAGGCAATGTTCACCCCACGCCCTGTTATATATTAAAGGAAGGTAAACGTACAACTATAGCATTTGCGGATATACGAAATCTTTTTGGCAGTGGTAATTGGGATACGCTTCATGCAGTTCTAAATTTATCGCGGATGAGAAGTTACATGCGCTGTGGTCAGAGGCGAGACTGCAGCTCTAAGAGCTGATTAACACGGAAGAGAAACAGTATTTGAGGAGTGAGACAGGGATTCCGCCTATTATCCATTTTCTTCCAAGTAAAGGGAAGTAAGGAGGAATCTGGAAAAGAAATTAACAGTCAGGGAAACAAATAAAAACATTAAAATTTGCCGACGATATTATAGGCCCGTCAGAGACTGGACGATTAATTGAACAGAAATGCTAGCGTGGTGACAAGATAACATGAATGAATGAAGAACGATTTAATTATGCGTGATTGAATTTACATTAAGAGCTGCTAGTGGAATTCGATTACGAAACGAGTTGCTGAATTGTAGAAGAGTTTTACAATTCGGGCTGCAAAATAAGTGACGACTGAAGAAGAACGTCCACAGTGTGTGTATCAAGAAAAGTGTTCCATAAACGAATAAATGGTGTGTAGCCTTATACTGAAGTCGAACGTAGATTGAATACGAAATATGCATAAAGAAAGTCGATGTTTTGAAATGTGCTGTTACAGAAGAATACTGAAGTGGCATCATGTAAAGATCGGATAAACAATGAATATGTAGGGAATCGAATGGGGAAGAAACGAAATATGTGGCCCAACTGAAAGAGGGTTAGGTTGCTATGGCATCGAGAACTAGTTAATTTGTTAATTAAAATAAATGTGTGAATCGGAAATGTAAACGGAGACGGAAGCTTGGCCGTAGTCAACCGTTTCAAATGGTTGTACGTTACGGTAGTTGTGTACAGGCGAGGATACCTGCATAGGGTACGCGGCCACGGAGAGTTCCATCAGGACAGTCTTCGATATGAAAGCGACGACAGTCAGCCCGACCGTCAAACTGTTACTCGTCATGAATGCAGCGTTGTCATATAACTGATGTTAGTTGTGCGGGCATACAGACATCAATCGTCAATGGTGGCAGAGATCGCTGTTTTGTGGCATTACGCTGTAAAATTCACCAAAATGCTAGAAACATCTAGAATGAAAGAGCAACCACGGCTTAGGAATTAACATGTGCCAACACTTTGCTTGTGGTTGGGTCTGAACCATGTAGCCTTAGGAAAGAGAAGTGTACAGGGACAAAATTCCGATTTGAGACTTGCTTACACTTGTTTCTCCCCTTTCATGTATCCATTATTTCTTCTGTTCATGAACTTGCTAAATTTTTGCCCCTTGTTTAGAAACATGCCTTACGTAATACCATCACCACTAGTGCGTGTTAATCAACTTGAAGCGCAGTGTAGTGCCTTTTAACGTGAAAGTACAAAGAAAGACTGTTTTTTAAACGTGGTGAGGTATTCCTCACAAACATACAGCTAGCAAGCGGTCAGTTCACTCATCAATAGCAAAATGCTGAACCTCGACACGTGGGTTTCTCAGACGGACATACTGAAACTGGCCGCAATCGGATGTTCTGGGAGGATCGACAACGGATAATAATAGAGAAGCTGCTTCAGATTCGGAAAATTTACAGACATTCCACGTGAAACGCTGTGAATAAAGGGGACAGAAATCCATCCATACCTACGTGTGTTATGTATGCTTAACATCTCCTCCTAGGTCACTAGTCTGGTTTCATCCAAAGTTCGTACATATGTCCCTCACTGTCAGCAACAATTGCTGTGGGGATAATAATCACCTACCTATCATAGTTCAGTAGACACGATGTTATAAACAATGATTAGCGATAAAAACTGCCGCATCATGCACGAAGTTTAAATTTATTACTTCTGTACTGCTAACTATATTCGCAACAAATATCGTAGACAATACTCACATGTGCCGCTAAACGCATTTACGAAACTGTGTCATGGCACCAGGCACCACACATAGTTCGGAACATACGACGTCATACGCGCTTAGATGCTAAAAAAACGTTCATTCTTTACGATTAAGACACTCCTACAGTCGATTCAGCAGGTTTAGGGGAAACTTTGATGAGAAACGCACACTATTTAAAAGTTGCACCAAATCCACAGTTTTGAAGACACCGCTATGAAATTTTGTACCATGCTTTATATGATATTAAGACAATTATTATTATGTTCCTTCGATTATACATCATTAATTTTTTTTGCAATTAGAAAAAATTGTTTGTCAAAAAATAATATATGTACTTTTTTATCAGGCATTATTCAAGAACTGCTACAAAATTTTCTCTCTTTAATGTTTTTGTATACGGTAAGCTTCTCTCTAGAGGTTTTGTGAATGTATCGAATATGTAAAATTTAATAATTTTTTATTTATAGTTCTGTAAGTATAATAGGAAATTAATTCATAATTCCAAGTAGTTTGCCTCATATCTCAGCTCACACCCAGAATTCCGGAAGCCACTCCCGGACAAACTTTACTGAGCTTACAGAAACACGTTTCTGAGAAAAACGTACATAAACTTTAAAAAACATAATTTTCAGGAAACGTAATTTAAGGTTCAATAGACCTTTTTTTTCTTGTCACATCTTCAGAACTCCTCAGTGTTCTCTTTCCCTTCAAGGCTTCTCTTCTGGTTTCTTCTTTCTACCTTCTCTTCTTTGCCAGGTCTTCAACTGACTTTTCAGTTCCAGAGAGGCACTGTAAATTTATTTTTCTCAAGACATCTTGTGTCAAATTTCCTACCTTAAAATCCATTCTGTTTCGTACATGATCGTTCCTACAAGAACTGCATCATAAATTGCAATTCGGACAACTGTAGCGGATGACAGTGTGGTTTTAAACTAGCTTTGGCGTATTAGTGAATTTAGAGAGTCATTTGAGTAGTTCTTGCCATGAACACACTATTTTAGAAGTTCCAGATCCTCCAGAAACCCGTACGTAGGCTTGACAACATCGAGGATAGAATTTGTAAGCCTCTTCTTGAGGATGTAGCTGTTGTGATGCCTCTGAACCTAAGATATTTACACCAGCTAATGTGACACAGATGATGAATGGGGTGTTAATCTGTTGACGTCACGTGGAGATATGTAGCCCATACCGCATTTATCGTGTTACTTACACTGGATTGGCTCTGTCTGATACCCTTGCCATAATACACTAGTGTCCATCGTCTTCTTTGCGAGTCTGTTGTGTCAACAAACGCCCTTTCCATCTTCCAACCTCTTGCCCTTCACATCACCGACAAGTGGCCTCAGTGTAGAGTCCAGTCCCTTGTGGATGCGTCCATTGCAGCGTTCTAGATGCATCCCGCGCACTATTGCTTGAAAGTAATCCACGGGAATCCTTGTTCTCCGAGCTAGTATTGAAGTGTTGCTTCAAAAATCTGGTGTGGCAAGTAGGTTTAGTCACGCATGGTAATCATTTTTCAGGCGCTTCAGATATAATTTCATCATTGAAACTTTGGGAACTTATTGCAAATGATCTACTAATAAATAAAAAATTAATTGAAAATTGACATTCTCGGTCAGTTTCATGAAGGAATACCCATACCGCCGGCGGCACTTTTGACAGCTTTGTACTGCGTGCGAAGCGCAAGCGGCTGTAGCGAAAATAATAGCCGTCTACAGGGGTATGAAGAGGCATTGTCATAGAGATGTCTGCAAGGTCACGTTGTAGACAGACGAGACAGCTGGACCCAGCACAAAGAAACTGTCAGGGATAGTGTGCTCATACATTTGTGCATTAAGCATGTTTCTTTTCTACAAGTGTTTCATACCTGCACAGCTGTATTCACGGACATAAGGACATTATCGTATAGATCTTATAATTAAAGTTTCGCCTAGACATTTAAGTCTCAACTTTATCTACGATGATGTTGGAAGCTGCAGATATGAATTAAAATCTGTGCAGCGGCCGGGACTCGAACCTCGGTCTTCTTGCTTACTAGACAGAAATGCTGACCATTACACAACCGCAGCACCATGGTCAGCGTTTCTGCCTAGGAAGCAAGAAGACCCATGTTCGAGTCCCAGCCGCTGCACAGATTTTAATTCATATCTGCAGCTTCCAACATTATCGAAGATAAAGATGATACTTAAATGTCTCGGGGAAACTTTAATTATAAGATCTATACGATTACAAGTAGTACAGGACTTTCCCATTACGTCCAACACTGGATTGCTGTTTCAATGTCGGGGAGCCCTGGTAATAGTGGCAATGTATGGGGAAAATAAGCTTGAGATATGAATTGAAAATTGTGTTGGGGAGGGCAGTCGGACTAGTTCGTGCATGAATGTTGATTACAGTGGTGCGGTGTGGTAATGGTCAGCTTTTGCGCGTAGTAACCTAGAACACCTGAGTTCGGGTTTTGGCTGTGACACAAATTTTAATTCATATCTGTAGCTTCCAATATTATCGTATATGGAAATGAAATTTTTCGATATTGCGCTAGAAACGTGTCTTATTTTTTGTGCTCGTTTCTGATACAAAATACTCGGGCAATGCCAGTTCTAACAGGTAGTACCAAATTTTTATACACTGGTGGTCAAAACATTATGACCAGCTGTTTAAGTTCCTGTGACTTCACCTTTGGAGCTCAGTACAGTATCAGTTGTGGGACTTCACAAGTCCGCAGTAGGAATCCGGAGGTACGAGGTCCAGATGTCAACGCAAAAGCCACCCGATTCTCGTAAATTACTCAAAGCCGTTTCGTTGGCGTCGATCTGGCGCGCCATAGTGTTCCAGATGAGTTTTATTCGGTTCAGACCAGGCGAATTTGGTGGTAAAATCATCGACATGTGTTTACTATTGTGCTCCAAAATCCACTGTATCACGATTCTGGCCTTGTGCACAGTTATCCAGCTGGAAGATGCCACGGCCTTGGCGAAGGCGTCCAACTATAAGGAATGCAGCTAGCCTGCTAGGGCGTGCACATTGTCCAGAGCTGTCGTGCGTTCGCATTCTATCACTGGACTGGTCCATGGGAGTCCAGGTAAATGTCCTCCCACCATTTTGGGTCCGTTGAGCGTTGAATGTTTCTGTCAACCGTTTGCCTGTACGACGGCCGCCAGGTATGGGATGAAACTCCATTCCCCAATCAGGCGACTCGTTGCCACTGATTCACCGTCCACTTTCCGTGATCCCGCGTGAACTGCAAACGTAATTGGTGATGTCGTCGAGTGGACGTGAGGACATCCGATCTCCGCTGCGGAATCCCCGTTCAGCAACGAGCGTTGAACGGTGTGCTCCGATACATCTGTGGCAGCACCGACGTTGTACTCGTCAGATTTGTCACAGGTCGCAGCAAATCCTGATTTACGGATCTAGCAAGCTTCGAGCACTAAGTTGCGCGAAGAGGCGTGGGCGTCCAACGCCTTGTCGCCTCCTCTGGTTCCATCGACCTTCGGCCACGTTGAATCAGTTCCCAGGGCAGAGGCACGCGGCCAGCTGAGCAGCGCCGCCGCTCCCTTACGCACGTTCCCAGACCCAACACTCGTAACTGGCGCCCACCCAAAGTCGCTTGAGCATCGGCGCCCTGTACCGTCGTCGCAGGCATTCTCCAATCGCCTCTGCTGCACTTTACATTCACAACCGCGCCATACGCTAGCATCACCACCAGGCAGCGTTCAGGCTCGCACTGAGCAGTGGCCACAAGCGTGTTTTTGATACTTCCGTAATCTTGTGTGCAAGATTATGAGACAGGCGAAATACCCTCACACTTCAACAACAACATAATAATCCCAATTCCAAAGAATGCAGGTGTTGACAGATATGAAAATTAACGAAATATCAGTTTAATAAGTCGTGATGTAGAGGCTTATCTCACTAGGGGTAAGATAGATACTGCCTACAGGAAAATTAAAGAGACCTTTGGAGAAAAGAGACCCACTTGTATGAATATCAAGAGCTCAGATGGAAACCCAGTTGTAAGCAAAGAAGGGAAAGCAGATAGGTGGAAGGAGTAGGTCTATACAAGGGCGATGTACTTGAGGACAATATTATGGAAATGGAAGAGGATGTAGATGAAGATGAAATGGGAGATATGATACTGCGTGAAGAGTTTGACAGAGCACTGAAAGACCTGAGTCGAAACAAGGCCCCGGGAGTAGACAACATTCCATTGGAACTACTGACATGAAAGGGAAGCAGTGGTTGGGAAGGGAGTGAGACAGGGTTATAGCCTCTCCCCGATGTTATTCAATCTGTATATTGAGCAAGCAGTAAACGAAACAAAAGAAAATTTCGGAGTAGGTATTAAAGTCCATGGAGAAGAAATAAAAACGTTGAGGTTCGCTGATGACATTGTAATTCTGTCAGAGACAGCAAAGGACTTGGAAGAGCAGTTGAACGGAATGGATTGTGTCTTGAAAGGAGGATATAAGATGAACATCAACAAAAGCAAAACGAGGATAATGGAATGTAGTCGAATTAAGTCGGGTGATGCTGAGGGAGAGAAATTTGTTAACATCGAGTATAGATTTAAATGTCAGGAAGTCGTTTCTGAAAGTATTTGTATGGAGTGTAGCCATGTATGGTAGTGAAACATGGACGATAAATAGTTTGGACAAAAAGAGAATAGAAGGTTTCGAAATGTGGTGCTACAGAAGAATGCTGAAGATTAGATGGGTAGACCACATAACTAATGAGGAGGTATTGAATAGAATCGGGGAGGAGAGAAGTTTGTCGCACAACTTGACAAGAAGAAGGGACCGGTTGGTAGGACATGTTCTGAGGCATCAAGGGGTTACAAATTTAGCGTTGGAGGGCAGCGTGGAGGGTAAAAATCGTAGAGAGAGAACAAGATGAATACACTAAGCAGATTCAGAAGGATGTAGGTTGCAGAAAGTACTGGGAGATGAAGAAGCTTGCACAGGATGGAGTAGCATGGAGAGCTGCATCAAACCAGTCTCCGGGCTGAAGAACACAACAACAACATCAGGAATCCGGTAAAACATGAAATCTCCGATATCGCTGCGGTCAGAAACGATACTGCAAGATCGGGACCGACGACGACTGTAGAGAAACGTTGAACGTGACAGCATTTCAACCCTGACCCAAATTGCTGCAGATTTCAATGCTGAGCCATTAGCCAGTGTCAGCATGCGAACCATTCAATAAAACTACATCGATATGGCCTATCGGGGACAAAGGCCTGTGGTGTCACCGCCAGACACCACACTTGCTAGGTGGTAGCTTAAATCGGCCGCGGTCCAATTAGTACGAGGGCAGTTCAATAAGTAATGCAACACATTTTTTTCTCGGCCAATTTTGGTTGAAAAAACCGGAAATTTCTTGTGGAATATTTTCAAACATTCCCGCTTCGTCTCGTATAGTTTCATTGACTTCCGACAGGTGGCAGCGCTGTACGGAGCTGTTAAAATGGCGTCTGTAACGGATGTGCGTTGCAAACAACGGGCAGTGATCGAGTTTCTTTTGTTGGAAAACCAGGGCATCTCAGATATTCATAGGCGCTTGTAGAATGTCTACGGTGATCTGGCAGTGGACAAAAGCACGGTGAGTCGTTGGGCAAAGCGTGTATCATCATCGTCGCAAGGTCAAGCAAGACTGTCTGATCTCCCGCGTGCGGGCCGGCCATGCACAGCTGTGACTCCTGCAATGGCGGAGCGTGCGAACACACTCGTTCGAGATGATCGACGGATCATCATCAAACAACTGAGTGCTCAACTTGACATCTCTGTTGGTAGTGCTGTCACAATTGTTCACCAGTTGGGATATTCAAAGGTTTGTTCCCGCTGGGTCCCTCGTTGTCTAACCGAACACCATAAAGAGCAAAGGAGAACCATCTGTGCGGAATTTCTTGCTCGTCATGTGGCTGAGGGTGACAATTTCTTGTCAAAGATTGTTACAGGTGATGAAACATGGGTTCATCACTTCGAACCTGAAACAAAACGGCAATCAATGGAGTGGCGCCACACCCACTCCCCTACCAAGAAAAAGTTTAATGCCATACCCTCAGCTGGTAAAGTCATGGTTACAGTCTTCTGGGACGCTGAAGGGGTTATTCTGTTCGATGTCCTTCCCCATGGTCAAACGATCAACTCTGAAGTGTATTGTGCTACTCTTCAGAAATGGAAGAAACGACTTCAGCGTGTTCGTAGGCACAAAAATCTGAACGAACTTCTCCTTCTTCATGACAACGCAAGACCTCGCACCCTAGAGGAGCTCACAAAACTTCAGTGGACTGTTCTTCCTCATGCACCCTACAGCCCCGATCTCGCACCGTCGGATTTCCACATGTTTGGCCCAATGAAGGACGCAATCCGTGGGAGGCACTACGCGGATGATGAAGAAGTTATTGATGCAGTACGACGTTGGCTCCGACATCGACCAGTGGAATGGTACCGTGCAGGCATACAGGCCCTCATTTCAAGGTGGCGTAAGGCCGTAGCATTGAATGGAGATTACGTTGAAAAATAGTGTTGTGTAGCTAAAAGATTGGGGAATAACCTGGTGTATTTCAATTCTCAATAAAACAACCCCTGATTCAGAAAAAAAATGTGTTGCATTACTTATTGAACTGCCCTCGTACATGTCGGACCCGCGTGTCGCCACTGTGTGATCGCAGACCGAGCGCCACCACAAGGCAGGTCTCGGGATACGGAATAGCACTCGCCCAGTTGTACGACGACTTTGCTAGCGACTACACTGACGAAGCCTTTCTCTCATTTGCCGAGAGACAGTTAGAATAGCCTTCAGCTAAGTCCATGGCTACGACCTAGCAAGGCGCCATTAGCCTTACATAGTTTGATAGTTATCGTATGAAATGTCTCATCAAGAACGATGTATACAACAAGGATTAAAAGTTAAGTATTCGAGGAGCTGCAAATTTTTCTTATTAGCATTCACTACTTATCCTGTTCCAGAATTCACGCCCGTCTGCGTTAGATAGCGTGCATTTCGGCCTCCTCTATCTACAAGGTGTTGGCACATTTGCCAACACATCAAGGCCCATTCGTGTACCCTTGAGCGCGGGTGCAGATCGAAGCGCCTAGAACCGCTCGGCCACCACGGCCGGCGTCCTGGTAGATGGAGAAGCTTGCACAGGATAGAGCAGCATGAAGAGCTGCAGCAAACCAGTCTCAGGACTGAAGACCACAACAACAACAACAAGTCGTGATTGCAAAATACTAACGCGAATTCTCTACAGAAGAATGGAAAAACTGGTAGAAGCTGATCTGAGGGAAGATCACTTTGGATTACGGAGAATGAAGGATCACAAGAGGCAATACTGACCATAAGAAGGAAAGGCAGACCTACATTTATAGCATTTCTAGGAATAGAGAAAGCTTTTGACAATGTTGACTCGAATACTCTCTTTGAAATTCTGAAAGCAGCAGGGGTAAAATACAGGGAGCGAAAAGCCATTTACAACTTGTACAGAATCCAGACGGCAGTAATAAGAGTTGAGGGACGCGAAAAGGAAGCACTGGTTGAGAAGGGAGAGAGACATAGTAGTAGCCTATCCCCGACGTTATTTAGTCTGTGCATCGAACAAGTAGTTAATAAAAGCAAAGAAGAATTTGTTGAAGGAACTAAAGTTCAGAGAAAAGAAATAAAAACTTCGAGGTTTGCTGATGACATTGCAATTCTGTCGGAGACAGCAAAGAAGTGGAAGAGCAGTTGAACGGAATGGACAGTGTCTCGAAACGTGAGTATAAGATGAACATCAGCAAAAGCAAAACAAGGATAATGGAATGTAGTCGAATTAAATCTCGTGACGCTACGGGATTCCGATTGGGATACGGGACACTTAAAGTAGGAGATGAGTTTTGCTATTTGGGCAGCAAAATAACTGATGATAGCCCAAGTCGAGAGGATATAAAATGTAGACTGGTAATGGCAAGAAAAGCATTTCTGAGCAAGAAAAATTTCTGAACGTCGAATATAAATATAGTGTTAAGGAGTCTTTTTTGAAAGTATTAGTCAGGAGTGTTGCCATGTGTGGAAGTGAAACATGGCCGATAAACAGTTTAGACAAAAAGAGTATAGAATGTTTCAACATGTGGTGGTTCAGAAGTATGGTGAAGATTAGATGGGTAGACCACGTAACTAACGCATAAGTCCTGAATGTAAATGGGGGGACAAAAAATTTATGGCACAACCTGACCAGAAGAGGGTATCAGTTGATGGGACACATTCTGAGACATCATCACTTTAGTGCTGGAGGAAAGCGTTGGCGGTAAAAATCGTAGAGGGAGACCGAGAGATGAATACAGCAAGCAGATTCAGAAGGGTGTAGGTTGCAGCGGTTATCTGTGGATAAATAGACTCGCACAGCAGGGTGTAGCGTGGAGAGCTGCATCAAACTAGCCTTCGGAATAAAGGCCACAACAACAACAACAACAACAACCGAAGTGGTGTGCATCATCGTTGTATTTCGTCAAAGCATTTCCTCGTAATTTCATTCAGCTGCTGAACTTGGCATTTGAAAACATTCACATTTAAAAAAAATATTCTTTTAGCTTTGTATAAAAGTTCAAAAGCTTAATCGTTAGCTGATAGTCTTTAGTGGATGGCATGGTCTAATGACAGTCCCGTACCTGATTAACGACACGAGAAAAGAAACGGGATACATTCGTAGGAAGGTCTACTTTCTTTAGACGTTAGTGAGGAAATAGAAAAACTCTGTTAATCTGGCCAAAAGGTCTCTTTATAACGGTGATATCTTGTTAGTGGAAAATAACTAGCTAGGCATCAGAAGCGTCGTTACTGCTAATTATGAAAGATCTGACAAATAGAAGTTGCTGAGTAGGAGAGATAAACTCGCCTCGTGAGGCACATAAGAACTCATGCCACGCACATATATATATCACGCGTCCAGAAGCAAGGTCAGTCGCCCTTCCTGCCTCAACTTGCGCGCCATGGCTGCTGAAGGTACTAACATGTGTCACATAGTAGAAGGCTTCACTTAAAAGTAGCTAACAGCTTTTGAAATTTGCATTTAGAAGAGGTAGGTAGAGCAACTGCTGCTTAGTATTTTCCGATCTAACGTGTGAAATAAAGACCCTTGAAGTCGAATTTGCAATTATTCAGCATTCAAACACTCGCAGATAAAAATCTACGTCAAGATCGCCAATTTTCTTTACTGATTACCGGTTTGGGCTAATTTATTTATTTATTTATTTACACAATAAGATCCGTAGGACCAAATTGAAGAGCAAATCTCCAAGGTCATGGAATTACAGCATAAAAGAAATAACAGATAAAAATAAATGTTTATGAACCCGAAAAAAGTCAATCCATAAGTTTAAGTAAACGCAATCAACAATGCAATAAGAATCAGCTTAATTTTTCAAGGAAGTCCTCGACAGGATAGAAGGAGTGACCCATGAGGAAACTCTTCAGTTTCGATTTGAAAGCGCGTGAATTACTGGTAAGGATTTTGGATGCGAGTGGCAGATTATTGAAAATGGACGCAGCAGTATACTGCACACCTTTTTACTCAAGAGTTAAGGAAATACGATCCAAATGCAGGTTTGATTTCTGCCGAGTATTAACAGAGTGAAAGCTGCTTATTCTTGGGAATAAGTTAATATTGTTAACAAGAAATGACAGTAAGGAATATATATATTGAGAGGCCAATGTCAAAATACCCACACACCTGGTCAGGGTTCGACAAGAGGTTCGTGAACTTACACCACTTACTGCCTAAACAGCCCGTTTCTGAGTCAAAAATATCCTTTTAGAATGGGAAGAGTTACCCCAAAAAATAATGCCATACGACATAAGCGAATGAAAATAAGCAAACTAGAGTAATTTTCGTGTCGAACGATCACTCACTTCTGATACCGTTCGAATGGTAAAAATGGCAGTATTAAGTCTTTGAACAAGATCCTGAACGTGGGCTTTCCATGACAGTTTACTATCTATCTGAACACCTGGAAATTTGAACTGTTCAGTTTCACTAATCATATGCCTGTTCTGTGAAATTAAAACGTCGGATTTTGCTGAATTGTGTGTTAGAAACTGAGTCTACCTGTGATTCAGCGTTAGTTAATTTCTACAAGCCATGAACTTAGGTCATGCGCTGCACTATTTGAAACCGAGCCAATGTTGTACACAAGATCTTTTAATACCGAGCTAGTGTCATCAGCAGACAGGAATATTTTAGAGTTACTCGTAATACTAGAGGGCGAATTATTTATATAAATAAGGATCAGGAGTGGCCCCAACACTGATCCTTGGGGCACCGCCCACTTGACAGTACCCCACTCAGATCCCATATCACAGCTGTTATCAACATTGTGAATAATGAACTTTTGCTGCCTGTTGCTAAAGTAAGAGGTGAACTAATTGTGAGCTACTCCCTGTATTCTGTAATGATCCATCTTCCGAATCAATATTTTGTGATCAACACAATGAAATGCCCTAGTTAAATCAAAAAAATGTCAAGTGCTCGAAACCTTTTGTTTAGCCCATCCAGTACCTCACAGAGAAAAGAGAATATAGCATTTACAGTTGTTAAACGACTTCTAAAGCCGAACTGTACATTTGATAGCAAATCGTGTAATATGAAATGATCAATTATCCTTACATACACAGCCTTTTCAATAACTTTTGCAAACACTGATGGCATAGAAATAGGTGTAAAATTATCTACATTATCCCTTTCTCCCGTTTTATAAAGCGGCTTTACTACTGAGTACTTTAATTGCTCAGGAAACTGACCATTACTAAAGGAAAAATTACAAATATGGTTAAATACAGGGCTAACATGTGCAGCACAGTACTTTAATATTCTGCTACACCCTCCATCATAACCATGAATCCTTAGTCTTTAGTGATTTAATTATTGACTCAATTTCCTCTTGTCTGTATCGCAGAGGAGTATTTCAGACGTCTCGGAAATGCATTTTCCAAGAAAGTCATATGATTCCCTATAGAAACTAAATTTTTATTTAATTCACCAGCAATGCTCATAAAATGATTGTGAAATACTGTACATATATCTGATCTATCAGTAACAGAAGTATTTTTACTATGAACTGATTTTATATCGTCAGCCTTGTGCTGCTGACCAGACACTTCCTTCACAACTGACCATATGGTTTTAATTTTTCCCTGTGAATTAGCTATTCCATTTGCATTCCACATACTCTTTGCCTTTCTAATAGCATTTTTAAGTACCTTGCAATACTGTTTGTAATGGGCTACTGTAGCTTGATTGTGACTACTCATAACATTTTGATGTAGTTCCCGCTTTGTTCTACGAGATATCCTTATCCCACTAGTCAGCCACACAGGCTTTCCATTACTGATAGTACCCCGTTTAGAGCGTTGTAATGGAAAGTAACTCTCAAAGAGCATGAGAAATGTGTTAATAAAAGCATTGTATTTATCATCTATGTTATTAGCACTATAAACATCCTGTCACTCTCGTTCCTTGACAAGGTTTAAAAACTTTGTATTGCTGTTGGATTAACTTTCCTACATAGTTTTTAATTAAATATGACATTGGTTTGAATACAAAAGCCTTTTAGTGTTAAAATTTGTGCATCGTCGTCTGAAAGGACATTCACACTTTTACTAACAGAATGCCCATCTAGTAATGAAGAATGAATAAAAATATTGTCTACAGCTGTGCTACTGTTCCCCTCCACCCTAGTTGGAAAAAAACACAGTCTGAATCAGATCATATCAATTTAGGAGAGCCTTTTTCTTGCACCATCATATACTAAATTAATATTGAAGTCATCACATACAATCCGGCCGCCGTGGCCGAGTGGTTCTAGGCGCTTCAGTCCGGAACCGCGCGAAACCTGCAGGTTCGAATCCTGACTCGGGCATGGATGTGTGTGATGTCCTTAAGTTAGTTAGGTTTAAGGAGTTCGACGTTCTAGGGGACTAATGACCCTAGTCCCATAGTGCTCAGAGCCATTTGAACCATTTTTTCACCACATACAACTAACTCCTGGTACTTCCTAGAAAAGGAATCAAGAACCCTCTCTAGCTCGAGCAGAAATGCTCTGAAGTGGGAGTTAGGGGACCTATAATCAACAACAATTTGAAGTTTAGTTTCACTAAATTCAGCTGTCCCTGCACAACATGACCTAACTTCATGGCTTGTAGAAATTAACTAACCCTGAATCACAGGTAGACTCAGTTTTACAGTTTCTAACACACAATTCAGCAAAACCCGACATTTTAATTTCACAGAACAGGCATATGATTAGTGAAACTGAACATAAGCAGTTCACTAACTTTATCTCTAGTACATCTTATATTTTGATGAAATATGCTAATTCCGTCTCTACTTGGAAATATTACATTCTCGGAAGTTGAACCCTTAGTTAGAGGGACTTCCTTTAGCAGGTATACCTATCAGCTGACTTCAATCTAAAAACGGTGCAGCTCTAACACCAACTACTACAGGAATTTTTCCATGAGTGATCCCACCACCACTACCACCACCACCCACTACACTGTTATCTATAAGCTTAGCCAGCCCCCCCTTCCCATACCTATTGAGGTGCAGGCCCTGCCTAGTGAAACCTGATCTACTAACAGACCCAACTGCCACCGCTGAGGTGCGACCCATGCCCTCTGCCATCAGCGCCCTCCCCAGCCCCATGTTAACGCCCCTAACAGCCGCATTAAGGTGAGGCTGCTCATGAAGCTTAAACAGTTGCACGAAATGCACATTAGTGCCACCAGTTTGAGTAGCTACCTTCACCAGGTCACAGCCGACATCACATTCCCCGTCCCTATCAAGCTTGTTCCCTGCTCCACCCACTATCTCTACCTGATCATCCTTCGTAAAGTTCCTACATAACTCCCCTACACTGTCATTCACTTGAGCCAACCCTACACTAGGCTTCACTATGCTGGTGACCTGGTACTCACTTCCCAACACTTCCTGCAACTGGTGGCCCACACCTCTACCGTGAGAAGTACCTAGCTACAACTAACCTAGGCCTCCTAATTGCTGAGGACTGCTGCATGTTCCCTACATCTACAGCTACACGAGGCTTCTCTCCACTCAACTCTGACAGTTGGTCAAATCTATTGCATACACGCTGCCTTCTTGCCAACTGCCGGTTACCGAGCAATCTGCAGGTCAGTCTCAAATAGCATTCAGTGTATGAGATTCATTACATTCGAAGTACGTTTCAGAGCTAAGTCGCACTAGTTGGATAAAAAGTCCTACAGTGAAAATCGTAGTTCATTATGCAAACTGACAACGTCAATCACTAATCAGTATTATAGGTTTGCATTAAGCACAGTTTCTGGAGCATCCATTGTAAGTGAATAGAAGCGGAGTGATAAATAATTTTCGTTAAAGGTAAATCATTATACACGTATTTGATCTCAGGCTCTTCGATATCTAGTAAAACCGGACAAATTTTGATCATTGTGTCTAACACAGAAATCACATCGACAAGTGTTTTGCAAACGACGTTGTTGTTGCTGTTGTTGTTGTTGTTGTGACTGCTGTTCTTGAGTGGAAAGGACTCGACAGCCTGACAATTAACGCCTAGCATTCTAAATAACGAACCAAATTTAAAGAAAAACACAACATCAAAAATAAATTAACGAAATACTTAAAAATCAAAAGTTTGGACTATAATTCACAACTAAAACAATATTCTGCAACGTAATAGGTTTACTACAGTGCTTGGCTGTCAGAGGCAGCTGGAGAAGTGCTCCTGCAAACACCCAGTGGCTCGCCAGACCGGTGTCTACCAAACAACTACACTACTGGTCATTAAAATTGCTACACCACGAGGATGACGTACTACAGACTTGGAATTTAACCGACAGGAAGAAGATGCTGTGATATGCAAATGATTAGCTTTTCACACTATTCACACAAGGTTGGCGCCGGTGGCGACACCTACAACGTGCTGGCATGAGGAAAGTTTCCAACCGATTTCTCAAACACAAACAGCACTTGACCGGCGTTGCCTGGTGAACCGTTGTTGTGATGCCTCGCGTAGCCTATCGCCATTGCGGTTTATCGTATCGCGACATTACTGCTCGCGTTGGTCGAGATCCAATGATTGTTAGCAGAATATGGAATCGGTGGGTTCAAGAGGATAATACGGAACGCTTGCTGGATCCCAACGACCTTGTATCACTAGCAATCGAGATGACAGGCATCCACATGGCTGTAACGGATCGTGCAGCCACGTCTTTATTCCTGAGTGAACAGATGGGGACGTTTGAAAGACAACAACCATCTGCACGAACAGTTCGACGACGTTTGCAGCAGCATGGACTATCATCTCGGAGACAATGGCTGCGGTTACCCTTGACGCTGCATCACAGACAGGAGCACCTGCGATGGTGTACTCGACGACGAACCTGGGAGCACGAATGGCAAACCGTCATTTTTTCGGACGAATCCAGATTCTGTTTACAGCATCATGACGGTCCGTGTTTGGCGACATCGCGGTAAACGCACTTTGGAAGCGTGTATTCGTCATCGCCATACTGGCGTGTAACCCGGCGTGATGGTATGGGGTGCCATCGGTCACACGTCTCGGTCATCTCTTGTTCGCATTGACGGCACTTTGAACAGTGAACGTTACATTTGAGATGTGTTACGCACCGTGGCTCTACCCTTCATTCGATCCTTGCGAAACGCTACATTTCAGCAGGATAATGCACGACCGCATGTTGCAGGTCCTGTACGGTCCTTTCGAGGTACAGAAAATGTTCGACTGCTGCCCTGGCCAGCACATTCTCCAGATCTCTCACCAATTGAAAACGTCTGCTCAATGGTGGCCGGGCAACTGGCTCGTCACAATACGCCAGTCACTACTCTTGATGAACAGTGGTATCGTGTTGAAGCTGCATGGGCAGCTGTACCAGTACACGCCATCCAAGCTGTGTTTGACTCAATGCCCAGGCGTATCAAGGCCGTTATTATGGCCAGAGGTGGTTGTTCTGGGTACTGATTTCTCAGGATCTATGCACTCAAATAACGTGAAAATGTAATCACTTGTCAGTTCTGGTATAAAATAGTTGTCCAAAGGAATACCCATTTATCATCTGCATTTCTTCTTTGTGTAGCAATTTTAATGGCCAGTAGTGTAGTTTGCCCTCCTGAGTGTAAACATGAAGCCCGTTTCGCACATACGACGTAGAGGTAGCACCGTGAAAATTAAAAGTTTCTAGTATTTTCATACTGTAAGCTCCTTCTCAGATTATTCACCTGTCATAAGTATCACGCTTGGGATCGCATCGCTCCTTTTGTCGGCAATCCACTTAATGTTGTGCAACAAAAGGCAGTTCCCTGAATCACACTGAGTAGCTAGTGCTGGTATTGTTCATGTTTACTTTACCATACATGGAGAAAATTTCAGAAGCACATTTCCTGACAGCTATATTTACATTAAACAGTATTAAATTTTATTTTAACGTATTTGGTGTCCGATTTACTTCTGCCATAATGAGTTACAGCTGGATTTCCGCCGAGATTGCAAGCAGAAATGTGTAGCCTCAATAAGTATATCTATATCTACATTGCGTAAGACTAGTGACTCCGGGCACAGAGGGCCGAAAGTTGCGTGAGAAATTATGCAGTTGAATGCATAAATTCGTAAGCTTTCTTTTTTGTTTTCTGCAATGTTTCCATTTTGTGGAATACTTGTGGCACCTAGCATGAATATTGTCTGTATATACTCTCGCGGAATTTTAAAAGTAAGCTTCCCTTCTATGTGTAGCGTCTCTCTTTTACTGTTGGTACTGTGGTTTTGACGAGTGTGTCAGTAACGCACTCTCGCGCCTGCTACACGCACTCGCAACGAGCGTTGAGAATGGCTGTGACGTGGGATCTGAGTGGGGTGCAACCAAATGCGGGATGCCCCAGGGATCAGTGTTGGGGCCACTCCTGTTCCTTATTTATATAAATGACAAATCCTCTAGTATTACCGCTAACTCTAAAATATTTCTGTTTACTGGTGACACTAGATCGGTAGTAGAGGAGGTTGTGTGCAACATTGGCTCGGTTTCAAATAGTGCAGTCCATGACCTAAGTTCATGGCTTGTAGAAAATAAACTAACGCTAAATCAGAGTAACACTTAGTTTTTACAGTTTCTAACACACAAGTCAGCAAAACCCGAGGTTTTAATTGCACAGAACGGGCATATGAATAGTAAAACTGAAAAGTATAAATTTCTCAGTGTTCAGATAGATAGCAAACTGTTGTGGAAAGACCACCTTCAATATCTTGTTCAATGACTTAATTTTTTTTAAATTTTTACTATTCGATCGGTATCTGAAGTAAGTGATAGTTCGACAGGAAAATTAGCCTACTTCGCTTTTTCTCATTCGCTTATATCGTATGGTACTATATTTTGGGGTAACTTTCCCCATTCTAAAAGGATATTTTTGGTTCAGAAACGGGCGATTCCGGCAGTTAGCGGTGTAAGTTCACGAATCTCTTGTCGATCCCTGTTCATGAGTCTGCATATTTTGACACTGGCCTCTCAATATATATATATATATATATATATATATATATATATATATATATATATATATATATATATATATATTCCTTACTGTCATTTCTTGTTAACAATATTAAATTATTCCCTAGAACAAGCAGGTTTCAATCAGTTTATGCTCAGCAGAAATCAAACCTGCATTGGGATCGGACTTCCTTAACTTTTGCAGAAAAGTGTGCAGTATACTGCTGCATCGATTTTCAATAAGCTACCCCTCGAATTCAAAAATCTTAGCAGCAATGCACATGTTTTTAAATCGAAACTGAGAAGCTTCTTCATGGGTCACTCCTTCTATTCTGTCGAGGAGTTCCTTGAAAAATTAAGCTGATTCTTGTTGTATTTTTGATTGCCTTTACTTAAACTTATGGCCTGAATTTTTCGGGTTCATAAACATTTTCTTTTGATCTACTCTTATCTTGTCATTTCATGTACCGACATGTTCCATGACCTTGGAGCTTTGGTCGTCAATTTGGTCCTGCGGAACTTGTCGTGTAAATAAAAAAAATTAACACATCCTTCCTACACCCTCTTCGAACAAATTTTTTACTGGCCACTTCTTTCGTGGGTGAATTTTGTTTTATTTCTTCATGAATCTTCCAAAGAATCTTAGCACGATATTTGCTTTTGCTGCATCTACGTGACTGGCCAGTAGAATTAAAGCACCGGGATGGACAGCAAATAACGAAATTTTTCTCATCGTGTACGCAGAGTGGGAAAAATACAGGAGTAAAGTTGTGGGCGATCTGAAGGTGTACAGGGTACCGTATTTAGCAGGACAATGTGCTACCTCTGTCAGCAGCAGAGGCTTCAGTGTGGTTCGATTTGAGTGGAACTGAACTTGGATGAGAGATAAGGGAGCTTCACTCCTTATGTGGTTTACAGAATTACAGTTTACAAGTACATATTTGAAACTGGTATGCAGTTTACAGAATTACAGTTTACGAGTACACTATGTGATCAAAAATATCCGGACAACCCCAAAAACATACGTTTTTCTTATTACGTGCATTGTGCTGCCACCTACTGACAGGTACTCCACATCAGTGACCTCAGTAGTCATTAGAGATCGTGAGAGAGCAGAATGGGGCCCTCCGGGGAACTCACGGTATTACCACGTGGTCAGGTGATTGGGTGTCACTTGTGTCATACGTCTGTACGCACACCTAAACATCCCTGGGTCCACTGTTTCCGATGTGACAGTGAAGTGGAAACGTCAAAGGACACATACAGCACAAAATCGTACAGGCCGACCTAGTCTGTTGGCTGACAGACCGCCGAAAGTTGAAGAGAGTCATAATGTGTAATGCTAGACGTCTATCCAGACCATCACACTTCCAAACTGCATCAGGATCCACTGTAAGCACTATGACAGGCGGGAGGTGAGAAAACTTGGATTTCATAGTCGAGCGGCTGCTCGTAAGCCACACAGCACGCTGGTAATTGCGAAACGACACCTCGCTTGGTGTAAGGAGCGTAAACATTGAACTATTGAACAGTGGATAAACGTTGTGTGGAGTGACGAATCACGATACGCAATGTGGCGATCCGATGGCAGGGTGTGGCGAATGCCCGGTGAACGTCATCTGCCAACGTGTGAAGTACGAACAGTAAAATTCGGAGGCTGTGGTGCTACAGTGTGGTCGCGTTTTTCATGGAGGGGTCTTGGACCTGTTGTTGTTTTGCGTGGAACTACCACAACAAAGGCGTACATTGATGTTTTAAGCATCTTCTTGCTTCCCACTGTTGAAGAGCAATTCGGGGATGGCGACTGCATCTTTCAACACGATCGATCACTTGCTCATAATGCAGGGTCTGTGGCGGAGTGGTTACACGACAATCACATCCCTGTAATGGACTGGCCTACACAGAATCCTGAATTGTAAACCTATAGAACACCATTGGGATGTTTTGGAACGCCGACTTCGTGCCAGGCCTCACCGACCGACATCACTCTTCAGTGCAGCACTCCGTGAAGAATGGGCCGCCATTCCCTAAGAAACCCTCCAGCACCTGGCAGAACGTATGCCTGCGAGAGTGGAAGTTGTCATCAAGGCTAAAAGGTGGGCCTACGCCATAATGAATCCCAGCATTACCGATGGAGGCGCTACAAACTTGTAAGTCATTTGCAACCAGGTGTCCAGATACTTCTGATCACATAGTGTACATATTTGAAACTGCTACAATATAAGATAATATGCAATACACACACACACACACATAAAATATATATATATATATATATATATATATATATATATATATATATATATATATATATATACGGAGTTCGACATTTCCCGTTTCCCGTTACAAACTTCTACGACTTGCAAGGGAACATAGTCAGTACATAATATTTCAAAGTGGATTCCATGTACGGGAACTTGCCGTTCCTGTGCTGCAACACTTTGAAAACACGTTGCTAACCCGACCAATTTTACAAGTAATTGACTAGGCGTGAAGCAGTTCATTAGTTGTTTTACTGTTTCACTCACTAATAGCGAACGAAATTGTTCGTGTGGTGGCTGACAGTTACTCTTCAACCTGACGCAGTACGGAGTTCTCTAATTCAGGTGTACAGCCTCTCCGTGGAGCAACACGGTCACGCCTGCTGACGGTGAAGGTACCCTTTCTCGAAGTCGTTGCGTAAGTTTAGCGAAAACGGTATGAGATGGAACCGGATGTCGTGGAGAACGATCCGTTGCCGTGAGCTTCGCCGTTCGGAAGGATCACGTCTGTGTATTCTGCAAACATGTACACGGCTGTGTTGCTCTAACACTCACAGGCACGTGAAGAAGGCTGGAACCAGGTCACAGAGGTAGGACAGACGTTCTGACGTAACCACCCCCCCCCCTCCCCCTCTCATGACTACCGTGTTGCATGCCTACGTAACAAACGTGTTTTCAAACGACTGTAGTACGAAAACGTTTCCCTGACATGGGTTCCTATTCAAAATGTTATGCAGTCACTCTCCTCCACTAGTCCTAGACGTATCTACATCTACATCATACTCCGCAAGCCAACTAATAGCGTGAGGCGGAAGGCACTTTCGGTACCACTGTCTCATCCCTCCAACCCTGTTCCAATAGTGTGTGGGAAGAATGATTGTCGGTACGCCTCTGTATTGGCTTTACTTTGTCGAATTTTCTCCTCTTAGTCAATACGCGAGATGAATGTCTGGGCAGGTAATATGTTGTCCAACTCCTCCTGAAAAGTGCTGTCCGGAAATTTCAATAGTAAATCTCTCCTTGACGTACAACGTCTCTCTTGTAACATCTGCCAGTGGAATTTGATTGGCGTCTGAGTAACGCTCCATCGCTAGCTAAACGGTCCCGTGACGAAATGCGCCGCTCTTCGTGGGATCTTCTCTATCTCCTCTATCTGTCCTACCTGATAGGGATCGCAGACAGATGAACAATACTCAAGAATAGGACGAACAAGCGCCTTATAAGCCACCTCTTTTGTGGATGAGTTACATTGCCTTAAGATTCTTCCGATGAATCTGAGTCTGGTGTCTGTTTTTCCCATTATCTGTTTGATATGGTCGTTCCACTTAAGATCACTCTGCACAGTTACGCCTCGATATTTTACGGCAGACGCTGTCTCCAGCTGTTTGTCATCAGTAGTGTAGCTGTACACTAGTGGATTTCTTTTCCTATGTTTGCGGAATATGCTACATTTATTTACGTTCAGGGTCAACTGCCAGAGCCTGCACCATTCATCAATTCTCTGCAGGTCGTTCTGCAAATTCTTACTATCGTCTGGCGTTGCTACTATGGTATAGACAACTGTATCATCTGCGAATAGCCTTAACGAGCATCCGACGCTTTCTACTAGATCATTTATATATACTGTAAACATCAACGGTACTATCACACTTCGGTGTGGTACTCGATGTTTCTTTTTCCGTTAAGATCCACGTGTTGAGTTCTATCTACAAGAAAGTCTTGAATCCAACCTCAGGTCTGCTCCGATACTGTGTAAGCTCGTTCTTTTTTCGTTAAACGGCAATGCGGGACGGTGTCAAAGCCTTACTGAAACGAAGGAACACCGCCTCAATCTCAGCCTCGTGGTCCACTGCGCTGTGGGTCTCATGGAGGAACAGAGCGAGCTGAGTTTCGCAGGATCTCTGTTTGCGGAAGCCATGCTGACTTGTACAGAGGAGATGTTCATTTTCCAA
Source organism: Schistocerca piceifrons (assembly GCF_021461385.2). Classification (NCBI taxonomy): domain Eukaryota; kingdom Metazoa; phylum Arthropoda; class Insecta; order Orthoptera; family Acrididae; genus Schistocerca; species Schistocerca piceifrons. Next base: position 26,800,691 of record NC_060146.1, on the reverse strand, counting down.
GAACGTCATAATTCTTGAGCATAAATCATGTTCCATAGTTCTACAACAGCCTGACGTCAAAGAAATAGGTGTATAATTGTGTGGATCTGGCTAACGGCCGCGCCCGGGCACCCGGGTTCGATTCCCGGCGGGGCCAGGGATTTTCTCTGCCTCGTGATGACTGGGTGTTGTGTGATGTTCTTAGGTTAGTTAGGTTTAAGTAGTTCTACGTTCTAGGGGACTGATGACCATCGATTTTAAGCCCCGTAGTCCTCAGAGCCATTTGAACCATTTGTCTTACGGCGCTTCTTAAAAACGGGAATGACCTGCGCTTTTTCCAGTCGTTAGGTACCTTTCGTTGCTCGAGCGATCTACGATAAATTACTGCTCGAAGTTCTTTCGCACAATCTTTATAGAATCTTGTAGGTATCTCATCTGGTCCTGAAGCCTTTCCACTACTAATCGACTGTAGCTGCTTTTCAGTTCCGGTTGTCTCAAAATCTACGATTTCGATGTTCGTACGACGATTAAAAGGAGGGACAGTGTTACGATCCTTTACTTACGGTGAAACAACTTCGGAAGACCGAATTCAGTATTTCGGCCTTCTCTCTTTTATCTTCCGTTTCGGTGCCGGTGTGGTCGCTGAGAGAATCAATTGATGATTTTGACCCGCTTACTGATTTTTCGGGAATTTGCAACCAATATGTACGAGGGTTGGAACTTTAATAGTGGCAACTATTTATATACAGCTTGTACAAACTAGATACGTGTTTCAAAGTTTTACTGACCTTCAAAGCAGTCACCAGCATTGTGTATAACCCGTTGCCAGCGATGTGGAAGTCGTAGGATACTCTTAGCAGTGCCAGTTGTGTTGACAGTCCGAGCGGCACGGTCTATTGGCCGACAAATTTGTAGCAGTTTTGAAACGAATGCCGTGAAGTGTTTCCTTCAGTTTAGAAATCGAGTTGAACTTATGAGGGCTTAAGTCGTGAGACTGCAGTAGGTGGTATAGCACTTAGCAGCCCCATCGGTTAAACAAATCAGTAACAGCTTGCACTGTACGTGCTTGAGCATTGCCTTGCAAAATGATGGTCATGTCCTGCAGAAAGTGTCGTCACTTCTGTCTCTCAGCTGGTCGTAGGTTGTGTTCCCAAAACGAACAGCCGTGGCTATCATGCGGGACTCTGCAAGCAGCGCCTCGACATTCGCACGGCGGTCGTGGGTCGCCGACGTCCACGCCGCGGGACGGTGAGCGCAGGTCTGTTAGGGCCCAACCAGGCGCGGCCCGGCCGCTGTGGAGTCCCGGCAGCTGCTGCTGGCCGTTCCTCCTCCCTTCACGAGGCTTAACGCGATCTTCTCAAGACAACCAGTACTTCTGAGTGGCAATTCTACTGTCTCATCTTTCATTACATGCCGAAGTTATATGGCGTTACTAGTACCGCTTTTTATGTGGTTGCGCTTAAATGCCAATCATTTGCGCGTCGAAGCACGCCAGTTCAGCGGAACGCCTTCGCGTCGTTCCAATTTTAATGGCGAGGATCGTAGTTTTATGCTGTCGTTCGTCTTTTTATCGCTTCAGACGATTAGTCGTAGGTGTTTTCCGGTAGGTACGATTTCCAGTCACCTTCTCCAAAGACTGACTTAAGGGTTAGGACGTCAAACGGCTGAATTGGAGTAGGAGAGGCATCACAGGACATTTTAATTTCCACTGTCTATAATTCTACAAATAAATTCATACAACTTTGCCGGCACGACCAGGAAGGACTCAGAATTCACACTCATAGAAGTGGAAGTTCAAAAGCCTCACAAAATATTTTTTTTTTACCTGTGAAATTCCATCATTTTTTCACTTACTTTTGGCAGCATCTGTTGCTATAGGTACACTTTTCTTTATAAGTAACAGAGATTGTTCGACGAAATTTGCACAGCATACAAACCATAGATACAGATGTATGAAACTTTAGAATTTTCCTAATCCTTTAAGAACTGTGGCAAAAATTAATATAAGTAACAATAAAATTTCAGTTTTTCTAAACATAAAGTTTAAAATGTAACAGCTAATTCATTTTTTCATAAATTAGATAAATTCTAGAGTTTCATGCACCTACGAGTATGGTTTGTACGCTGTGCAAAATTCATCGAAGAATCTGTCTTGCTAATGAAGAAAAGTGTACCTATAGCAACAAATGCGGCCAACAGTAAGTAAAAAAATCAAATTTCCTGACAAAACTCTACCATCTGGTCAGCAAGATGTATGAGACAGGCAAAATACCCTCAGACTTCAAGAAGAATATAATAATTCCAATCCCAAAGAAAGCAGGTGTTGACAGATGTGAAAATTATCGAACTATCAGGTTAATAAGTCACAGCTGCAAAATACTAACGCGAATTCTTTACATACGAATGGAAAAACTAGTAGAAGCCGACCTCGGGGAAGATCAGTTTGGATTCCGTAGAAATGTTGGAACACGTGAGGCAATACTGACCCTAAACTTATCTTAGAAGAAAGATTAAGGAAAGGCAAACCTACGTTTCTAGCATTTGTAGACTTACAGAAAGCTTTTGACAATGTTGACTGGAATACTCTCTTTAAAATTCTGAAGGTGGCAGGGGTAAAATACAGTGAGCAAAAGGCTATTAACAATTTGTACAGAAACCAGATGGCAGTTATAAGAGTTGAGGGGTATGAAAGGGAAGCAGTGGTTGGGAAGGGAGTGAGACAGGGTTGTAGCCACTCCCCGATGCTATTCAATCTGTATATTGAGCAAGCAGTGAAGGAAACAAAAGAAAAGTTCGGAGTAGGTATTAAAATCCATGGAGGAGAAATAAAAACTTTAAGGTTCACCAATGACATTGTAATTCTGTCAGAGACGGCAAAGGTCTTGGAAGAGCAGTTGAACGGAATGGACAGTGTCTTGAAAGGAGGATATAACATGAACATCAACAAAAGCAAAACAAGGATATTGGAATGTAGTCGAATTAAGTCGGGTGACGCTGAGGGAATTAGATTAGGAAATGAGACACTTAAAGTAGTAAAGGAGTTTTGCTATTTGGGGAGCAAAATAACAGATGATGGTAGAAGTAGAGAGGATATAAAATGTAGACTGGCAATGGCAAGGAAAGCATTTCTGAGGAAGAGAAATTTGTTAACATCGAGTATAGATATAAGTTTCAGGAAGTAATTTCTGAAAATATTTGTATGGAGTGTAGCCATGTATGGAAGTGAAACATGGACGATAAATAGTTTGGATAAGAAGAGAATAGAAGCTTTCGAAATGTGGTGCTACAGAAGAATGCTGAAGATTAGATGGGTGGATCACATAACTAATGAGGAAGTATTGAATAGGATTGGGAAGAAGAGACGTTGTGGGGCGGCGGAAAGAAAGTAAGCTAAATCTGATTGCTGGATATATGCTTGCATGTAGAATCAGTTTCTAGCTTTTAGAATGTTGTTATTACTGTCTTTTGCCGTTCTCAACACTGGCTCTCTATTTACTCCGTGACCCCCAGAAAGTGATTTAATAAAACTTGGAGCCAGTAAATAGATATTCTAGTGCCCACTTTACCTGAGAATGTTTTTATAGCTGCAGCTTATAGCTCTGAGGAATTAGGAGATTGTCCGGGATTTCTAATCAAAAACGGTTTTCCAAAATAGTTGAGTATATTCTGAAATTCACTAATAAAAACCACAAGTATCCCTACAACCTAACTAACAGAACAGTTCAGAGTCTAATGCGCTGATGCAACTATAAATGTCCGAATCAAATGTTAAAAAGAATGCTCGCCAAAATTTGATGAAAATATTTCATCAAACGCCACGCTAAATATTTGGTAGAATGTCTGTCCCGCGACGGCACGTGAAAATACGACAGTACGCAAACTGAAGCTAGATAATGAAAATCATTCCAGAATTAACACTTCACATGAAATGTTTTCATGGTTCCGCGTATCTCTAGTAACTTAATACGGCACCCGAGGCTGTTTGTAGCAGATACACTGATGCGACGCGACTACCGACACAGATGGCGTGTCATTCAGCGTCTGGAGAGAACTGGGGCCTTGCTTCCTCGCGCAGTGTTCTTATATATAAAGCCGCGGTGCGGACGGCTGAGGGAACGCCTGATCAAATCCGCTATCCCGACTAGCCGCTGGGCTAGTAACGCACCACTTCAAGTTACATAATAATTTATAGCTTCTTTGGCTGATGGCCGAAGAAGCTCTTAATTTAAACGTGCATTCAGCACGCAGGTAAGTATTGATAATAAAATTTTGACGTGGCTAAGTTAAATACTTTGAGCGAGAGAATTAATCTAATTACCCTGCACGCAGCAGATGAGCTCTGAACTGTCCCTTTTGAGATCCGCTATCGCTATAATTTTATAGGTATTAAAAGGAAACTTTACACATCTTCATAATCATAGCGGACCTCCAACCTATTTAAATCTAAACATCCTAGCCTTATTTATTAACCTACTTAATCTATCTTGCTTCCTTCAGTTTTGAGACGAAAACCAGAAAATCATGAATTTCCACTAAAGTCTTAATTTGTGAAATCCAAAGTACTGTTTTTATTAAATCATTATGAAAGATGAATCTAAATATAAATTTTGAAGTCTCTAGCTCTTTTCTGTTGCGCCAATGATTTTTCCAGAAAAACGTCCAAATCTCGGAAATGGCTGAAGTTATCGAACTGATATTTAACACACATTAATTTAGTATTATTTCTGACATGCTAGAAAAGTTTTAGTTCATTTGCTTGATTTTTAAGGTATTGCGCAACATTTATGACGTCAGAGCTAGTTACAGCAGACTGGCTGGCACACAACGGAAACTGATGTGAATTTATTACAGCGTGAGTAGGCTGCTTCCCTACATCACCCTCTACTTAAATTTTTTGTTTATGAATGTTAATGAATGAAAGAAAATTTAATTACAAAAAGGGAAGCAAGAGTACAGTTTAACTCCCTATGAAAATTCAAAAGTGAAATATAAACCTGTAGAAACATTAAAGAAAACTTATTACCTACATTAATTATTTAAATTGTAGGCATGTTCACTGCCTTTTTAAACAATGTCATTACTCAAAATTTTAAGCAAAGTCAACGAAATATTTTGGCATACATATTGCCTTAGACAAACAAACACATACAAATTGAAAAATTATGAAAATCTTAACTACATTAAATACATTTTTACATACACAAGTTCAAAGAAAATTACATGACACATAAACAGATGATTATCTCTTAGCAGTCTTTTCTAAACCTGAAAGAAAAGTTCACAAATAATTTTTACACACGTGGTTGTAGCCGCTTTGGCTGGCGTCCTACACTTCCATTCACAAGGGTAGAGGAGGGGAAGTTGCTATGGTGTGCGTCCTTCTCGATCACTCTAAATTACATGGGGGGAAAGGGGAGGGGTCACTGTGAGTTGTGTCCAAGTCACTCCACGCTTTCACGCAGCTACCAGGCTGCCATTATCTGGTTTGTCCTGTAGAACAAACAAAAAGAGTGCCTCAGACTCTGTTCACTTAATATCTAAGGGTGGGTCACAATGAAATGGGGATATATACATTTTATCCTTTGATATGTTGCTGGAACAAAGTTAACAGAACCTTTTTAATTTTACTCTCACGGTTACTTAACTGTCATAAAATCGGTAAACAAATGGCTCAAAACGCCGTTAGTCACGTACTGGAGAAAATTTATGCTCCTAAGGCATACAATCATAAATCATATTTAATCTGAATTTCTTATTTCTGGGCCGGAACACTGAACCAATGCTCGGTACATCCTTGATACATTTGCATTTTAAGCACTTAACTAACTCATCTTTGATTACCTTATTCTTAGAGATAGTATGAGTATGATTAGTGGTTGTTTTCTCAGCTTCTTTGTACATGTGAGTAACTTTTGGTAATAGTACAGTTTTGAGTGTTCAAAACACACTACGTTTAGTTGACTATAAAATCCACTTATTGGTCCTCTGCTGTTGCCAGTTCCACATCTGCAATTAGGTACTTACTTACTTTGAAGTGTATTTATGCTGAGCTAAAATAATGTTTCACTTCTGTCAGTATGTTATTTATTTATTTTGCTAGTGTAGGTACTTATTTAACACTCACTCTATTAATATTTAAAGCATATGATAGCACATTTGTTTCATATTCATAGTGTATTGCAGCTGATTAGTTTGCTCACGTGGCAATCCATTTCCACTCGATCGGACGCTGAAACCACAAGTAGTCTCTCTCAGACCTACTACTAAACTGCATCAAATAATTATGGACGAGCGTAATGCTAATTTCCTTAAACCTATAGGACACCATGAGCTGCTCTGTCTCATCTAACATAAGGGTACCTATGGTCGCATTCACGCCTCCAACTCATAACCTCAATACGTGTAGGTGTATCCTATCACACACTACACTAAAATAATGGCCAGCTCCAACCTTATAAATACTTCAGGGACGTGTCCTTCACGTCTCAACCACAAACACTGCTCAGTTCCATTACACTGCCTTTCCTTGCTATACCAGGTGAGTTTATCCTTACAACTTATCTGCATATTTTTCATAACACTAAGCAGTCTCTTTTATTATTAATTAGTTAGCTCTACAGCATACACTAGGTTTCACTACCACTTCAGATCCTGCTTGTACATGAACTAATATATCTTTTTAAATTACTGTTGGTGGACCATTTCCAATAAAACAACACTTTGTACTTACTATATTACCAGGGTACTATACATAATTGTTACTCAAATACATTTGTATCTTAATTACGTCATACTTCTCTATTGTTTGTCACTATTAGGTTTGTCACATTAGGTATTTTTCTTTTTTCACTAATCGGTGGATAGAATGGTTACATAACTCATGGCTTGATAGTCATAACGGAAAATTTTAGTATTTGGAAAGAAAAGGTCGAAATTTTTGAGGACAGGAAAGATGAAGAATGAGTGAGACCTGAAAAGGAAAGAAGATCTCACACAGCTGGGACTGCACAGCTGCCACACTGTGTAGAGGTTAAAGAACAACCTCCTCCCTACAGCATTCATTAGCTTAATGCTGTAAAGAAGAGTTAGAAAATTTTTAGGTGGATAGAAAAGATGAAGAGTGAGTGAGACCTGAAAAGGAAAGAAGATCTCACACAGCTGGGACTGCACAGCTGCCACACTGTGTAGAGGTTAAAGAACAACCTCCTCCCTACAGCATTCATTGGTTTAATGCTGTATTTGTAACCATACCGGAAAATTTTATGTGTTGGAAGAAGATGTCGAAATTTTTGAGGATAGGAAAGCTGAAGAATGAGTGAGACCTGAAATGGGAAAGAAGATCTCACACAGCTGGGACTGCACAGCTGCCACACTGTGTAGAGGTTACAGAACAACCTCCTCCCTACAGCATTCAGTGGCTACCTATGAATCTGCCAGGTCGATCTGAAAATACTTTATGATGCCTTTTTAGAACCTGTCTCAGTTCTTCCTTTTGATTGCCTGAAATCCTATCGATTTCCTGCAATTTAGTTTCTATTTTGTCTAAAATAATTGCTTCTTCTTCTTCTGTATTCAGTTTATTGTTATTAAGATTAACACCTTCGTCCCAATACCTCCTATTTTTCAGCACTCGTATAGGCAGCTCCCAAGTTTCATGATCAGTTACTACATGTTTATCACTAAAAGGTACTATAATTACTCCGGTTATTGGCAAGACCATTTTTAACTGGCTTCTTTCAAAGTCAACAACACACTGATATTTTGACAAGAAATCTATGCCAATTAAGACCTCAATACTGAGATTGTTTACAATTAAACATGGATGATCAATTAAATTACCACTTATGTTAAAGGGTAGTAAAGCTTCTTGCTTTATCGTTTTTGACACCTTGCCAGTAGCACCAATTATTCTTAGTCCTGATACCCTCATTACTGTAAGCTTGTCTTTACCAGGTAATGCATCAAAGAAGGACTGCGATATTGCACTCACCTCACTTCCACTGTCTAAGAAACAACGTACATTGATACCCAACATATTCACTATTATTATAGGGTGGCTTATTCTAGGTTGTACAGGTGGTTCCTCACATTCATCTAATAGTTCCTTTTGGATTTGTCTCCAACTAAAGTGATCAACATCTGTCTTCATTACATTTAGGTCACAGTGTGTAGGGGTTTCCTGAATTACATTCTCAGCTGCTTTTTCCAGTCGGTCTATTAATTTTAAATCGAAACACCGCACGACTTCATTACATTTAGTTTGCTGAACATGACCCAAATTACTGTAGTCTGAGCTATTCTGCGCCTCCAGACCGGGCATAACATTAGTTACAGCTAAACCACTTTCACCATTATCGTCGGTTTCCTTCTCAAGTGACAACTGGTCACAGCTACTGGGTTCATCGACCCCAAACAGCCTACCCTCTACATTCCCACTTATCTCCTGTCCTAAATCTATTAGTACATTATCAACATCCTGCACAGGCACTTTAGATAAGAGCGCATCATCCTCATCGTAAATATAAGCATGAATTTCTTCTGCTTCTTCACCTGTCAATTCAGTATTTTGTAGCTCGTCCCTATCGTTACACTGCTGAGCCTTCTCTTTCTCTTCCCACTTAGAAAGCGTCTCTAACACGGTATCTATCAAATACTGTGAGTGATCTAATATTTCTGTTGTATCCTTAGGTGCTACCGACTCTTCATCCACATGTTCAGTTTGAATATTCTGATCTGTCTTACCAATTCTCTTAACTACTGGCATAGGAAAAGTAACCGCCTGGTGAGCGCCAGTGTCCTCATAGACGGGAACTAGTTTTCCTGCCTCGGCCTACTACTGTTTCCTTTAGTTTCATTATAGTTAACTGGCATAGCCTTACTTTCCGTACTGTTGTTTACATGCATATTTCTGTTTGGAACAAAATTATTATCCCTTGGATGCCATTGTTGGTTCTGATAATTATTTCCCCAATTCCTACCTCTCTTAGGATGACGAACACCTACTGTTCTGATGTTTACATTGCCATTTTGCTCGTTCCTAAAATTACTATTATTATTATTGGCATTACGGTTATTACGTGCTTGCTCTTCATTGGCAGCAACACGTTCTACACGTTCCAAATACTCAATGAAACGATCCAGATTGTCTCTAGGGGCTGATATAATTCTAGTTTGCCAGTACCATGGCAGTTTAGCTTCCAGACCTAGTATAATCATTTCTGGTTTTAGCTTTTCCGTCAAATGTGACAAACGTGAAATCCATGACCTAGCAAACTCTTTAATAGATTCCTTGCCTGCATTGAAGCGTTTTCCACTCCAAAATTCTCTCAACACTTCATTTTGCTTATTGCTAGACCAATATTCATTAATAAAAGCTGTTTTAAATTCCGCTAATGTTTTACATTTCAACATAACATCAGCTGACCAACGCATGGCGTCACCTGCTAAATGGCTTCTAATAAATGAGATTTTCTCTCGTTCAGACCAAGTCGGTGGAATCACATCTTCAAAATCGTTCCAGAAATCTAGCGGGTGGATATTTTTATCTGGATCAAACCGCAAGAACTGCGGACACCCGATAAAAGCGGCGTTTGCAGCTACAACTTGTTGTATACTACCATTACCAGAAGTTACTGAAGCTACTTTACTTTCAATGTTAGCAATGTTAGTACTGATATTTTCTACTTTCATTTCAACATTATCTACTCTTTGCACAATATGAGTAGTGTCAGTTTTGATTGCTTCTACTTCTGCTTGACATATATTTACTTTTATATTAACATCTTTAAATCTATCTGAGCACAGTTCAGATTCCGCCTCGATCTTTTCTGTTAACTTGTGCTCCAGCTTCGCATCTTCCATTTGGAAGTCTTTGCGAACCTCAGCAACTTCGGATTTAACTGTTTTATACATTTCAGAAAACTGTTGAGCAACCTTTTTCTTAATATCCCCATGATTGCAATCAATTTTATAATTCAAACTGTCTAGATCCTCTTTCAACTTATTGCAACCAGCCTTGAAGGTATCGTCCATTACCTCCAATCGTTTATTAAAATTTGTTTGGCTGGCCAAAATTTCAGACTTTAATTCAGCGTTCATTCTAGCATTACTGGCTGACAATTCAGCATTACTGCTTTTGACCTGTTCACTTATTTCAGCCTTTAATTCAGCATTCATTCTAGCATTACTGGCTGACATTTCAGCATTACTGCTTTTGACCTGTTCACTTATTTCAGATTTTAATTCAGCTATCATTTGTGCATTACTGGCAGCTATTGCTTGTAATATAACATTTAGATCCACAGCCCCAGCATCTATGGGTTGCTCACGAGCTGGCTTTTTATCACACTCAGGTGACGAAAAACTAGCTCCAATACCAGAATCATCAAAACCAAATGAAACTTCTGATTGATTAGTCATATCTAACTGCTCCTTCTTAAACTCTACCATCTCTGATGACTGTTTCATTTTTAATTCATCAGAGGAACTATCATCCAATAAATTTACAATTTCTACTTTCCGCTTTACTACAGGGGTCTCTATTATTGAATCATTGCCCCTTCCCACACTACTGTCAGGAGACAATACTTCATATTTCACTTTAACATTACTACTTTCATGCATATTTACACTCGAACCGTTGTCTGTATTTACAGTTCCCTCAACAGACATAGGTTCTGATTTAAGTTTAAACTCAGTTTCTTTTGGCGGTTCCATCGCCGACAGTCTTTTAGTGCAGGTTAATAAAATTTTTAACAGCTTTTCACTTAACTTAGTTCCTTCTGCACGACGTATGGCGTTGCCGGCGCGGCGTACCAGGATTCCTGATGCGACGTGGCACGTTGAACTGCAGACGGCTCTCCGACGGCTGTTGTGTGTTTGCGTGGCCCGCAATTGCAGGCTCTGCGCCGGCTGCTCCAGGGGACGACTGCGGTACGGCGAGACTGGCTTCCCGGCCGATGCACCATATGTGGGGCGGCGGATGTGTTTGTAAAAATAATTAAAAAATCTGATTGCTGTATAAACGCTTGCGTGTTGAATCAGTTTCTAGCTTTTAGAATGTTGTTATTACTGTCTTTTGCCGTTCTCAACACTGGCTCTCTATTTACTCCGTGACCCCCAGAAAGTGATTTAATAAAACTTGGAGCCAGTAAATAGATATCCTAGTGCCCACTTTACCTGAGAATGTTTTTATAGCTGCAGCTTATAGCTCTGAGGAATTAGGAGATTGTCCGGGATTTCTAATCAAAAACGGTTTTCCAAAATAGTTGAGTATATTCTGAAATTCACTAATAAAAACCACAAGTATCCCTACAACCTAACTAACAGAACAGTTCAGAGTCTAATGCGCTGATGCAACTATAAATGTCCGAATCAAATGTTAAAAAGAATGCTCGCCAAAATTTGATGAAAATATTTCATCAAACGCCACGCTAAATATTTGGTAGAATGTCTGTCCCGCGACGGCACGTGAAAATACGACAGTACGCAAACTGAAGCTAGATAATGAAAATCATTCCAGAATTAACACTTCACATGAAATGTTTTCATGGTTCCGCGTATCTCTAGTAACTTAATACGGCACCCGAGGCTGTTTGTAGCAGATACACTGATGCGACGCGACTACCGACACAGATGGCGTGTCATTCAGCGTCTGGAGAGAACTGGGGCCTTGCTTCCTCGCGCAGTGTTCTTATATATAAAGCCGCGGTGCGGACGGCTGAGGGAACGCCTGATCAAATCCGCTATCCCGACTAGCCGCTGGGCTAGTAACGCACCACTTCAAGTTACATAACAATTTATAGCTTCTTTGGCTGATGGCCGAAGAAGCTCTTAATTTAAACGTGCATTCAGCACGCAGGTAAGTATTGATAATAAAATTTTGACGTGGCTAAGTTAAATACTTTGAGCGAGAGAATTAATCTAATTACCCTGCACGCAGCAGATGAGCTCTGAACTGTCCCTTTTGAGATCCGCTATCGCTATAATTTTATAGGTATTAAAAGGAAACTTTACACATCTTCATAATCATAGCGGACCTCCAACCTATTTAAATCTAAACATCCTAGCCTTATTTATTAACCTACTTAATCTATCTTGCTTCCTTCAGTTTTGAGACGAAAACCAGAAAATCATGAATTTCCACTAAAGTCTTAATTTGTGAAATCCAAAGTACTGTTTTTATTAAATCATTATGAAAGATGAATCTAAATATAAATTTTGAAGTCTCTAGCTCTTTTCTGTTGCGCCAATGATTTTTCCAGAAAAACGTCCAAATCTCGGAAATGGCTGAAGTTATCGAACTGATATTTAACACACATTAATTTAGTATTATTTCTGACATGCTAGAAAAGTTTTAGTTCATTTGCTTGATTTTTAAGGTATTGCGCAACATTTATGACGTCAGAGCTAGTTACAGCAGACTGGCTGGCACACAACGGAAACTGATGTGAATTTATTACAGCGTGAGTAGGCTGCTTCCCTACAACGTTTGTGGCACAACTTGACTAGAAGAAGGGATCGGTTGGTAGGACATGTTCTGAGGCATCAAGGGATCACCAGTTTAGTATTGGAGGGCAGCGTGGAGGGTAAAAATCGTAGAGGGAGACCAAGAGATGAATACACTAAGCAGATTCAGAAGGATGTAGGTTGCAGAAAGTACTGGGAGATGAAGAAGGTTGCACAGGATAGGATAGCATGGAGAGCTGCATCAAACCAGTCTCCGGTCTGAAGACGACAACAACAACATCAGGAATCCGGTAAAACATGAAATCTCCGACATCGCTGCGGTCAGAAAAGATACTGCAAGATCGGGACCGACGACGACTGTAGAGAAACGTTGAACGTGACAGCATTTCAACCCTGACCCAAATTGTTGCAGATTTCAATGCTGAGCCATTAGCAAGTGTCAGCATGCGAACCATTCAATAAAACTTCATCGATATGGCCTATCGGGGACAAAGGCCCATTCGTGTACCCTTGAGAACTACACGACACAAAGCTTTACGTCTCGCCTGTGCCCGTCATCACCGACATTGGACTGGAAACATGCTGTCTGGTCCGACGAGTCTCGTTTCAAATCGTATCGAGCAGATAGACGTGTACGGGTAGGGAGACAAGCTCATGAATCCGTGGACCCTGCATGTCAGCAGGGGACTATTCAAGCTGTTGGAGGCTCTATAACGGTATGGAGCGTGTGCAGTTGTAGTGATATGGGACCCCTGATACGTCTAGCTACGACTCCGACGTGTGACAGGTGCGTAAGCATCCTGTTAGATCACCTGCGTCCTTTCGGGCCCATTGAGCATTCCGACGGATTTGGGCAGTTCCAGCAGGACAATGCGATACCCTACACGTCCAGAATTACTACGGAGTGGCTCTAGGAACATTCTTCTGATTTTAAAGAAGTCCACTGGCCACCAAACTCCCCAGACATGGATACTATTGAGCATATCTGGGATGCCTTGCAACGTGCTATTCACCCCTTTTTACTCTTTCAGATTTATGGAGAGCCCTGCAGGATTCTTGGTGTCAGTTCCCTGCAGCACTACTTCAGACAGTAGTCGAGCCCACGCTACGTCGTTTTGCGGCGTGGTCGCTGGCGCCTTCTACATCTACATCTACATCCATACTCCGCAAGCCACCTGACGGTGTGTGGCGGAGGGTACCTTGAGTACCTCTATCGGTTCTCCCTTCTATTCTAGTCTCGTATTGTTCGTGGAAAGAAGGATTGTCGGTATGCCTCTGTGTGGACTCTAATCTCTCTGATTTTATCCTCATGGTCTCTTCACGAGATATACGTAGGAGGGAGCAATATACTGCTTGACTCTTCGGTGAAGGTATGTTCTCGAAACGTCAACGAAAGCCCGTACCGAGCTACTGAGCGTCTCTCCTGCAGAGTCTTCCACTGGAGTTTATCTATCATCTGCGTAACGCTTTCGCGATTACTAAATGATCCTGTAACAAAGCGCGCTGCTCTCCGTTGGATCTTCTCTAACTCTTCTGTCAACCCTATGTGGTACGGATCCCACACTGCTGAGCAGTATTCAAGCAGTGGGCGAACAAGCGTACTGTAGCCTACTTCCTTTGTTTTCGGATTGCATTTCCTTAAGATTCTTCCAATGAATCTCAGTCTGGCATCTGCTTTACCAAAGATCAACTTTATATGATCATTCCACTTTAAATCACTCCTAATGCGTAGTCCCAGATAATTTATGGAATTACCTGCTTCCAGTTGCTGACCTGCTATTTTGTAGCTAAATGATAAGGGATCTATCTTTCTATGTATTCGCAGCACATTACACTTGTCTACATTGAGATTCAATTGCCATTCCATGCGCCATGCGTCAATTCGCTGCAGATCCTCCTGCATTTCAGTACAATTTTCCACTGTTACAACCTCTCGATATACCACAGCATCATCCGCAAAAAGCCTCATTGAACTTCCGATGTCATCCACAAGGTCATTTATCTATATTGTGAATAGCAACGGTCCTACAACACTCCCCTGCGGCACACCTGAAATCACTCTTACTTCGGAAGACTTCTCTCCATTGAGAATGACATGCTGCGTTCTGTTATCTAGGAAATATCTTACACGATTTTAGGCAGCTGCACCAGTTTCTTTGGTTCTTCAGTGTATTATGAGCAAGGAATGTGGATGTTTTATGGCTAATTGTGAATTTTGGAAAGTATCCGCCTGACTGCTTTGCAGGTCTTCCGCTGGGCGTGAAACTGCTGGCGTTTGTCCTGACGTCATGCGGTCTGTCGTCGGCGGACCGGTCAGTGCACTTCCGAAGTGCGGTCAGCCGCAACGCAACGGGCCACTGGACCGTCAGCGTAAGTACAGCCGCGGGACTGGCTCCTAACTGCAGGGGCTCCGGAGCCAGCCAGCTGTGTGCCTGACGTGTGCCCTTTCTTTCCAGACAGCAGTACTGCACGATGGACAGAGACGGCCCGAAGATAATGAACAGACAATAGTGTGGGGGACATACGACTTGTCGTTTACGAGTCTGTTACGGAACAATCAGCAGTCGCTGGTGACGACTATTTTAGTAACAGGTACTTAATGTCTTGTCTTTGTTGTCTTTAAGCATCATGCTGGGCCTTTATGTTTCGAACGGGTAACAGAATAGCATGAGAAGAGGTAAGCTGCTCCATGGTACTGGGCTGGAGTCGAAGCACCAATCTGTTTTTACCCATGTACTGACTGTAAACATGTTATGTGATGTAGAGAGGATAATTCGGTGACAACTTACTTATATTGTTTTCACGAGCTGTATTGAGCAGCACATCTATTGCAAGGACAAATTATTGGATTGTTTCATCACTCACATCACTTGCTGGAGAAAATAGACGGCAGCGTCAGTCTCGGAACTTCTACAGCATTGCTGCAGCGGAACTTGCAGTGAATTGATACATCATAGCACTGCGGGGATAACCCCTGGGAGCCAGAATGTAACAGTCTATTTTGAAGAAAAAAGGAAGACACGAAATAGTGAGCACGGATTCATCATTTTGAGAGCGCTCAAAAAGAAAAATAAATGGAGGAATTGCAATGTACTTGAGCGAACTTGCTGAAATTCCTCCGATATTTCATTCAAAGAAGACAATCAAGTGCACATCACGGTTGATTTCAAGTTATCCGTAGCCACAAACAGGACTGCCAGCTCCACTTCAGGACATGACATGTTGCGGTTCAATTAATGTAAGGACGTACTGTGGGATGTACTCTGCAGATGGTTTCGCAGCTGTGAATCTTCCATTTTCCGAAACTTGTAGCATCGACTTGTAATATTAGTTTTCGAGTTTTTTTTTCACGAGATTTTAATTTCCGTATGCCGTGTAGCGTATTGATACTCGCACGAGCTAGTTACATATACCTAAGACTACAGCCGCATTAGCTCTGCATAAGGAATTTATGATTTTAGGACAGCTAGACTTTGAAAGAGGTGATTTCCAATAACGGTATTAGTGAATCTAGATTCATAAATTGTTTAATCATGACACAGAGCTCCTTGGAGTATTTCTAAGGCAACTGTGTGTTTCCCAAGTGTTTAATGGAAGCTAAAAAGATTCTTTTCCCTGATTACTTTTCACATGCAGTTAATTTTTACTTTCGTCATTAATTCAATGTTCTTGAGAGGTCCGTTAAACCACAGAGCTTGCATTCACTGCTGGTATGCGAGACAGTACATTCGAATTTTCCTCCTTAGAAGACATACGTCTACTAGTTGCTAAACGATATGGACGTCTGTCCTGAAGGGAGCTCGTTTGAGAGAGTTTTCTGTCTATTCACTCAAAATCATTACAGTACTTTTATTGACTTTGATGGAGCCAGCAAGCACAATTTCTGAAACAAACTGTTAATCCCGCTCTTTTTCGTATACCTTGCAAGAACGTAAAAGTCATACTAACAATGACTATGGTAAAATTTAATAGTCATGGGGGACTGGAATTCGATAGTAGGAAAAGTAAGAAAATAAAATGTAGTAGGTAAATATGGACTTTGTGTAAGGAATGAAAGAGGAAGATGGTTCAAATGGCTCTTAGCACTTTGGGACTTAACATCTGTGGTCATCAGTCCCCTAGAACTTAGAACTACTTAAACCTAACTAACCTAAGGACATCAGACACATCCATGCCCGAGGCAGGATTCGAACCTGCGACCGTAGCAGTCCCGCGGTTCCGGACTGAGCGCCTAGAACCGCTAGACCACCGCGGCCGGCGAAAGAGGAAGCCGCCTGGTAGAATTTTGCATACAGCATAACATAATCATAGCTAACGGTTTGTGAATCATGAAAGAAGGTTGTATACCTGCAGTTTAATAAGGAACCGCTTCAAAATACTGACACGAATTCTTTACAGACGAATGCAAAAACTGGTAGAAGACGACATCAGGGAAGACCTGTTTGGGTTCCGTAGAAATGTTGGAACACGTGAGGCAATACTGACTCTACGACTTATCTTAGAAGATAGACTAGGGAAAGGTAAACTTACGTTTCTAGCACTTGTAGACTTAGAGAAAACTTTCGATAGCGTTTGCTGGTATATTCTGTTTCAAATTCCGAAGGTGTCAGGGGTAAAAACAGGGAGCGAAAGGCTACTTACAATTTTTACAGAATCCAGGGGGTCGTTAATTTAATTTTGCCTCACCCACTCCCTCAAATTCTACTCGCAATAATCAGCCATTCACTATGCAGGACATCATGTACCTATTAGAGTAATTTATGACTTGCTGCTTTACTAATCAGAATATTCCCAAAATAATTTTGGAGCAAACTCGACTTGTTTTTAGATACTTTTGCTTACTTTTCCAGTTGTGCCTACTGATATAATACTACTTACTGGCTTTATCACTATCCAAGATTGTTGCTTGTTTCACAGAACATATTCGACACCACAGCAATTTGTATGTCAGTGTACAGAAAGACATATGAGTTACTTATGTAAAACTTTACTGGTATGATCGTCCATGTTAAGTCATTTGTGTGTTTGTGCTAATTATATTTCAACAAAATATCCTTTCCTACAGTAATGTCGGTCCAAGACATCTTACCTACTTTAAAACTATAACATTCTTCTAACATTTTTTTCTTTCTCCTATCAGCCATCTTTCTAGCCTATTTGTGCTGAATAAGGTCACCATCATCTTTCTTTCATTTATGAACACCGTATTTCCTAAACGTTTGTATTTCATGAAATCCTTTGATTCACTCGTCTATTCCTTTGGGCATAGTTGTTTCTTTAGTGGTCGATACAGGATCATTATCACTGTCGATCATACGCTTCTGTTTTATCTCATAAACATAAGAATCAAGAAGGGTTTCCACCAGAGCCATATCAGGATTGTGCCAATCACGTTCAAGAATTAATTCGTTTTTTGAACTGAGTCTAGTTTTATTTCTTGAGAAAGGCACGGTATCGTCGCCTGCAGCGGGCCCTGTCTCTTCGTCGTGCTAGACTTCTGTTGCGTTTGTTAGAACCCTTATCAGATCACTACAGCTTTCTGTTGCGTTTGTTAGAACCCTTATCAGATCACTACAGCTTTTATTCGTTCACACTTTTCTCTATTACACCATATTCTCAGAAACTGTCAGACATCCGTAAAAGATTCCTGTAATCGTCACCAACATCTCTGGACTTCAGCATTTTTTGTCTGCTTCAGACACTTGTAACGACACTGTGATCCTCCCCTTGCGACTTTGACCAGCCCTCCACAGCTACACAGTTTCATTTTTTGTTCTACAATTTCCGTCATATCCCAATCTGTAACAGATTTCTTCTTTATCATACTGTGCAATCAACTCTGTTCTTTCTATTGTATTTTTTATTCCCATCGTATCCTCGTATAAATCTTCCTTTTGGAAACTATATTGACAGGAACACTTTTTTGCTCTTGCTGCTCTTCTAATGTACATTAGTTTACAGGCGTTCATTTCGTTCCACGCTCGACAGCTCCACAACCTGCACAGCACTTGTTTTCCCTTCTTAATCGTCGCTCTCAGTTCCTGTAACTACTGTGGCCACGGTTAGAATACGGTTCTCCCTCGCGCCCTCCCATGAAATGAATTTGATGTCCGCTTCTTTCGAGCGCGTCAGACATATTAACTTTTCGGATGTCCCTTAATTGCGTGTTCCATGCCAGTTATCGTCATCTTCTGCTTTTTCATACAAATCTGAAAACATTTTGCGTTTTCTGACGACGTATATTATGAATCATTGGGCAGCTTATTTCAAAAGTCACACATAGTTTCAGATTAAAACGTTCTCCCGTTTAGTTATACTAATTTTTCACTGAATTCTTTCCTTGAAGGTGTGGCATTTACGTAATGACAAATTATCATCACAGGCTGTCTTGTCCCTGTTCCGGCAAAAATTCTTCTACTAATCTTTCTTTAAATTAAGAAAAGTCATATTCAGTATTTAGTAATACGCAAGTCATTTTTTGACTGCCACGAATCAGAAAATGGCGAGAGGCAGCAAGGATAGAGCGCCCAGAATGAGATTTTCACCCTGCAGGGGAGTGTGCGCTGATATTAAACTTCCTGGCAGATTAAAACTGTGTGCCGGACCGAGACTCAAGGATAGAGTGGTCGACGACGAAAACCGTACACAAACCCAAAAGGACAACCGGAAAGTAACCCAAAAACGTGAAAACAAAGAATCGTCGACAGTGCACAAACAAAGCCAAAATAGCAAACTGTGTGTGAAAGTAATGTTGGCGATTGGGAAGCTTCGAAAATATCAACACAACTTGACGAGATAAGCGCGCACACTTCCTTTCTAGCTTACGCCGCCAGAATATCTTGCCAGCTGATGGGAATTCCACGCCGCCCGTGGTACGGACGAGAGGCCAAACAGCTCCTCACGACCCATGCTAGTGTCTGTGTTCCGACATTGATGTCTGACTGCAGTGAGGATATTATAGCGTTCCGCCACTTTAAATGGCGCATCTGTGTTTTGTCCACCTGGAAAAAGGGCCTCCAGCGGCATCTCAAAATCTGGGCTTTCCATCACTGCGGTATCCTCTCCATTTGGTGACTGGTCCACTTGTTGTGGCAGCTGCCACAGCTGAGTCACCGAGAGAACTGGCAATTGCAGGGTTGCTGGAAGTGACTCATCCTCAATGAGCTGCCAGCCTTCAAGTGCTCGTTCATCCGATGGTGGCACTGTTGGTAATGATGGCGCCACAGCTGCGGCTCAGGTGCGACCTGTCATGCCTTGCAGTCCGCGGGGAAGACCTAAAAGTGCGGTCGTTGAGAGTAATGGGAGCAGAGGTCCCCAGCGCTGGCTCGAAAAGTGGGGATTGGTCCGGAGAATGTCGCAGCCACGTCCGGTTGCAGTGCTCCTGCCCGGCCACTACAAGGAACATTTGGCGCCCCTTGTGGCTAAGAACGGTGCCTGGTGTCCAATTCAACTTCCTTGCGGATGTGTGAGCCCTGTGGGGGGCACCCCACTGGTAGGAGAGAGTGTAATCTGAGCTCTGGGCCAAAGGTGCAGGTCACAGCAGGTGCGGGACCGTGCGCAGCCTGCACCCGTGAAAGACCTCAGCCAGGCTTTGACTGTCGACTGGGGTGCCTCGGTATGTTACAAGAAACGTTGTTAAGCCTCCTTCAGATGACATCGACACCTGAGCTTTCCTCATTGGCGTCCTGCACGCTCTGACAACTTTGTCCACTGACAACAAGTGGAAGGGGGCAGTGGTCGTGCTGTAATCCTTTTGCTTTCGCAGAACCCCTGAAATTCTGCCGGAACAAACATGGAGGCATTAATCAGGTGAAATTATATGTTCCAGAGACATATTAAGTCTCAAGTTTATCTACGATAATGAATGTAGGTCGAAGCAATGAATTCACGTTTGAACCAAATCTGGTATTCGGTTCTGTGTCCCCTGCTCACTAACCACTGCTGACGCTGGCGATGTGCATAACACAGCTGCACAGATTACCCTAGTACAGGGTGACACACGGACGGTTTTGAACTGCGTAGTACTGAGGGCGCGGTGGTGGGAGGTGGTCGTGGTGGGGATAGTTCTGATCCACACAAGACGCCATTTCATTTACTCAGTCACTATGGAGCAGTGGGACTTGCAACGTCGAGTGTTTGTCTATGACAGTTTCGTGAAAAGTGGTCAGTCTATTATTGGTACACAGCGATTGTTCCGTGCGCGGTTTAATGTCTGTCGACATGGAGCTGTTCCGAGCCGTAACATAATCCTCAGATGGGTGGAAAACTTCAGATCAACTGGAAACATACTGGATAAGAAGCATCCTGGCCCGAGACGAAGAGTAACGACACCAGAAAATGTTGAAAGGGTGAGGCGAGCGGCAGTCAGAAGCCCAGGACGGTCAGCTAGACGTCGTGCTAGTGAGTTACGAATCAATAGTGGATCGGTTAGACGAATTTTGCATAAAGAATTAAAATTACATCCCTATAAAATGCTCATTGTCCAACAACTTAAGGAAACTGATTCTGCTCTACGAGAAGACTTCGCTTACAGAATGCAAGTGATTTGGGGATCGAATGAAAATGAAATTTTATTGATGAGCGATGAAGCTCATTTTCATTTAAACGGGACCGTGAATAAGCAGAACCTACGTTACTCGGCTGCAGAGCACCCACACCTTATCCACCGGCGTCCTCTACGCACAGAAAAAGTAACAGCCTGGTGTGCTCTTGGCTCTGTTGGCATTATTGGACCTTACTTTTTGGGCCACAGTTACTGTTAATTCGGTTCGTTACATTTGTGTGCTTGAACCACTCTTGAAACTAGAACTAAGAAGACGACAAATCCCTTTAAAACGCGTTTGGCTCCAGCAGGATGGGGCAACATCGCACACTGCAGACACTTCAATGACAGTTTTTAGACGCACGTTTCCTGGCCGGATCATCTCACGTTTTGGCAATGTTCCTCGGCCTCCCAGGTCGCCCGACTTGTCAGTATGTGACTTTTTTCTGTGGGGGCTACTTTAAGAACTGTGTCTATAACCACAAACCACGAAATTTGCACGAGTTGAAGAATGCAATAATTCAAGAAATTGCTGCCATCCCTGCAGAGATTTTAGTCCGTGTGATGGAGGATTTTGAGAAGAGACGTGAGTCCTGCATTCGAAATGATGGACATCATCTTGACGACATTATTTTTCACAAATAACTTTGTTAACTAAAATGGCGAATAATGAGCTTTGATTTTGTGTAAGTAAACATGCATTAATTTTAAAATTGGCTGAGTATTATTTCATTAAAAACCGTCCGTCTCCCGTGTGTCACCCTGTACATCTCCCTCCCCAATACAAACAACAAAATGGGCTAAGGCGTGAATTGGATTTCGTACTGGGGAGTATATTGTCGGATAATATGGTACACGGCACACCATTTGTGAATAAAATCATAGAGCACGGGTATCTCCCGTAATACTTACAAGGGAACCTCCCCATCGCACCCCCCTCAGATTTAGTTATAAGTTGGCACAGTGGATAGGCCTCGAAAAACTGAACACAGGTCAATCGAGAAAACAGGAAGAAGTTCTGTGGAACTATGAGAAAAATAAGCAAAATATACAAACTTAGTAGTCCATGTGCAAGATAAGCAACATCAAGGATACTGTAAGCTAAGGAGAGCCGTGGTTCCCGTGGTTAGCGTGAGCAGCTGCGGAACAAGAGGTCCTTGGTTCAAGTCTTCGCTCGAGTGAATAGTTTATTTTCTTTATTTTCGCAAAGTTATGATCTGTGCGTTCGTTCATTGACGTCTCTGTTCACAGTAATAAGTTTAGTGCCTGTGTTTTGCGACCGCACCGCAAAACCGCGCGACTAGTAGACCAAAGGACGTGCCTCTCCAATGGGAACCGAAAACATTTGATCGCAAGGTCATAGCTCAACCGATTCCTCCACAGGAAACCAAGTCTGATATATTTTATACGACACTGGTGACGGCATGTGCGTCACATGACAGGAATATGTTGTCCACCCACGTAACTTGTACACTTGGCGAATGGGTAAAAAGATTCTTCTACCTTGCCCGATTTAGGTTGTAACGTCTCTTAGCAAAAGACATATTATGTGATAAAGAGAAAACATTGTGTATCATGTTTTGTTATTGTATGGAATTATGTACTTTTTTTATTATTTATTTTAGATAATATCTGGGTCGGCGAGTACTGAAACCGCCACAGACGATAAATATCAAACAAAGATGAGAATATGCAACTAGTATAAATAATACAGAACGAACATTAATTTCTCTGTCTTCTTCTTGGAGTTACGTGAGTAGGATAGCCTGTGACGTTGTATTGTATGCTAACGTAGCATTCTTTTGTCGAGACTGAGAGATGTACGCCATTACGTACTCATTTTAAAGGTGTGTAATAATTAACATATTTAAATGTTTTGAATAGAGTTATTTAATGAAACCTTGCATTATTATTTGTAGCAGCTTGCTTGGCATATTATCCCATCCCTTTAAGACATTTTCAGTTATTTAAATATTATCCGTGGGGCAGAGTTACGCTACGAACGAACGAGCCGCTGCCGCGGCGTATTCAAACTGCATTAAATGAAATCTATCATACCGCAAAGAAGCGGGAAGGTAATAGTGAAATAAAATTATTTCTTTCAGCTTCCGGACTTGCAGAGCAGAGCAGCAGATTTTATGATGTGTTTTGCAGGTTGACGCGGGCTGCTGATAATATATTACTAACAGTACAAAAAATATAATTTACCTTCGTAATATAATAGGAATCTTGCTGTGCTTAGTTCTGGTCTGGCTGACCTTATAGTAAAAAAAACGTATTTTTCTCAGATAATAGTGTCATGTTCTTGTGCTAGTCGTGGTACTTATTGGTGTTTTACTGATAACAAAAATCCACTGCAAAATTTTGTTGTTGAACAATCATTGCGAACTGTAACATCAGTATTCATAACAAAGTAATTTTCATTAACATTTTCAATAACTATAAAGTAGGGAAGATATGTTGAGTTTTATAGTGAGTTACAGTAACGAAAAATGTTCCTTTAATAGAAAGCCAGATACAGAACAATAAGAATACAATATATTCTGTTTTGTTGAGAATTAATGATTATACAGAACTTCATGGCACAGCATTACTAAAAGGTATTTCGCGGCTCTTTTCGTATATGCGTTGTTACGCAAATAATAATAATAATAATAATAATAATAAAACAAAATAAACAGAAAAGAGCTTACGAAACGAGAAGGTTTTCTTCTGGATGTGATAATAACTCCCAAAAAAGTGATGAAAACATAAGAGTTTGTCACATAAACTGCAACAAATGAAGGTAATAGTTTCACAGTAGCACAGTTTTCCGTGTGCTATGTCAAAACATATGTTTTTAACGTTTTCAAATTTTTCCGTGTGTAGACCGTCAAATTCTTCATATGTGCAAGCAAATCTGAACATGTCGTGGAATTTTGCAGAGCGAAGTTGATTATGTGTGAGTGTCTGAACATTCATAATTGTCTGAAAATAAAAAAAATTAAACTTTTCACTGCCGGCCGAAGTGGCCGTGCGGTTAAAGGCGCTGCAGTCTGGAACCGCAGGACCGCTACGGTCGCAGTTTCGAATCCTGCCTCGGGCATGGATGTTTGTGATGTCCTTAGGTTAGTTAGGTTTAACTAGTTCTAAGTTCTAGGGGACTAATAACCTCAGCAGTTGAGTCCCATAGTGCTCAGAGCCATTTGAACCATTTTTTTAAACTTTTCACTCAAGTGCGGACTTGAACCAAGGACCTCTCCTTCCGCAGCTGCTCACGTTAACCACAGGACCTCGGCGCTCCTTGGCTCACACTATCCTTTAATGTTGTCTGTCTTGCGCATGGACTACTCGGTTTGTATATTTTGCTTATTTTTTCATAGTTCCACAAAATTTCTTCCTGTTTTCTCGATTGATCTGTGTTCAGTTTTTCAAGGCCTATCCACTGTGCCAACTTATAACTAAATCTGAGAGGGGTGCGATGGGGAGGTTCCCTTGTAAGAAAAACTGGGCAATGTACCCACAATCAACAATCACGTTGCAACCTGAAGAAGATCGCCAAAGCCGATTTGCACCCTCTGCAGTGGGTGCTCAGGCCAGAGCTATATTAAAAGACTTTTGGCTGGGAGCGGCTGGTTGTGTGCACAAGCGTCGCAGTGTGCGCTGTGTGTGCTGTCTTTTGCTGGCCGATAAACATGCCATCGAGGTATAGCTTTGTTCCTCGATATATCGCGCTGCAGAGCAAGTAAAAGATGCAAGCATTGAGCGGAAGTGGACCAGCGACGCGACGTTCGGCACCCTCTGTAGACAAAGGTACTGCTCCCTTAACGACGTTAAGCAAAATGATTTCACAGCGCCGGTTCTGATCCTTTTGGGAGCCATTCTGGCTGTGATTTTAGCTCTGCTGGCAGTGCTCTGTGCAAGAGGGAGTTCTGATTAGTAGCTACTGCTATGTCTCTACCAGTGATCGGGAAATCTAGCAAGACGTGGTGCACAGTCTGCTCCAGGGAAAGCACATTGTTTCCTGGAGTCGAAATTCAATATCGAGGCGTTTGCGTGCTGTCCAGTGGGACGAAAAAGAATGTCATAATGATAACTGCTGAAGGGTAGTGCCCAACGCTGCAAATGCTCTGCCGTTTTGTCTGGAAGATGAGAACGGACCGTAAAGAGGAATGAGGATTTTGTTATAGTGAGTGACTGGAACGCTACCCCATATGGTGAAAGATGGAAATTTTTCATGTTCTGCACAATTACCATTGCCTCCTTCTTAGTTTGTGAGTAATTTTAGTGTGATTATTAGTCTTAGACGCACTGTGTCATCGACATTCTTATGGTATAGAACGGTTCCAATTCCATATCGTGACATTTGGGCTGCAAAGGTCTGCAGCTTTTCTGCTGTGAACGTCGCTACACACTAGCCGATCCTCGGGTGTTGAGTCAACTGCAGGAATGTTTTGTAACACTCTTGAAAGCTAACAAACGGAATGCCACTGTTCCTCATATGTTTCAGTGGACGTATTACGTGAGCTGCCTGAGGGATGAACTTTCCATAGTAGCTCACTTTTTCCAGAAAAGGTTGCAATTACCATCAGAGTGTTACATTTTCAGCTTAAGATCTACACCAAGTACTGCGTGAACAGTGCAAAGAACTTGCGTTTCTCCAAGTTTCACTTGTGCCTGTTCTTAACCATCCGCTGGAACAGTGTTCGGAAATCGTTCGTGCATTCTTTCCTATTAGCACCTGTCACACAGGTGTTACGCACACAGTTTATGCATTGCATTGATGTAGTTGCTCTGGCCTGCCATGCTGTTTTCCTACCCTGGCACACTATTACCATGTGCCTTGCTTGAGAAACTGCAGCTTACACCGAAAAAAAGAAGTGGAAACTGGGGACGCTCGTGGTGCGTCCAACATTCTAGACAACGAGGCTGAGCGGTCTTTGTCATACGCTGCACATAGAAAAACAGAACTCTGTCTGTCTGTGTGCCTGTTCCCAAGTGAAATGTCCGACGCAGTGGCAGAATTTTTCGTATTGACTGAGAAACGTACGAAATCACTAAACGCTTGGCTAGGCTGCGTCTGCTGAAATCTATTGGGAGTAAGAAACGCTTCGTTGCTCAGGAGTAACACTCTGGGTGCCATGCGGGGACCTAAGTTATGAAAGCGTGGCGGAGAGCAGAGATATCTGCCAACAATCGGAAAACGTCTTTTTGCAGCAGAGACGTTTTACCAATATTTCGGTTGTGCTTTTAAGTCAGATTGGATGATTCCGAAGTTCCAGAGTGGACTTGCTTGTCTTTCGCTAATCTTACGACTGCTTATCTGATTGAAGGCTCAGCTATAGAACACCAGAGTTTGCGCACTAGTGGGCGTGGCCTGGCCAGTCCGCTGTCTGGGGCGCATAAGAGTGTTCGCCACACTCCCCGTATTGGTTACACTTTAAACTCGCTTCCACAATACCCGTTTGGTGGCAGAAACGTCCATGTAGCAAATTTCGCAATGCTGATGAATCAAGGTTTCCGTGCGGACACAGCTCTTGCATGACGTCGTTCAAACTACTACTACTGCTGCTGATTAACCAAGTAACCAAGTATATAAGAAGGGTAGAAGGACGGATCCTCAAAATTACAGACCAATATCCTTAACATCGGTTTGTTGCGCCATTCTCTAACATATTCTCAGTTCGGATATAATGAATTTCCTTGAGACAGAGAAGTTGCTGTCCATGCATCAGCACGGCTTTAGAAAGCATCGCTCCTGTGAAACGCAACTCGCCCTTTTTTCACATGATATCTTGCGAACCATGGATGAAGGGTATGAGATGGATGCCATATTCCTTGACTTCCGGAAAGCGTTTGACTCGGTGCCCCACTGCAGACTCCTAACTAAGGTACGAGCATTTGGGATTGATTACCAAATATGTGTGGCTCGAAGACTTCTTAAGTAATACAACCAAGTACGTTGTCCTCGATGGTGAGTGTTCATCGGAGGTGGGGGTATCATCTGGAGTGCCCCAGGGAAGCGTGGTAGGTACGCTGTTGTTTTCTATCTACATAAATGATGTTTTGCATAGGGTGGATAGCAATGTGCGGCTGTTTGCTGATGATGCTGTGGTGTACGGGAAGGTGTCGTCGTTGAGTGACTGTAGGAGGATACAAGATGACTTGGACAGGATTTGTGATTGGTGTAAAGAATGGCAGCTAACTCTAAATAAAGATAAATGTAAATTAATGCAGATGAATAGGAAAAAGAATCTCGTAATTTTTTAACACTCCATTAGTAGTGTAGCGCTCGACAGAGTCAGGTAGATTAAATATTTGGGCGTAACATTGCAGAGCGATATGAAGTGGGACAAGCATGTAATGGCAATAGTGGGGAAGGCGGATAGTCGTCTTCGGTTCGTTAGTAGAATATTGGGAAGATGTGGTTCATCTGTAAAGGAGACCGCTTATAAAACACTAATACGACCTATTCTTGAGTACTGCTCGACCGTTTGGGATCCCTATCAGGTCGGATTGAGGGAGGACATGGAAGCAATTCAGAGGCGGGCTGTTAGATTTGTTACTGGTAGGTCTGATCATCACGCGAGTGTTACGGAAATGCTTCAGGAACTGGGGTGGGAGTCTCTGGAGGAAAGGAGGCGTTCTTTTCGTGGATCGCTACTGAGGAAATTTAGAGAACCAGCATTTGAGGCTGACTGCAGTACAATTTTACTGCCACCAACTTACATTTCACGGAAAGACCACAAAGATAAGATAGGAGAGATTAGGGCTCGTACAGAGGCATATAGGCGGTCATTTTTCCCTCGTTCTGTTTGGGAGTGGAACAGGGAGAAAAGGTGCTAGTTGTGGTACGAGGTACCCTCCGCCACGCACCGTATGATGGAGTGCGGAGTATGTATGTAGATGTAGATGTAGATGCTCTTGTCTGACATGTTTCATCTACATCTACTCTACATCATACTCCGCAAGCCACCATATGGTGCGTGGCGGAGGGTACTTTTGGTAACACTATCTGATCTCTCCAACCCTGGTCCATTCACGAATAGTTCGTGAGGAGAATGATTGTCGGTAAGCCTCTGTAGTGGTTCTAACTTCTAGAATTTTCTCCTCTTGCTCAATACGTGAAATGTATGTGAGGAGAAGTAATATGTTGTCCGACTCGTCCTGACAACTGCTGTCCGGAAATTTCAATAGTAAATCTCTCCGTTATGCACAACGGCTACCTTGTAACGTCTGCCAGTGGTGTATGTTTAGCATCTCCGTATCGCTCTCTCGCCAGCTAAACGATCCCGTGACGAAACGCGCCGCTTTTCGTTGGATCTTCTGTATCTCCTCTATCGGTCCTGCCTGATAGGAACGCCAGATGATGAACAATACTCAAGAATCGAGCATGAGTTACATCTCCTTAAGATTCTTCCGATGAATGGTATTTTCTTTTCCCACTATGTGTTTTATGTGGTCATTTCACTTAAGGTCGCTCTGGATAGTTCCGCATAGATATTTTACGGCAGACGCTGTCTACAGCTGTTTGTCGTCAATAGTGTAGCTGTACAGTAGTGGATTTCTTTTCCTATGTATGCGCAGTATGTTACATTTATTTACGTTCAGGGTCAACTGTCGGAGCCTGCACCTTTCATCAGTTCTCTGCAGCTCATCTTCTGGCGTTGCTATTTTGGTATAGACAACTGTATCATCTGCGAATAGCCTTAAAGAGCGTCCGGCGCTTCCCACTAGATCATTTATATATATTGTAAACGGCAACGGTCCTATCACACTTCGCTCTGGTACTCCGGATATTAGCTTTACACCTACCGATTTTGTTCCTTTAAGAATGACGTGTTGAGTTCTATCTACAAGAAAGTCTTGAATCCAATCGCAAGTCTACTCCGATCATAAGCTCGTATTTTTTTCATTAAAGGGCAATGCGGGACGATGTCAATTGCCATACTGAAATCAAGGGACACGGCATCGACCCGAGCGCCGTTGCCCACTGCGCTGTGAATCTCATGGACCAACAGAGCGAGCTAAGTTTCCAAACTCAATGTTGATTTTTGTAGAGGAGATGTTCATTTTCGAAAAACGTCATCTTTTTGCGCACAAAACATGTTTCATAAGTCTAAAACAGATTGACGTCAAAGATATAGGTCTATAATTGTGTATGTAGCTATCTTAAGATGTTTCATAAAAACGGAAATGACCTGCGCTTTTTTGTAGTCGTTAGGTTTCTTTCATTGCTCAAGCGATTTACGATAAATTACTGCTAGAAGGGGAGCAAGTTCTTTCGCATAATCTGTATAGAATCTTTTAGGTATCTCATCTGGCCCTACTTACTTACTTTCCGTGTCCGGAACTAGACTTCAGACTTCCAAAAATCAGCAGCCAATATGGCCTTGTCATTTGCCTCCCATAAGTCATCCATTGTGCAGGGCTGGTCTAAGTACGGACAGATAAGCAGGTGTCGAGGATCCTGGACAGAACCACACAGACAGAGAGTGTTCTCATTCTCTTTTAGGAAACCCCATTGCTGCAGGTTTGTCTTGCACTTTGGCACTTCCACCCTCATACGGTTAGCGTTCTCCAGACTGTGTATGGTAGGTCTCCACCAGGCGCCAGTTCAACTTTTACATCTTTATGGGGGTTTCTCAGGTCGATTTCCCACCTTTTCAAACGATTCTCTGCAGCCGACCCTTCCAGGGCTCGGGTACGTGACAGCAAATTCTTCCTTTTCTTGCTTGGTTTTTTCGGCTTCGGCAGCGATGTCACGTCGTATGTCGGGCGGTGTGATCCCCATGATTAAGCACATCTTGTGCACTGGGGTTGGCCTCAAGCATCCGGTAACAATCCGTGCCGTTTCATTCACCGCGACATCAACTTTCCTCGCGTGTGTTGATGCAGACCATACTGGAGCGGCGTATTCTGCGGCTGACACACTGAGCGCAAGGGCTGAAGTTCTCAGGACTTTCGGGTTTGCACCCCAGGATCCGCTGGTTAGTTTCCTGATGATATTGTTTCTAGTTGAAACTTTTTCCCTTGTGGCATTACAATGATGTTTATAGGTCAGTGTGCGATCCAAAGTGACACCAAGATATTTGGGCGTTTTACAATGCTCGAGACGTTCACCTCTCCATATTACATTTAATTCACGATTTGCCTCCCTGTTCTTTAAATGGAATGCACAGACCTGCGTCTTGGAAGGGTTCGGCCTTAGGTGGTTTGCCTCATAATACTGGGAGAGAGCTTCAAAGGTACTGGTTAGTTTCTCCTCCACATCCATGAAATTGTTACCTTGGGCTGCAACTGCAGTGTCGTCGGCATACATAAATTGGCGCGTGATGCTTGGCACTGGTTGGTCACTTGTATATATATTATACAGAGCTGTGGCGAGGACGCTTCCCTGAGGTACGCCATTCCTCTGATTCCTCCACCTGCTCTTCTTGCCCTGGAGACAGACGAAAAATCTCCTGTTATGCAGGAAAGTACCTATCAGTGATGTTACATGGCAGTCTCTTGTCACATTATATACTTTCCTAAGGTGCCTCCGATGGTTTACACTATCGTATGCAGCTGAAAGGTCTATGAATGCTACTCCCGTGATCTCTTTCCTCTCAAACCCATCCTCGATATGTTGGGTCAGGTTCAGGACTTGACCGCAGCACGTTTTGCCTGGTCGGAAACCTGCCTGCTGTGGGATGATCTGTTGTTCCAGGACGCTTTCTATGCGACTTAGCGTCAGGCGTTCCAAGATCTTAAAACAGTGACATAAAAGAGACACAGGTCGAAAGTTTTTTGGATCATCAGAGTCCTTCCCCGGTTTCAGAAGTGCAACCACTCGGGCTTTCCTCCACATCTTTGGAATATGGAGCCTTTCTACACATGCGTTTATCAAATCTAGCAGCCACTGTAGGGTATTACTGCCAAAGTTTTTAATTTGCTCCACTCTAAGTTCATCGATACCAGGAGCTCTGTTAATCTTCAAGCTGGAAATGACTGCAGTGAGTTCTGACATTGTAAATGGTGCCTTGAGGTGATGACTTTCCTCTGCCGGATCACGTGCTGATGGTTCCTGGTACTTTGTGCCGTGGGTTTTGCCATTCATAAGGAGTGTAGTGGCGACTTGGTCTGCCGTGACGTTAGTAAATTTATCTTTTGACTTTGTGGCGTCACCGTTAAGGTTCTTTAACAGTTTCCAAGCCCGCCTACTGTTCACCTTCATGTCCAGGTTCCCCATGAGGTCACACCATTTGGCTTTGCGGTTCTCAGCTATGACTGACATGAGTTCATCGCCTGCTAGAAGTGTCTCATCATCAAATGGGTCGTTATCGAAGAGCTTCTGGTATCTTTCCAGAAGTGGCTTTGCGTCCTCAGAAGGTCCAGTAATATACTGTGTTCTGCATCCTCGCGGTATTGTTTTCCTAGACACCTTCTGAACGAGTTTGACAAAAGAGTCGTACATCTCAGGTTGTGGAGGGATTTTTGTTATTTCTGCATCAATGAGCTCTCTAAATTTCTTCCAATTGGCCTTTTTAAAATTGAACCTTCTTTTGAAAGGAACTTGTTCAGGCTTAACAACTGCATTGACCGTGCAAATTATGGGCCGATGCTGCGTATGGGGAATTGGCTCCCCAATCAGTTTTCCACATTGGCCAGCGAGTTTCTTGCTAACAAAGATGTTATCGGGATTGTACCGTTTCTTCCATGTGCCACAATTAAAGGAGCTTGGCAGTTTCGGGTAATGTATGAGCAGTAGATCGTGTACCTCAGCCCAGGTCTCTAGTTCCATTCCGCTGCTGTTAGTTTCTTTATAGCCCCATGTAGTGATCTGACAGTTGAAATCACCCAACACAAAATTAAAGTCTTGGTAACTGAAATTGCCAGGCTCAGTGAAGACAAAATCCGATTGTGGGGGTTTGTATACAGAGGTAACGAGTTCGAACAGTTAATATCTCTATGTCTTGCCTGTCAGTCAATGATGCAGAAGTGACTCTAATTCGTGGCCTGGCGAAGATGGCACTACCGTATCGTTCATGTGGTCTCTCCAAGATCATCTTCATTCCATCTACTTTGGGTGTGGGACTTGTACTGCCCCGATGAGTTTCTCGAATCAGGAGGAAGTCACATTGATATTCTTTACACAAGTCAGATAATAAAACTTCTTTGTCTCTCGATATTCCTTCAATGTTTATCGACATCATCACAAGTGGCCTTAGAAAAGACCGTTTGGGTAGGGTCTTATTGGTCTTCATTTTCTCAGAAGTCCGTTCCAGTTGTTGAAGATTAGCCGCTGATAAATCAACGTTGCCTGGCTTTTCCACTACTATGCGATTGTAGATGCTTTTCAGTTCCGCGATTGGTTATCTTAATATTTGCCATTTGGACGATCGCACGACGAATGAAAGGGGGACAGTGTTACAATCTTCCGCGGTGAAACAATTTCGGAAGACCGAATTCAGTATTTCCGCCATCTCTCTGTTATCTTCTGTTTCGGTGCCGGCGTTTTCGCTGAGAGAATGAATAGACGATTTTGACCCACTTACTGATTTTACGTACGACCAGAATCTCTTAGGATTTTTACTCAGGTCCGTTGAAAACGTCTTACTTTCAAAATGATTGAACACTTCCTCGTTGCTCTCCTTACGCTCATTTTCGCTTCGTTCAGCTTTTGTGTGTCAGCTAGATTTTTACTTCTCCTGCATTTGCCCGCATCTCGTGGTCGTGCGGTAGCGTTCTCGCTTCCCACGCCCGGATTCCCGGGTTCGATTCCCGGCGGGGTCAGGGATTTTCTCTGCCTCGTGATGGCTGGGTGTTATGTGCTGTCCTTAGGTTAGTTAGGTTTAATTAGTTCTAAGTTCTAGGGGACTGATGACCATAGCTGTTAAGTCCCATAGTGCTCAGAGCCATTTTATTTTTTTTTTTTTCTCCTGCATTTGGGATGAAGTGGTTTTTGTTTACGTAGCGCTTTTCTAACTCGGCTATTAAACCATGGTTCATCTTCCCCATCCCTCAAAAGGTATACTTTCTAGCAATACACCATAAATCTACACAGGTGGTTTCTCCACCTCTCTATTGTGTCGTCAGACACAGCGAATGGTGACGAAGACTGCCACGCAAGTATACCGGCTGCACGCTTACGTTTCGGATCAGCAATGCGTTTGTTTGAGCAGGTACTGCTCCTGGTGTAGCGGCAGATGCTGTCGCATCTGATCGTGCTGTTGCTCTTGTTGGAGCAGTATCGGCTCCTGCTTTTGTTCCTGCAGTGTTATTTGACACTGCCGAGGCTCCAGAAACCACTCATCAGACTTTAGGAGCTTAAACGCACATGAGTCAGGTTGGTCACCACTTCAATTATGCAAAATCCAGGTGAGGGACTGCTACGTGTCGGTTTCTGAGGAAATGGCGAGTGCCTCACAGTACGAAGGCGTCGACTGTAAAAACCTGTAAAAACCGCGCACAAGTCTAAAAGCACAGACTGGAATAAGCGAAAACGCGAAGGCCAAGAATCGCCAACAGCGCTTACACAAAGCTACCGTAGCAAACTGAGGGAAAAGCCAAGGGCAAGAGAAAAACTGTGTACCTAGGTAATGTTGGCGGACAGAAAGCTTTTGAAACGTCAGCACAACTAGACAACTGGAGTGTGTACACTTCCCTCCTAGATTACGCTGTCAAAGAACCTTGCCAAATGATATCAAGTCTACGCCGTATGCTGTGTGGACACAAAACCGGGAAGATCTGTATTGCTAAGCTGGTACACCAGTCTCATTCTCGATGTCCGTCCTAGCAGTGACGATAAACGGTATATTTAAATTAAGCCCCACCTTTTTGTGGTACTGGGCAGAGCATCAACAACAATGTTGATTTTTTTTCTCCGGTTACCCATTTTCGCAGGTAAAATTCTTTCACAGTTCTTGCTAAAGTCCTCTGGGGGACAAATTTCCACTTCTATTTGTGGACCCAACTTTTCTCCTTTATTACTGTTGCAAATATTCCACTTTGCTGCAGATTTCTGACGTAGTATTTTCATGCATTCCGTACGTATTCATTTACAGTTTTTCAGAAGAATCTACATTACTTTGTTCGTATTAATGGTGTTTCACAGTTTTCAGATTTCTAATCACATTACTTCATGAAGTCCAGTTTCCATTACTGAAATTGACCCCAGTATTTTCATCTTTGTAATAGGTTCGATAATTTTTTCCATTCTTTGTACTTCTGAATCGAATCTAGGGAAAATATTTGTGACATGATTTTGAAGTTCACTTAATTGTTTCCCAACGGAACGCACGGACACACTAAAATTTGTAATACATTCGTTCTGTTTACGTTTTATATCTCTTAACCTAATACTCAGTTCACTGATGTTATTAATCATATCATTATAGCTATCAATCATTTAACTTTTCAGATTAATCGTTCACTTTTCTAGATAGCGCTATTTGCTTTAATTCTAGAAATAATATGACTTTTGTGATCAGTCATGTTACTTTTCAATTTTGTCACTTTTGTTTCCATTTTTTTAGAAGTCGTGTCTACTCTGTTGCCTAGACCAGTTTTCAGTATAGTCATTGTGCTGATTTGCTTTGTATTTTTATTCACATTTTTCAATATTTGCATAATTTAGGAATTGAATGATTGCTGTTCGGAACTCAGATGCATTCTACTCTGAACCGGCAATATGTCCAAGTCCACGACCTCAGATATTTTGCAATTGACGCAATAAACGTGTGTGAAAGAAGCAGCACGAATTTTCAGTTAGATCTTGATGAGACTTCAAATTAATGGGAGGATTGGCAATTTACTTTATACGTTGAGAAGTGTACAATAGGGCACTCCACAGAAGGGAAACAGTAGTATCCACTGACTATAATGTCAACGATACACAGTTGGACGTGGCCAACTCATGCCTGGGTGTAACACTTTGCAGGGATATGAAACTAAATGATGAGATTGGCTCATTAGTGGGTAATGCAGGTGGTAGACTTCGGTTTGTTGGTAGAATACTGTGGAAGTGCATCAGTTTACAAAGGAGGCTGCTTACAAATGACTCGTGTGACCCGTCCCAGAATATTGCTCTAGTATATGGAACCCATACTAACACGAATTCTTTACAGACGAATGGAAAAACTAGTAGAAGCCAACCTCGGGGAAGATCAGTTTGGATTCCGTAGAAACACTGGAACACGTGAGGCAATACTGACCTTACGACTTATCTTAGAAGAAAGATTAAGGAAAGGCAAACCTACGTTTCTAGCATTTGTAGACTTAGAGAAAGCTTTTGACAAAGTTGACTGGAATACTCTCTTTCAAATTCTAAAGGTGGCAGGGGTAAAATACAGGGAGCGAAAGGCTATTTACAATTTGTACAGAAACCAGATGGCAGTTATAAGAGTCGAGGGGCATGAAAGGCAAGCAGTGGTAGGGAAGGGAGTCAGACAGGGTTGTAGCCTCTCCCCGATGCTATTCAATCTGTATATTGAGCAAGTTGTAAAGGAAACAAAAGAAAAGTTCGGAGTAGGTATTAAAATCCATGGAGAAGAAATAAAAACTTTGAGGTTCGCCGATGACATTGTAATTCTGTCAGAGACAGCAAAGGACTTGGAAGAGCAGTTGAACGGAATGGACAGTGTCTTGAAAGGAGGATATAAGATGAACATCAACAAAAGCAAAACAAGTATAATGGAATGTAGTCTAATTAAGTCGGGTGATGCTGAGGGAATTAGATTAGGAAATGAGGCACTTAAAGTAGTAAAGGTGTTTTGCTATTTGGGGAGCAAAATAACTGATGATGGTCGAAGTAGAGATGATATAAAATGTAGGCTGGCAATGGCAAGGAAAGAGTT
Organism: Schistocerca piceifrons; assembly: GCF_021461385.2. Lineage (NCBI taxonomy): Eukaryota > Metazoa > Arthropoda > Insecta > Orthoptera > Acrididae > Schistocerca > Schistocerca piceifrons. Next base: position 26,764,886 of record NC_060146.1, on the reverse strand, counting down.
TCTGAAGAAGAGAAATTTGTTAACATCCAGTATGGATTTAAGTGTCAGGAAGTCATTTCTGAAAGTATTCGTATGGAGTGTAGCCATGTATGGAAGTGAAACATGGACGATAAATAGTTTGGTCAAGAAGAGAATAGAAGCTTTCGAAATGTGGTGCTACAGAAGAATGCTAAACATTAGGTGGGTAGATCACATAACTAATGAGGAAGTATTGAATAGGATTGGGGAGAAGAGAAGTTTGTGGCACAACTTGACCAGAAGAAGGGATCGGTTGGTAGGACATGTTCTGAGGCATCAAGGGATCACCAATTTAGTATTGGAGGGCAGCTTGGAGGGTAAAAATCGTAGAGGGAGACCAAGAGATGAATACACTAAGCAGATTCAGAAGGATGTAGGTTGCAGTAGGTACTGGGAGATGAAAAAGCTTGCACAGGATAGATTAGCATGGAGAGCTGCATCAAACCAGTCTCAGGGCTGAAGACCACAACAACAACAACATGTGGAACCCATATCAAATGGGGCCAACAAGAGATATTGAACGTACACATAGACGGGCAACACGAATACCCAAAGTTTGGTTTGGCGAGTGTCACAGAGGTGCTGGGGAATCTAAACTTCCAGGCTCATGAAGATATAGACTGTACCGAGAAAGCCTACTTGTGAATATCCAAGAACTGGCTTGAAATGATGGCTCTAGGGATACACTGCAGCCCTCTACGGACCACTCCCACAGAGATGGTGAGCACAAGATTAGATTAATAACAGCACGCACAGAGACATTTAAACAATCATTTTTTTCCCGCGCTCCGCACGCGAATGGAACCGGAGGAAATCCTAATAACGTACGTGTACCGAAAGACGTACCCTTTGCCATGCGCTTCACACTGGGTTGAAGAGGTCAGATGTAAACACATGAGTGATGTGGCATATGACGATTCAGTTCCTGCTCCCCCATACCGATACATTACAAACAAGGGAATCGTGTTTGAGTAACTCATAGGACTACACATTCTATCGAGAAGTTTAACAGTTACAATTTGTTACCAGTCCGTACCTGACACATTACCTGCGCTATTAAAGATCGTTGCCTTAGCGTAAGAGCAACATACGTGTCTTAGGCACGACGCGCATTCTCTTCATTTTCTACATCTCGTGCGACAGTAACTAACATTTAATGCATAACAAATTGATTGACGATGCGCAGTTGCTTGGCTACACCGTTCATACCCCCATAATGTGTCAGATTTCTGCTACGAGAATGTTTAAAGGAACTGATATATTCCACATTCAAAGACAACGTGCACACATTGGAAGAATCTGTGTCCCTTCCGTATGACCACATCCGATGGCAGCCAGATTTTCCAGGTGGTACTTTGAGAAAGAGGGCTGGGGAGGGGTCATAACGACCGCAGTAGAAACAGGCCGATGATCATACCGCGGTACTGCTCATATCTGAAGATGTATTTACATCCGGACATATCTAGGAATATGGGACACCTTTTTTAAAACACCTTGTGTATATAAATATAGCACAGAGAAACGAATGAATCTTAAGTGTTCTGCGTTACCAATATCTAGGTTAGTAAGTGACTTTTAGTTTGAATAACCCAATAGCGATTGTAACGACATCCAACAAATAGACCATAGAAATTCTGATTGTTTTAACTCGTCAGACACAAATTGTACCTTGCTACATTGGCCCATGAGAATTTCTCGAGTATCCAATATCAACTAAATATCCATCATAATTTAACTCCACGTGCGTTATTCGGTGTTGGTTTTCGCTCAAATCACGTTGGGCAGTTAAAAACATGAATATTATCAGCCAGTAACAATAATAATAGTAACAGGCATAAAAACAGTCACAATTTATGATTACTGCAAAACAAGTAAAGTTGTTAGCGTCTCTATAGTATTTGCATTATGTTAATGTGTATTACTTGTTCAACAGTTCCTCCTGAAGTCCATCCAGATTACAAATTGTACGATGGAATCGGATATTACAAAATTCACAAAAGAGGGTCATACTGGAATGAAGCAAATGAAACATGTCGCAACGAAGGTGCCCATCTGGTTGTCATCAATTCCAAGAGGGAGGAAGACGTCGTCAAAGGCATTGTAAAAGACAGTGGAACCGAATGGGCCTATATTGGATTGCACCGTGATGATAAAGAGGAATTTAGAACCGTTCTCGGTAAGTAATGCTTTAAGTCAGTATTACTGTGTGTGTAGTCTAGTACCTTCCACTATACGTATGTGAATGTGCATTTTTAATTTTTCCTTTCTTCTTCTTTCTGGAAAGTCATGTGGGTCCAAATCCAAGTTATCTCTTTCACTTCTAGTATTTAAATAGTGTTGTCGAATTTCTTGATGTTAAACATCCTGAATTTTTCAGATATTTTCGGTGTATTCTGGAATACTTTTACGTGCTCGGAAAACTTCAGTTGTGTTGTCAAATTTTGTAGGAATTGTAGAAATCTTCTCGAGTATTCAAGAAAATTAATGAAATGTTATCCAGTTTTCTTTAATCGAAAATTTTACGTTATATAATGGCCTCGGATATTACCGAAATATCTCTATTATTCTGTGACTACGAATACTTACGTGCTTTGTTCGGACTATGTAAGGTAAGATTTGGGTGTATTGCAATAGTCTTAAACAAAAGATCAAAAACTGATTAATAAATAAGTCTCGAGTGAAATAATAGGATGGCGTAGTGAAATGAAACTAAAAAAGAGTGAGGAAAAAGACTTGATTGAGAACGGGAATAGCTTCTACGATTGAGAGAGAGTCAACGTAACACGAATAACGAAAAGATTCGCACATTTAGATATTTTCACTCATACCAGACACATTTCTCAAAAAAAGAAATTGGAGTGTTTCCCATTTTGAAAAAAAAAAATAGATGAATGGTTTGGGTATCGGCTCCTACGCCAGTTTCCCATTAAACACCACACGTGTAGAGGTACTCGAGAAATCTAACGGAAGGCAACAAGTTAACATCAATCAGTATTTTAATGTGAAAGAAGTACCACAATAAAATAATGAAAATACTGTGAAATGAAAGCATTTACGGAAGTGATAAAACTGTTAAAAGCGAGAGAAAATTAAATTAAGTGGTGGGATGTCAGATGACTTCGATCCTCCAATAGGCAACAAAGACGTACCAGCCTCTACATATTTCTCTTTTATTTTTTGCTTTTTGGCATCTAAAGGTGACGAGCCATCACCATAAATATACTTGTACCAAAATGCATTAGAAAGTGTCCTGCACCTCAACTGAAAATGAAACTAACTGGTGCTCCATTCTGAAGTCCGTAATGCTTGTCAGCGCTGCGCCAAAAGGCGAAGATGTGGTTTGCACCATCTTCTTTACCCCAGCCACGTAATGGGGATTCGAGGAAGCCAATCCAATGTAAATCTTTCGTACAACTGCCTTGGAGGCACGTTACGATGCTCTTAAGTCTTGTGGAACCTTGGTATTTCTCATGTCAGAGCTTGTTATGTTCAACTGGGTTAATTCTGGCATAATCTCAGCCTTTTAATGTGGATGTACGTTGCCATCCCGCGTTCCCGCGCCACTTTGACTATTATCCCGAGGACGTTTAAAACGTCTGCAGCTGCTACTGCTGTATGTTTCTTTTATGCACGTAAGTGGCTGCTTGAACTTATCTCTTGCTTTATTTCCGAGAATGCCGTGGAGCGCTTCTACCCAGCAGAAGGTAATACGCTGTTTCTTTGGTGCGAGTTATACACTACTGGCCATTAAAATTGCAACACCAAGAAGAATTCCAGATGATAAACGGGTATTCATTGGACAAATATATTATACTAGAACTGACATGTCATTACATTTTCACGCAATTTGGGTGCATAGATCCTGAGAAATCAGTACCCAGAACAACCGCCCCGATACGCCTGGGCATTGAGTCAAACAGAGCTTTGATGGCGTGTACAGGTACAGCTGCCCATGCAGCTTCAACACGATACCACAATTCATCAAGGGTAGTGACTGGCGTATTGTGACGAGCCAGTTGCCCGGGCGCTATTGACCAGACGTTTTCAATTGGTGAGAGATCTGGAGAATGTGCTGGCCATTTTCTATATCCAGAAAGGCCCGTACGGGACCAGCAACATGCGGTCGTGCTTTATCCTGCTGAAATGTAGGGTTTCGCAGGGATGGAATGAAGGGTAGAACCACGGGTCGTAACACATCTGAAATGTAACGTCCACTGTTCAGAGTGCCGTCAATGCGAACAAGAGATGACCGAGACGTGTAACCAACGGGACCCCATACCATCACGCCGGGTGATACGCCAGTATGGCGATGACGAATACACGCTTCGAATGTGCTTTCACCGCGAAGTCGCCAACCGCGGATGCGACCATCATAATGCTGTAAGCAGACCCTGGATTCATCCCAAAAAATAACGTTTTGCCATTCGTGCACCCAGGTTCGTCGTCGAGTACACCACTGCAGGCGCTCCTGTCTGTGATGCAGCGTCAAGGGTAACCGCAGCCGTGGTCTCCGAGCTGATAGTCCATGCTGCTGCAAACGTCGTCGAGCTGTTCGTGCAGATGGTTGTTGTCTTGCAAACGTCCCCATCTGTTGACTCAGGGATCGAGACGTGGCTGCACGATCCGTAACAGCCATGCGGATAAGATGCCGGTCATCTCGAGTGCTAGTGATACGAGGCCGTTGGGAACCATCGGGGCGTTCCGTATTACCCTCTTGAACCCACCGATTCTATATTCTGCTAACAGTCATTGGATCTCGACCAACGCGAGCAGCAATGTCGCGATACGATAAACCACAATCGCGATAGGCTACAATCCGAAACTTATCAAAGTCGGAAACGTAATGGTACGCATTTCTCCTCCTTACACGAGGCATCACAACAACGTTTCACCAGGCAATGCCGGTCAACTGCTGTTTGTGTATGAGAAATCGGTTGGAAACTTGCCTCATGTCAGCACGTTGTATGTGTCGCCACCGGCGCCAACCTTGTGTAAATGCTCTGAAAAGTTAATCATTTGCACATCACAGCATCTTCTTCCTGTCAGTTAAATTTCGCGTCTGTAGCACGTCATCTTCGTGGTGTAGCAATTTTAATGGACAGTAGTGTAATATCGTGTTCATTATGTCGTATGGCACCAGATTTTGCTTATCCACTGTAGAGTTGTTTTAATAATTTTGCGCGACGACCTCGAATTAGAGTGATTGGAGAGATATTCACTACCAAGAAAATTTTGAGTTGACGTTTTTTGAAAATCGGTGAAGTGGGCGACTCGCCCGAAGCATTTTTCTCCAAGTTCCGAAAGCACGTCGCTACGTGCTGGAATTAGGCACATATCAGAACTGACGACCAAACGTTGAAAACTACCTATTACGAGGGTAATTTTTAAAGTAAGAAGCGGCAGCACGTGTCGTGTCGTCGCAGGCTGCCCCTTCACGGTCGGCCACCCTCGGCCACTCTCTCCGTAGGCCGCCATTACTCTTCACGTCTCTGCCGGTGATGGTTGGTTGGTTGCTCGTACTGCTTCGTCCTTCGGCATGCCGATCAGGGATCACGCCGATCAGGAAGTGCACTCGCTTATCCGATTCTGAAATGCAAAAAAAGCTCATGAACTCACCTGCAGCTTCTTGAAGTTTATGGTGCAGGTGTGGTGTATGATGGAAATGTGCGTATAAGTGGTGTAGGCTGTTTATTTGAGGAAGAACAAATGTACACGATGATGAACGATCTGGATGTCCTACTGTCACGAATGAAGACTTCACACAAAATGTTGATGAGGCGATTCGCCAAAGCGGGCGCTTAACTATTGACGAGCTGATACAAAATTTCCATGTTTCAGGATCAGTAATTTTCCACATTGTTATTTACAAACTTTGTCTTGTGTTTAATTCCATTCGAGGCTTGGTTTGGATTTGAAAGAAGTATGTATTTGCTCAGCTGCCGACTTGCTAGGCCTAATACAGGTGAGGATTTTCTTTCAGGGTTTACTCCCTTAGCCTTTGTAGGTCCCTCTTCTCCACAAGGCAATGGCGTCCTCTTCTAATTATCTCCAGGGAGGATGGGTTGCCGCTCCTTCTCTGCCGAAGCTGCCGTTACGGTCCTCGCCCATAACCCTGGAGATGGGTTCCACGTTGTACCCCGTGGAGCTTGGTCCCTCCGTGAACTTCGTTCAGACCGGCCTACAGCTGTGGAGGATGCCCACCCCCACAGCGTGGATGCGCCAGGCAAGAATTACTCAACTAGTTGTTAGGCAGGGTGGACTGTCTCCCTTGCGCCGAGTTAGTGGTTGTATATAAAGGCACAACAAAATCCCAGCAAACTGGAGTAAAGGAGTCGTTCTGTTCAAAAAGGGCAGTCCACGAAAATGTGAAAATTAAAGAGGCATCACGTTGCTGTCACACCCCTTGAAGCTGCTATAAACGATCATAGAAATGAGAATGACAAAGATAGTAGAACCTTCGCTTGAGGAACAACAACATGCATTCAGGAAAGACCGAGATACTATGGATCTTATTTTTGCAGCAAGAATGGTATACAGTCTGGACCATAAGACTTACTTTTGGTCAAGTTGGTTCACTACTCCGAGGATATCTACGTTACTCATCCTGACAGCTATTCTTGATTCGAATTCTGGAATATTTACTTCGTTTTCTTTTGCGAAGGCATGTCGGAAAACTATGTTTAGTTACTCTGCATTGGCAGCGCAATATGTCCATTGCTATCGCGCGGAAAACGCACTGAATGCTGAAGCTTTAATTTTCACGTTTAACCCACGAAGATTGTACAAATTAAGGTGTCGTGCAGACTAGCGCACGGTCATGGAGCTAGGCGTTTCTCACGTATAGAAGCAGCTGGAAGACTTGAGAACGAAGAAGTCTTGCACTTAACACAGATCTCTCGAGCAGCACAAAGTCGCAAGGGACTGGAAAAAAAGCAGGTGACTCCTGCATATAAGAAATCTCACAGTGCCAATAGATTGTCATTTTTTTAAAAAAAAGTAAGGAGATAAGGAAAGGAAAGGAACTTTATTAATTTAAGTAACAGTGAGTCAGATCACCTACAATATGAACATTAGCACAATAGCCCAGACACATACAGATTCATATTCACCGATTTTTTTAAAAAAAACTAGAAATTCAACTAAATACCTAGAAATTCCAATAACGAACAACTTAAATTGGTAGGAACACATAGAAAATGATGTGAGGAAGTCTAACTAAAGACTGTGTTTTATTGGCAGGGCGCATACAAAATGTAACAGATCTATTAAGGAGACTGCCTACATCACGCTCGTGCTTCCTATTTTTGAATACTGCTGTGCAGTGTGGGATCCTTACCAGATAGGATCGACGGAGTACATCGAAAAAGTTCAGAGGAGGACAGCACGTTTTGCATCATCGCGAAATAGGGAAGAGAGCGTAACTGAAATATACAGGATTTCGGATGGACATAATTAAAACAAAGGCGTTTTTCATTGCGGAGAAATCTTCTGAAGAAATTCCAATCAGCAATTTTCTCCTCCTAATGCGAAAATATTTTGCTGACTCCGACCTACATATGGAGAAACGATCACCATGATAAAATAAGGGAAATCAGAGCTCTACAGAAATACCGGGTGATCAAAAAGTCAGTATAAATTTGGAAACTGAATAAATCACAGAATAATGTAGATAGAGAGGTACAAAGTGACACACACGCTTGGAATGACATGGGGTTTTATTAGAACCAAAAAAATACAAAAGTTCAAAAATGTCCGACAGATGGCGCTTCATCTGATCAGAATAGCGATAATTAGCATAACAAAGTAAGACAAAGCAAAGATGATGTTCTTTACAGGAAATGCTCAATATGCCCACCATCATTCCTCAACAATAGCTGTAGTCGAGGAATAATGTTGTGAACAGCACTGTAAAGCATGTCCGGAGTTATGGTGAGGCATTGGCGTCGGATGTTGTCTTTCAGCATCCCTAGAGATGTCGGTCGATCACGATACACTTGTGACTTCAGGTAACCCCAAAGCCAATAATCGCACGGACTGAGGTCTGGGGACCTGGGAGGCCAAGCATGACGAAAGTGGCGGCTGAGCACACGATCATCACCGAACGACGCGCGCAAGAGATCTTTCACGCGTCTAGCAATACTTTGTTTTTTTTTTGTTCTAATAACACCCCATGGCATTCCAAGCATGTGTGTCAATTTTTACCTCTCTATGTACATTATTCCGTGGTTTATTAAGTATTCAAATTTATACTAACTTTTTCATAACCCGGTACATAGGTGTTCGTTCTTTCTGAGCGCTATACGTGATTGGAATAATAGAGAATTGTGGAGGTGGTTCAATGAACCCTCTGCCAGGCACTTAAATGTGATTTGCAGAGTATCCATGTTGACGTAGATGTGCTGCTGCGTCTATTGCCAGGAATGTTACAGCCTCGACATCGATTTATTAGAAAAATTGTGAACGTGTTCTGAGCTCAAAAGCACTAAGTTTCCTTGAGACAGAGAAGTTTCTGTTTCCAAACCAACACGGACTTGGAAAGCGTCGCTCGTGCCAGATTCAGCTGGTCCGTGTCTCGCATAACAGCCTGCGAACCGCCGATGAAGGGCGCCACGGAGGTTGCGTATTCGTAGCGTCTGACGCGAGGCGCCACTGCACGCAGGTCCGAGCGTACGGATTAGGTGCCCGGATACGTTCGTGGCTCGAAGCGTTCTTAAGTAATACAACGCAGTACGCCGTCCTCGACAGCGAGTGTTCATCAGAGATAAGGTTATCGTCGGGAGTGCCCCAGGGAAGTGTGAAAAGACCGCTCTAATTTTCGATATGCATAAAAGGGCTGAGGTCAGGGTGAGAAGCGAGTCATGGCTGTCTGCTAAGCTGTCGCCATTCAGCGACTGCAGGAGAATACGAGATAACTTAGAAGGAAATTCTAGTTGAGTAACATGAAGAAAAATATGAAATATATCCTATGAGTAGGTAATCAATACTGTAACGTTGTTGTTGTTGTGGTCTTCAGTCCGGAGACTGGTTTGATGCAGCTCTCCATGCTACTCTATCCTGTGCAAGCTTCTTCATCTCCCAGCACCTACTGCTACCTACATCCTTCTGAATCTGCTTGGTGTATTCATCTCTTGGTCTCCCTCTACAATTTTTACCCTTCACGCCTCAGAACATGTCCTACCAACCGATTCCTTCTTCTAATCAAGTTGTGCCACAAACGTCTCTTCTCCCCAATCCTATTCAATACCTCCTCATTAGTTATGTGATCTACCCATCTAATCTTCAGCATTCTTCTGTAGCACCACATTTCGAAAGCTTCTATTCTCTTCCTGTCCAAACTATTTATCGTCCATGTTTCAATTCCATACATGGCTACACTCCATACAAATACTTTCAGAAACGACTTCCTGACACATAAATCTATACTCGATGTCAACAAATTTCTCTTCTTCAGAAACGCTTTCCTTCCCATTGCCAGTCTACATTTTATATCCTCTCTACTTCGACCATCATCAGTTATTTTGCTCCCCAAATAGCAAAAATCCTTTACTACTTTGTGTCTTATTACCTAATCTAATTCACTCAGCATCACCCGACTTAATTCGACTACATTCCATTATTCTCGTTTTGCTTTTGTTGATGTTCATCTTATATCCTCCCTTCAAGACACTATCCATTCCGTTCAACTGCTTTTCCAAGTCCTTTGCTGTCTCTGACATAATTACAATGTCCTCGGCGAACCTCAAAGTCTTTGTTTCTTCTCCATGGATTTTAATACCTACTCCGAACTTTTCTTGTTTTTCCTTTATTGCTTGCTCAATATACAGATTGAATAACATCTGGGAGAGGCTACAACCCTGTCTCACTCCGTTCCCAACCACTGCTTCCCTTTCATGTCCCTGGACTCTTATAACTGCCATCTGGTTTCTGTACAAATCGTAAATAGCCTTTCGCTCCCTGTATTTTACCCCTGCCACCTTCTATATCGTTCGAATACACAATTAGCAGTGCAGTACTGCGAAGTAGTAAGGTTAATGGGCGGCTTAGTTTTATTGGGAGAATTTTGGGGAAGTGTAGCTCGCCTACAAAGGAGATGGCGTATAGAACACTAGTGTGATCAATTCTCGAGTGCTGCTTGAGTGTTTGGGCACCCCACCAGATGAGAGGAGTGCTGATAGATTTGCTGCCGGTAGTTTCGATCAGTTATCGTTTTGGCCGTCAGTCTTCTGACTGGTTTGATGCGGCCCGCCACGAATTCCTCTCCTGTGCCAACCTTTTCATCTCACAGCAGCACTTGCAACCTACACCTACATTGTCAATTATTTTCTGTATGTATTCCAATCTCTGTCATCCTCTACAGTTTTTGGACTTTGCAGCTCCCTCTTCTACCATGGAAGTCATTCCCTCATGTCTAACAGATGTCCTATCATCCTGTCCCTTCTTCTTATCAGTGTTTTCCACATATTCGTTTGCTCTCCGATTCTGCATAGATCCTCTTCGTTCCTTACCTTATCAGTCCAACTAATTTTCAACATTCATGTGTAGCACCACATCTCAAAATGCTTCCCTTCTGTTCTGGTTTTCCCACACTCCATGTTTGACTAGCATGCAATGCTGTACTCCAGACGTACATTCTCAGAAATTTCTTCCTCAAATTAAGACCGTTATTTGATATTAGTAGACTTCTCTTGGCCAGGAATGCCCTTTTTGCGATAGCTATCCTACGTTTGATGTCCTCCTTGCTTTGTCCGTCATTGGTTATTTTACTGGCTAGGTAGCAGAATTCCTTAACTTCATCTACTTCGTGACCATCAATCCTGATGTTAAGTTTCTCGCTGTTGTCATTTCTACGACTTGAATCAGTACGCAAGTATTATGGAGATGTTTCGTGAGTTGAGATAGGAATCCCTGGAGCGGACGTTCTTTTCACGAGAGAGCAATTTAGAGTACTGGCAGCTGAGGCCGACTGCACAACGATTATACTGCTGCCAACGTACATTTCGCATAAGAACCACGAGGATGAAATAAGTGATGTCAGCGCTCGTACAGAGGCTTATAATGACAGTGGTTTCTCCCCTGCTGCATCTGCCAACTGAATAGGAAAGGTAATGACTAGCAGTAGTTCGTGGTACAGTCAGTGAGTTGTGGCGAATGGAGGTGTGGGTGCAGGAAGGTGGTTTTCTATCTTGCATTGTGAAAAAAAGAAACAGGGTTAGAGGTTCACGACCCTTCGACAACGGGGTCATTAGAAATGGAGCGCAAGTTTGGACTAGCGAAGGATCAGATTGGAAATCTGCCGTGCGCTTTCAAAGGAACCAATTTTAGAAAACGGTTTCAATTAAGACACATGCTTCTAGAAATTCCTCAAAATTCTTAAGACAAATATTTAAAACATTTAACCCGGGCAACCTTTGCAGAACCACCACAAGTTTTAGAAAACTGCAGCTTGCACAATAGCTGAGGCCCGAGATTGTGAGGCCGCGACTTGGCCACGAGCGGTGGACGCGACTGAGTACTTATCTTCGAATTAAGGACTGGACTCCGTTTTTACTTCCACCCCGTTCAGAACACCGAAATCATAACCAAACAGCACACGCGAGCTCAGCCGAAGTCCACCACCCGTACGCCCGCTACTAATTTAAAAGGGGAACTCTGCATTGCGGTGGCCCATTGCTTCCGATCTCTGAAATATAAATCAGAAGCGACAACAGGGAACCAAACAACCGTTCCTTCACCTTAATACTCAAACTTATACAGAAAACTACTTTGATAAAATTGACAATAATAAAACTGATTTCATTCCTTTAAGCAGAACCACTTACACGAATGATGCAAACGGAAATTGCTCATTAAAACCCAAGCATCACATGGAGCACCTTATGTGGGCCTGTAAGGTACCACAGGGCAATCTTTAGGCGCGGAACATAGATCGTTCGGTAAGGCTGCGCACACGTGTCAATTAGACACTTGCCAGATGAAGTAAGAACAATACTATTAAGGAGCGAAGCACACAATAAGAGGCACGAAATATCACATCACAGACCTTGCAACACTTTGCTGCCTCAAAAGCAATCATCATTATATTTCACTAATCGTCGGTAGGACTTGAATTACTTAACTTGATGCCAGCTGCTGGATCGATGTGGCGAAGACACCAGACGTTGCTTAGTCCGATACTAACAGCGTGTTCCTTCACGGAAGCGAGCGCACGCATAGCTTCACGAGGTGGCCCAGAAGCCACAGCGCCGGCCCGCTGTCACTGACCCCAGTACGGTCAAGCGCTAACTGCCGCCCGTACTCGGTCACGCCGTGTTCGCCGTCGTCTCACTAATACGCACACTTCCGCCTGCCGTGCCCAACCTTGTCCCCCTTTCCACTCCGTACTGCCCGCTATATCCCGAGCGGGCCCACGCTCCAAAGACAGACTTCTGCCAGAGGGAATCGAAGTGCCTAACCAACGATAGTCCTGCCACCAGTCCCGCCACGGCTCAAACAGGCCTTTTCATTTCTCTGACATTGTTAAATATGTTTCTCTCTGATATACGCAACAGCAACTATTTGTTGCGTGTTAGTTGCATACGTGCTGAGCTACCACATAGGCATTCCCCCTTTTTTTGTTTTTTTTTTCAAGTCAGATATTTGACAAAACCTTAAAACTTGTACAACGTTCGCCTCATTGGCAGCTAAAACAGAGGAAAATCCTCCAGAATAGCGTAGCGTTCCAAAGGATTGGAAAAGGGCACAGGTCATCCCCGTTTTCAAGAAGGGACGTCAAACAGATGTGTAGAACTATAGACCTATATCTCTAACGTCGATCACTTGTAGAAATTTGGAACACGTATTATGTTCGAGTATAATGACTTTTCAGGAGACTAGAAATCTACTCTGTAGGAATCAGCATGGGTTTCGAAAAAGACGATCGTGTGAAACCCAGCTCGCGCTATTCGTCCACGAGACTCAGAGGGCCATAAACACGGGTTTACAGGTAGATGCCGTGTTTCTTGACTTCCGCAAGCCGTTCGATACAGTTCCCCACAGTCGTTTAATGAACAAAGTAAGAGCATATGGACTATCAGACCAATTGTGTGATTGGATTGAAGAGTTCCTAGATAACAGAATGCAGCATGTCATTCTCAATGGAGAGACGTCTTCCGAAGTAAGAGTGATTTCAGGTGTGCCGCAGGAAAGTGTCGTAGGACCGTTGCTATTCACAATATACAAAATGACCTTGTGGATGACATCAGAAGTTCACTGAGGCTTTTTGCGGATAATGCTGTGGTATATCGAGAGGTTGTAACAGTGGAAAATTGTACTGAAATGCAGGAGGATCTGCAGCGAATTGACGCATGGTGCAGGGAATGGTAATTGAATCTCAATGTAGACAAGTGTAATGTGCTGCGAATACATAGAAAGAAAGATCCCTTATCATTTAGCTACAAAATAGCAGGTCAGCAACTGGAAGCAGTTAATTCCATAAATTAACTGGCAGTACGCATTAAGAGTGATTTAAAATGGAATGATCATATAAAGTTGATCGTCGGTAAAGCAGATGCCAGACTGAGATTCATTGGAAGAATCCTAAGAAAATGCAATCCGAAAACAAAGGAAGTAGGTTACAGTACGTTTGTTCGCCCACTGCATGAATACTGCTCACCAGTGTGGGATCCGTACCAGATAGGGTTGATAGAAGAGATAGAGAAGATCCAACGGAGAGCAGCACGCATCGTTACAGGATCATTTAGTAATCGCGAAAGCGTTACGGAGATGATAGATAAACACCCGTGGAAGACTCTACAGGAGAGACGCTCAGTAGCTCGGTACGGCGTTTTGTTGAAGTTTCGAGAACATACCTTCACCGAGGAGTCAAGTAGTATATTGCTCCCTCCTACGTATATCTCGCGAAGAGACCATGAGGATAAAATCAGAGAGATTAGAGCCCACACAGAGGCATACCGACAATCCTTCTTTCCACGAACAAGACGAGACTGGAATAGAAGGGAGAACCGATAGAGGTACTCAAGGTACCCTCCGCCACACACCGTCAGATGGCTTGCGGAGTATGGATGTAGATGTAGATGTAAGTAGGTTTCACAAATGCGGATGGATGTAGATGGAGTTAAATTACCTGTTGCCTGCGACATAGGGCTGTGTGCTACGCAAAGACAAGGGCCTGTCTCAGCTTACCTGTGTGGCTGGAAGACGGGTTGCCATGGGCGCCATGTAGACTCCGTCACTTCCATCCGCTCTCTCCCATCTATCCATCGCGTGGTACCTCAGCAGCTAGGTGATACACTACGTTATCAAAAGTATCCGGACACCCCCAAAAACAAACGTTTTTCATATTAGGTGCATTGTGCTGCCACCCACTGCCAGATACTAAATATCACCGATCTCAGTAGTCATTAGACATCGTGAGAGAGCGGAATGGTGCGCTAGGCGGAAACAGACTACGAACGTGGTCAGATGATAGGATGTCACTTGTGTCATCCGTCTGTGCGCGAGATTTCCACAGCCCTAAACATCCCTACGTCCACTGTTTCCGATGTGATAGTGAAGTGGAAACGTGAAAGGATATGTACAGCCCAAGAGCGTACAGGCCGACTTCGTCTGTTGACTGACGTAGATCGCCGACTGTTGAAGAGGGTGGTAACGTGTAATAGGCAGGCATCTATCCACACCATCACACAGGAATTCTAAGCTGCATCCGCATCCACTGCAAGTACTACGACAGTTATGCGGGAGTTGGGAAAACTTGGATTTCATGGTCGTGCGGCTGCTCATAAGCCACACATCACGCCGGTAAATGCCAAACGACGCCTCGCTCGATGTAAGGAGCATAAACATTGGACGACAGAACAGTGTAAAAACGTTGTGTGGAGTGACGAATCACGGGACACAATGTGGCGATCCGACGGCAGGGTGTGAGTATGGCGAATGCCCAGTGAAAGTCATCTGCCAGCATGTGTAGTGCCAACAGTAAAATTCGTAGGCGGTGGTGTTATGGTGGGTCGCGTTTTTCATGGAGGGGGCTTGCACCCCTTGCTGTTTTGCGTAGCACTATCAGGGCACAGTCCTACATTGATGTTTTAAGCACCTTTTGCTTCCCACTGTTGAAGAGCAATTCGGGGATGGCGATTGCATCTTTAAACACGATCGAGCACCTGTTCATAATGTCCGGCCTATGGCGGAGTGGTTACACGACAATAACATTCGTGTAGTGGACTGGCCTCACAGAGTGCTGACCTGAATCCTATAGAACACCTTTGGAATGTTTTGGAAAGCTGACTTCGTGCCAGGCCTCACCGACCGACATCGATACCTCTCCTCAGTGCAGCAGTTCGTGAAGAATGGTCTGCCATTCCCCAAGAAACCTTCCAGCACCTGACTCAACGGATGCCTGCGAGAGTGAAAGCTGTCATCAAGGCCAGGGGGGCCAACACCATATTGAATTCCAGCGTTACCGATGGATGCAATCGCCATTCCAGATTTGCTCTTCAACAGTGGGAAGTAAGAAGGTGCTTAAAACATCAATGTAGGCCTGTGCTGTGATAGTGCCACGACAAACAACAAGGGGTGCAAGCCCACTCCATGAAAA
This sequence comes from Schistocerca piceifrons, assembly GCF_021461385.2. Classification (NCBI taxonomy): domain Eukaryota; kingdom Metazoa; phylum Arthropoda; class Insecta; order Orthoptera; family Acrididae; genus Schistocerca; species Schistocerca piceifrons. The sequence goes on along the minus strand of NC_060146.1, from coordinate 26,749,276 downwards.
ACGCGACTACACCATAACACCACCGCCTCCGAATTTTACTGTTGGCACTACATACGCTGGCAGATGACGTTCACCGGGCATTCGCCACACCCACACCCTGCCATCAGATCGCCACATTGTGTACCGTGATTCGTCACTACACCAACGTTTTTCCACTGTTCGATGGTCCAATGTTGACGCTCCTTACATCGAGCGAGGCGTCGTTTGGCATTTACCAGCGTGATGCGTGGCCTATGAGCAGCCGCTCGACCATGATACCCACGTTTTCTCAATTTCCGCCTTACTATTATAGTACTTGCAGAGGATTCTGAAGCAGTTCGGAATTCCTGTGTGATGGTCTGGATAGACATTACGACCCTCTTCAACTGTAGCGGTCTCTGTCAGTCAACAGACGAGGTCGGCCTGTACGCTTTTGTGCTGTACGTGTCGCTTCACGTTTCCCCCTCGCTATGGACCTAGTGTGACACCCAATCACCTGACCACGTCCTAAGTCCGTGAGTTCCGCGGAGCGCCCCATTCTGCTCTCTCACGATGTCTAATGACTACTGAGGCCGCTGATATGGAGTACCTGGCAGTAGGCGGCAGCACAATGCACCTAATATGAAAAACCTGTTTTGGGGGGTTTCCGGGTACTTTGGACACATAGTGTAGCTGACCAGCCCAAATGGTCACATAATCTGTGGCAGTAATGGAAACTTGCAGAGAAATCTTTGCATGTGGTTGCTCAAATCATCATCGCACTCCGCCATATTCATTCATGAGACGTAAACTCCGTCAGACGCTAAAAATAGTGCAAACAAGACTCATCAGACAAAATGACTTTCTTCCATTGCTCCGTAGTCCGGATGTTATGGCTCCCTTGGTGTTCTTTTGGCGCTAACACGTTTTGCGAGTGCGACAATCAGTTCCGTAGCGATTTTTCCACTTGTTGCCCTCTTATTTTAAGTCATAATCCGGTGTAATGACCGTCCGTTTGGATGACTCGACACGCAATTTCGTCCTGAGCGTGACTTAGTCGATGACGTTTTCCCTGTATGCGGTATAATTCTTCCACACGATGCCTCTTCAAACAGCAAACACATCGTCCACGCCGATTACGGAAGCAGTCTCCGTACGACCTCCAGCAGTCTGCACACATTCGAACACACTTTGCTCCGACATGGCCCACTCACAACTACACAGACTGTCTGAGAGACACTGGCAACATATTTAGGACGCTCAACAGCTGCCGTTCGCAGTCGTATACAACAGCCATAGTCACTGCCGGGCTTCGCCTGTCCGAGTGCCTGTAAGGTGTTTCTGATCATAGCTCTCTACAGCAACTTGGTTGCTCGAATCTTCTAAAATTGGAAAGTTGTGGTAAGGTCTTATGGGACCAAACTGCTGAGGTCATCGGTCCCTAAGCTTACACACTACTTAATCTAACTTAAACTAACTTATCCTAAGGACAACACACACACCCATTCCCGAGGGAGGATTCGAACCTCCGAGGAGGCGGTGAGGGGGGGGGGAGGGGGGGGGGAGGGGGGGGGAGGGGAGCCGCGTGGCTCGAATCTCTAGTGACTGGAGCAGATAAAGTTGTATTTGTTCGTATTTTATGTCTTTCCATGCACTTTTGGCTTGGCAAACAGCGATCCTGCTGGTCGCCTGTGTTGTCAGAAATTATGGACTGGCTGGTTATCATCTGTTTGCATCGAGAGTGCGTCTCATTGCAATTTATTTATGAGAATACGAGTATGTGTGCCTTCTCTTAGCTGTCCGTTACGGTACCTGAGTCTCCCCTCCTCTCTTCATTAACCAATTAATTTCAGGAAACAACGGAAAGCCTTTCCGTAGGTGAAGACGACACCAACGCCGTCACGGTTCGGAGAACAGCAGATCGTCAGGTAAGTTTATTCTAATCTGTTGGCAGAGAAAACTGTGACAGGTTGAAATCACGTCTTTCATTTAGATACCTACGAAGCCAAAAGAAACGATCAAGCTACAACTGAACACTTGAACACGTCAACGAAGCGGGAAAAAAATTACATTATGAAAATTAGATGATATTTTCATACTACGTCAACGAATATTCACTTGTATATTCACTGTTTCCCCAGGCAGATAATGATAGTTTTAGAAGAAGGTTGTTACTGATGTATAATAATTGTACTGTAGAGTTATATTTGAAGCAAAGGTGTTACTTTTCTCGGCGACGATGCTTCTAGACTCCATTAAAGTTTTACGTGCCTCAGAGTTGCTACACAAAGCGCCGATAGTAACAGAAGTCCTAAGCACGTCAAGCTGTTCATATCCCTAATGATACGAAACGTACTGGTCCTCGAAGATAAATAAAATTATCTACACTGTGTTATTCAGATAGTTTCAAGTACCAATCACTGTCGTGACTCCACAACAGCATAATACCTTCCGTTGACAGTTTGATATGTGTATAGCGTCCGAAAATATTCGTATTCATCTGCTTCTGTTAGCTGGAATTGGTATAGAACAAGTAACTTGTCTTTTATGGCACTAATTCGCACACGTTTCACGTGCTTTTTGTTCTGTTGACTACCATTTGAACTGAATTCTTGTTACTGCTTGATCTAGCTGGATAATCAATACATTGTAGCAATATCTGAGAGGCGACTGGACCAGAGGTAGCGCTACAACTTTCCACACACAGCAACGAGCTGAGTCCAGTTAAGCAGCAAAGGAACAAACGCAAACACTAGGGCATGATTACAAAGGTAATTTGTAGACTCATCAGTAGTGTATTACCCTAAGTTAACGAAAACATAAACTACCAGGCAAGTTTTGAAATGCAGTTCTTTTTCAACCGTCATCGTTCTCAAAAATTAGTGAATTGAGCTTTTTGCATCTTGTGCTTCCTGAAAATAGCCTGCAATTACTTTCGAAACATGTGTCTTTTTTCCATATCGGCATTTGTCATTCTAAATTTCCGAAATTTTTTTCCAAAATAAGTGAGAACAACTCATCCTTTGGGGATTTAATTTCCAAGAATACAATGTGCAGAATAAACACATACCACACCATGTTCTCTTGTTATTGTTACATTTAAGTTTCTCTAACATTGTGCCAGCTATGATATTCGGTTTCGCACTACGTTTAGAATGACGCAGGAGATCTGATTCACTATTCGCATGAGCGATCTCCTTTCATAGTAGATTTACTTCAGCTCCGGTTGTTCTAAATGTATTTCATAATCGCATGACTTTTACTTTTCTATACCTCAAGCTTTTTTTAATGAAACTATTGTTGCATCTGTCAGCGAATCATTCCCCACATTTTTTCGGGCAAACGAAACACTAACAGACATGCAGCTTCTGCTGGTTTAACGTTTTCCCTACAACAACTTCTCTTTTGGAAAGTTTTACTGGTGACGTTTCTTGTGTAACTTCCTTTACACACGTATGGATGATATATTCTAAGACACAGGAAACGACACGCCACGAAAGAATTATCCGAATGGGACGGAAATCGGTCTATCCAATGTAAGAGTACAGACGAACAAATGATCTCCGTTTCGGATAAATTGGATGATTTATTCAAGAGGAAGAGATTCACAAATTTAAATGGCCAGTAGTGCGTTGGTAGCTTCCGGCCCTTAAGCAAGAAGCTCTTCGGCTCTGTGTTAATTGACAGAGTTGTTGGATGTCCTCTTGAGGGATTCGGTGCAAAATTCTGTGTCCTGTTAGCGCGTTAGATCGATCATCAAAATCCCGAGCTGCTCCAAACCTTCTCAACTGAGGAGAGGCCGGGCGACCTCGTTGGGCGACGTACTGTTTGAAGGCAAGCAGGAGAAACTCGCAGCTTTGTGCAGGCGGGCACTACCTTGGTGAAGCACGAGCCCCGGATGGCTTGCCATGAAGGGCAATGGGCCGGGCCGTGGAATTTCGTCAATGTTCTGTAAGGGCTCCGGGGATGACCACCAAAGGAGTCCTACTATGAAATCAAATGGCGTCCCAGACCATCACTCTTAGTTGTCGGGCCGTATGGCAAGCGACAGTCAGGTTCGTATCCCACTGATGTCCAGGACGCCTTGACACACTGTAATGGTGACGCATTAAGTTGTTCTGAAAGCGGTGCTGATATTCAAGACAATAAAAGCGAGTTAAAAGCTGTGAGCTATCTGGGGAAGTTAACCTTGCATTACTGAGCAACTGTTTCACCAGGTATCCAGTCTAGCTTACCACATTCCCAACCAGACTAACATTAATTATAATCTTTTAATAGCCATACGACAACCTGATATATATATATATATATATATATATATATATATATATATATATATAAGAGAATTTAAATAAAAAGAAATAAATCAGTTTATATTTGGACATTTATTTTAACATTGATCACTATTCGGTTAAAATTTCAGCATATTAAACTTGATTCATAACTAAATTAGTGCCTTATTTAGGATTGTGAAAATGTGAGTTTGTAATCTTATAGAACACATCAAATATGGAGCCAAGATTGGGAGACTGCATACAACACTGCATCCATAAAATAACACACGAAGAACGTTCAAACATATGCGAGAGGAAATTAGCCACAACCAACCGATTCAATTTTCACCCAAAGAAGTTACGTTCGTAGCGCAATCCTGTCCGTCATGAAATTACCACACACTGGTATACTAAATTCACACTAACTCTCTGTGAAATCTTCCCGAAAAGAATAGCTGATGATTACACCACATGCTTCACGTGGTCAACTTGGTTGACAAAAAGAGTGTAACTCCACAATAATTTTGATAATTACAATAAATTACATCGAAACGCAATTTACAAAAGAAAAACCTCGAACTGGTTACTATCGTCTTACTATTATCCTGATGGGTCAAACAATTGTATAAGCACGTGGTACTGGTATCACAAAGTACACCTCACGTGGGTTGAACATAAAGAAAAGTTGCTATATTGAAAAATATTGTCAAGATGAGACTTTATAATCTCACGCACATTCGCATTTAAGATTGATGATCTTAGTTAGAGTTACTGACCAACACGTGGTTCCACTTTACTCACAAAGTAGTGACAAAGCAACTACTGGAAGATATTCTGAACTTCACACTCGAATTACACTGCGTTGCAATTTAAGATAACATTAGATATTTTAGATCTAAACCTGAAATAAAGGTGATTAAATTTTCAGTTAGAAATCCATTGTCCTACGGACTTGGCAGAGATGCGCTAAGCCGGAGATCTTACCACTTCAGACGCTCGCCGTGGACCAACTGCCGTGGGCCCCTAACGACGGTGCTTAACAGATACAAACGGAAGTGACCGAAATATTTTATAATGTATGTCCTCAAGCCTATATTCAGGACAGTGGAAATTGCACAATGTGCTGCTTCCAATCGGGCGGTTTGCCACGCTCCCTCCCCTTAAAAATCACCATACTAGGTGAGATTATTTGTAACCGAGAGAATAAGAAACTCTTCAGAAAGTTTGCACTGTGTGTTGCCTATTAGCTAATAATCTTCTTTTATGTAGCAATTGTAACGCACGCCAAATAACCGAGACTAATTTGGCAGAAGTGGTCATTTTTTACCTACCTTATTTACATAAGTAACATGACGGCATATAATTCACGAAGCAGCAATATCAAATGCCTATTAGGCCTCCTACAAGCAAGAAGTTTCATTTTAGGAAATACTTTCACATTTCATTCATACGTTCCAGTTTCACAAGCATGACTTCCAAAAATAGTAGTACGACATTTTTATATAAATTTGGAATCGTCATATTCGTCCATAAAATTTTTGCGAGGTCGCCGTTCTTCTCCTTCCTTGTTGTAACAAACAATATTGCCATCACTAATTCTGTACCTATTCCTGCCATTGTCAATACTTTTTCTCCGGGTTACTTTCACTAACCCTCCCAGAATCATCGGACTAGGTATCCTGCGTTTATTCTCCGCTTAGGCGTCATTACGTGTTCGTACAGCGCGTCCTACGCGCTATTCCGAGAATAGAACTGAAGCGACTGCTAACTGCAGACTGTACAAATGGCCGTTAGTAGTGTAGTGATCTGGCAAAATCTTTCTGTCGAAACCTCATTTTGTTGGATACACTGAGAAAATAATGTGTAATCTTTCTTACCCGTTATTCCTGTTAGTCGTTTATTTCCACTCTGGTAGCCTGACTCCACGGATTTCGCTAATAACGGTTATCATTCGCACACCTAATCAACCACATAAACAAATAGCGAGTAGCATTCACCCGTTCGGGTTTATTCGGCTCAGCTCGTATTGCCCCGTCCCGTTTTGTCTGCGGGAAAGTTTTTTATTTCTATATGCGACGTGTGAAAATTACTGAACTATCAGTTTAATAAGTCACAGCTGCAAAATACTAACGCGAATTCTTTACAGACGAATGGAAAAACTGGTAGAAGCCGACCTCGGGGAAGATCAGTTTGGATTCCGTAGAAATGTTGGAACACGTGAGGCGATACTGACCTTACGATTTATCTTAGAAAAGATTAAGGAAAGGCAAACCTACGTTTCTAGCATTTGTAGACTTGGAGAAAGCTTTTGACAATGTTGACTGGAATACTCTCTTTCAAACTCTAAAGGTGGCAGGGGTAAAATACAGGGAGCGAAAGGCTATTTACAATTTGTACAGAAAGCAGATGGCAGATAAGAGTCACGGGACACGAAAGGGAAGCAGTGGTTGGGAATGGAGTGAGACAGGGTTGTACCCTCTCCCCGATGTTATTCAATCTGTATATTGAGCAAGCAGTAAAGAAAACAAAAGAAAAATTGGGAGTAGGTATTAACATCCATGGAGAAGAAATAAAAACTTTGAGGTTCGTCGATGACATTGTAATTCTGTCAGAGATAGCAAAGGGCTTGGAAGAGCAGTTGAACGGAATGGATAGTGTCTTGAAAGGAGGATATAAGATAAACATCAATAAAAGCAAAACGAGGATAATGGAATGTAGTCCAATGAACCCTGGTGGTGCTGAGGGAATTAGATTAGGAAATGAGACGCTTAAAGTAGTAAAGGAGTTTTGCTATTTGGGGAGCAAAATAACTGATGGTGATCGAAGATATAAAAGAGAGGATATAAAATGTAGACTGGCAATGGCAAGGAAAGCGTTTCTGAAGAAAAGAAATTTTTTAACATCTAGTATTGATTTAAGTGTCAGGAAGTCGTTTCTGAAAGTATTTGTATGGAGTGTAGCCATGTATGGAAGTGAAACATGGACGATAAATAGTTTAAACAAGAAGAGAATAGAAGCTTTCGAAATGTGGTGCTACAGAAAAATGCTGAAGATTAGATGGGTAGATCACATAACTAATGAGGAGGTATTGAATAGAATTGGGGAGAAGAGGAGTTTGTGGCACAACTTGACAAGAAGAAGGGACCGGTTAGTAGGACATCTTCTGAGGCATCAGGGGATCACAAATTAGCATTGGAGGGCAGTGTGGAGGGTAAAAATCGTAGAGGGAGGCCAAGAGATGAATACACTAATCGGATTCAGAAGTATGTAGGTACTGGGAGATGAAGAAGCTTGCACAGGACAGAGTAGCATGGAGAGCTGCATCAAACCAGTCTCAGGACTGAAGACCACAACAACAACAACAACAACAACATGCGACAGAGATTCCCCTGGCGGAGACATCACGTACAGAAGTCACACATTCAAAAATCAACTCTTTTATTCTTCAGAAATCAACTTAGAATGTGTTCAATAATGTTCAAAAACCAACAGGGAAGCGTTTCGAAATCATACGAACAATCGATAGACCAATGTGCGCTGGAAGCTAGGCGCTTTGTTTGTTTCTTCGAGAATACGATTTCGGCGCCCTCTGAAATTGCACCAGGGGCAGATGCCGCGGTCTGCCCCGCACCCCCGTACATGAGGGTCAGGTAGAGGCGGCCCAGTCGGACTGTCGCCCATCACGTATGATGGTAGCAGTGGTCCGGGGTGCCGTTCCCTTTGATAGGAAGACCCCTTTGGCTGCCATCCGCGGCAGCCTCGCAACACACAGGTACGTCGACGCTATTCTACGCGCCGTTTTGTTGTCACATGGCAAGAAGCAGTCCTTGGCTCACAGTTCAGCAAGGTAATCCCCACCCACACATGGCGACAGATTCCTCTGTCTTTGCGTTTGTAAAACCCTACCTTGGCAAGCAAGGTCGCCGGATCTCGTCCCATCTGACAAGTTTGGAGCATTACGAGCGTAGCCCTGCAACCAGCTCGGGATTTTGACGACCTAGCGCGCCAATTGGACAGAATTTGGTACGATACCCCTCATGAAGACATCTAAAAATTCTATCAATCAATGCCAAGCCGATAACTTCTTTTTTAGGGTCAGAGGTGGACCAACATATTGTTGACTTGTTCTATTTGTGAAGCTCTATGTCTCGAGTAATTATCCAATTTTTCTGAATTATAATCATTTGTTTTTCTATACATGTACATCACATATACGTATTTGCGTCCCATTCGTACTTTGAGTTCTCCATCTTTCCGGAGAACAACTCGCACTCATTAAAAAGTCCTGATTAGTTCTTTTGTGGATCTAATGAAATATTTACTCATAATTTTGCTATAGCTGCATCTGCACACTAATACGTGCGCACTTCTTCCGCTTTTTCTCTCGTGATTGCGAGTGACGTTAAGGCCTAACAATACATCTTCACCTCAGCCTTCAGCCACTCGTCGTTCACACAGCATATAGGAAAAAAAAAAATTAACACTGAGAGTTGGCACAGGATGTGGCCTCTGAAGCATAATCGTGTCAAGTTGTGCGCCTCTTGTCCTGCGTTACGTGTGTCGACACGCGGGAAGACAGCACGTTCCCTATCTCCTACTCGCTATTCCGTTATCATCCGACCTGTTTCTAATTGCACACTAGTGTAAACACACGGAATTACATTAGTCAGAAGTTTGTGTTGCGGTCTTCAGTCTGAAGACTGGCTCGATGTGGCTCTTCCCAAAAAAAAAAAAAAAAGAAGGCTCAAATGGCTCTGAGCACTATGGGACTTAACTTATGAGGTCATCAGTCCCCTAGAACCTAACTAAGGACATCACACACATCCATACCCGAGGCAGGATTCGAACCTGCGACCGTAGCGGTCGTGCGGTTCCAGACTGTAGCGCCTAGAACCGCTCGGCCACAATAACTGCTTCAGTCGATAGCCATTTGATCTTTGTAGTATAGTCAATACTTGCCCTCGATGTACAGTTTTACCCACTACACCTCCCTCCATCATCAAACTGACGATTCCTTAATGCTACACGACGAGTCCCGTGAACCTGATCCTATTTTTTAGTCAGGTTGCGCCACTAATTTCTTTTCCCCCAATTCAGTTCAGTAAATCCTCCTTAGCTACGCGATCTACCCACCTAAGCTTCAGTACTCTTCTGTAGTTCCACGTTTCAAAACCTTCTATTGCCTTCAGTTTAAACTTCACGTTTCACTTCCTTACAGGGTTACACTGCAGAGAAACACTTTCAGAAAGGACTTACTAACAATTAAATTTATGTTAACAAATGTACCTTTTTCTCAAGAAATAGCTTCCTCTTATTGCTGTTCTATATTTTATATACTCTCTACTTCGATCATCATCAGCAAACCTCGTCAACTGCTTTCAGTGTCTCATTTCCTAATCTAATTGCTTCAGTATCGCCCGATGTAATTCAACTACATTCCATTATTTTTGTTTTACTTTTGTTGATGTCAGTCTCATGAACTGTTTTCAAGACATTATACATTCCGCTCAGTTGCTCTTCCGTTCCTTTACTGTCTCTGATGGAACTACAATGTCATTGGGAAGCCTCATATCTTTTATTTCTTCTCCTTGAACTTTAATTCTCGTCTCTAATTCTTCCCATACCCACATTTCAGTAAATCTGCGTGTTTCATAACAATGAGGAAACTTCAATGCGCCGTTGATTCGAGAGGATTAAAGAGATCATGAACAGCACCTGGGATCGGATATATAGGCCTTTCGGAAAGGAATGTATATCATCTACAGGTGTATCACGACTGCTCCGCAATTCACTCCAATGTGCCGGGCAGAGAGTTCATCCAATCACTTTCAGACTTTATCTCTGCAGTTCGACTCTCGGACGGTGCTTGGGAAAAATGAACTCTTAAATCTTTGAGCACGAGCTCTGATTTCTCTTATTTTATTACGATGATCATTTCTCCAATTGTAGGTTGCGACAGTAAAATGTTTTGCCATTCAGAGGAGAAAGTATACTGTTGAAATCTCGTGAAAAGTTCTTGCCACAACGAAGAACGACTCTATTTTAATGATTGCCACACCAATTAGCGTATTATATCCGTGACTGTCGCCTCCCCCCCCCCCCTATTTCGCAATAATACAAAGCGAGATGCCCTTCTTTGATCCTCTTCGATGTCCTCCGTCAATCCTCTATGCTAAGGACCCCATACCGCATAGTAGCAGAAGACGAACAAGCGTAGAGTAGTCAGTCTCTTTAGTAGGCCTGTTGCATCTTCTAAGTTCTCTGCCAACAAAACGCAGTCTTTGCTTTTCTTCCTCACAGCTTTATCTGTGTGTTCTTTCTATTTTACGTTGTTCGTAGTTGTAATCCTTAGGTATTTAGTTGAATTTATGGGCTTTCAATTAGTGAGATTTATTGCGGAACCCAAATTTTAAGGATTTCCTTCAGTAAACATGTGGATCACGCAACACCTTCCATTATTTAGGGCCAGTTGTCACTTTTCGCAACCATAAACAGATGTATTGTCTAAATTTTAAGTAAATAAAGAATAAATCTTTTCTTTGCTACATCTCAACCAAGTACGTAAATTTTAAACTGACTGTTCCCATTATTTCAGGTGACTCTCTCAGCTCCCTCCGATATCAGAACTGGAACTCCGACCATCCCAGGTATGTCTCGGGCGAAAACTGCGCCAGCGTCAGCTACGAAGGAGTCATCGACGACGACAGCTGTCGCATCGAGAGGTACTTCGTCTGCGAGGTGCCGCTCTAGCCCACCCATCTCCACTCGTCGTCGTCGTCGTATTCTCGCACACAGTACTGTCTTCAAGCGTGTGTAAAACTTGTTAATTTAAATAAACTGTTCTAATTTCATTAGATATAATACAACTTTCCTGATTTCGTACAACATCCAGTTACTTAGGTGAAGGATGTACTCGCAGCATAAGTTATCCAGTATGCACCCAATGACACCCAAATCTTGAGGTATTTCCAAGTGTTTGATGCCTGACTGGGACTGCACCAATATTATGCTTTTTTTATAGATGAACAGAAATCTGTCGATTATAAGACCGGTTTCATTATTAGTACTGCAGAAGGACAGAAAAACTTCTTACATCATTAATAAAAGCAAAAAATGGAATCCAGAAAAAATACGCTTGAATTGGCCTTCCAACTAACAAAAAATACATAGAACAAAAAGTCCCTTTCATGGGGGTCCAAAATTACACATTACAAGACACTGGTTAAGCCAGAAGCACTATATGCAGCAGAAACACTTAACATGAATTTCAAAGGCCAAATGGAGAAACTTGAGTTAAAGGAAAGAAAAATTTTAAGAAAAATCGTAGGACTAAAATTTCAAGACAATAAGATTATATACATCAAAAGTGAAACTTTCTACAAGAAAACTGAAAAACTCTCAGATACTATGCGAGAAAGGAGGATAAATTTTTATAGTCATCTTCGGAGAATGACTTCCAACAGATTAACCAAACAAATCATTGACTTTTTCGGTAACCACAAAACGAAACCCATCTGCTTTATAGAAACTGAGAAAGACCTAGTAGAATTAAAGATTTCAGAAAATTCACTTATCGATGGAACAGCTAAATTAATTACCAAAGATGAAAACACAAGGTTCCAAGACAAATCTACACAAAAGTCCAAACCCTTCATCTCGGAAGAAGAGAGGAAAACAAGATCAGAAAGAATGAAGAAATACTGGGACCTAAGAAAAGAACAACGCACTAGGAAATGATTGATCCACCCTACCCCAAAGAGAGTGAAACGAAAGAATAAGAAGAAGGAGAACAGCAGAAAATATTCCATGTCAGAAGAATTTTTTTTTTTTTTGCAACATGTTTCTTTTACCGAAAAATAGCCACAGGAATGTCATTATTTCATGTTCTGTCCTAAAAATAGGTTCCGTAGCGGCACATCGTGATGCATTTTAACTTTTGAACTCATCCCAGCTACGAGATTCGAAAGTCTAGAAGCATTTCAACGTACACTAAAGCCTACGTAGAGAGGCAACTATGTAAAAAAAAAAGGGAAAAAGAACGTGCCACATTTCAGGTAATGCCTGAACATATAAGTTATGACACATCATTATGACAAAAGACTGTGCTGATTATACTACATGCAGTGCTGCTTACAGTAAGCACAATCAGATACGTGGAGTGTAACAACGTACAAACGTGAGTATGTTGCTTCCCATGTGTTACAAATCTTGGATATAATTATGTGTGCTGTTATGTTAGTTGTTGTAGCCTAGCATTTTCGGTCCCATCTTTGAGAAGTGTGTAACGACATACATTGTGAAAAGGGTATTTCAGTATACAACTACAGGTCTATATTACCACATTACATTAATAAGAGAAGGAATTTAAGAAATGTGGCTTAGAATCTTGACATATTTAAAGTTATTACAGAAGCGTGTTTCGTAAAGGGAAAGAATACTTGTTGATATTCCAACTGGTCTGAAAGCATCTCAGTACTAAGAGGGAAGTACCCCTTCATCATCTACTGGAACGTTGAGACAAATGAAACGACGAGTAGCTAATCAACTCTCTGATACATTCACAATTCCCTAGCAGACAGTTGTATTTATTTGCAGCGGCATACGTCACTGTTCATGAGTTAATATCAAAAATAGTATGTAATTTGTTTTTGAAGATCCATGTGTGTAGTCTGTGACCTTGTTGACACAGCGATAATCTTGTCCATATAATTATTTGGTTGTTTTATTTGCCAAGGAAATCGATAAATAAAGTTACTCCGCTTTCAGTTCTTCTTAAGAACTATGATGATCTTATAATTCGAAATGCGTAATTCCAATCACATATTTAATGCCATTATCATTCTTTTGTTTGCTTTAACTATGTTTATTAGTAAGCCGTTTTGTTTCTTGTAAGTTTCACGTAAGACAGACCACGGGTTGTTTTCTCCTTGGATGAGGGCGTGCTGAAAAGCTATGCCTCCGAATTTTTGTATATGCTTTTTCAATAAAATGAAAGTTATTAACATTCTACATATTTATTGCTCATCATAGTCATCTTGACGACAAACACATTTCTTGCACGAGAGACCAGTTTGTTGTATAAAGGAACTTAATAATTTTTTTATTGATAAATGTGTAGATAATTACTCGACACTCAGACCAAAGATCCACCTGAAAAGTGTTTAACGCTGACTGACAAAAGAAGATTTACGCTCTTCGTTTATTAGTTTTAGTACTAGTTACCTTTCGTTGTTCTTATGTCCTGGTGATAAGACGCGCTGTGTAATTTTAAAGTCAAATTGTGTTATATAATGAAAGCAATTTATGAACAGTACGATTTTCTCATTTACGATACCATGGATACCATCTCCTGTAACTCTGGGAGATTATTATTGTTTTAATTTGGTATGGAGAATGTAGACGGAGGCGACTATCTTCACGATGGCGCTGCTCGACAGACGTACGTGAATGTGTTCATCTCTTTCCCTTAGTGGCCACCAATGACAGTTTCATTATTTATCTCACATTTGCCGCGACATTCAGAACCTGCAATCTTTCTTTTCATTTAATTACGAAGTCCGATTATTTTCTTTCTCAGGTGAATAAATGCATTTTAACTACAATTCTCGTTACCCAGGCCACGTGGAACGATAGTACTTAGAACTATCCCGATAGTACGTTCGTATACAACTCAGTGTGTACCGACGTAAGTACAATTATCACCCATTTCCCTTACAGTTTTAATTCTTATCTTAAACCACTCACTCGTGAATGTACGTGCCCTCTTATTTTGGGTAGCCAGTCGGATGTATTCCTTAATAACATTACTGTTAATATTCGATGGCTTAGTTTCCACAATTGACCTTTGCTGTGTCGCAACGGCGCTTCACGCGAAATATTTATTATTCTACTATCATACTAACTCTCATTTCAAAATTACGCCACCGGCGGACGAAGTTTCTACCAATTTGGAAAGGGCGGTTACAGTTGATGCCGTCACTGTAGAATCTCTGTTCATGCAGCCACAACCACGCCTCTGCTTTCCTCGTTTCATGACTATCGGAGTGAAGTACGAGTAGCTGTTGTTCAAGTTTTGGAGACAAATCGGATGGGGCCAAGTCGGGAGCGTACGGACGCTGATGGAGCGCTCGTGTGTGGTCCGACACTGGCGTGCTGAGAGAGAGGCTGCTCCACGTGTGGACGGACACTTCACATCCCAAACCCGATTACTGCACTCTGCTTCTCACTCATCGATACAATTACGCCGCAGCCTGCCAGTCAAAACGCCGCATTTCGGAGACCTCTAGCGGCAGAGCAATGCGAATACATAGGTGCAGAATGTTAATAATGTCTGTTTTATTCAGAAATTTTCAAGAGTTTTCGCATAAAAATTCGGAGGCATTACTTTTCAGCATGCCCTGGGGTTTTCCATGGCGTTAATCACGAAGTTCCTACGTGGTTATAATTCACGTCTATCAAGAATAATCTCTAAACTTAGCATGTTTTATGGACGTAATTGCACCATCTCATTAAAGAAGAGAAGTTTCTACCTTGAACTTGGAAGTTACACGTGTGTTCCTTCATTTATTGTACATGTAATTCATTGTCGTTGGACATTCTGGCTGTATATTTCTGCCCTTTCTGCACTCATTGTTCGGCCTCTGTATCTGCATATGTATAAAACATTCGGCTGTCTCCTGCTACGCAAGACCACGGTCATCAGCTATCCCGCCCCGAAATGCGATAACGATGTAGAGAAAGGCCGGGCAGGGCGTGTCGCCTCGTTGCTGTAAAAGACACGCAAATAACGTTGGTCTGTGGCGCAGCACACGTACGCCCTGTTTGTTGTGCGCCTGACAGTCCGCTCCCAAAATACTTTTCTCACCAAGTGGAAGCTAATCCGTTACGCGCCTTCAACTCTGAACCTTCATTTCCATCCTGTCCACCCCTATGTTTTCATGAGAACACCTTGTTTCAGTTCTAAGCGGAATACGGAAGCCCAAAACTGCGCAAAATGGTTTTCTCTTTCGAAACCTGCTTCAGACAGAACAAGGAAAAATTGTTGTTAAAGTTGCGAAGGGAACATTTATTACGGTATCGGGAAACACTATTCGATGGTGAACGCTTTGTAATTACGATAGTGACGGTATGTTTTTGGTGACGGCTAACGGATATTCAAGCGTTCACGACTGCAGAAGCGTGAACTGTGGACTGGACAACCGCGCACGTGTAGCTAGCTAAGCATCCGAAGCAATGTCAAGGCAATTTACAGACGATAGTGTGCAGTTTTTCAAAGCTATTTCCGTAGCAAGTACAAACGCATATGCTTTGATTTTCCTGCTCTACGTCATATCACCTGTTCTTGGCTTCTTCCAACAAAAAATGATGCACAATACTACAATCGTCTATTTATTTGTTGTAATACTCTGACTACAGACTGTAGAGTTTGTATATGAACAGGAGTACAGAAAACGCTTTTTCACTTCACCTACCACCCTCCAGGGGTTCTGACTGTATCTCCTCTTACTTCTTCTTTGCTGAATAAATTTTGTCTCGGTAGTAAACTTGTAATTTTTCTCTGTAACCGTAATGACTTTTCAATTTTACGTCTTCCTTCAACATTTGCATTAGTTTTTTGTTACCCTGTTTTCTCTGCGGAGAAGTTAAGCGTTTATTCCGTTGGACTCTACACCACTGCTTTGAGATTATTATTGTTGTTGTTGCTGTTGCGGTCTTCAGCAGGAGACTGATTTGGCTCAGCTCTCCATGCTACTCTGTAATGTGCAAGCTTCTTCACCTCCGAACAACTACTGCAACTTGCATCGTTTTGAATTTGCTAGCTGCATTCATCTCTTGGTCTCCCTCTACGCTTTTTACCCCTATCACCCCCCCCCCCTCAATACCTCCCACTCCGCGCCGGGCAACCGCGCGGTTTGAGGCGCCTTACCACGGTTCGCGCGGCTCCCCTCGTCGGAGGTTCGAGTCCTCCCTTGGGCATGGGTGTGTGTATTGTCCTTAGCGTAAGTTAGTTTAAAGTAGATTAAGTAGTGTATAAGCCTAGAGACCGATGACCGCAGCAGTTTGGTCCCGTAGGAACTTACCATAAATTTCCGTACTTCTCTTCAGTATTGGTGACCCCTTGAAGTCAGAGAATGTGTCCAAGTAGCCGATGCCTTCTTACAGTCAATTTGTGCCATAAATTTCATTTTTCCACAGGTCAGTACCCTTCTCGTTAATTACGCGATCTACCCACCTAATCTTCAGCGTTCACGCCTACGTTTGTAGCATTGGCAGACTGACAGAAAGCTTTTGACAATTCTGAATGGAAAACTCTCTGTGAAAATTCTGAAGGTAGCAGGGGTAAAATATAGGGAGCGAAAGTGTCTGAAAAACACAAACCAGACGGCAGATTATATTTCAAAAGCCTCTATTATCTTCTTGTCTAAACCGTTTATCGTTCATGTTTCACTCCTATGCGTTACTACACTCCATCCAAATACTTTGTGAAACACTTCCTTACGCTTGAACTTATATTCGACGGTACAAATTTCTCTTCTTCAGAAGACTTTTCTTGCCATTAGCAGTCTACATTTTATATCCTCCCTACTTCGCCATCATCAGTTATTTTGCTGCCCAAATAAAAAAAAATCATCTACTACTTCAAGTGCTTCATTTCCTAGTCTTATTCCCTCAGAATCACATGATTTAATTCAACTACATTCCATCCTTATTTTACGTTTGTTGGTGTTAATCTTGTATCCTCCTTTCAAGACTTTGTTCATTCCGTTCAGCTGCTCTTCTACGTCCTTTGCTGTCTCTGACAGAATTACAAACCTTAAAGTATTGTTTGCTCCATCTACAGATTTAACAACATCGCCGGTAAACAACAGCCCTCCCCTCTCTCCCTTCTCAATCACTGCTTCCCTTCATGCCTCTCGATCATTAGAACTGCCGTCTGGTTTGTGTTTTTCAGACACTTTCGCTCCCTGTATTTTACCCCTGATACCTCCAGAATTTTCACAGAGTGTTTTCCACTCACAATTGTCAAAAGCTTTCTGTCAGTCTGCCAATACTACAAACGTAGGCGTGTCTTCCTTTAACCGATCCAAGATAGATCGTAGGATTGCCTCCCATATTCCTACAGTTCTCAGGAATCCATACAGATCTTTCCCGAAGTCGGCTTTCCACCCGTTTTTCCATTCTTCGATAATGAATTCGTGTTAGTATTTTGCAACCACTTATAGTTCGGTAATATTCACATCTACCGGCACCTGATTTCTTTGGAACTGGAATTATTACATTCTTCTCGTAGTTTGAGGGTATTTCATTTGCCTCATACATTTTGTACATCAAATGGAAGAGTTTTGTCATGCCTGGCTCTCTTAAGCCTGTCAGCAGTTGTGATAGGACGCATCTAAACAAGGTTCTTCTTCCGACTTAGATCTTTCAGTGGTCTGTCAAATTCTTCTTGTAGTGTCATATCTCCCATCTCATCTTCATCTACGCGCTCTTTCACTTCTGTAGTAGTGCCTTTAAGTTCATTTCCCTTGTACAGACCCTCTACACACTCCTTTCATCATTCAGCTTTTCGTTCTTTGCTTACGACTGGCTTTTCATCTGAGCTTTTGATATTAATGTAGCTGCTTCTCTTTTCTCCAAAGACCTCTTTACTTTTCCTGTAGGCAGCATCTATCTTTCCCCTAGTGATATATGCTTCTAAATCCTTACGCCCCGCTTCGTCATTTTGCGCTTCCTGCCAATCTCATTTTTTAGACGTTTGCATTCCCTTTCGCCTGCTTCATTTACAGCATTTTTATATTTTCTCCTTTCACCAGTTGAATTAAATATCTCCTTTGTTATCCTAGGTTTTCTACTAGGCCTTGTCCTTCTGCCTATTTGAGAACGCAGCTCGTGGTCTCGCGTTCGCATTCTCGCTTCCCGAGCACAGGTTCGATTCCCGGCGGGGTCATGGATTTTCACCTGCCTCGAGATGACTGCGTGTTTGTGTTGTCCTTATCATTTCATCGTCATTCATGAAAGTGGCGAGATTGGGCTGAGCAAAGGTTTGGAATTTGTATGGGCGCTGATAACCGCGCAGTTGAGGGCCCCACAAACCAAAACCAAAACATCATTTGCCTATTTGATCCTCAACTGCCTTCACTATGTCATCTCTGAAAGCTACCCATTCGTCTTCTTCTGTATTTCTGTCCCCTGTTCTAGTGAAGTCGTTGCTAATCTACATCTACATTATACTCCGCAAACCACCTAATAGTGTGTGGCGGAGGGTACTTTCTGTACCACTAACTGAGCCCTCCAACCCTGTTCCACTCGCGAATAGCTCGTGGGATGAATGATTGCCGGTAAGCCTCCGTAATGGCCCTGATTACTCGAAAGTTCTTCTCGTGGTCATCATGCGAGACGTATTTGGGGAGAAGTAATGTGTCGTCCGAATCTTTTCGGAAACTGTTCTCTTGAAATTAAAATAGCAGAGCACTTCTTGATGCAACAATGCCTCTCTTGTAACATGTGCCAGTGGAATTTGTTGACTATCTCCGTAACGCTCTCTCGCCAGCTAAATGACCCCGTGACGAAATGTACCGCTCGGCGTTGGATGTTCTCTATCAGTTCAAATGGTTCAAATGGCTCTGAGCACTATGGGACTTAACATCTATGGTCATCAGTCCCCTAGAACTTAGAACTACTGAAATCTAACTAACCTAAGGACATCACACACATCCATGCCCGAGGCAGGATTCGAACCTGCCACCGTAGCGGTCGCGCGGTTCCAGACTGTAGCGCCTAGAACCGCTCGGCCACTCCGGCCGGCTCTCTATCAGTCCTACCTGGTATGGATACCAGGTAGATGAACAGTACTCAAGAATCGGTCGAACAAGCGCCTTATAAGCCACTTCCTTTGTGGATGAATTACATTCCCTTAAGATTCTTTCTACATACCGGAATCTGACATCTGCTTTACCCACCATTTGTTTTATGTCGTCATTCCACTTACGATCGTCCTGGACTACTATTCCTAGTTATTTTAAGGTAGATATTGTTTCCAGAGGTTTGTGATTTATAGTGCAGCTGTACAATAGTGTGCGCGGTATGTTACATTTATTTACGTTTAGGGTCAACTGCCAGAGTGTGCGCCATTCGTCAATTTTCTGGAGGTCATTCTGCAAATTGTTACTACCTTCTGGCGTCCCTACTTTTTTACAGACAACCGCATCATCTGTCAACATCCTTGAAGAGAATCCGACGCTTTCTACTAGATCATTTACACATACTGTAAACAGTGACGGTGCTACCACACTTAGTTGGGGTACTCCGGAAATTACCTTTACATCTGTCGATTTTGTTCTTCCTTTAAGGCCGATGTGTTGAGCTCTATCTGCAAGGAAGTCTTGAATCCAGTCGCAAACCTGCTCCGATACTCTGAAGCTCTTTTTCTCACTAAAGGTGAAAGTTATCTATATAAATAAAAATATTGCCTGAAGTACTCTGCTTCTGATTATAAGCCTGAGCTGTGATAATAAATTAACTGTCGTATTGTGAAAGCAAAACTGGTCTGTAATAATAATTAATCATCGTAATGAAAAGGAAAGTTTTTCATACAAAAAAAGTTTGCAATCTGACTGCAGGACTTTTGAACAGTATAAACTGCCTGAATAATTAACTTCGTCATGAAACCTAGAGTCACTGGCTTTGCAAAATTTGATCACAGAAACTTTCTCTGAATAACATAAGTTGGCCCTGATTGAATAAATAAAACAAAGTCACAATCTTTTCTCCTTAATTTTATTCTGTGCAAATCTGGATACCGCGTCGCAGTAGTGCTCTGTCTTGCGCGCCGCTATGCTAAAGCTGCAGATTACTGTATCTGCACAGAGACACTCGAGAGGTGCAGAGTTCTCTGTTAATTGCAAATCGAACAGTTTATCGAACATGTGCCATTAAAAAGAATTGTAAGAGAAAGGCTGGCAAGAAAATGAAAAATGCCCAAAAATGACATGTTTTTTGGTATATTGAGAAAAAGTGCTCAAGCCAGATTTTAAATTTAATGAACTACCCATCATCTAAACAATACACTTTCCTATCTCTCAAATCTAACAACTTTCAGTAGAATAACCAAGTTCACTGGATGGCGCAGCAGTAGTGAAAAAAAAGTAACATCATTATTGTATTTACCTGAGATTCCATCAGATTTCTTCCTTCACAAATACGTTCCATAATCATGTTGATTGAATAAAATGGTAAACTGAGACACCAAACTTGAATCGTAGCATTTCCATAGCTTCCTCACTCTAACACTGCTTAACACTGTCAGTCTAACTCTTAACACAGCTGCACTTGGACTGCCTCACTCTGCCAAAGCTTGATATTGACAGCTTGCACTGCACCCTCGCATACATCAGCGATGTTAGCTTAACTTCTGCGATAAAGCTTACATCATCGCTGCTCAGATATCAAAAATTCAGATACCAAAATTCTACATGACACCTATCGTTATCCCGAGGTCCGACGGGCCAAAATTTCACGTGAGAAGTGATGTCAGTGATATTGCTGAGACTGGGAAATTTTATTTTATAAAAGCAATATTCTGATAGAAAGATGTAGAAAGGTGAGTACAAAAGTTTAAATAAACAATACGAGTACACAGGTGATAACAAAACTATACATGGCAGAAAATAAGTACAAATTATTGCTCGACATAAACAGTTGCATAACTGAAAATAGGTACAAATTATTGCTTGACAAAAACAGTTGCATTTCTGGAAATAGGTACCAATCATTGCTGGAGATAAACATATTGTTACAAGTGCAGTTGTTGTTGTTGTTGTTGTTGTGGTCTTCAGTTCTGAGACTGGTTTGATGCAGCTCTCCATGCTACTCTATCCTGTGCAAGCTTCTTCATCTCCCAGGACGCCGGCCGTGGTGGCCGAGCAGTTCTAGGCGCTTCAGTCTGCACCCGCGCGACCGCTACGGTCGCAGGTTCGAATCCTGCCTCGGGCATGGACGTGTGTGATGTCCTTAGGTTAGTCAGGTTTAAGTAGTTCTAAGTTCTAGGGGACTGATGACCTCCGATGTTAAGTCCCATAGTGGTCAGAGCCATTTGAACCATTTCTCCCAGTACCTACTGCAACCTACATCCATCTGAATCTGCTTAGTGTATTCATCCCTTGGTCTCCCTCTACGATTTGTACCCTCCACGCTGCCCTCCAATACTAAATTGCTGATCTCTTGATGCCTCAGAACATGTCCTACCAACCGATCCCTTCTTCTAGTCAAGTTGTACCACAAACTTCTCTTCTCCCCAATCCTATTCAACACCTCCTCATTAGTTATGTGATCTACCCATCTAATCTTCAGCATTCTTCTGTAGCACCACATTTCGAAAGCTTCTATTCTCTTCTTGTCTAAACTATTTATCGTCCATGTTTCACTTCCATACATGGCTACACTCCACACAAATACTTTCAGAAACGGCTTCCTGACACTTAAATCTATACTCGATGTTAACAAATTTCTCTTCTTCAGAAACGCTTTCCTTCCCATTGCCATTCTACATTTTATATCCTCTCTACTTCGACCATCATCAGTTATTTTGCTCCCCAAATAGCAAAACTCCTTTACTACTTTAAGTGTCTCATTTCCTAATCTAATACCCTCAACATCACCCGACTTAATTCGACTACATTCCATGAACCTCGTTTTGCTTTTGTTGATGTTCATCTTATATCCTCCCTTCAAGACACCATCCATTCCGTTCAACTGCTCTTCCAAGTACAGTATTTGCTAAATATTAGGGTACACTCACAGTAGTGCAAACTGCATTTCACGTGTAGACTGTTAGTACAGAGAGCCAATAGAATACATACATGCACTGCACATAGTAGCGTCCTAAGTACAAAGAAAATGTTCATCACCACCCTACACTGGAGCACAAAAAAGTGTCCTGAGAGCAGTAAAACCTGTAAGTAACTGCCAACCATAAGTGTGTAGGCAAACTATATGACACACTGAGGGAAAATATAGCAGTCCCACAGACTATTACAGTATAAATATTATTTGAAAAGCACAGAGAGACGATCTTGAAGACCCATTGGCCCTGTCATGAGAAGTATTTGTTAGAACTGATCAGTGCAAGTCAATCTTGCAGTCCCACTGGCCCCAACATGAGATGTATTTGATATTGGCAGAAATGAGGAGCTAGTAAGCTCAGAATGTGCTAAAAACTAGCCCATCCACACTGTAGCAAGAAGCTAACCGCTCACTTCAAGCATGTCTCCATGAGGCATCCACAATTGTATAGTCTTAAGTGCAGTAGAGACTAATCACAAGCCTGGGTATAATCCAAATATGAGAGCTAACAGTGCCTCTCAATGAAAATATTTCAGCATCTGTGCAGTCTGCAAATAAAGTGAAAATGCTTCATATAAAACAAGAGGCTATGTCCACACAATGAAATACAATGGTGAACTAGTACACACATTACATAGAGAAACAAAATGAGGAAGATATTACCTTAAAGTGCAAAAAAATAAAAAAAACGAATACAGTACACCTTAACGCTAACTAAATAGCTTAAAACTAAGCAAATAATCAGTTTTTCAAAAGTATTTACGAAGTCCACATGTCAGTGTAAAGTGCAAACTTAGTTGCCGTGAGACAAGAATTTTCGACCTTAAAGAGCAAAAATATCACAATACTTAACAATAAAGACGTGACTTAAAACTAAGCAAATAATCAAGGTAACAATATCAGCAAGAAAAGAGTATACACAAACTCGAATATGTTATAGTGCATACAAATGGCATGGGAACAGCCCGTTACATTCAGTGTAATGTGCAAGCTTAATTGCAGTATGACCAGAATCTTTACACACCGAGTTATAGTGGTGGCATGTGAGAAAATAGTTATCAAGAGCAAAGTATGTCACATTCGGTAACATGAGTAACACAGTTCTATAAAATAGTTGTGTACATTCAGAGAAGTGTCCAAAAATAGTAGCTTTATGACAATCTATATTTTTCATATAATTGCAAGAACATCTCTATGTTTACATAAAAACAATTTATACTAGCATGTAGGCTAACTATCTCTGCATAGTAAACACGCACAAGGGAAAAATAGGAGCTCCACTAACTAATGGAAGAAATAGGACATGAGGAGACAAAAGGAAGGTTTGTACAGTGCACTAGGTATATTGTACCTGTGGAAAGAAGTAATTTAAAGTCATTTGTCGTGCTTCAGTCAACATAGCAACAAGAAGAATTTGGACAAAGTAATGAATATATGTCAGACTTGACAAGATAAGTATCATCACACAGCAGAAAAGGAGTAAACATCAGGCAACAAGAAATTTCTTAGAGAAGGTATTTCTTCGAACATTCTGACACGTGGACACGTTTAGAAAAGAAGGTTACACAAGAGCAGTGCTATACTTGTTTTTGTCTGCCAGGAGATTCAATGTTAAACATGGTTTTTACCTGTGGCATTATTAATAATACTGTAAAAGAGTTAAATGTTATAGGGTCTGCCAGCCATCGATACCATGTGATCAGCTACAAAAATCAATATAAATTCCTTAACAAAGATCTTACGAAACTCAGCTCGCTCTGCTCGTTCATCAGTTCTAAAGCATCGTAGGCGAAAGCGCCCTTAACCTCAGAAAGACACTTCACACCGCCCTGCACTGCCATTCAGTAAAAAGAGAAAAGAAAAGGAAAACGAGCTTACCGACTACCGGAGCAGATTTGTGACTTCATTCACGACTTCCTTGGAGATACAACTCAGCAACTCGCTCTTAAGGGAACAAAATGAATGAATGTAAAGGTAATTCAGGAGTACCACAGGGGTTTGTTACAGGACCGTTACAATTTTCAGTAAAAACATACGTGGTATGGTGCGTAAGGCCGGAAGCTACACGAGGCTCTTCACGTGTGCCTATGACAGGGCAGCAACGCCAGACGAATGCAGGGGACTGGCGTGTGGCACAGGATGGACACAGCGTCCAGTGGAGTACAATTACACTGTTGCTTATAAGTCGCTGTGAACACTAACTACTGTGAAATATCCAGGGGTAACGATATGTTGTCGCAGATCTCCATGCTACTCTATCCTGTCCAAGCCTCTTCATCTCCGAATAACTCCTGCAACCTACATTCTTCTGCGCCTGCTTACCGTATTCATCTCTTGGTCTTCCTCCATGATTATTACCCCTCAGTCTTCCCTCCAGTACTAAATTAATGATCCCTTGATGCCTCAGAACTTGTCCTACCAGCCGATATCTTCTTCTAGTCAAATTGTGCCACAAATGCCTCTTCTCCCCAATTCTCTTTTAGTACCTCCTCGTTAGTTACGTGATCTACTCATCTAATCTTCAGCATTCCTCCGTAGCACCACATTTCGGAAGGTTCTATTCTCTTCTTGTCTAAACTATTTATCGTCCATGTTTCTCTTCATACATGGCTACCCTCCATACAAATACTTATAGAAAAGACTTCCTGGCACCTTAATCTATACTCAATGTTAGCAAATTTCTCTTCTTTAGAAACGCTTTCTTTGGCGTTGCCAGTCTACATTTTATATCCTCTCTACATCGAGCGTCATCAGTTATTTTACTCCCCAAACGGCAACACTTATTTACTACTTTAAGTGGGTCATTCCCTAATCTAATACCCTCAGCATCACTTGATTTAATTCGACTATATTCTATTATCCTCGTTTTGCTTTTGTCATCTTGTGTCCTCCTTTCAAGACACTATCCATTCCGTTCGTTCAGCTGCTCTTCCAAGTCCTTTGCTGTCTGTCATAGAATTAAAATGTCGTCGCCAAAGCTCAAGATTTGTGTTTCCTGTCCATCCATTTTAATTTCTACTCCAAATTTCTTTGTTTCCTTTACTGTTTGCTCAGTATACCGATCGAATAACATGGGGGTTGGCTACAGTCCTGTCTCACTCCCTCCTCAACAACTGCTTCCCTTTCATGCCCGTCGACTCTTACAACTGCCATCTGCTATCTGTACAAATTGTAAATAGCCTTTCGCTCCCTGTATTTTACCCCTGCCACTTTCAGAATTTGAAAGTGAGTATTCCAGTCAAGATTGTCAGAAGCTTTCTCTAAGTCTACAAATGCTAGAAACGTAGATTTCCCTTTCGTTAATCTACGTCCTAAGATAAGTCGTAGGGTCAGTATTGCCTTGCGTGTTCCAACATTTGTACGGAATCCAAACTGATCTTCCCGGAGGTCGGCTTCTAACAGTGTTCCCAATCGTTTCTAAAGAATTTGTGTTAGTATTTTGCAACCGTGGCTTATTAAACTGATATTTCAGTAATTTTCGCACCTGTCGACACCTGCTTTCTTTGGTATTGGAATTATTATACACTTCTTGAAATCTGGGGGTACATCGCCTGTCTCCTATATCTTGCCCACCAGATGGAAGAGTTTTGTCACGGCTGGCACTCCCAAGGCTATCATTAGTTCTAACGGAATGTTGTCCACTCCCGGGGCCTTCTGGGGGTAAGAATATAGAGAAACCTAAAGTGGAATGACTACATAAAGCAAAGCAGGTACCAGTCTGATATTCATGAGGAGACTCTCAAGGAATTGTAATTCATCCACAATTGGCTTACAAAACGTTTGTTCGATTGTCCTTTGATTTTACTCATCAGTCTGCGACGCTAGCTAGGGTGGATTAGTAGGAGAGAGAGAGAGAGAGAGAGAGAGAGAGAGACGGCCGTTGTGGCCGAGCGGTTCTAGGCACTTCAGTCTGGAACCACGCGACCGCTACGATCGCAGGTTCGAATCCAGCCTCGGGCATGAATGTGTGTGATGTCCTTAGGTTAGTTAGGTTTAAGTAGTTCTAAGTTCTAGGGGACTGATGACCTTAGATGTTAAGTCCCAGAATGCTCAGAGCCATTTGAACCCTTTTTTTAAGAGACAGAGAGAGAGAAGACCCAACGAAGAGCGGCGCGCTTCGCCATCGGATTGATTGATTAGTCGGCGTGAGAGATTTTCATAGATGGTCAACAAACCACAACTTCAGAGGATACAAGGTAGCGTTATGCCTCACTCAAATATTTTACGTTAAAACTGCGAGAGATCACGTTCCGGAGAGACATGGCCAACATATTACTTCCTCCAAAAACACGTGTCGCGAAATAACAACAATGAGAAAATCCGGGAAATTACAAGTCATGTTTGCCGACAGTCATTTTTCCCCCGCGCCATTAGCGAAACGAACAGGGAACGGGGACCTGATATTGGTACCAGAAATACCCTCCGCAATACACCGTAAGGTCAAATGCATATTATAGATGTAGATATGTAGATGAGGATATGTGGCAAGAAAAGTACGGTTAGGTTAACTGCTACTAAAAGAAGAAAGTGTAGGTTGCAGTTTTAAATGTTACACTGTGCATCAACTTAGAAATTTTTGTTCCTTAATCGGTCTGCCTGAGTACCTTATAAAATAAAGAAAATCATTCTTATAGCGGCCCTGATTTGCTTTTGTAGTTAGTGTAATAAGTTTTTATGCTCTTTTTCTTAATTTTCGTCCGAAAATCTGATTCGTACGGCCAGTGACTATTCATTTCATCCTAAGAGGTCCGATTTAGTCACCCTTTTCCGCAAAAGGACTTGCAGAACTTTAAAAAAAAAAGTGGCTATTTTTCGACAGAGAAGACATTTATAACATGATACATTCCAATGAACGAGATAAGAAGCAAATTATAATAAATAAAATACCGAAAAACAAACACCGTGAAGGATAAGCTCATTCTATTAACAAGTGAGGTGACGGGTTGTACATCACTGTAGGAGTACGTGATACCAAATCCGGACCAAATGAAACACACGTGTCACGCAAAAGGCTGCCCAAACAGCCTCTCCTTTTCACACCGCATTCCCCCCCGGTCCCCCTCATTGTTGGCAACTCAGGCATGTATTTCAGCATACAGACGATCACAAAAGTGGTTCTTGCAGGCCCTGGAGAGCGACTTAATTTCCCGCTGCATCGTGTCCGTCCCGTACGCGTTCAGTTGGAGACACCTGGTGATCTCGCTGGCTAGGCCAGTAGTTTTACACCACGAAGAACACGTTTCTTTGCTACAGCCGTACAGGAAATTGCATTGTCACGCTGAAAAGCGCTTCAGTTTCCTGCTGAATGAATGGCAGTATCGTGGGGACTACTTTCTGCGCAGTACAGCGGCTACTCTGCACAAACACGAATATGACTGCGAGGTGTAATTTGAAACGTCCCCTTAGAAGAATTATACATGACTGTGCTTAAACTGAAACACAGTACTTTTAGCGCAACCCAATCTGACTTTCAATAATCCCTACAAAAGAATGACCCTGACTAACAATAGCCGGCCGCGGTGGTCGTGCAGTTCTAGGCGCTTCAGTCCGGAGCCGCGCAACTGCTGCGGTCGCAGGTCCGAATCCTGCCTCGGGCATGGATGTGTGTGATGTCCTTAGGTTAGTTAGGTTTAAGTAGTTCTAAGTTCTAGGGGACTGATGACCTAAGATGTTAAGTCGCATAGAGCTCAGAGCCATTTGAACCATTTGAACTAACAATAACCCATACCTTTCATGAATCACTTACGTCACAAAAATCCTCGTTACTCAAACTACTGCAATACAGCGAGAGCCGCTACTGCCAGCTAAATAAAAGATTCTAACTACTGAAGGCACTAACTACTGATCGGCATAGTTAGCAAATGAAAGATTTTGATAGAGAACAAACAATGTATTTAGCTTAATAGTGTTCAAAAGTCATAATATATATCAGTTCATGACATCCAGTCTTACAAATTTACTGTCTCTGATGGACACATGTCCAGATCATCCGCTCTCAAAACTCCGCCATTTCTCTCCCCACATCCACCACTGCTGGCGGCTCACCTCCAACTGCGCAACGCTACACGCTGTTAACATCCAGCTGCCCAACACTAGAATAGCAAACAACAATGCAAACCAGCCACAGACTGCACACAGCACAGCCAGTGATTTTCATACAGAGCGCTACGTGGCGTTACCAATAAAAAAAACCTAAACAGCCTACTTACAAACTGACTGGCCTCTACACCGTGTAGCCTGGGGTCCGACCTCTGAATCGTGGGCGAATGCTCTCCGGAATAGGCCGCTCACAGCTCCAACCGTGCAGTGCACGTCCCTCATCGGATACAGACAGAACCTGCCCTCAGCAGAGCGCCATTACACTCTCCGGTCAGCTCTCACGACACCACAGCAGCCGTGACTGACACGTGTTGTTAGCCCTGATGCAAGCAGGCGGTTCGAGAGGTCGCTGATGACGCAGCAGCTGGAACACGTGCCCAGGTTTTGTCCCTGGATGATGTTCGGTCGGCTACGTTCTTCACACAGTGGGTCGATCTTGACACGCGTCAGAACACAGAGCAGCTCCGATACGCTGTGTCCCATACAGGCAGCACTCCTTCCATACATCCATCCAGCTCCCCACAGGTCCACAATGCGGTCACATTCAAATGTCTGAAGCTGTTCAGCACAAGTCTGTACTCGTCGGAACGGCACGGTTGTGCACTAGAACGAACGTTGCGAACACCGTTTGCCTCTAAACACAGCACGGTTACTTTGTCGAGTGTCTAACAACCCTACCACAACAAAGGTCAAAATTTAATAATGATTGTGGTGTTGCTCACGCTGCTAAATTTTGCATTTTCGGGCAACAACAAAATTATTGTGTGGCAGGTGTCATTAGAGCACAGTTAATAAAGTCATTTCATGTAATAATGAATAAACTAGGCACTCATCTTTTCGTGTTTCCCACGCTGGTCTCGTTGTAAAATCGTGGCTCAATCGTCGAAAATCTATGTGGTGATGATTTCAAGCTCGGATGCTAAGAGGCCTAGGTTTTATTGTGCGATATTCAAAAGTTTTGTAGATGCGCTTCACAAACCATTCTTGATTACACTTTTGCAGGACAATGGTGATGTAAAAAACTAATCAGCACTCCGAATTTAAGTTACACTTCTTTTTTATTACTTTTGCTGCAATATCACGTAACACACAAAACATCAGTTCACAATACAAAACATACTTGAAAACATCTTCCTCACTGTTAAAGTTCACATTTTATAAGCTGACTACAATATGCGTCTTTCCAACATGACGTCCAAGACTTGACTTTTTAAAGATCCAACTCTCTAACAACTGCTTACGCGCCCAAAAATCAAGAGTTACAAGTACGTCAAAGATCATAGTGACAAAAGAAAGAATACACGTA
This sequence comes from Schistocerca piceifrons, assembly GCF_021461385.2. Taxonomy (NCBI): domain Eukaryota; kingdom Metazoa; phylum Arthropoda; class Insecta; order Orthoptera; family Acrididae; genus Schistocerca; species Schistocerca piceifrons. Next base: position 26,719,798 of record NC_060146.1, on the reverse strand, counting down.
AGAATAATATCATTGCAATATAAACATATCGATGTATCAAAGTACCTCTACATTAATGAAATCAAATCTGAATGTTGTCTCAGAAATATGTCAACTACTTTACAGAAACACAGTAGAATATTGCTGGTATCGAGAGGTTGAGTTGAGGTGCCATAATGGTTACGTAAGTCAAGTACGATTACAAGTGTCAGAATAGAGCCCTCCTGGGCGCCACCTGGTCACAGATGAATCACTAACATTAAAAACCCTCCGTATGCACATATAGCACACTGCTACCACTGAACACACTCTCTGAGTGTCCTGCATTTTTTCGGCCCTGTGCTGATGAACTCTAGCTACTGTGTTTTGGTAGTTTCAGGCAATGGATTGAGGTAGTTTCTGCCGTTACAGTACTCTTTTCTTCTTTTTTAGCAACATACTTCACAGTTTTACCAGAACTCGGCAGCTATACATTTAATGTTTTGAGCTGTATACAAAAAAATTAAAAGAAAGTTAAGAGGTAAAGACATTGTTTGGTATCAACAAATGACGATATGGTTCTAAAACGAAGTAGATATATGTGTCTGGTACAAATACCCACACTACTCAGACTTCGCTCACGTGACCCATGGGACACTGGGATTATAGATCCTGGTTATGAAGTAGAGAGAGAGCTGTTCATATGTGCATAAAGCACTCCGTTCAGTTTTATAAAGTTATTAAGTTGCATGCAGTACTACATGCCATATGATGGTGAATTATCTCACAGAATATGTTAGGTAGTTTTCAAGTAATAAATCTTTTTTCATCAACAAAGGAGGTGGCTTACAAAACACTCGTTCGACCTATACTTGAGTATTGCTCATCAGTGTGGGATCCGTACCAGATCGGGTTGGCGGAGGAGATAGAGAAGGTCCAAAGAAGAGTGGCGCGTTTCGTCACAGGGTTATTTGGTATGCGTGATAGCGTGACGGAGATGTTTAGCAAACTCAAGTGGCAGACTCTGCAAGAGAGGCGCTCTGCATCGCGGTGTAGCTTGCTGTCGAGGTTTCGAGAGGGTGCGTTTCTGGATGAAGTATCGAATATATTCCTTCCCCCTACTTATACCTCCCGAGGAGATCACGAATGTAAAATTAGAGAGATTCGAGCGCACACGGAGGCTTTCCGGCAGTCGTTCTTCCCGCGAACCATACGCGACTGGAACAGAAAAGGGAGGTAATGACAGTGGCACGTAAAGTGCCCTCCGCCACACACCGTTGGGTGGCTTGCGGAGTATAAATGTAGATGTAGATGTAGAATCTTCTGAATAGTTTGATGCAGTTTGTTGTGTCTAGGAACTCTGCTTACTCGGTTCGCTAGACAAACAATCAAACAACTCGTATTAATGAGTTTTATTACAAAAGACAATTACAGAACTTGGATTACACAGATGTGTCGCAAGCAAAGGGCGACATACAAAATAGTCGTCTTCAGAATATACAAACATGGGCCTGTGCTATACAGAGATTCCTAAGATTCCTAACGAAGTGGCTAATGTAGACGCTGCTCTCGAAGCGGGCTGAAACGTTTATGTTCTCTTCACACAGAGGCCACTGTTGTCGCGTTGTCGTCCTGGAAGGGAGGTCCGGTCAGCGTGTGATTGGCTGACTTCTTCTCACAGCCTTCTCTTCCCTGTCGTTTCCGACTGGTGTGCCGGCGCTGACTCCACGCCGTAACACGCTCCACCACGAACTCCTTTCCTGCACTAATCTCTTAATCTCAGTGTACTGTTTGCGACTTACGTCCTGAATTACTTGCTGACTTTATTCCACTCTCCGCGTTCCTCTTCAGTTTTATCCTCTACAGCTCTATTTATTACCGTGGAAGCTTTTCGTGATGCCGTAACACGCATCCTATCATCTTGGCTCTTCTTCGTGTCAGTGATTTCCTCTTGTTCCCCGCTTCACCAGTCCCGTGGCGTTTCTCCACATTCCGCATGTTACCTCTTCACATAGTTTTAAACATCTTCTACAACCACATCTCAAAAGCTTCGATTCTCCTCTTTTCCTCATTTCCATTACTCCATAATTCACTACAACGCCATGCTGCGCTCCACAAATAAATTGTCAGAAATTTCTCCCTCAAAGTAAAACCGAATTTTGATACTAGTAGACTTCTTTCAGCCCCGAACGCTCTCTTCACCTGTGTTAGTTAGCTTGTTATGTCCTACTTGCGTCATGTGATATTTTGCTTGGAGGGTAGCGCAGTTCCTTCAGTTCGTAAATTTCGTGGTCTCCTATTTTTATGTTAAGTTCACCGCCCCTCTCACTCCTGCTATTCCTCGTAACCTTTGTCTTTCTTCGTTTTACTCTCAAATCATATTCTGTGCTCAGTAGACTTTCTACCTACCCCCTCTATCCTCTAACACTGCTATTCTTATTGCGCTCTTAGCACTGACGTCCTTGCTTTTAATTTGACACAGAATTATTATCTGTATACTGATTTGGTGATCTTTCGATTTCTTCCGTTTTTATGCACCCATTTCACTTTGGTTTCCTCGCTATTCCTAGTTATTTCATTCCTAAGCGATTTATATTGCTATATTCCCAACTTTTTCTGAACATTTTTGTAATTCCTTCTTTCTTCAGCCAGATGAAGTAATTCTTCCGTAACCCAAAGTTTCTTCGCAGTTATCTTCGTTGTAAATATGTTCTCTGTTCAACTTCCGTGATTGCCGTTTTTATTTATATACATTAGTCTTCGATTTAACTGACTACTTTGGTGTTCAGTATGGCTTTAATCATATCTTATTATTTCTCACTGCCCTAGTAACCCATTTCCTTGCAGAGTGATTCTTCCAGACGATTGTCTTAAATTTGCGTCAGCTCTCACTAAATTGCATTCCGAGTCTATAACAGATCAGAACGCGTTACGTTCCATTATCTGATTTCCTAATCCCCATGTGGCCCTGATGCAATCCAGCTGGAGTCTTGCAGTGCCCCTGGGTCTTTACTACGTAAACATATTCCGCTTCTGAATTTAAAACAGCTTATCGTGAAAATGAATTTTTTTTTGTAGAACTCATTTAGCCTTTCTAGTTTCTCATTCGTCCTACCAAGCCGATAATGTGAGTCTCTGTCTTCTACTTCTTCCCATACTATCGCTTTCCAATGCTACATATTTTTTCGATTATCATCTCCCTTTACGTGCTGTATTACCTGTGCAATGTCCTCATATACTTCCTCCATCTCTTCATCTTCTACTTGTGACATCGCCATATGTATCTGAAATATTGTTGTTAGAGTTGTTTTGATGCCGATTTTGTTCAGAATGACCATATCACTCAACTGTTTACAGTAAGTGGCTCTCTGGTTGCCATAAAGTGTTTGTAAGCTCTTCGAATCCTTTCTTCACCTGCTACGAAGTACGTTCGTTTTTCAAAATCTAATAGATTCGCTTCACCGAATTAGTCACCTGCGAATAAATCTCATTACTACGGGTTATAGTGGTTCCACGATAAAGTTGTTTTGCAAAAATAATTGATTCTAAGTTTTGTTTCTCCGAGACGGCTCAATCGCAACGCTTGCAGTGTTGGGTAGTTTGGAGATGTTTGAGATAAAGTTACTTCGTTGTCTGGGAGAACTTTGCATTACTACAGATTCAAATCGGAATTATTATGCGCTAAAGCGTACTACTCGTGTGTACTTTGGAATGTGTCACAAAACTGTGATTACCAATGTCATTCCCCCCTGCGGGTTCGGGGGTTAGAATAGGCCCGCGGTATTCCTGCCTGTCGTAAGAGGCGACTAAAAGGAGTCTCAAACGTTTCGGCCTTATGTGATGGTCCCCTCGCGGGTTTGACCTCCATCTTTCTAAATTATTCCGAAGAGCGAGCCACTTGGGGAAGGGCGCCTTACATGGTGCATTGTATCCGTCGTGCAATTAGACCTTTAGCCGTCTTTCTCGTCGTTGCAATGGTGTCCCGCTCGTTTTCGATCTCTTGGGCGATTACCACGCTGCACTCTGCAGTGTTTCTTTTAACTGCGACGACGACCTTGGCCATTTTTACACCTAAGATCCAGCACGGTAGCCAGTCCGTTGTGGTGGGGCCGCCATGTACCCTGGGGGTTGTAGCCCCCTGACAACACAGGGATCGCTCTACTGATGCCTGCGCCGTTAACTCCCCACGTATGCCAAGGAGTAGATGCCCATCGCCCTGGGACATCGGGACTCCCGGCAATGGCCATCCTGCCAGGTGGCCTTTGCTGTGGCTGGGTGGCGCCCGTGGGGAGGGCCCTTGGTCGGAGTAGGTGGCATCAGGGCGGATGACCCGCAATGAAGCGTGGTACATCATCTCTCGCTGGCGGCCAGCCACCAGCAGTCTCTAAGCGTTCCAAAGCTCACTTTAAGGCTAATGTGTATGACCCCAAATCGTTCCCCTCCCTGGCCGCACCATGGGAGGAACGAAGGGCTGTGAATGAGAGCGAAAGATACTCGCCCCGGTATCTCGTCTGTACCAGAGCTGACGGGGACTCGTTTGTGTCTGTGAAGCCTCAGTTCTTTGTCGAACATTTAGAGGACAAGTTCGGGGAGGTGGAGGGCTTGTCCAAGATGCGGTCTGGATCGGTGTTGATAAAAACGGCATCCTCTGCCCAGTCACGAGCCTTGCTGGCTTGTACGAAGTTGGGGGATGTGTCTGTTACTATCACCCCACATAACAGCTTAAATATGGTCCAGGGAATTATTTTTCACCGCGATCTCCTTTTACAGTCCGATGACGAGCTGCGCGCCAACTTGGAGCGCCGAGGTGTCCATTTCGTCCGGCGCGTCCACCGGGGTCCGAGGGATCGTCAAGTTGCCACCGGTGCCTTCATCTTGGCCTTCGAGGGTGACACGTTACCTGAGAAGGTCAAGGTGATGGTGTACCATTGTGATGTCAAGCCGTATATCCCTCCCCCGATGCGGTGCTTCAAGTGTTGGAAGTTCGGCCACATGTCTTCACGCTGTGCTTCCGACCTCGTCTGTCGCGATTGCGGTCGACCTTCCCATCCTGATCATCCCTGTGCGCCGCCTCCAATCTGTGTGAACTGTGGTGCGCACCATCCGCCTTGCTCGCCAGACTGTCCGATTCTGCAGAAGGAGCGGAAGATCATGGAAATCAAGACTCTCGACCGCCTGACGTACACTGAGGCGAAGCGGAAATATGATCGGCTTCATCCAGTGCGCATGACAGCTTCTTATGCCGCAACTGTCACTCCTTCTACAATTCCATCCACTCCAGTCAGCTCTCAGAGTCGAAGTCCCACACCTGCCCCCTTGATGGTGGGGGGCACTAAACCTCCTGTTGCTCCTGTTCCATCTACTTCAGGAGCAACACCCCCCCAACCATCGGGGACATCAGTCCCCCCTTCCCAGCCGGAGAAGCGTAAGACTTCTTCGGCTACTCTCGTAAGGAAGGGGTCCCTTGGGGACCTCCCTTCGCACGTTCCGACCGGTTCCAAAGCCGACAGCCACAAGTGGCTCAAACAACCGCCAGTCCCTGGTCGTCGGGACACACGGTCATCGTCTGTCCCTGAGACTGATCCAGTGACGCCCTCCCAGCCTGAACCACCCAAGGCACAGTGCGAGAAGCAGAAGAGGAAGAAACTCCCCAAGGCTACCGACATTGCGGTGGCACCCATTCCACCGCTTCCTACAAGCGCTGCGTCTGAGGATGAGGTGGAGATTCTGGCATCCACTGAGGACATGGATCTCGCCAGTCCCTCAGATGCAATAGATAGCTGTTGTCCAGGTGGTGACTCAGTAGCAGCAGGGGCCCCGGAGGTGTAATCTGCCTCCCCAATCCCTTCACGCCTTTCCCATCCATGGCTAATACCATCCTCCAGTGGAACTGCAGCGGTTTCTTCCACCATCTAGCTGAGCTCCGCCAACTTATCAGCGGTCATCCTTTCCTTTGCATTGCTCTGCAGGAAACTTGGTTTCCAGCAATGCGAACCCCCGCCCTCCGTGGCTATCGGGGTTATTTTAAGAACCAGGCAGCTTATGAAAGGGTGTCTGGTGGCGTCTGCATATATGTCCTTAACTCTCTTCACAGCGAGTTTGTACCTCTACAAACAGCTTTAGAGGCTGTCGCTGTTCGGGTGTGGATGCCACAGGCTATTAACGTCTGCAGTATTTACCTTCCACCTGATGGTGCTGTCGCGCAGCATGTCCTGGCTGCTCTGATAGCCCAACTGCCGCCACCTTTTTTGCTGCTGGGCGATTTCAATGCCCACAACCCTCTATGGGGTGGGACTGTCTCCGATGACCGCGGTCGGGCCGTGGAGCATGTGTTGGCTCAGCTCGACCTTAGCCTCTTGAACACCGGTGCTCCCACGCATTTCAGTGTGGCCCATGGCTCGTTCTCGGCCATCGATCTCTCTATTTGCAGCCCTGGACTTGTCCCATCCCTCCACTGGAGAGTGCATCCTGACCTGTGTGGTAGTGACCATTTTCCCATCTATTTGTCACTGCCCCAGTGTCATTCTTCTGGGCGCTTGCCCCGCTGGGCTCTCCACAGGGCTGACTGGCCAGCTTTTACTTCCGCTGCAACCATTGAGTCTCCCCCACAGGGTGACATTGACGAGGTGGTGCGTGTTTTAACCACGTCCATCATTTCAGCGGCCGAGGCTACCATCCCCCGTTCTTCTGGCCACCCTCGGAGGAGGGCTGTACCCTGGTGGTCGCCGGATGTTGCTGAGGCTATTCGCGACCGTTGGCGGGCTCTCCAGCGTCATAGGCGGCACCCGTCTCTTGAGACCCTCATCACCTTTAAGAGGCTCCGTGCCTTCGCCCGTCGTCTTATTGCACGGCGTAAGCAGGAGTGCTGGGAGAGTTATGTCTCATCCTTGGGCTCCCATGTCTCCCCCTCGCTCGTGTGGTCCCGGATCCGGCGGATTTACGGATACCAGACCCCTATGGGTGTCCCTGGGCTCTCCTTGGACGGCGCTGTCTGCACGGACGCTGCCGCCATTGCTGAAGGGCTTGCCGTGCACTTTGCTCAGAGCTCTGCGACTGCATCCTATCCCCCCGCCTTTCGCTCTCTAAAGGAGCGAGCCGAGCGGACGCCGTTCTCATTCCACACGCGTCGTTCTGAAACATACAATGCTCCTTTCAGCGAGAGGGAATTCCTCGCTGCCCTCGCCGATTGCCCTGATACAGCACCAGGCCCAGACTGCATCCACGCGCAGATGCTGAAGCATCTCTCCAGGGACTGCCAGAGACACATTCTCGCGATATTTAATCGCATTTGGAGCGAAGGCGTGTTCCCGTCGCAATGGCGAGAGGGTGTTATTGTCCCCATCTTGAAGCCCGGTGCGGACCCACTGGCGGTGGACAGCTGTCGTCCCATTACCCTCACCAACGTTTTGTGCAAATTGCTCGAACGTATGATGGGGCGGCGTTTGTGTTGGGTCCTTGAGGCGCGCGGTCTCCTCGCTCCATCCCAGGGTGGCTTCCGTCGGGGCCGGTCTGCCACGGACAATTTGGTGCGGCTGGAATCTGCAGTCCGTACGGCCTTTGCCCGACGTCAGCATCTCGTTGCTGTATTTTTCGATCTGCGGAAGGCGTATGACACCACATGGCGGCATCACATCCTCGCCACGTTGCATGAGTGGGGTCTTCGTGGTCGGCTCCCGGCTTTTCTTCAAACCTTTTTATTGCGCCGCTCTTTCCGGGTGCAAGTCGGTGCCACCTGTAGTTCATCTTATATACAGGAAAATGGGGTCCCGCAGGGCTCAGTGTTGAGCGTCTCCTTATTTCTAGTGGCCATTAATGGTCTGGCTGCAGCAGTGGGGTCGTCGGTGTCTCCTACTTTGTATGCCGACGACTTCTGCATCTCATTTAGCTCCACGACTACGGGAGTCGCCGACCGCAGGCTGCAAGTCGCCGTTTGCAAGGCAGCATCATGGGCTCTGACTCATGGTTTTCAGTTCTCTGCAGCCAAGACTCGAGTTATGCACTTCTGCAGGCGTCGGACGGTCCACCCTCATCCTGAACTTTACCTCGACGGCCACCTGCTTGAAGTGGTGGACACTTGCCGCTTCTTGGGACTCGTGTTTGATGCCCGGCTCACATGGGTTCCTCATGTTACTCAGCAGAAGCAAAAATGCTGGCGGCACCTCAACGCCCTCCGCTGCCTTAGCCACACGTCTTGGGGTGCAGATCGCTGCACGCTGCTGCGATTGTACAGAGCCCTTGTGCAGTCCCGGCTTGATTATGGGTGCCTGGCCTATGGGTCTGCATCACCCTCAGTGTTGAAGTTGTTAGACCCCATACACCACTGTGGGGTTCGGCTTGCAACTGGCGCTTTTCGTACCAGCCCCGTAGATAGTCTACTGGTGGAGGCCAGGGTTCCCCCGCTGCGGATTCGCCGCCATCGACTGCTCGCCGACTACGCTGTCCACGTGCATTGCTCGCCAGACCATCCCAATCGTCGCCTGCTTTTCCCTGCCATGGTCCTCCATCTGCCCGAATGGCGACCTAGGTCTGGGCTTTCCGTAGCTGTCCGTGTCCAGTCCCTGCTGTCAGAACTGGGGTCATTCCCTCTTCTGCCTCCCTTCCGGGTCCGTACACCTACGCCTCCCTGGTGTTTGTTCCGGCCGTCCGTCCGTCTGGATTTGGCACAGGGACCTAAGGACTCGGTTCCGCCTGTGGCCCTCCGTCGCCGTTTTCTTGCGCTCCTCGAATCATTTACGGGCTGTGAGCCTGTCTACACTGATGGTTCCCTGGTTGATGGTCGCACTGCCTACGCTTTTGCTCACGCTGCCCATGTTGAGCAACGCTCCTTGCCGGCTGGCTGCAGTATTTTTACTGCAGAGCTGGTGGCCATATTGTGCGCTCTTGAGCATATGCGTTTCTGCTCAGGTAGGTCCATCGTCATCTGCAGTGACTCCCTGAGCAGCCTTCAGGCCATCGACCGCTGCTATCCCTCTTCTCCTCTGGTGTCCTCTATTCAGGAGTCTGTTTCCGCCATTGCCCGTTCTGGACATTCGGTGGTCTTGGTTTGGACGCCAGGTCATGTTGGCATCCCGGGGAACGAACGTGTTGACAGGCTGGCCAAAGGGGCGCTCGACGTCCCAACTTTGGAGATCGGCCTCACGGCTCCCGATCAGCAGCTGGTGTTGCGCCGTAAGGTGCTTGGGATGTGGTCTGCTGAGTGGCGAGGCTTGACAATGCCTAATAAACTGTGGGCTGTCAAGGAGACGACCGATGTGTGGCGCTCCTCCCTGCGGTCTTCTCGCAGGGACTCTGTTATCCTGTGTCGGCTCCGCATCGGCCATACATACCTGACGCACGGCCATCTTTTGCGTCAGGAGGATCCCCCCCTGTGTCGGTGTGGGTCCCGGCTGACGGTCGCCCACATTTTATTGGAGTGTCCCCGACTGCGCACCCTTTGGCAGTCTTTTAATTTCCCGGGCACCTTGCCTTTGATTTTATGCGACGATGCCTCCATGGCTGACAATGTTTTACATTTTATCCGTGCTAGTCCTTTTTATGGATCCATTTAGGGGGGTCCTGCACTTTTCCGTTTCTGTGTCTTTTGTCCTTGCGTCTCTCCATATTTGTTGCTGTTTTGGTGTCTCATCGGATGGTTGACTCTTTCCCTTTTTTGTTGTCGTGGTCAGTCAACCAGTCTCCGGCCATCTTCTTTTCTTCTATTTCTTTCTGTCTGGTGTTCGTCTGTACTCTTCTTTTCTGTAGTGTTCGTTGCCTAATTTGTGTTCTTTAGCACCTGGGGGGGGTCAGTCTCCTTCCCCTTGGGGTTTTATCTGCTCTGCGACTTTGTCTCGCTTGTTTTTGGAATGGGGGACTGATGACCTTAGCTGTTTAGTCCCCCTTAAACATCCCAACAACCACCACCACCACCAATGTCATTGACAGAAGGAATCAGAAGTAGCACGAAATCTAAACTACTGTGGCGCAAGCAGGATAGAAAGCGGGAAGCAGACGTGCAGCCAATACAAGGCAGAATCGCGTGCAGGAAAAGCCTGTTCGAGGAAGAGGTTATCTCGGGGTTCAATATCGCAAATACTCTTAGGGTCACCTCCTGCCTCTCCAGCGGGAAAAAGTGGGACGGTTTTTACGCGCCTTATGCTCGACTAGTAAGTGTTGCACGTAGTGTGACAGCCGTGTCAGGACTTCTTCTTCAGTATTCGGTAGCGTTATCTACCTCTACATCAACATGTACGTCTCCACTCTACAAGTAACCTGACAGTGTCTAGCGGAGGGTACTTCTGCGGGGTGCGATTGGTCTGGAAAACCTGTAATTCTCAGGGAACTACATTTTATCTGAATAAATAGGGGAAATCTCAGAGTCGTTCATCAATTTCAGAAAACCTATGGGAATTCTGTGTTCTTAACATACTCTCGAAATTTAATTTTATTGAGTTTTGTGAATCACAAATTTTAAAATGTTTAATATTTGAAAGTGTGTTATTTATATGAATATTATTCCGTATAAACTATCACTGCTTAAAAACTGTTTGTGGCTAGTGTACCTCAGCTGAGAGGAAAAGAAAAGTCGTTACCATGGAATGCTCCCCACCCCATGTCGCTCACCATTAATTTATCAGGAGAATCTTCTTACCCTTTTCTATTTGCGGACGGCGGTTTGGAAGACTGAAAGTCGGTAAGTACTAGCTCTAATTCCCTCGGTTTTCTCGCTGTGGTCATTTCGCAAGACGCTTTTGGGAGGGCGTAACATGTTGTCCGAGTCTTCCAGGTACGCACTCTCTCGGAATTTCGACCGCAGTAATGCAGTATACCCGTGATGCACAACACCTCTCTTGCAGCGCCTGCCAGCGGACTTCGCTGAGCGCCCCGCGCCGACCAGACGATACCGTGGCGAAACGCGCCGCTCTCCGTTGCGTCTTCTCCAACTCTTCTGTCATTCCTACCGCGTAAGAGGCGCACATTGGCCAGCAGTGTTCAAAAAAGCGCCTTGTAAGCCTCTTCTTTCCTGAACGAGCTACATTTCGTTAAGATTTGCCGTCTGCTTTTAGTACTATTTGTTTTACGCTGTCACTTAAGGTGGCTCTGTTACTCCTAAATACTTTACTGTTGCCACTGTTTTCAATAACTTGTCGTCAGCGGTGTAGTCGTGCAGTAATGGATTTCTTTCCCTGTGTACACGCAATACGGTGATCGCCTGCTCCACTCACGAATGTTCTGTAGGCCATTCCCGAAAGTGATACTGTGTTTTGACGCTGCTACTTTCTTACAGTCAACCGGATCGTGTGCGAACAGTCTTAAAGAGCTTCCGATGTTTTTACTAGACCATTTACTAGGGTTCGAACTCAAATAGTGACATCTACACTCCTGGAAATTGAAATAAGAACACCGTGAATTCATTGTCCCAGGAAGGGGAAACTTTATTGACACATTCCTGGGGTCAGATACATCACATGATCACACTGACAGAACCACAGGCACATAGACACAGGCAACAGAGCATGCACAATGTCGGCACTAGTATAGTGTATATCCACCTTTCGCAGCAATGCAGGCTGCTATTCTCCCATGGAGACGATCATAGAGATGCTGGATGTAGTCCTGTGGAACGGCTTGCCATGCCATTTCCACCTGGTGCCTCAGTTGGACCAGCGTTCGTGCTGGACGTGCAGACCGCGTGAGACGACGCTTCATCCAGTCCCAAACATGCTCAATGGGGGACAGATCCGGAGATCTTGCTGGCCAGGGTAGTTAACTTACACCTTCTAGAGCACGTTGGGTGGCACGGGATACATGCGGACGTGCATTGTCCTGTTGGAACAGCAAGTTCCCTTGCCGGTCTAGGAATGGTAGAACGATGGGTTCGATGACGGTTTGGATGTACCGTGCACTTTTCAGTGTCCCCTCGACGATCACCAGTGGTGTACGCCCAGTGTAGGAGATCGCTCCCCACACCATGATGCCGGGTGTTGGCCCTGTGTGCCTCGGTCGTATGCAGTCCTGATTGTGGCGCTCACCTGCACGGCGCCAAACACGCATACGACCATCATTGGCACCAAGGCAGAAGCGACTCTCATCGCTGAAGACGACACGTCTCCATTCGTCCCTCCATTCACGCCTGTCGCGACACCACTGGAGGCGGGCTGCACGATGTTGGGGCGTGAGCGGAAGACGGCCTAACGGTGTGCGGGACCGTAGCCCAGCTTCATGGAGACGGTTGCGAATGGTCCTCGCCGATACCCCAGGAGCAACAGTGTCCCTAATTTGCTGGGAAGTGGCGGTGCGGTCCCCTACGGCACTGCGTAGGATCCTACGGTCTTGGCGTGCATCCGTGCGTCGCTGCGGTCCGGCCCAGGTCGACGGGCATGTGCACCTTCCGCCGACCACTGGCGACAACATCGATGTACTGTGGAGATCTCACGCCCCACGTGTTGAGCAATTCGGCGGTACGTCCACCCGGCCTCCCGCATGCCCACTATATGCCCTCCCTCAAAGTCCGTCAACTGCACATACGGTTCACGTCCACGCTGTCGCGGCATGCTACCAGTGTTAAAGACTGCGATGGAGCTCCGTATGCCACGGCAAACTGTCTGACACTGACGGCGGCGGTGCACAAATGCTGCGCCATTCGACGGCCAACACCGCGGTTCCTGGTGTGTCCGCTGTGCCGTGCGTGTGATCATTGCTTGTACAGCCCTCTCGCAGTGTCCGGAGCAAGTATGGTGGGTCTGACACACCGGTGTCAATGTGTTCTTTTTTCCATTTCCAGGAGTGTAGTTATTCACAACCGATACAAAAAAGTTACATGGTTGCACCTGTTACTGTCCTTCAAAGTAGTCACCAGCGTTGTGCAGAACACGTTGCCAGCGATGTGGAAGGAGTAGTATATCTTTATAAGAGCCTGTTCTGTTGATGGTGTGAATAGATTGGTCTAAAGTTATGGCGATTCTCGAGTACGACTGTGATGGTGTTATCCTAACGCATTACGTTCCTCCACGGCAGGCGGTCAATGCACAGTATTACTGTTCGTTTTCGGAGCATCACCTGCGACCAGCTTTGCGAAAGAAGTGGCGACACTTTCTGCGCAACCCACCCATCATTTTGTACGACAATGCGCGAACGCATACACCGCAAGCTGTGGCTGCTCTGTTCGGTCGATGGGACTGGGAAGTACTGTACCACCCACCATACTCCCTGGACTTAAGTCTTTGTGACTTTGATTTGATTCAGAAGATGAAGGAACCACTTCGTGGCATTCGCTTCAGAACTGTTCCAGAGATTCGACAGGCAGTAGACCGCTCCATTCGCACAGCCGGCCGAAGTGGCCGTGTGGTTAAAGGCGCTGCAGTCTGGAACCGCAAGACCGCTATGGTCGCAGGTTCGAATCCTGCCTCGGGCATGGATGTTTGTGATGTCCTTAGGTTAGTTAGGTTTAACTAGTTCTAAGTTATAGGGGACTAATGCCCTCAGCAGTTGAGTCCCATAGTGCTCAGAGCCATTTCATCCATTCGCACCATCAACAGAACAGGCTCTGCTAACGGTGTACTACGTCTTCCACATCGCTGGCAACGGGTTATACACGACACAGGTGACCACTTTGAAGGACAGTAACAGGTGCAAACATGTTACTCTCTTGTAGGGATTGTGAATAAATAGTTGCCACTACTTAAGTTCCAACCCTCGTATATACAAGGTAAGCAGCACCGATCCTATTACGCTTTCTGGGGTAACTCTGAAATTTACCTCTACACCTTTCGATTTTATTACGTTAAGGGCGACACGCCGAGTTCTGTCTGCGAGGAAGTATTGAATCCAGTCAGAGATCTGGAAATCTGGCCCGATACTCAGTAAACTAGTCCTGTTTCCCGCTAGAGGGCAGTGTAGGACGGTGTCAAACGCCGTCCTGAAGGCAACCTGAGCGCTGGTGTGTACAGCCGTGTGGCTCTCACAGAGGAACAGAGCCAACTGAATTTCGCAAGACCGCTTTCTGCGAAATCCGCGTTGACTTTTATAGAGGAGATATCTCTTCTTCGAAAACGACGTAATTCTTGTGCGTAGAACACGTTACGTAATTCTACAGAAGATCTAAATTTCCTTTAATTGATATCTATTGTCACAAATTTTTTGTCATCGGACTACCGGCTTCCGTTTATAATCACCATCTTCAGACCTGTTTTATAAAAACATGTCCTCATGGAGCCATGTCCTAATGGAGTCACAGTAGCATCGCCAATTCCGAAACACAAAATCAGCGCCAACATTTTAAAATGGATATAAATATTAATATTTATAAGAGCCACCTTGCCAGCAGGTCTGGCGTTCAAAACGAACTGCCCAAATGTATATAAATAATGGTATATACAAGAGTCATCTTATCAGGAGCACTACTGTTCAAAGCAGGCTGGGCAGTTTGCTTTGAACACCAGAACTGCTGATAAGATGGCCTCTATATATACCAATATTTATATACATTTGACGATGCTGGTGCTGATTTTGAGTTAGCATTTGACGATCTTACTATGGTTCCAGTATATTAGGACATGATTTTATGAAACACATCTGAAGATGATCAATAAAATTCTTCTGAGTTTGAGGCCGCATTGTCAACTATGAAATTCCGATGTTTCTGCAACTATTGCAAGACGCCTTCCTCAGGATGTATTGACAACGGCCGCGGAGCCTTGGTTTACAGATCTGAAGATGATCGTTATAGAACGAAACCGGTATTCTGATGACAAAAAATTTATGACCATAGACGTGAATGCAAGGAAATTTATCACATATTCGAGCAAATGTTCAATTCGCGACTACGTCGCAGCTTGTGCTACAAGAGATCTGCCCAAGCTATATAGACCTATAATTACGTGCATCAGTACCACGAGTCTTCTCGCATACGGGAATGACCTGCGCTTTCTTCCAGTCACCTTGTGCCCTTCGTTGCTCCAGCGCCCCACGATACGCTGCCGCTAGAAGGAGAGGAAGTTCTTTCACATAATCTCTGTAGAACTCGCAGGCGTCGTGACGGACAGATGCGTTTCGACCACCTATTGATTGTAGATGTTCTTCTGTTCCACGACAACTATGCCAACATTAAAAAGAGAGATAATGAGGGAGAATGGGTCTGATATATACGTGTGTATGGTAAACCGTTTCCCTCCAAAATATTTCTCCTCTTCATACCTCCTCTGTGTTACCACAGATGGCGTGCCGCTGATCTCATTTGTAGTAAAACTGCAGTACACGCGAGGTACCATTTGCTTCCACCGCCCTGAGAGGAATGCATAAGTTCTAATAAATACCGGTCGGTGTGGCCGTGCGGTTCTAGGCGCTTCAGCCTGGAACCGCGTGACCGCTACGGCCGCAGGTTCGAATCCTGCCTCGGGCATGGATGTGTGTGATGTCCTTAGGTTAGTTAGGTTTAAGTAGATCTAAGTTCTAGGGGACTGATGACCACAGATGTTAAGTCCCATAGTGCTCAGAGCCATTGTAATAAATGCTCACCAACCTGCAGTCTTCTACAGTTGTTGTTCCTTGCGCAGGAAACAGCATGTAGGTCGTGAATCTGTGATGTTGAAGCCTTAAGAAACTCTTTGCGAGGAAATGTTATCCTAGACACGATTAAATTTCCAATCAGTTTGTTTATGCGGGATGGCACTCGCTTTTTATTGGCAGAACACGAGAAACTGCACAATTACATTCCTTTTTAGAGTCACGAATGATTTTTATTCTTCAGCGAATTAATGAACTGCATACTTCCGTAATTAGTATCACACTGTTCATGAACTATATGTCCAAATAACCATACATTGCTAATAAAGGCTTAACTAACATTAACCGCGGCAGACTACGTGTCCGCTTCCCGCGCCCGCGTTCCCGGGTTCGATTCCCGGCGGGGTCAGGGATTTTCTCTGCCTCGTGATGACTGGGTGTTGTGTGATGTCCTTAGGTTAGTTAGGTTTAAGTAGTTCTAAGTTCTAGGGGACTGATGACCATAGATGTTAAGTCCCACAGTGCTCAGAGCCATTTGAACCATTTGACTACGTGTCTGTCTTCCGACACTGCCGAAACAGCTCTGATTTACACATTAGACATTGGTAACTGTTACCGCGGAGAAGAACATGCCCTGTCGAACGAGCTCTATTACCAAATCATAGATTACTAACAAAGACTGAAACCGACCGCGGCAGGCAACATATCTGTCCTCCGACACTGCCGAACGCGCTCACATCTTAAAGCCGAACCACTTCGCCGGCCATCCAAATTAGGGGCGATCCGAAGATCACCGAAGTGCTTCGTCTGTGTTTTCGCTTAGCAGTTGTTTATTATTCTGCTGGTAATAATGGAATGAAAGCGCCCTCTTCAGAGACGCTTTAAGTTGAAATTCAAATAATTTCTCTGTTTAATTTTTCACATATTAATAATAGAGGATTACTATTTTTGCGCAAAACTTCCGAACGCAGCATCCCATCGCGGAGAAGGATCACAGTTTAGGCGGTCTTTCTCACTATACCTGTACTGCACAAACCATCTGTCATCGGAACCTCACACATTACCTCATCTTGCCACAGCTGTCTTCTCAGCTGCCCAAAAAAGGGCTTGTTGTAGCCGAATATGATGGCTGCAAAGCCAGAAATATGAGATCACTCATCACAGTATCTGTCATTTCCTCGTTCGAGCAGTGGTAGTAAAAATGAACAGTTTCACCGTTTTCCGTGGTGAAACAGTTCTGGAAGACCGAATTCAGTGTTTCGGCGTCGTATGAGTCATCTTCAGTTTGGGTTCAAGCACGGTGACTAAAGTGGGTATTACACGACGATCCGCCACGAAAGGTACTTGTCTAACGCAACAGTCATCTAGCTGTAGAACGAGTGAAACTACGAAATTATCAGACACATTATCCGCGCGCCAGAATAGAGAGCAGTTCTAAACTGCCGTGAATCAAATGGTTCAAATGGCTCTGAGCACTATGGGCCTTAACATCTATGGTCATCAGTCCCCTAGAACCTAGAACTACTTAAACCTAACTAACCTAAGGACATCACACACATCCATGCCCGAGGCAGGATTCGAACCTGCGACCATAGCAGTCGCGCGTCTCCGGACTGAGCGCCTAGAACTGCTAGACCACCGCGGCCGGCTGCCGTGATTCCGCGCATGTTCAATAGAGAGGGATATCCGCAGAAATGGCTACCATAGTTCTTTCTGCTTGTTATTTTCTTATTGTTAGGTGGTTAGTAGCTACTTTCAGATTTCATGTTGGGGATTTTCCGCATTTTGTTTTAGTAAGTAGGTTTCAGTAGTGTCAGGAAGGCGTTTCTGAAAGTATTTGTATGGAGTGTAGCCATGGATGATAAATAGTTTAGATTAGACAAGAAGAGAATAGAAACTTTCGAAATGTGGTGCTACAGAAGAATGCTGAAGATTAGATGGGTAGATCACATAACTAATGACAATATGGAATTCACCACATAACTAATGAGGAGGTATTGAATAGAATTGGGTAGAGACTACAACAACAACAACAAGAAGTAGGTTTCACAAATGCGGATTTTTTTTTTTTCTAGTAACTTTCTTTTATACAAGCTGTTTGTGAAAGCGTGTTTTCAACTGATTGCTTCGTATTCTAGAAATGAAATGGAGCAAAGAGGCGTTAAGCGTCTTAATTCAGGCATACAGCAAGGAAGGTGTATGCATGATGCGCTGTATCACAAAATGGTTCAAATGGCTCTGAACACTATGGGACTTAACATCTGAGGTCATCAGTCCCCTAGAACTTAGAACTACTTAAACCTAACTAACCTAAGGACAACGCACACATCCATGCCCGAGGCAGGATTCGAACCTGCGATCGTAGCAGGTGGTTCCAGACTGAAGCGCCTAGAACGGCTCGGCCACAACGGCCGGGCGCTGCGCCATAGTAAGGTACGCCGGCAATCGTTTCTTTCTCAGTAATCATATATCGTTATACGGTGATTTTCGATTTATATCGTAATGCCTTAGTTTGTGAAAGTTCATGTTTGATTTGATTGCGTCTCTCGCTTTATCCCAGCATGCCAGAAAAGAGAAAATGTTCAAATGGGTATCAAATCTTATGGGACTTAACTGCTAAGGTCATCAGTCCCTAAGCTTACACACTACTATCCTAAGGAGAATCACACACACCCATGCCCGAGGGGGGACTCGAACCTCCGCCGGAACCAGCCGCACAGTCCATGACTGCAGCGCCTTAGACCGCTCGGCTCAGAAAAGAGAAACCGGCAGTGATAGGGGAGAATGTCCGTACTGTACGGCCCAGTGCAACAGACTAGGACTGCAAAATTCTGAGTAGCGCGCATATGTAGAACAGTTGTAACCTACATAAGAGAATATCAATTAATAAATAGTGATAAAAAACAATTTCTTACTAAATAGGAATCTTGAGCTCACATAAATAATTTGAACGATTGTCGTTCCAATATATCACATAGTCCCCCTTGCGTTTCGCGCGGTAGAACGAGTGACTTAACAAGCGATCAAACAGTTGTATTGGCGTTTCGCGCGTTATCACCGTCTACTCTGCATGCGCGCCAAATGTATCCCACTCGGATTGTGTAATAGGTACGTGTGAACTAGCCTGTAGCTACAGATATGCACGCTTGGAGCGCTGGTGCATAGGTGTACGGTTTACGCCCATCGTGTAATGGGGGCTTAAGTGACTGACTGCATTGTTCAGTCGGCTTACTGATTTTAGTTAAGATCAAAACTTGGTAGAGTTCTCGGCCAAATCTTACCGTCGAAGTCACTAAGTGGCGCCACGGTCACGTGACCTCGGCGTCTGCCGTGTGAGGCGTCGGGAAGGAGTAGAGGGCGCCTCAGCCGCGACGGTGGGGGTGGGGGCAGAGGGGCGGAGCAGGCTGTGGGGGGGGGGGGGGGGAGGCAAGAGCCACCATCACCAGCACCAGCCCAGCACCAGGAAGAGCACTGGCAGTGCGCCGGCGGCCGGGGCAGGGGCGTGTCTGTGTGGTCTCTGCGTGCTTCTGGCGCCAGTGTCCTGTTGTCACTGTTGCCGTGTCCTGACAACGCTGGCTGTGGCAACGATGCAAAGCACCAAGTTTCATTCCTCTCCGTTTCTCAACTAAACTCCTGGGAAGAAAGATCGCAGCACCGAGAAATTAATGAAATTTCGCGAATACGTTTGTCTAGGTAACGTACGAGGCTAATCACAAAAGTAAGGTCTATTTCTTTATAAGTACATAGACCTGTTTATTTCTACAATGGTTTACATCAGTTTATAGCTTGAACGTTTAGCTATTTTACGACACAATCACCATTTCTGTCGATGCATTTTTGTAGACGCTGTGGCAGTCTTTGTATGCCCATGTCGTACCAGCCCTCCGCCATGCTGTTCAGAAAGTTATGAACCTCTTCTTTCACTTCATCGTCGGAGGTGAATCGCTTTCCGGCCAAATGTTCTTTTAACTTAGGGAACAGGTGATAGTCACTGGGCCCCAAGTCAGGACTATAGGATGGGTGGGTGATTATGTTCCACTGAAACTGTTGCAGGAGAACAACGGTTTGCCGAGCGATGTGTGGGCGAGCGTTGTCATGTAGAATGTGTACGCCGTTGCTCAACATTCCTCTTCTCCGGTTCTGAGTTGCCCGTTTCAGTTTTTGACACAGTACCTGTCAACGTTAATTGTGGTCCCAGTGGACAGAAAGTCGACCACCAATACCACTTTCCGATCCCAAAAAGCGCTTGTCGTGACTTTACCGGCAGACTGTGTTTGTTTGAATTTCCGCGGCTTTGGCGAAGAAGGATGCCGCCACTGGCGAGATTCTTGCTTGATCTCAGCTGTAAAATGGTATGCCCAGGTTTCGTCACCCGTAACAATTGATTCCAGAAAGTTGTCCTGTTCGGCTGCAAGGCGGTGAAGAAATGCGTGGGAGGCATCAACTCGTTGCCGCATGTGGTCCTCAGTCAGCATGCATCTTGCACACACCTTCCGGTAGTTCAATGTTTTCGTTAAAACTCTGTGAGCGGTGCTTCGGGAAACCTCAAGAACCAATGTGCAGAGGTCATCCAGGGTGATCCGCCGATCTTCACGCATGCTTTGCTCAACCTTCAACACTGTCTCCTCAGAAATTGACGGTCTTCTGCTCGTTTGTTCGTCGTCAACTTCGGTCCGACCTGCTGCAAACTCTCTACACCACTTACGAACATTTTTGACATCCATGTACGACTCACCATACACTTCCGTCAATTGGCGATGGATTTCAATCGGCTCAGTGCCCTTTGCGTTCAAAAACCGAATAACTGCGCTCAATCCGCACTTGGCGGTAACATCCAACGGGAGCTCCATTCTCAACGGCTATCAAGCCAAGACTGAGCGTCTCAGCGCGGCGTGCGCATGTTCACACACAGCGCGTGAAGCACTCTTCATAACAGTGTGACCAACTGCCACACAAACAGTGTTCTGTAGTTATAAAAAATACGAGACCTTACTTTTGGGATTACCCTCGTACTTAAGCGATTAGCATTACGGGATCACACGTTACTGTAAGCTGGAGGTAAGTCATTGCAACCGTCACAATGTTGAATTAAGAAAAACTAAACTCCGTCCGACCAGGCCTTGGAAGTCCCAACGGTACCGACCAGGGACCTTGTCATCCTGAGCCCACAAGCGTCACTGGATGCGGATATGGAGGGGCACGTGGTCTGCAAACCGCTCTCCCAGCCGTATGTCAGAGACGGGAGCCGCCACATCTCAATCAAGAAGCTCCTCACTTTGCATCCCGCTTCCAAACGGCGCTCGGTAGATCGGACGGTCACCAATCCCAGTGCTAGCCCACCCCGACGGCGATTAACTTCGATAATTTCACAGGAACCGGTGTTACCTCTGGGCAAGGCCGTTGGCCCAGAATGTTGGATGCATGCGTGCAAACGTGCGTGCATTGTACTGGTGCCCGATGTCAGTTTCATCCGTGTCTCTTGCAGTCGGTCGAGCCTTAAGGGAACGGTTATCACTGGTTGTGGGTAACGCTGGAGTGTCGTTCGATGGTGTCCGACTGTGGTCGATTGCAGGCAGGTCTGGTAACGGGGCAGGCCGAGGCAGCATGTCAACGATGTACAGTATATTGGGTTACAACAGTGTTATGTGGGCGAGCGTTATCCCATTGGAAAACGCTCTGCAGAAAGCTGTTCGTGAATGGAGGCACAACTCGTCGAATCGACAGACTGACGTACGAATTTGCAGTTAGTGTGCTTGGGTTAACCCCGCTAGTGCTCCTGCTGTCATACGAAATCGCTTCCCAGACCATAACTCCAGGTTGGTTGGTTGATTTGGAGGGAAGGGACCGAACATCGAAGACATCGGTCCCATCGGATCAGGGAAGGCGGTAAGGAAGTCGGCCATGCCCTTTCAAAGAAACCATTCCGGCAACTGCCTGATGCGATTTAGGGAAATCACGGAAAACCTACATGAGGATGGCCGCAGACGGATTTGAACCGTCTTCCTCCCGGATGCGACTCCAATGTGCTACTGTGGTGTGCGTACTGTAAGACCTTCGGTACACACACCGTCAGATTATTTGACTTGTCGCTCTAACGAAGTAGGCGAGTGTCAGCAATATGTCTCGTGGTCTTATCGTGGCGTGTTTATCTTCTGCTGTTAGGTCAGACGATAGAAATGCCACTTGCACGCTTAGAGTAGCAGATTGACGGTGACCAACTTTAAACAAAACTTGATTAATTTTCGCACACATTTATTAAAATAATAAAAAGCATAGACATTACGTAACTCGATTCTGGATGCTGTTTACAATTGACAATCTGAAGTTCCTTTGGTCTTGGTACGTTAATCGTATTCTCACATACCTCTGATACTTGACAAAGTGTCTATACATTTCTCTTCATGGCTGTGTACAGGAATATGATAATCTTATTAGGTGCAGACTGAAACTTGACTATAGACTGGTACAGACTAATGCAGACAAAATGCAGACTGACTAATCGGAGGTCCGTACACTCGTTATAACACCTTGCGCATTCAGGTATCACTGTGCGAGTATGATCTGTGTGGAGAAAAGGTTCTACGTTAGCAGCAATCTCATTGGCTGCGTTACATATTAATACACAGATCGGCGGAAGCAGAATTTGGTCCGTCTCTAAGGCAGCGCCATCTCATAGTGCGGAGACGGACGAGCGCTGCGCCTGCGCTGTTGTGCTTAGCGGTGCGCGCTCTAGTGGGAACGTTGTGTACGCGCTGACTACGCTGAACTAAGTACACAACAGCTACCCACTGCGACACCTCATTCGGTGTAACTCGAGGTGTAGGTCCAGTGTGTCTAGCACGCAGACAGGTTGGTTGCACGCCCTCAGCTGGCCTCGTAATCAACACACGGTCATCACTCACACCGAGGCACAACCAGCTTTCATCAGAGAACACAACACACCTCCATCCTGCCCTCCAATGAGCTCTCGCTTGACACCACTGAAGTCGCGAAAGGTGGTGGTTTGGGGTCAGTGGAATAGACGCTACGGGGTGTCTGGTTCGGAACAGTCCTTGAAGTGAAATATAACAGTTCCTGAAGAATACTCAGTATTGTACAACACTCAGTATAATGTCGTTTATTGAAACTGAACTACACTTCTCAAACAATCACTATATACACACAAAGAAAACAAATCACATGAAGACGACTATTCATCAAGAGCGTCGGTGAGGTCCGTCGGAGCTAGTCCTAGCTCGGCGAGGAACTGGCTGTACTGCTGCTGCGCTGGCCTTATAAAGCCGGCGGAGGTCGGCGGAGTACTCCAACTTTCCCTGTGTCTGTGAGGCGACCACTGCAGAAAAAGGTTCCCGTTAGTCTCTAGCAAGTTCTGTTTATTTTGAAGAATTGTTTTCCTCTAGGTTACGCCTGCAAGTGCTTGTGTATGTTATGTGGTACACAGGGGTGTCTTGAGTGTAGTCTGCCTGGCAGGGGCCGTCTGTGGCAGACGTAACAGTTCCCTATGGCACTCTGGTGCTCAAATTGCTGCTGCAGTGCAGTAAGACGGGCTCAGGGCCATACGCCGAACTCGACCGTCTTCCGTCTCGGTTGTGCCACATGGCCGTCCGTAATCCAGTTTTCTTGCGACCGTACATTCCCGTCAGCACCTCTGCCAGTAGTGATGTGCAGTGGCTACATTCCTGCCACGTCTTTCTGCAATATCGCAGAACGAACATGCAGCTTGTCGTAGCCCAATTACAAGACCTCGCACAAAGTCAGTGAGCTGTTGATAATGTTATTTTTGTCACCTTAAAGGCATTCTTGACTAACATAAATTCACCACGTCCAGTCTCTAAGGTAACTAAAGCCCACGACGGTTAAAGCGTGTATTTAGGGCAAACGTGATTTGTCCTCATAGCGACGCTCCTAGCGCCACTGTTACGTGAATGGCACGAAATCTGAACAGACGTCATCTTTCAGATGTAGAAACACGCCTGCCGAGTTTCTTTTTTGTTTTGCGTCTCCTTCTTGCTGCTGCGATTTTTTTCCCCGTCAGTGTATTGTCCGTGACCTGTGGAGCAGCAGCTCCTCCGAGGCACCCCTGTATCGTCTCGGGGGTGGCCTGTTGTGCCCTGTGCCAGGCTGCTGCGTCTGACGGCTTAGTTAAAGTAATGTTACTGCTCCTACATATTTACTCTTCTTACATCTTGTGCGTTTTTGAAACAGGTTCCTGAACGAATGTGTCTCTTACTGTAACAGTAGAAACAGTCGAGATTGTCGGGACCGCTTCGTATAGAAGCCACATTATGTGAGCTGTGTTTGCCAATTGGCAGAACACCCTGTACACAGCATTCATCACTATCTTTGCTAAATAAGCAAGAATGTGCAAGAAAGTTATAGTATACATGGCGAATCGAAAGGTTGCGCACAAACTGAAAAAGTTGATACAGGTCTTAAAATAGAAGTTTTGAGGTAGGGATTTAAGGTCTTGGAAGCAATCCTGTGACAGGGAAAGCTTTCGATCGTCAGGAGCAACACGGACAATCAACATATGCGCTTCTTGATTTCAGAAAAGATAATGTACTGCTTACTGAACAATTTTGACGTTAGAGGAAGTTTTCAAAATGGCGACTTGGTGGAGCGCCTGCACGCTTTTCTTTGCAGCTACCTGACAGACTTTAAACCACATTTCGTATGCGCTGGATCTGAAGGGAGGTCGCAATGCGAGGTTACCTCGCTGTCCTAATCTCACGACTCATTATTTTTCATTCTTATCAATTTTTTTGGTGGGGGAATACCACAACCATGGTGTACTTGTATGCGAATTTCTTGGTGTGCTTGATGGAATGCTCACGAGTTTTCTACGTTCGTGTTGTTCCTGAATTGATTTTCACGGTCGCCACGGTGAGCACCTTTTGTGACGTACACCATTGTTTAGTCAACAGTTCACTATGTTTTCTAGGCGTAAGTAGTTTGTCCACAGACTGTCTTTGTCGCTGCTAACATTCCAAAGCTTTCACTGGCTAGGGTCTATATCGAAAACCATACCTTCCTATTCCTTTCGACTCAGCTACCAGGTTCTTTAAACGCCCTGTGTCGGGAAGTCCATCACGCAACCGACGAGGGCTACGACAGCGCAGCTGTATACCCTCCAATGCCTCCTCCCACGACCATTCAGAAAAAAAAATCGCAAATGGGCCTGGCATCCGGCGTATCAGTTCTGTATACGTTTCAAGAAAGCCACAACGTGTAATGAATGTGGATTGTAGCACGTGTGCGGCCATCAGCTCGATGTCGTCCAATCTCAAAACTAAATCGTCATTAGCCTATATCCTTCTTCCTGTTATGTCCTAGCCAGTAATGCCACCCGAGCCCGCTGCCAAAAGGTTGGCAGCATCAAAGTTCGGACGCCGTCCGCATAAGCAGCGCCAGCGATACAGGAAATCGCCACAAGTTTGCGCGCGCAACCGCTGGCTTCTGGCTTCTTAAGCGCTGGAGTCGCGAGCGCTAGGACAGTTCTGTATTCGCCGCTCAGTTGTATACTCGCCACCGAATTGTGTACTTGCTAGTCAGTTGTGTGTTCATCGCGGCAGAGTTGTTGTTTGTCGTCAGCCGACGCTGACCTAGCCGCTCCGACTCGAACTAGACAGATTTCTGTAGACACCGAGTTCACTACTGTGTTTCTGTATCTTCATGAATAAAGATAAGTACCGACTTATTTAATCAGAGTGTTTGGGGTTTCATCTTTCTGTTTACTGTTCCAGCGGACCGGTCGGCCGCTATTAAAAGTGTGGCGGTGACTTCGTAAGCCATTTCTACCGCCAAGTGTTTGTCGCTACGAACACCGTCACAAAACTTCCAACTGAACGTCTCCCTACGTTCAAAACCTTCCAGTAGCGATTCGTGACGACTTTTCTCGCGATGCCAGTTAAACACTACTAAAAATGATAATGTAGAAAGTATTCGCATGTAAAGGAATGTTACACACCTGAACCAAAAATGATGTGCAGCTACTATTCTCACTCATCAAGAAAAGTCTAGGCACGTCGGCAAATTTACATCCATCTTTAATGATACGTAAACAGATTGCACCAATTCTTTCATTAACCGTGTTCCATGTTGTAGGTGTTGTTGTGGTCTTCAGTCCTGAGACTGGTTTGATGCAGCTCTCCATGCTAATCTATCCTGTGCAAGACTCTTCATCTCCGAATGAATACTGCAACTTACATCCTTCTGAATCTACGTAGCGTATTCATGTCTTGATCTCGCTCTGTGATTTTTACCCTCCACGCTTGCCACCAGTATTAAATTCGTGATACCTTGATGCTTCGAAATGGGTCCTACGAACCAAGCCCTTCTTCTAGTCAAGTTGTGTCACAAATTCCTCTTCTCCCCAGTTCTCTTCAGTAGCTCCTCGTTAGTTACGTGATTTAGCCAGCTAATCTTCTGTAGCAACACATTTGGAAAGCTCCTATTCTGTTGTTGTCTAAACACCTTATCGTCCATGTTTAACTTCGATGCATGGCTCCACTCCATAGAAATACTTTCAGAAAAGACTTCCTGACACTTAAACCTATACTCGATGTTAACAAATTTCTCTGTTTCAAAAACATTTTGCTTGCCATATCCAGTTTACATTTTATATCCTCTCTTCTTCAAGCGTCATCAGTTATTTTGCTTCTCAAATAACAAAACTCATTTACTACTTTAAGGGTCTCATTTCCCAATGTAATACCCTGAGCATCACCTGATTTAATTTGACTACATTCCATTATCCTCGTTTTGCTTTTGTTGATGTTCATCTTATACCCTCCTTTCAAGACACTGACCATTCCGTTCAACTGCTCTTCCAAGTCCTTTCCTCTCTCTGACAGAATTACAATGTCATCAGCAAACCTCAAAGTTTTTATCTTTTTTTCTCCATAGATTTTAATTCCTACTCCGAATGTTTCTTTTGTTTCCTTTACTGCTTGCTTAATAACATCGGTGATAGGCTATAGCCCTGTCTCACTCCCTTCTCAACCACTGCTTCCCTTTTGTGTCCCTCGACTCTTGTGGCTGCCATCTGGTTTCTGTGCAAATTGTAAATAGCCTTTTGCTCCATGTATTTTACTCCTACCACCTTCAGAATCTGAAAGAGAGTATTCCAGTGAATATTGTCGAAAGCTTTTTCTAAGTGTATAAATGCTAGAAACGTAGATTCGCCTTTCCTTAACCTACCTTCTAAGATAAGTCATAGGGTCAGTGTGGCGTCGCATGTTGCAACATTTCTACGGAATCCAAGTTTTTCCATTCGCCTGTAAGGAATTCGTTTTGGTATTTTGCAACGGTGACTCACTAAACTTAATATTAACGTGTTCCATATGTTCCATGAATAATTCAAGAGGTACAACCTAAATGGATGAAGGAAATAGCCAGAATATACATCAATAAAGGACAAGCAAATCACAGAAACTTGACTGGTTTACTGTATTAACAACACAGTGCATAGTGCCTTTCAGCTTTAGGCTAACCAAATCGAGTAAATCAGAAAGGACGGTGCTACTTTGGAAAGAGTTTCAGACTCCTCGGTTCACTAGACATTTTTTTTTTGCCTCATTAGAATTTTCTTTTTTTCTCAAAGAAAATATTTCTGGCCGGGTGTGGGTACTGAGTTCAGCATGTCACTACTTCTCATGCAGCTGCACAACGAGAACTCGTGAATATAGACATCCCGATAACTTGTGGAAATACTGGCAAACGAAGACTGTACTGAAGTTTCTTTTTAACTGCTAGGGACTCCCAATATTCTGCTCCACGCTAGACGGAAGCCCGTTGAATACGTCGCCGTGAGTACGCAAAACTACATTCCGAAACATGGACATAGAGGCAAAGTCTAGATGAACTCCGTTTTCGTATCATGTATTATAGTTGCGGAAATCACAGTTCATCTGAAACTGGGTTTTATTGTCAGAGACGAAAACCATTAAGCAGTAAATGTGATGGGAAAGATTTCCTATTTCCTTATAAAAGAGTTCTGAAAGACTGGCTGCTAGGCAACATTCTTATTGCCCGCTCCTCCTGAATGAACGTTTTGTTTACTGTAGCACAGCTACTCAACGTAATTCCGTAAGGAAGCGAAAATACGCAAAGCCAGGGACCTCGACTTTGGGTCGATACAACGAGAGGCGGCTCCGTGCACAAAAAATGCTGAATAGAACTCCTTGATTAGTTCGCCAATCTGCTGACTGCTTTTCAACTTGTTATCCACTTGGACGCCAGCGAGGTTTACTCTCTGTCTTTAACTTATTTTATGATCATTAATGCTTACTTGTGTTGCCAAATGGTCATTATTGCATGTTTGAAATCATATAAAGTGAATCAGTGCCCAGTACATATCGTTGTGCAGCGTCATACGTTACTTTCAGCCATCCTGAGGTTAGTTTCGTGCCTGTGACATCCTGTGGTTTCTGTTATGATGTTGAGACTCCATCTGTGGAGGATGGGTGCCGTTAATGACAGAACTCGTTAGTTTGCCAAGTAATAATATAATAATGTCGTGGGACGAGGGCCGCCCGTCGGGTAGACCGTTCGCCTGGTGCAAATCTTTCGACTTGACGCCACTTCGGCGACTTGCGCGTCGATGGGTTTGCCAAGTGGAATAATGCGATCCACACAATCAAAGACTTTGGCAAGGTTACAAAATATATCAGGAGTATAATTTATCTTGCTTTGCTCAGCAGCCGCTTAAATTGTGAAGTGCTGTACTCATTTCACTGTAAAGAAATATTCACGAAAGAAGGTTGTCAGTTAATATCCTATCACATCCACTTTCTCATAGACTTCTGAAAAGACTCGAAGGAGTTAAATAGGTCTGTAATTAAATATATCTTCCCTATATGCAGTTTTATAAAGCACTGTTCCTACGCACATTTATATCTGCACTCATTTCATATTCAGTTCCTACATTGCAGCCAGTCCGCCGCTCGTGGTCTCGCGGTAGCGTTCTCGCTTCCCGAACACGGGATTTTCACCTGCCCCGAGATGACTGGGTGTTCTTGTGTCATCATCATGATTCATCCCCATTACAGTAGGAGGAAGACAACGGCAAACCACCTCCATTCGGATCTAGAACGGCGGTGGGGGTCTCCTGTATCGTTCCCCTACACTTTGTGAAGAAGCATGGGACTTCATTTCCACTTACGTATTGTAGTCGTTTCTAAATCTATGTTATAATCTTTGTATACTTCCCTATTGACTACGTTGTTCAAAATGGTTCAAATGGCTCTAAGCACTATGGGACTTAACGTCGGAGGTCATCAGTCCCCTAGACTTAGAACTACTTAAACCTAACCAACCTAAGGACATCATACACATGCCCGAGGCAGGATTCGAACCTGCTACCGTGGAAGCAGCGCGGTTCCGGACTGAAGCGCCTAGAACCGCTCGTCCTCAGCGGGCGGTGCTTACGTTGTACGATACCAAGCAATTGTCAACTGCTGTGCTGCTGAGGTCATCGGTCCCTAGACTTACACACTACTTAAACTAACTTATGCTAAGAACAACACACACACCCATGCATGCTCGGCGGAGGACTCGAACTTCCGGCGGGGGGGGGGGGGGGGGGGAGGGAGGAGGGGGCGCAATGCGTGACATGGCGCGCCTCAAATCGCGCCGCGCGGCAGTGGTTTAACAGTGACCAAATACCAATACAAATCTACACAGAGTATGCGAATAAACCTGCCCAACTTCTAGAGCAGTATCATTGGAGGAGCGAAGTGGTTCTGACGATTGGAAAAAAAAGTGCAGGTCGCTCCCGTTTTCAGGAAATGTCGTCGAGCGGACGCACAAAACTATAGACATATATCTCCGACGTCCGTCATTTGTAGAATTTGGAACGTATTTTATGCTCGCGTATTATGACATTTCTGGTTGCCGAATATTACCTCCGTAGGGACCACCGTGAATTCCGAAAACAACGATGGTGTGAAACCCAGCCCTCTCCGTTCGTCAACGTGGCCCAGCAAGTAGTAGATACAGGCGCTTAGGGAGATGCTGTATTCCCTAACTTACGGACGCCGTTCCCTACTGGCGCCTAATAAACGGAATATGAGCGTAAGGCATGTCTGACCAACTGTATCATTGGACTCAAGAGTTTGTAGCAAACAGGACACAGTGTGTCATTTTGAACGGAGAGGATTCTTCAGGCGTAACTTCTGACATCCCCGGTGGGTTTTATAGAAGGATTACTTTACGCAATATACGGTTTGTACGTGGCCAAGTAGATAACGGCGGAAGTTCCATGAGGCTTTTCGAGAATAATGCTGTAGTAGGGAAAGAAGTAACGGTGCTAGAAAACTGTCGCGAAATGCAGTTTGCAGG
The DNA here is from genome assembly GCF_021461385.2 of Schistocerca piceifrons. Classification (NCBI taxonomy): domain Eukaryota; kingdom Metazoa; phylum Arthropoda; class Insecta; order Orthoptera; family Acrididae; genus Schistocerca; species Schistocerca piceifrons. Next base: position 26,690,020 of record NC_060146.1, on the reverse strand, counting down.
GAGTGCAAATTGACGCTAAACACAAACAAGTGTGACATACTGCGAGCACGTTGGCGGAAAGACCGCTTATTGTACGGTTCTACAATTGCAGAACAATGACTAGAAGCAGTCACTTCCATAAAATATCTAGGAGTATGCATACGGAGCGATTTGAAGTGGAACGGTTGCATAAAATCAGTCGCGAATAAGCCAAATGCCAGACTGAGATTCAGTCGAAGAATCCTCGGCAAATGTTGGCCATCAACAAAGGAAGTAGCTTACAAAGCACTAGTTCGACTGATACTTGAGTATTGCTCGTCAACACGGGATGCGTATCAGATGCGACTGATAGAGGAAGTAGGGAGTGTCCAAAGCAGATCGTTGCAGGTTCATTTAGTAACCACAAAAGCCTCATATAAATGACCAGCCTTATACAGTGGCAGACGCAGCAAACAGCCGCTGCGCATCACGGTGTGGTTTATTGTTGAGTGAGAGTGTTCAAAAAATGGTTCAAATGGCTCTGAGCGCTATGGGACTTAACTTCTGAGGTCATCAGTCCCCTATAACTTAGAACTACGTAAACCTAACCAACCTAAGGACATCACACACATCCATGCCCGAGGCAGGATTCGAACCTGCGACCGTAGCGATCACGCAGTTCCTAGAACCTCCGAGAGTGTACTTTCCTAGAAGAGTCAACAAATATATTGTTCTCCTCCTACGTACATCTTGCGGAAAGACCACTAAGGTAAAATCAGAGAAATTGGAGCCCACACGGAGGCTTGCCGTCAATTCTTCATCCTGCGAACTGCTCGCAACTGGAACAGGAAGGGGGCAAAGTGATAGTGGTACACAACGTACCCTCCGCCAAACATCACAAGGTGGCCTACGGAGTATAGATGTAGAACTGTTCGAGGCAACTGTAGCAGTCCGCGAATTTGGTTGTGCTATAGTCTGATTCACAAGAACGACTGTTGTCTAATTCGCAGAGCATACGGCTCCCGTGTAATCCCGGTCGGCTTGGCGAGCTCCTCAAACGGTTAACTGCACGCCAGCTGTTACGGCCAACACCGAATCTGCTAACGCTGGTATTACGCTATCATTTTCCTTTGTCAAAGTTGACATGTCAGATACTTGTTCGAACGGCTCCCTCCCGTCGGAGGTTCGAATCTTCCCTCGGGCATGGGAGTGTGTGTGTTGTCCTTAGCATAGGTTAGTTCCAGTTAGATTAAGCAGTGTGTAAGCCTACGGACCGATGATATCAGCAGTTTCGTTCCATAACAGCTTACCACAAATTTCCAATTTCAGATATTTATGTCAAAGAAATTTGATGGTGTAACTGGGAACTTGGTCAAATCTCGACTGTCGTCAAATAAATATGATCAAATCTAGGGCCTCGCCGTTGATTTGATCATAAAAGTCGTTCGTCTTCTGTTCACTGCAATGTGAAATGTAACCCCTTGGAGCGCTGGCGTCACTACAGCCGTCCCTCCAGTGTGTTTGTAAACATGGCCTCAAAGTTGGTGTGTTCTTTCAAACTCTTTTTTTTTTTTTTAAATAAACTTGCTTCGACTAGGGTAGGGGGTGAGCACGGGCACAGTTATGCTATTAAGGGGGGTAGGACGTTAAACGGGCCGACTTGGAGCAGGAGAGGCACCACAATACATTTTAATCTCCACTGTCTATACATTTAGAAATAAATTCATAAAACTTTGTCAGCATGACCAGGAAGGATTCAGAATTCACACATAGCAGTAGAAGTTCGAAAACGTAACGAAGTAATTTTTTTTACATGTGAAATTTCATCATTTTTTTCACTTACTAAAGGCAGCATTTGTTGCTATAGGTACACTTTTCTTCTTAAGTAAGGGAGATGGTTCGATGAATTTTGCACGGCATACAAACCATACTTAAAGGAATATGAAACTCTAGAATTTTCCAAATCTATTAAAAACTGAGGTAATTAACTACAAAATTGTGTTTTTCCTAAACATGAAGTTTAAAATACAACAGATCATTCGTTTTTTCATAAATACAATAAATTCTAGAGTTTCATACACCCGTGAAAGAAAACTGTATTTCTAGATTTACTGTCGGTATGGTACACGGCCCCACGCATATGAGAGATATAAGTGGAAATTAGTGGAGTTCGGTGGCAGGAGGAACAAGACTTCTGGTCAGGTGACTACAGGGTTATAAACATAAAATCAAATAGGGGTAATGCAGGGGTAGGTTTAATAATGAATAGGAAAATAGGAATGCGGGTAAGCTACTACAAACAGCATAGTGAACGCATTATTGTGGCCAACATAGATACGAAACCCACGCCTACCACAGTAATACAAGTTAATATCCCTACTAGCTCTGCAGATGACGGAGAAATTGAAGAAATGTATGATGAAATAAAACAAATTGTTCAGATAGTGAAGGGAGACGAAAATTTAATAGTCATTTGTGACTGGAATTCATCAGTAGGAAAAGGGAGAGAAGGAACATAGTAGGTGAATATGGATTGGGGCTAAGAAACGAAAGAGGAAGCCGCCTGGTAGAATTTTGCACAAAGCACAACCTAATCATAGCTAACACGTGGTTCAAGAATCATAAAAGAAGATTGTATACATGGAAGAAGCCTGTAAGATACAGACAGGTTTCAGATAGATTATATAATGGTAAGACAGAAATTTAGGAACCAGGTTTTAAATCGTAAGACATTTCCAGGGGCAGATGTGGACTCTGACCACAATCTATTGGTTATGAACTGTAGATTAATACTGCAAAAAGGTGGGAATTTAAGGAGATGGGACCTGGATAAACTGACTAAACCAGAGGTTGTACAGAGTTTCAAGGAGAGCATAAGGGAACAATTGAGAAGAATGGGGGAAAGAAATACAGCAGAAGAAGAATGGGTAGCTTTGAGGGATGAAGTGGTGAAAGCAGCAGAGGATCAAGTAGGTAAAAAGACGAGGGCTAGTAGAAATCCTTGGGTAACAGAAGAGATATTGAATTTAATTGATGAAAGGAGAAAATATAAAAATGCAGTGAATGAAGCAGGCAAAAAGGAATACAAACGTCTCAAAAATGAGATAGACAGGAAGTGCAAAATGGCTAAGCAGGGATGGCTAGAGGACAAATGTAACGATGTAGAGGCTTATCTCACTAGGGGTAAGATAGATACTGCCTACAGGAAAATTAGAGACCTTTGGAGAAAAGAGAACCACTTGTATGAATATCAAGAGCTCAGATGGAAACCCAGTTCTAAGCAAAGAAGAGAAAGCAGAAGGGTGGAAGGAGTATATAGAGGGTCCATACAACGGCGATGTACTTGAGGACAATATTATGGAAATGGAAGAGGATGTAGATGAAGATGAAATGGAAGATATGATACTGCGTGAAGAGTTTGACAAAGCACTGAAAGACCTGAGTCGAAACAAGCCCCCGGAGTAGACAACATTACATTAGAACTACTGACAGTCTTGGGAGAGCCAGTCCTGACAAAACTCTACCATCTGGTGAGCAAGATGTATGAGACAGGCGAAATACCCTCAGACTTCAAGAAGAATATAATAATTCCAATCCCAAAGAAAGAAGGTGTTGACAGATGTGAAAATTACCGGACTATCAGTTTAATAAGTCACAGCTGCAAAATACTAACGCGAATTCTTTACAGACGAATGGAAAAACTAGTAGAAACCGACCTCGGGGAAGATGAGTTTGGATTCCGTAGAAATATCGGAACACGTGAGGCAATACTGACCCTACGACTTATCTTAGAAGCTAGATTGAAGAACAAACCTACGTTCCTAGCATTTGTAGACTTAGAGAAAGCTTTTGACAATGTTGACTGGAATACGCTCTTTCAAATTCTGAAGGTGGCAGGGGTAAAATACAGGGAGCGAAAGGCTATTTACAATTTGTACAGAAACCAGATGGCAGTTATAAGAGTCGAGGGACATGAAAGGGAAGCAGTGGTTGGGAAGGGAGTGAGACAGGGTTGTAGCCTATCCGCAACGTTATTCAATCTCTATATTGAGCAAGCAGTGAAGGAAACAAAAGAAAAATTGGGAGTAGGTATTAAAATCCATGGAGAAGAAATAAAAACTTTGAGGTTCGCCGATGACATTGTAATTCTGCCAGAGACAGCAAAGGACTTGGAAGAGCAGTTGAACGGAATGGATAGTGTCTTGAAAGGAGGATATAAGATGAACATCAACAAAAGCAAAACTAGGATAATAGAATGTAGTCGAATTAAATCGGGTGATGCTGAGGGAATTAGATTAGGAAATGAGACACTTAAAGTAGTAAAGGAGTTTTGCTGTTTGGGGATCAAAATAACTGATGATGGTCGAAGTTGAGATGATATAAAATGTAGACAGGCAATGGCAAGGAAAGCATTTCTGAAGAAGAGAAATTTGTTAACATCGAGTATAGGTTTAAGTGTCAGGAAGTCGTTTCTGAAAGTATTTGTATGGAGTGTAGCCATGTATGAAAGTGAAACATGGACGATAAATAGTTTGGACAAGAAGAGAATAGAAGCTTTGGAAATGTGGTGCTACAGAAGAATGCTGAAGATTAGATGGGTGGATCACACAACTAATGAGGAAGTATTGGATTGGGGAGAAGTTTGTGGCACAACTTGAGTAGAAGAAGGGATCGGTTGGTAGGACATGTTCTGAGGCATCAAGGGATCACCAGTTTAGTATTGGAGGGTAGCGTGGAGGGTAAAACTCGTAGAGGGAGACCAAGAGATGAATACATTAAGCAGATTCAGAAGAATGTAGGTTGCAGTAGGTACTGGGAGATGAAGAAGCTTGCACAGGATAGAGTAGCATCAAACCAGTCTCAGGACTGAAGACCACAACAACAACAACAACAACATGAGTGTCACATTTTCACTAACTCATGTACAACTATAGTGTGATTTGTTTTTCAACTTCATGCGAAGTATTTATGAAAACATCTGTCCACTGCACTTATACAATGAGGAGCCAAAGAAGCTGGTACACCTGTATAATATGGTGTAGGGTCCCCGCGAGCACGCAGAAGTACCGCAACACGACGCGGCATGGACTCGACTGGTGTCTGAAGCAGTGCTGGAGGGAAGTGACATCATGAATTGTACAGGGCTGTCCATAAATATTTAAGAGTACGAGGGGTGGAGATCTCTTCTGAAAAGCACGTTGCAAGGCTTCCCACATATGCCCAATAATGTTCATGTCTGGGGAGTTTGGTGGCAGCGGAAGTGTTCAATCTCTGAAGAGTGGTCCTTGAGCCACTCTGTAGCAATGAGAGACGTGTGAGGTGTCGCGCTGTGCTGCTGGAAGTGGCCAAGTCCGTCGGAATGCACAATGGACATGAATGGACGCAGCTGATAAGACAGGATGCTTACGTACTTGTCACCTCTCAGAGTCGTATCTAGATGTATCAGGGGTCCCATATCACTCCAACTCTGCACGCCCCACACCATTGCAGAGCCTCCAACAGCTTGAACAGACCCCTGCTGGGATGCAGGGTCCATGGATTCATGACGTTGTCTCCATTCCCGTACACGTCGATCCACTCGAAGTAATATGAAACGAGACTGGTCGGACTAATCGACATGTTGTTGTCGGTGTGGACGGGCCCAGACGAGGCGTGACTTTGCGTCGCGCAGTCATCAAAGATAGAAGAGTGGGTCTTCGGCTCCGAAAGCCCATATCGACCATGTTTCGTGGAATGATGTTTCGCACGCTGACACTTGTTGATGGTCCAGGATTGAAATCTGCAGCAATTTGCGAAAGGATTGCACTTCTGTCTCGTCGAACGTTTCTCTTCACTCGTCGTTGGTGCAGTTCTTGCAGGAACTTCTTCCGGCCGCAGCGATGTCGGACATTAGATGTGTTACCGGATTCCTAATATCCACGATACACTCGTGAAATGGTCGTACGGGAAATCCCCATTTTATCTGCACCTCGGAGATGCTGTGCCACATCGGTCGTGCGCCGACTATAACACCACGTTCAAACTCACTTAAATCTTGATAACTTGCAATTCTAACAACAGTAACCGATCTAACAACTGCGCCAGACATTTTTGTCTTATACAGGCGTTGCCGAGCGTTGCGTCGTGTTCTGCATTTTTTCATACTCATATCTCTGTATTTGAGTACGCGTGCCTATACCAGTCTCTTTGGCGCTTCAGTGTACAGTATGTATGACAAACAAACATCGAAATACCAATGGATGACGGAAATGAAAGAGAGGTCTAAATGCGAGATTATCATTCAAGTTGAATGGACGATATTGCCGTCCTCATTGAAAGTGAAGAGTAATGACATGATCTGCTGAATGGAATGACCAATTTAATGAGTACAGAATATGGATTGAGGTTCAATCGAAGAAAGACGAAAGTAAGAGAAGTGAGAGAAATGAGAACAGAGAGAAACATAACATCTTGATTGATGGTCTCGAAGTGCGATGAAGTTAAGGAATTCTGCTACCTAGGCAGGAAAGTAACCCATGATGGATGGAGTGAGGATGACATAAAAAGCAGGTTAGTACTGAGAAAAAGGGCGTTCCTTGCCGAGAGCTGTCAACTGGTATCAAACATTCAGGAAGGAATTTCTGAGATTTTACGTTCCGAGCACAGCACTGCATCGATTGTGGGACTTTCGGGAGAAGGGAAATCGAAGCATTTATGGTACGGTACTACAGAAGAATGTTGAAAATGAGGCTAACTGATAAGGTAAGGAACGAGGAGGTTGTCCGCACAGTCGGCGAGGAAAGGAATATATGGAAAACACTGGCAAGGAGAAGGGACAGGGCGGTAAGACGTCTGTTAAGACACCAGTGAATAACTTCCGTGCCACTAGAGGAAGCTGTAGAGGGTAAAAAAGGTAGAGGAAGATAGAGATTGGAATATATTCAGCAAACAATAGATGACGGAGGTTGCAAGTGCTACTGAGATGAGAACGTTGGCACAGGAGAGGAATTTGAGACAGACCGCATCAAGCCAGTCAGAAGACTGATAAATCAAAATAAAGATGAGGATCTGAGTTAGCGTAGCTTCGCTCCTTCAGTGTCCTACAACGCGCTGCCGCTGGGCGAGTTCATTCAGACACTCGATGTAGAATTGTGTTGGTGGCCCGCCAGAACCAGGGGCCTTCCCTCTTTTCAGTAAATTTAGTTGCATTTCTATCCCGTCGTCACTTATTTTTATACCTGCAGTTCAGGCGTTCGTGTGACGGTTTAAAAGGGAAACCACAATACGATCCTCCTGAGTGAGGTAGTTTTGGAAAAGAAGGTGACGATGTTTGGTTTGTGGGGCGCTCCACCGTGCGATCACCAGCGCCCGGACAAAGTCCCAGCTTTTTCCCAGTCCAAGCTGGCCACTGCCACGAGTGATGATGATGAAACGATGAGAGCACAAACACACAGTCCCCGGGCAGAGGAAATTCATAACCCGGCCGGGCATCGAACCCGTCACCCCGTGATCCAGAGCTAGCAACGCTAGCCACTAGACCACGAGCTGCGGAAAAACAGAAGGTTTAGTATTTCGACGTTCTCTGTCATGCTCCTTTGCGGTGACGCTGTTGTCGTAGAGTGACATACCGGGTGATCAAGAAGTCAGTATAAATTTGAAAACCGAATAAATCAAGGAATAATGTAGATAGAGAGGTACAAATTGACACACATGCTTGGAATGACATGGGGTTTTATGAGAGCCAAAAAAATACAAGTGTTCAAAAAATGTCCGACAGATGGCGCTTCATCTGATCAGAATAGCAATAATTAGCATAACAAAGTAAGACAAAGCAAAGATGATGTTATTTACAGGAAATGCTCAATATGTCCACCATCATTCCTCAACAATAGCTGTAGTCGAGGAATGATGTTGTGAACATCACTGTAAAGCATGTCCGGAGTTATGGTGAGGCATTGTCTTGCAGCATCCCTAGAGATGTCGGTCGATCACGATACACTTACGACTTCAGGTAACCCCAAAGCCAATAATCGCGCGGACTGAGGTTTGGGGACCTGGTAGGCCAAGCATGACGAAAGCACACGATCATCACCAAACGACGCGCGCAAGAGATCTTTCACGCGTCTAGCAATATGGGGTGGATCGCCATCCTGCATACACATCGTACGTTCCAGCAGGTGTTTATAAGCCAGGCTCGGGATGAGCGTTTCTGTAACATATCGGCGTACCGCTCACGCGTCACGGTAGCAGTTACAAAACCAGAATCACACATTTCCCCGAAGATTCAGAAGGATGTAGGCTGCAGTAGGTACTGGGAGATGAAGAAGCTTGCACAGGATAGGGTAGCATGGAGAGCTGCATCAAACCAGTGTCAGGACTGAAGACCACAACAACAACAACATCACTACGAAAGTGCACCTGCAAACATCCAGACTCCAGAAGCACTGCTCCTTCACTTATCACGACGCCAGTTACGGTGATATATAATGTACACTAGCTACTTTCCTCTATTGCTTGTTGAAAGAAAATGAGTTTTAAGACTGTATTTATTCACAAAATTACAGCTTGCTCAAGAACGTGGAAATACTGAAAATATTTGCCGCTTGCAATCACAAACAGTTGTTGCAAAACTGTCTACGTTCACTGCTGCTTCACTTCTCGCCAGTGCAAATTTAAATTTCAATTAACTGCTCAAAATCACTCACTGAGGCTGCGTTGGGAGTGATTCTAATCGTGCTGAAAGCGACGGTGTGAGGCTGAGCTGAGTCGAATTACGCCAAGTTCGACGCTTCGCACACTGGAAGCGCTTCTGTCGACTCGCCACCCAGACACTGCCTGCAGGTTCAAAATGATTCAAGTGGCTCTGAGCGCTATGGGACTTAACTTCTGAGGTCATCAGTCCCCTAGAACTTAGAACTACTTAAACCTAACTAACCTAAGGACATCACACACATCCATGCCCGAGGCAGGATTCGAACCTGCGACATAGCGGTCGCGCGGTTCCAGACTGAAGAGCCCAGAGCCGCTCGGCCACCACGGCCGGCACTGCCTGCGGGATTACGGCGCTAGAGCTTCCCCCGGAGTGACTCGCCGCCAGAAGACACCGCTGCCGAAAGCCGAACGACGGGAAGGCGCGGAAAGCGGAGAGGGCGGCGGTCCGTGCCTGTCACGTCTCACACCGCTGCGCCCCACTCTGATTCCGAGAGAAACTGTGGTGTCACCGCCAGACACCACACTTGCTAGGTGGTAGCCTTTAAATCGGCCGCGGTCCGTTAGTATACGTCGGACCCGCGTGTCGCCACTGTCAGTGATTGCAGACCGAGCGCCGCCACACGGCAGGTCTAGAGAGACTTCCTAGCACTCGCCCCAGTTGTACAGCCGACTTTGCTAGCGATGGTTCTCTGACGAATTACGCTCTCATTTGCCGAAACGATAGTTAGCATACGTCATTTGCTACGACCTAGCAAGGAGCCATTATCATTTGCTATTTACCTTGTGATGCATGTACCGTCAGACCGATGTTCACCAATTATGGATTAAAGTTAAGTATTCCAGAGGCTACGTACTTTATTTACTAGACTCAACTCCTTTAACTGTTCCAGACCTCACGCCAGCCTGCGTGAGCTAAAACGCGTGCCTTTGGGCTACCTCCTAGTGGCTTGGCTGTCTTGCCAAGTCACAACAGAAACACTCAAAATTAAAGCTTCTCTCTCAAGTACACATCACATTACAATAACTTTACATTCATCACTGTCATTTGGTGGCCTCTCTAGACGTGAACTACACAATATTACGTAAACTATTAACGATAATCAAAATCGTGCTCACATTCGGTTTTTTGCACAGAGAAATTATGCTAAGGAAAGTTGTTGTTGGTGTTGTGCTCTTCAGTCCTGAGACTGGTTTGATGCAGCTCTCGATGCTACCCTATCCTGTGCAAGCTTCTTCATCTTCCAGTACCCACTGCAACCTACATCCTTCTGAATCTGCTTAGTGTATTCATCTCTTGGTCTCCCTCTACGATTTTTACCCTCCACGCTGCCCTCCAATACTAAACTGGTGGTCCCTTGATGCCTCAGAACATGTCCTACCAACCGATCCCTACCTCTAGACACGTTCCTCTACGCCCCAGTTCTATTCAGTACCTCCTCATGAGGTACGTGACCTACCCATCTAATTTTCGGCATTCTTCTGTAGCACCACATTCCGAAAGCTTTTATTCTTGTCTAAGCTGTTTCACTTCCACACATGGCTACACTCCACGCAAATACTTTCAGAGAAGACTTCCTAACGCTTAAATCTGTACTCGATGTTAACAAATTTTTCTTCAGAAACGCTTTCCTTGCGAGAGGTTGTCCGCATTTTATGTCCTCTCTACTTCCACCATCATCATTTATGTTGCTCCCCAAATAGTAAAACTCATCTACTACTTCAAGTGTCTCATTTCCTAATCTAATTCCCTCAGCATCACTTGATTTACTTCGACTACATTGCATTATCCTCCTTTTGCTTTTGTTGATTTCATCTTATATCCTCTTTTCAAGACACTGTCATTCCGTTCAGCTGTTCTTCCAGGTCCTTCGCTGTCCCTCACAGAATTACAAAACTCAAAAAGTTTGTATTTCTTCTCCATGGATTTTAATTCCTACTCTAAATTTTTCTTTTGTTTCCTTTACTGCTTGCTCAAAATATAATATACAAGTAAAGTTATATGAATACAAGTGGCCAGCTTAAAAACAGCATCACGTCGCACTCCTCTCATTAGTGCTGTTTATAACGAGTTGTTTACGTAATGTGTATACGTAAACATACAGCTATAAATGTCCCCGTTTGTAGTCGGTAATTATAACAATATGTTTACTTTTGTACTGTAACATATAGCTATAATCAGCGGTGGAAATATATTTGCGAACGTCGACCGTGTGCGGCTGTTTCTTGTTGGATCGTCTGATCAGTCGGAAGTTGCATTGCAGAGGAGAGTAAATGCCTATTCAAAATATACTTATTTTTGGAAGGCTCAACATGAATTTCCTAATGGACAGTAGTTTATCATGCATTTACCAGTAGAATATGGCGCGGAGAAAACATTTCGCCGCATGCAACTTCCGTCCGATTTCGACGAAAGAATTCGAGACTGTGAACTCTCTGGTTGGCACAAACATAAAGAAAATTAAATAACTTCATGAAGGAGTGAGACATAGATTCTATACTAAATAAATAGTCCATACACCAGTTCCATTTAACTCTGAATATGTGGCAATTAATAGATGAACTTACACTGCAATGAAGGATTTAACATGGAGGCCGTTTTGACTGGCACTTTTCTTCTCGTAATGAAAATAATTCCTAGACGTTTTCACATACACGTCGCACAATAAATCTACTGCTATGCAGTATGGAACTTTTAGTATTGCACTTTTACTTTACACTAAAATAATATTATTGTTAACGATAATAATACGGCGGCAAGACATGCGCGTCCGACACAACTTACAAGCGACGAGAGAGAAAAAAAATGAGTAACTGAGTAACTGTTCATCGAGAATATCTCGTACATCAAAAGAATGTGTAAAAGTGTTCTTCTTCTGTCCGTTTTTCGCGCCGTAGTTTTCAAAGTCAGTAACTCACTGCATCTCTGACGGCGCTTCGACAATAAACAAGTTACGTCGCCAGGTCGTCCACCTTTTACATTCTCGCAACATTATTTGCTAACTGTAGCTGTTGCCGAGCGACTGCTCGATTAGTGAATGATTTAAAATGATAAGACAATCACATAATGTTACATGTTACATTTCTCATGTCATGTACCATTTGATTTTTATTTAGTAATTTTAGCAATCCTTATTGGCAACCCATGAACTAATGACTAAAGTGCTTTAAATTTTCAATATTCATCATCTGGGATGGTTAGTAACGGGACTGGGTAACTCACACTATTAAATTAATCTGTGGCAAATTCAGAATAATGGCACATTTCCGTAACCATACTCTATTAAAACTGGCTGTACATTTAGATTAAGTAATCCAAAAGAAATTGAACACCTGTTGTTTTTACTGACACTCGCAGCTTACATGTGATACACGATATGCTATCGCAGTTCATATAGTTGTCATTAATTTTCTATTTACTGTCATAATATTCATAATCACAAATATTGGTAACTCTTCTCATATTTATTGTAAAACGGACTCGTATCGCCGACACACTTTCCGCCTTGTCTTTGGTTTTGTTGCAGTGTGTTTAGAGGACGGCAACAGCCGTACTACACTCAGCTGTCTGGAGCCGCCAGAATATGCCTAAGGCCGTAGTTTCCCCCACCACTCTGCGCTGTTGTTACCTGCCCATGGATCGCCGCTGCTTCAAGTGAAACGCACCAGCATCCCCTCATCAGCTCGTAATTTCATATAAGACAGTTTCATTTGAAAAAGGAAAGTCGATACCGTAATCCCTGCAGTTAATAAAGGCGCGGCAAAAGACTACAACTCGTTTACATTATTAATCAGTTGTTAAGAGAACTGCGATATCTTAAACACTCTCCGAAATACTTGAGGTAAACGGCTTAGCTGAGCCAGAAACTATGTACTGGGCAGAACTAAGTGAAAATTCATTTTTAAAACAGATCTTGTACACGTTAGCTTGATAAATTAATTTACACTAGCCACTTTCCTTTATAGCTTGTTGAAAGAAAATGAGTCACCTGATTGTATTTGTTTGTACAATTACAGGATACTCAACAGGGTGCTGAAGATATTTTGAGGGAGAGGAGACGCTTTCCCACTTCCATCATGTCCTGCAGAAGCACTAGCTGGCTCATCTGCATCTTTATGGCAGTAGCCATAGCAGCTGACAACAGTGGCTCAGAGTCTACGAGAGGTAAAAAATTTACTTTCTTCAGCTGATAAATACTGGAGCGCGAAAGAAACTCGTTTAGGCATGCGTATTCAAATACAGACGTATGTAAACAGGCAGAATAAGACGCTGTGGTCGGCAACGCCTCTATAACACAACAATTGTCTGGTGCAGTTGCTAGATCGGTTACTGCTGCTACAATGGCAGGTTATCAAGATTTAAGTGAGTTTGAATTTGATGATGTAGTCGGCGCATGAACCGTGGGACACAGCATCTTCGAGGTACCCATAGGACCGTTTCACTAGTGGACAGTAAATATCAGGAATCCAGTAAAACATCAAATCTCCGACATCGCTGCGCCAGAAATAAGATTCTGCAAGAATGGGACCAACGACGACTGAATAAAATCGTTCAACGTGACAAATTGCTGCTGATTTCAATGCTGGCCCATCAACAAGAGTCAGCGCGCGAACCATTCAAGGAAACACCGTCGATATGGGCTTTCGGAGCCTTAAGGCCTACTCGTGTGCCCTTGATGACTGCACGACACAAAGCCTTACCCCTGGCCTGGGTCCGTCCACATCGACAGTGGGCTCTTGATGCCTGGTCGGACGAGTCTCGTTTCAAATGGTATCGAGCGGATGGACGTGTACGGTTATTGGGACAGCCTTATGAATCCATGGACCCTGCATGTCAGCAAGGGACTATTGAAGCTGATGGAGGCTCTGCAATGGTGTAGGGCGTGTGCAGTTGGAGTGATATGGGACGCCTGATACGTCCAGATACGACTCTGGCAGGTGACACATACGTAAGTGTCGTGTCTGATCACCTCCAGCCATTCATGCCCATTGTGCATTCCTACGCACTAGGGCAATTCCAGCAGGACAACGCGACACCTCAGAAATACTCTTCTGAGTTTAAACACTTCCGCTGCCACCACACTCCCCAGACATGAACATTATTGATCATATCTGGGATGTCTTGGAACGTGCTGTTCAGAAGAGAGCTGCAGTCCCTCGTACTCTTACGGATTTATGGACAGCCGTGAAGAATTCATGGTGTCAGTTCCCTCCTGTACTACTTCAGACGTTAGTTGAGTCCTTGTCACGTCGTGTTGCGGCCCCTCTTGCTTGCTAGCGGGGCCCTACGCGATATTAGGCAGGTGTACCAGTTTCTTTGGCTCTTCAGTGTATGTCCCAAAATGATACTGAATAACAGATTCATAGTAAGTGAAGATCACTTTGGATTCCGGGGAACTTTAGGAAACGCGGTGCAATACCGACCCTACGACTTCTCATACAAGGTAGGTTAAAGGGAAACAAGCCTACATCTATAGCATTTGTAGTCTTAGACAAAGCTTTTGACATGTCAAAGGCTTGAGGGTCGTATAAGCAGGTAGCCTAAAATTTGTGTAGAAGCGTTAACAGTAATCTTCAGTCTGCTTCTTGAGACTTCCCGTCACACTATACTGAGTTATTTTGTTTTGATTGATAAGGCACGTGTTGCTTCTTGGTAGAATATCACTTTCCTTCCAATAAATAATTTGAAGGTTTCTGATGTTATTTGTATCGATAAATAATATTCCCACAGCGAAAGCAAGCTACTTCACATTTGATTCTCATCGCATGTGGCACGTTTCAGTTTCCAAACTCTACTTTAGCTCCATAGTCCATCACTAATAATTTCATGAAGTATCAGCTGGTTAGTTTAATGCCACTCTGGCCCGTCCTAAACTGGATGAGTGTAGTAATATTGCATTCGCCACACAGTATTTGATACAGGTGGCACACATAGAATCGAGCAAAAATTTGAAATGTAACATGCGCAGACAGTCCCGGATCTACGATATTTCCGAACCGAGGCAAAAACTAGATAGTGGCGCCTCACCTCCCCCCCCCCCCTCCCCCACCCCCACCCCCTCGGGCTCGAGGACATAAAAAATTAGAAAGTCGATTTTTCAAAAATATGTTAATTTTGCAGCGCACATCTCTCTGAAGAATGATATATTGAGCATATATGTTCGAATAAATGTACGACATATTATTCGGTCTTAAGTGTGCCAAAGTGCAGTGCCACGTCTTTTCACACAGTATTCTTCTAACCCACGACACTGTATTACGCTCTGTGGAATTCAAACGTGTACATTTTGTAATGGAAGCCATCGAACCTATGTTCAGGACAGTTGAAATTAAGGTGTCCTGTGGTGCCTCTCCTGCACCCTCCTACCCCCATCACAAAAAAACTTAATATCGGGGGGGTTATTTGTGACCGGGAGAGTAAGAACTCTTCAGAAAAGCTGCACTCTTTGTTGCCTATTATCTAATACCTTTCTCTTACGTGAGACATAAAATTAAATACAGGAAACAGAAAACCGTAAACACAAGAGACAAGCATGACATTACTCATTTCTTAAACCGTTAGGTCCCAGCACTTTATTTCTCTAATCTTGCTGCTGCTTCAACGGCGTGCTTTCCTTTCTGCGAAAGAATCTATTACCTCATCAAAGTTCGTCAAACGTTTTGCTACATAAAGAATACAAAATCTTCTTGTCTAATACTGAAAAGCTGTTAATACGAATCGCCACTGTCTGCTACATAAAACGAAATATGCCTTACTAATATTGCGCCATTGTAACACGTGCCATATAAGCAACACTGTTTTGGCACAAGTGGTCAGTTTTATGTACTTCATTTACATAAATAACGCGACGGAATATAATTCACGAGGTAGAAATATCAAATGCGTATTATGCCTGTTACAAACAAAATGTTTTATACTAGGAAACAGTTTCACATTTCATTCACGCGTTCCAGTTTTTCAAGCAAAAGATTGAAAAGTAGTAGTACGAAATATTTATATATATTTATATAAATTTGGAATCCTCATATTCTTCCACATAATTTGTTTGATGTACCCGTTTCTTCTTCTTTCTCGTTCTAGCAAACCTTCTTGTGATAACTAATTCTGGAAATATTCCTAGTGGTGGCAAAACTTATTCTCCGGTTAACTTGATTGACCCTGCCAGAAACAGATGTTCAGTTATCCTACTTCTCGGGTGAATAATCAACGAATGCCATTACAGAAAATTATGTATGAAACACACTTCTGGAAGTTTCAGTCCCCTTAATGCTGTCGTGTAGTTTTTCTGTTGCCCCTTCAACTTTCTATCATAAAACTGGCAAATCCATTATCTGTTTTTCCTCCTACTTTCCATGAACTGACTTTGAAATAGCACAAATCTGGCTGTATCTGATAAAACTCTTTCTTGTATTATATACATCTTGACAAACAATATAGGTTTTAGTGCGCTATTATTGACATAATTACTATAATCTTCCCGCACAACATCTTTTTATTGCTTCTTGAGTTCGTGTATCTAGAATTTCTTCTCTTCCTTCTGTAATAACTTCAATTACAGCACATAGTTTCATCTCAGTTTTCTTATTGTTTCCCATTATTCTTTATCAACTTTTCCCTATAAAGGATACTTTAATCCCTTCTTCCTTACCTGTTTCCTCATTACCATTATCTGCAATCTGTAAAGAACATGTCGCTGTTTCCCTGTTGCCCCTTCAACTTCCTATCATAAAACTAGCAAATCCATTATTTGTTTTGTGGTGTGTTTTGTCATATTCTGCTTCCTTTCGCGAAGGGAATTTACATTTTCCTTTCATTCCTCAAATACATGGATCCCAAATTCCTGCCTATCAGATTCACTGTCAGTACTATCATCACTTCTGCTATGACTTTCACTGTATTCCTCATTGATCCTTTCCTTTTCTGCCTCCCCACTTATTCGAGCTTTCATATATGCTTCTCAAATTCACATTCTATGAACGATTTACATATATGACTCAGCTCATTGACAACCGCTCTCTGATGTCCTGCATTTTTCCTACAGCGTGGAAGAAGGGGCTCATAAAACCATTAGCAAAGAAGGAATCTGCCAAAAAACCCTCTGATTACAGGCCCATTTGCAATCTACCAGCACTGTCCATGGCGTTAGAATACATAGTCCATGAACGGGTTACCAACTGTTTAACACTGAATAGCTTCTTAGATGAATACCAGTCTGGTTTCCGGCAAAATTGCAGCACAACGATTGCTCTTATAAAAGTGACTGACAAATTAAAACATGCCATGGACAAACAACACGCTACTATTATGTGCTTCCTGGACTTAAGCAAAGCTTTTGAAACTGTTGACTTTGATATTCTGCTTGCTAAAATGACATGTCAAAATTTTTCTTCAAGCACTTTACAGTGGTTCCACTCATATATTACATCCTACCAGCAGTGTGATATGGTAGGTACTAAAAGGTCACAGTGGAAGGATGTTGTATCAAGGGTCCCACAAGGATCAGTATTGGGCCCATTACTTTTCTCATTGTATGTTAATGATGTGTCAACTATTCTCTCCCACTGCAGATACTACCTATACGCTGATGACATTCAGTTATATCTCAGTGCAAGTCCAACAAACCTGCACACAGCCATCGATCATGTTAATCCTGACTTACTTTCTTTATCACAATGGTCGCACAACTTAGGTCTGAAACTAAACCCTTCCAAAACGCAATAAATCTTAGTCGCCTATAAAAGACTTATTAAAACACAGCACAGAGAATCTCTTCCATGCTTAATTTTAAGTGGCACAGAAATAACCTATCCTCCTTCTGCAAAGTCCTGAACCACCACTTCGACTGGACTGATCACACTACTGCAGTCTGCAAGAGAGTTTCTGCATCTCTTCATTGTCTACAGAAATATAAAACAGTATTTCCATTTGAGCTTAAGAAGAAGCTCGTGAAATCACTAACACTCCCTATTCTCGACTATGGTGATGCTATTCTTCAAGGACTTTCGTACTAAAACTCTCGCAGGGTTGAACTGGCGATGAATGCTTGCTTCCAATACATTTGTGACGTTCGTTATTACGATCATATCACTCCAGCCTATGAACAATTACCGTGGCTACGTGCTGATAAACGTAGGGACAACCACACTTCACGTTTACTCCATCGTCTTCTCAATCATCAGACTCCCTCTTACTTATCCTCAGCCATTACATTACTATCTGAACAGCACAGCAGAAATACTCGATCTCAACAAGGTAAGATCCTCTCAGAACCACCACACAACACCGTCATGTTTTCTAAATCATTTTTTGTATCCAGAACCCGAGTTTGGAACAATGTTCCTCAAAATATCAGAGAAATTAAATCACTTCCAGGCTTCAAAAAGCAGCTAATGGCTCACCTTCTCTTGCGATAGCTATCTCTTCCACATATTGGTCAGCAGCCCACACTCTTCAATCTCCCCTCCCCCTACAACTTTTCCCTTCTCCTCGCTTACAGAGTTACTTACTTAAATCAAGTCCTCTCCTAACAGCCACTATTACTGTCATTCAATTTTTCTTGTTCTTCATCCTTTCTTTTTCTGACGGTACTAAACATGATTTAAGTTGTTCCAAACTAGCCTATATTATTTTTAATGCACTTTGTTTTATTATTACTGTTATCATTGCCATTTATCCTTACTTTAATTATTGTGAACTATTATTATTATTAGTTATTATCATCTCTAAGATTGTTATCATTTTCATGCATGTTTTGGTAATATATCTGTATGTGTTGTTCCTGGTAAGATGTAAGGGAGGGCCTCAAGGCCCTAATCTGGTCAGGCTAAACAAGCAAATAAATAAAATAAATAAAAAATATTGCTCCATTTTCTCTCCCCCATTTTGCACACCACTCTTAATAAGCCCCTAACACTTTGGTTTCTAATTATCACAAACATCCACATTTTCTTCAATACTATATCTTCCTCTAACTTTCTTATCATAACTCTCACCTGGAAAACTGACTTTTCTGATTTGAAATCCTTTACTGTTATACAATCTTCTTCATTTTTATCTGTCTTGCCTTTTTCGAACGAAACTATGTAATTATATGAGAATTGAGAATGAGAATTCTGACTGTAGATGTCATCTTCTCTCACCCGCAACAGACCAGATATTTACTGTTTCAGCATGTTGCTTCCCATTTCGGAATCATATCACCTATGACAATAGTAACCTCTATGTACTCTAGAATAAGTGTGACGTCTCCCTCCTCTAATATCACTAAGCTCATATTATTCATAAATCTCCCCTTTGCATGAAATCCTTCACCACGTCTGGAAACATAATTCACTTGGCGTTTATCTGTCTTTCCAACTCTTTAAAAAATTCTACTAGAGTGTGAGTACTTGTTATCAGATTTCCTCTCTTATTATAGGGTACTTTTCTTTTATTAAATTTATGGTATCTGTATTTGTATAGGAGTCATACAAGTGTTTTTAATTTTTGGTCATTTTTTTACAATATTCCATATCAAAAGTATCAAAATTTTCAAACTTTACCAGAACATTGGTAGTAAAATCTTAACTTCAATTTTTTGGGATGCACTGTGTTTCTTATTTTATCTTCCCTGTGGAACTGTCATGAAATTGGGACCTCAAACTATTTATAAAAGAGATGATGCAACCCGATTTAAACTTCCTCCTCTAATATTTAAGTCTGCGCAATCAATCAGCTATTTACTTTGAGCCTCCAACCCTGCAGGATTTTCTGTTTCAACCCACTGAACTCATTATTTTATCCCCTTCCCTCTCACTGAAATTTCACCTGTAACCTTACATTCTACTCTTCTCACTTAGCCTGCCATTTTTCAACTGTAACCGGAGATTCCACCCATTTCACTTCCTCCAAAATTTTACGAATACCTGTAATAACATTTGCTACAAGTCGTCCATACCGTATTTCTCATCCTCGTTTGTACTGGAGTTTAAACCCATTCCTGTTTCTTTACTAATAGTTTCTGGGTAAGTGCTGTTGCGTTTTATTTTAGTACTTGGAAACTAAATCCCCCTTCTTCTTCATTGATGTTCATTTGAACAAAATTACCCAAATGATGACAAATATGTCTTTGTGATCCACTACACATTTATGGATTTCTCCTCTCAAAATACAGGATCAGGAGTCTTAAATACAAAAATCTTAAGGTCTATCACATATGACATTACGTATATCGTTTTGTACTATGACACAGTGGAATCCATTAGGTAGTTCATTATGAGAACGCTTAGTTAGTCTTGCTAAACGTTTGACTGTGTTTTAGGCATCATGAATTTCTGTAAGAACTGAAAACAGAGGACTAAACACACTACATTTGAACAACTATACCTGTCATAGGACAACGATACACACACTCACTTCCTTGTTTTCCAACAAATCAATCAGTCATACTTAGCAGATTTTGCTGTGATTTGGTAAACTTAACCTGTATCTTTGGTGGGCCTAGACCAAAACAAAGCGCCTGCTACAAAGATAACAGACACAAAAAATAGCATAAATTATAAAAATCTTATAAATCATTGTCCTCCTGTCTGTTAGCGCAAGTGTACACTGATGTCGGCGATACCCTGAGCAACAGAAAGTCGAAAACCAAGCCAAGCATTAGGCAGTACTTCCAACACAGTGAACAGACCAGAGGAGAAAGACAAGGTCATGGTCCACATTCGTGTCAGTGATTTCATACGTGTCACTCAAATTTCTGCTCTCACGATGTGTTATAAATAAATAGCTGTAACTTATCGTTTTAATTCATACTTGGCAGTTGCTCAGTGCAATACAATACCACTTTAAAAGAGATTGATTAAACAAATATTTGTTTGAGAAGTTTATTACACTATCTCATTAACTATTTCATTAACAGAGCAATAACGGCAGCTACTAATTGCAGGAAGAGGAACTATTTGTTTCAAGCTCAAGTATTCACCATTGGCCAAAACACACGTTTGGACCACAGTTTACAATTAATATAATCTTCCCGGAATTTTGCTACAATTTTCTAATGCTGCAACTTCTCTGTATACTACAGCATCATCCGTGAAAAGCCGCAGGGAACTTCCGACACTATCTACTAAGTCATTTATATATATTGTGAAAAGCAATGGTCCCATAACACTCCCCTGTGGCACGCCAAAGGTTACTTTAACGGCTGTAGACGTCTCTCCATTGATAACAACATGCTGTGTTCTGTTTGCTAAAAACTCTTCAATCCAGCCACACAGCTGGTCTGATATTTCGTAGGCTCTTACTTCCCTTGTTGAGAGCCGTTCCTTGCACAAAGCAACAATGTGGACGTGATCGAACCGCGGTATTGACGGTCTAGGCACGGTTGAACAACAGACAACATGAGCTGTGTACCTCCTTCATGGTGGATTGACCGGAACTGATGAACTGTCGGAGCCCCTTCGTCTAATAGGCTCTGCTGATGGATAGTTGTTTACATCTTTGGGCGGGTTTAGTGACATCTCTGAACAGTCAAAGGGACTGTGTCTGTGATACAATATCCCCACTCAACGTCTATCTTCAAGAGTTCTGGGAACCAGGATCATGCAAAACTTTTTTTGATGTGTGTAGTACAATTTCCTCTGGACTCGATACTGTTGTACTAGATCCCTACTTTGAATGACTTTCGCTTATCTGTGAAAAGATATTAAGGAGACGAGGTCTCCACTCCTTCTGGAGCTCTTCGAGCAAACAAACAATAAATCTTTTAAACGGTATTGTCAAAGGTTTTCAGCTATTCACCTGCTCCACCGGTTTTAGACATGGCAAAGATATAACACGGTTACGGCATGTAGCAAGTTTTGCTAGATATTGATCTGCCTGTGGCTCGAGCAAATGCAGACGGCACTGTGTACGGGAAGAGAGCTGCTCAGTGACGGCGTGTTTCAGAAGTGTCCACCGTGTCAGCAGTTGGTGAGGACGGAGAGACAGCGGCCACGGACCTGGCTGCCCTGCCGGATGCGAGTAGCGGGGCTGTGGCGACTCTGGCAGAGGGCGAGGCGCGGGCCAGCAGCGCCCAGGTGAGCATGGCGGACGTGTGGGGGCCGCTGCTGCGCCGCCTTGTGCCCCCCCGGGCCCCCCAGCTGTCCGGCGCGGTCCCCCAGCTGCTGGACACCGCCGACAAGTTCGCCCTGCCGGGGCTCAGGGCTGACAGGGAGCAGCAAGTGGCAATGCAAAGCCAGCCCGAGGACTTGCTCCGAGCGATTCGGCTGCTGTCTCGTGGGCCAGACAAGACCAGGTAAGCATCTGACAAGCCACCCTGGGCATTTCCCAGTTTTACGAATATGTGCATTGCCAAACCTACACTTTTTCCTACCAAGTTTCCCCAGATGTGTCGGTGCTATGCAATAGATGACTATTTTCTAACAGCTCATTGTGCTTTCATTGATATCTCAGTCTGCAGCTCTTGGTCTAATGGCTAGCATTGCTGCCTCTGGATCAAGGGGTCGCAGGTTCGATTCCCAACGAGGTCGGGGATTTTTCCCCGCCCGGGGACAGGGTGTTTGTGTTGTTCTCATCATTTCATCATCATCATCATTCGTGGCAGTGGCTAGATTGGAATGTGTAAAAACTGGACTGTGTAAAAATTTTGGCTTGTACAGTTGTGACGACTGCTCCACAAACCAAACATCACCATTTATTGTAACTGCGACCGGGACAGTCGCGGGGTAGCACTAACGGAAGGTGCGGCGGGGCCCGCGGAGAGCCCCGCGAACAACTACACAATGGAAGAGGACGGACACTACCACCGTAGGATGGAATGAATACGACAAAACCGAACAACAGAGTCACAAGGAAACAGACTCATACACGAACCAGGAAGAAAGCAGTCTAGTGCAAGTGAGGATTAAACCAATGTAAGCGAGATTAGACCGACTGGATGTGCGAGTGGCCATTGCTTAAGTACACTCTCGGGGGCGCAGCTATTGGCCGCTGGGACCACGTGCTCCACTGTGGCGCCCTCACACTAAAAGCGGGGCCAGGAGGCGTGCGCTGCCACAGCTTACGGTGCAGCGACCTCTATGGGTCTTCGAGGTCCACGACATCTGGCGCGGATTCAAATTCTGCGGCGCGTGTACCAGACCATTGACATCTCGTAATAGGTTCATCAAATCTCTAAACTTAACTGACTTTACCAACAAGTAAGTTAGCTAAAGAAAATTGTGGGAGAGCTAAATTTTTTGTAGCGTTTTCAAGCGTTTTGATCTTATTTGCAGTCACTATTTGCCTTAAATTGTGCAAGAAGGAGCTATTTAGGTTGTAGCGTAAAGCATCTGAACAGAAAGTACGTCGACTGTGTAGATGGCAGCAGCCATTCTGCCTGTGGACGCTGCGATGTGGCGCTCACAACAGAAAGACACCAGACACAGTGACGCACATAGTACGCAGTTGGCACAAACGAACATGCAGTCTTTACACTGTGTGCTGCACAGCTCAATCCACGTCTGATTGTTGTTGCAAGCTGTCTCTCTTTCAGTTGACAACGAGATACCTTTAAATGGTGACATGATATGCTGACTGAAGGAAAGGCGGTGATGAGAAGCAAGTCTGTCGCCCACTAACAGCACCACAAACGCTTTGGCGTGCTGCAGCACAGCTTACAGAGGGCACAATGCATTTAAAATTTCCCATTTCAGATGTTCCTGTGCTATAAATATTGACCAGTGGGAGACTTAGGTGAAGTGTATTCCTACTTCAGTACTGCAGTTGACATCATGTGTAGTTCTCTTTCACTTTGGGGGTACATGTTTGCCGTATATGTACAACTTACATACCAAAAAACGTCTGTCTCTCCAGGTGGGTATAACTTCTAAGAAGTACACTAGACTACAAAAAGAAGGTTGTAAGTTTGTAGTTCTTAATCTGAGCATGTGAGGAAGACATCCAACAAAAAAATGTGATGTAAGCACCTGTGCATGAGGGTATAGGTGTTTACTCCCTCACATTCTGCGACTACCTCACAAGACAACAAACCAGTCCTCACAACAACCCAGCAGCTTTGGACACTTCCACACAGCTCTGCGACTTTCCTTCATTTTATTTCCCTTCCTATTCATTTGGCCCTCTGGATATGTGCCATACTTCCGTACACTCCCATTTATAACACACACAAAGAGGGGATCCTACAGCTCGACACGCTGTACCTGCCTCTTGGAGCAGCAGCCCCATTGAGTTCCAGGATGTCCCCTCCAACTAGTAGTACCCACCCTCAGTTGCTGGTCCATCTCTAACAGTGCTGATATTGATGAGGCCTATAGATCGAACTCACCATATCCACAGTACAGCCACTCCCTATAAACCTAGTGCCTTGCAATTGTCAGACACTTCCTTTATTTTTCATGTATGTTTCAATATTTAGGCTCCTTTATTTTTCATGTATGTTTCAATATTTATGCAGCCTTCAACGATCTTCTTGCTTGACAACGTTGCCTTCTGATATATTTCTTTTTTAGTTACTCCAAGGTAGAACTGTATTTCCATAAATACATATGAAAACTAACTTTTTAAACAAACCAGGTTTTACAGTAGATGTCTATTCAAGATATCCTATTACTAAAACATTGACTTTAAATTTAATTCCTTCTGAATTATTCGTAAGTATACTTAGAAAATACTCTGCTGTTGTTTCGGTTTTCGCTTCAAAGACTGCTTTAATGCAGCTTTCCACGCTACTCTATCCTGTGCAAGACTCTTCATCTTCTAGTACTTACTGTAACCTACATCCTTCTGAATCTGCTTAGTGCATTCATCTCTTACCTCCCTCTACAGTTTTTACCCACCCTTCCGTCCAGTACTAAATTGATGATTCCTTGGTGCCTCAGAATGTGTCCTACCAACCAATCCTATCTTGTAGTCAGGTTGTGGCACAAATTTCTCTTCTCCGCAGTTCTATTCAGTACTTCCTCATTGCTTACATGATCTACCCATCTAATCTTGAGCATTCTTCTGCAGCACCACATTTCAAAGGCTCCGCAGTTCTGTTCAGTACTTCCTCATTAGTTACATGATCTACCCATCTAATCTTGAGCATTCTTCTGCAGCACCACATTTCAAAGGCTTTTATTCTCTTCTTGCCTAACCTGTTTATTGTCCATGTTTCACTTCCATGCATAGCTACACCCCATACAGAATTCTTTCACAAAGGACTTCCTGACACTAAAATCTGTACTCGATGTTAACAAATGTCTCTTCTTCACAAACGCTTTTCTTACCATTGCCAGTCTACAGTTTATGTTCTCCCTACTTCGATCATCATCAGTTATTTTGCTTTCCAAATAAGAAAAACTTATCTGCTACTTGAAGTCTCTCGTTTCCTAATCTAAGTCCCTCAGCATCACATGATATCATTCGACTACATTCCATCACCCTCATTTTGCTTTTGTTGATATTCACATTACGTCCTCTTTTCAAGACACTGTTCATTCCTTCCAATTGTTCTTCCAAATACTTTGCTGTCTCTAACAGAATTACAATGTCATCAGCAAACCTCAGAGTTATTATTTCTACTCCAAATTTTTCTTTTGTTTCCTTTACTGCTTGCTCAATATACAGGTTTAATAACATCAAGGATGGGGTACAAAATGGTTCAAATGGCTCTAGGCACTATGGGACTTAACTTCTGAGGTCATCAGTCCCCTAGAACTTAGAACTACTTAAACCTAACCAACCTAAGGACATCACACACATCCATGCCCGAGGCAGGATTCGAACCTGCGACCGTAGCGGTCGCGCGTTCCCAAACTGTAGCGCCCAGAACCGCTCGGCCACTCCAGCCGGCTGATGGGCTACAACCTTGTCCCACTCACTCCCTTTCCCACCAGTGCTTCCTTTTCCTGCCGTTTGACTCATACAACTGCTATCTGGTTTCTGTACAAATTGTAAATAACCTTTCTCTCCCTGTACATTTTGCCTGCCACCTTTAGAATTTTAAAGACAGCATTCCAGTCAACATTGTCCAAGGCTTTCTCTGATTCTAAAAATGCTATAAATGTAGGTTTGTCTTTCCTTAACCTATCTTCTTTCAGGACGCGTAGGGTCAGTACTGCCTCACACATTCCTACATTTCTCCTGAATCCAAATTCATCTTTCCTTGAGGTGAGCCTCTACCAGTCTTTCCATTCGTCAGCAACGGATTTGAGTTCGTATTTTGCAGCTTTGAATTATTAAACTGATAGTTCGGTAATTTTCACATCTATCAGCACCTGCTTTCTTTGGAATTGGGACTATTATATTCTCCCTGAAGTCTGAGAGTATTTCGTCCGTCTCATATATTTTTCTCACCAGATGGAAAAGTTTCGTCATGGGTGGCTCTCCCAAGACTATCAGTAGCACTAATGGAATGTTGGCAGCTCCCAGGGCCTTGTTTCGACTTAGGTCTTTCAATGCTTTATCAAATTCTTCATGCAGTATCATCTCACCAATCTCACCTTCATCTACCTCCTCTTTAATTTCCATAATATTGCCCTCAAGTACATCTCCCTTGTATAGATCCTCTATATACTCCTTCCACCTTTCTGATTTCCCTTTTTTGCTTAGGACTGGTTTTCCATTTGAGTTCTTAATCTTAATACAGGTGGTTCTCCTTTCTCTAGAGGTCTTTTTAATGCTGCTGTAGGCGCCATTTATCTCTAGTGATATATGCCACTACATTCTTACATTTGTCCTCTAACCATTCCCACATAGCCATTTTGCACTTCCTGTCGATCCTATTTTTTAGATATTTGTATTTACTTTCGCCTGCTTTATTTACTGAATTTTTATATTTTCTCCTTTCATAGATCAAATTCAATATCTCTTGTGTTACCCAAGGATTTCTGCTAGCCCTCGTCTTTTTACATCCTTGATCTTCTGCTGTCTTCATTATGACATCACTCAAAGCTACCCATTCTTCTTATACTCTATTCCTTTCACCTGTTTTTGTCAAACGTTCCCTAATACTTCCTCTGAAATTCTCTACAACCTCTGGTTCTTTCAGTTTATCCAGGTCTCATCTGCGTAAAACCCTGTCTTTTTAACCAGATTTAATCTGCATGTCATAACCAGTACATTGTGGCCAGAGTCCACATTGCCCTGGAAATGTCTTACAATTTGAAAGCCGGTTCCTAAATCTCTGTCTCACCATTTACATATTCCGGTGTCTTCGGGTCTCTTCCATGTATACAACTTTCTTTCATGATTCTTAAATCAAGTGTTAGCTATACTCTGTGCAAAATTCTACCACTCGGCTTCCTCTATCATTCCTTACCCCCAGTCCATTTCACCTACTACTTTTGCTTCTCTTCTTGTTCCTACCATCGTATTCTTCTCCCCTATCATATTAAATTTTCGTCTCCCTTAACTACCTAAATAATTTCTTTTATCTAATCGTATGTTTCCTCAATCTCTTCCTCATCTCATCTGCTTAGCTAGTTGGCATATAAACTTGTACTACTGTGGTGGGCGTGGGCTTCGTGTCTATCATGGCTACAATAATGCATTCACCGTGCTGTTCGTAGTAGCTTATCTGCTTCTGTTTTCTTTATTCATTATCAAACCTCCTCCCGCATTACCCCATTTGATTTCGTACTTGTAACCCTGTATTCACCTGACCAGAAGTCCTGTTCCCCCTGCCACAGAACTTGATTAATTCCCACAATATCTAACTTAAACGGATCTATTTCCCTTTTTAAAATTTCCAAGCTACCTGCCCAATTAAGGGATCCGACATTCCACGCTCTGATAGAAAGAACGCCAGTTTTATTTCCCCTGGTTAGTCCCCCCCCCCCGAGATCCGAGTGGGTGTTTATTTTACCTCCGGATTATTTTACCCAAGAGGATGCCATCATCATTTAACCACACAGTAGAGCTGCATGCCCTCGGGAAAAATTACGGCTGTACTTTCTCCTTGCTTTCAGCTATTCGCAGTACCAGCACAGCAAGACCGTTTTGGATAGTGTTACAAGGCCAGATCAGTCAATCATTAGCACAGCAAGGCCACATTGGTGGATGTTTCAAGGGTAGATCAGTCAGTCATCCAGACTATTGTGGCTGCAACCTCTCGGTTGTGGTTGCACCTATGGTATGGCTATCTGTATCGCTGAGGCACGCAAGGATCCCCAACTTAAATAGAGTCCACTCAGTAATTCTTAATCGTCATCTACTTTATTGCCTTAGACTTCAAAATTATTGCATGGCCATCTTATCGTAAGTACAATTTCTCATACAGCTTCTGTTCCCACCTCAAGGTCTACGTGATAGTCTTCATGTTGAATCAATCGTAAATTCATAGCCCAGTAATGTCCCGCACCTCCAATACGAAAGTCATCATTTGATATGTGAACAACTCTAATGGTTAGTGTCATTAAGTGTTGCTTCTATAGTATATGGAATGAATCGCAGAACTTTTAAATGTTTATTTTCTTTTGCCATGACTACGACTCCTTCATCATTAGCTCATTCATGAAATATATGTCTAATTATACTATCACCCATACTCGTCTGACAACTGTTTCTGCTTGTCAACATATTACATACAAACTTCTGTCAAGTGTCTTACTTAGCATAGCTCCCTTGCTAAAAAATTACTACTGTGTTTTTGGACTACACTGAGAGAATAATTGGCAGTGTGATACTTGGTAATGTCTTACCCCGATCATAACAGTGGCTTTAAATTTTTAACTATTGATGCAATATGCATGGTCTACTGACAACCCTGTAGTAGTCACGACATTGAGCACACAATGTGCGTAAACTTATTTATATACTCCCTTACAATAGCCACATTCACACAACAATGGTGAAAGTGGAACTGCTACAGCAAGTCACGTCTGTGGACAACCCATAGAGGCGACAACACAACGAAAAGGAAATCGCCTATTTTCGACGTCAACGTGCAACAAATGGTTCAAATAGCCCTGAGCACTATAGGACTTAACATCTGAGGTCATCAGTCCCCCAGAACTTAGAACTACTTAAGCCTAGAATGAGATTTTCACTCTGCAGCGGAGTGTGCTGTGGTTAAGCCATGTCTCGGCACTATCCTTTCCTTCAGGAGTGCTAGTTCTTCAAGGATCGCAGGAGATCTTCTGTAAAGTTTGGATGGTAGGAGACGAGATACTGGCAGAAGTAAAGCTGTGAGGACGGGGCGTGAGTGGTGCTTGGGTAGCTCAGTTGGTAGAGCACTTGCCCGCGAAAGGCAAAGCTCCCGAGTTCGAGTCTCGGTCCGGCACACAGTTTTAATCTGCCAGGAGGTTTCATGCTTAAACCTATCTAACCTAAGGACATCACACATAGCCATGCCCGAGGCAGGATTCGAACCTGCGGCCGTAGCGGATGCACGTTTCCAGACTGAAGCGCCTAGAACCACTCGGCCACAGCGGCCGGCCAACGTGCAACACCCGCTCAACACACGCCAGGCGGCGCGCAAGCTGTGGAGGGCGTATGAAGCGTGCTGCATGAACGAGGAAACAGTGCAGTTGCTACCACAGTGCAGAAAGGAGGCGATTTATCTGACCTCCAAACGTGCACGAACATTGACTTTCCGGCCAAGAAGCATTTTCGAAACTGCCAAGTTTGTAAACTGTATGTGTGCTGTCGAGTTACTCCACTGCTGGCCGTTAAAGTTGCCACACCACGAAGATGACGTGCTACAGATGCGAAAGTTAACCGACAGGAAGAAGATGCTGCGATATGCAAATGATTAGCTTTTCAGAGCATTCACACAAGGTTGGCGCCGGTGGCGACACCTACAACGTGCTGACAAGAGGAAAGTTTCCAACCAATTTCTCATACACAAACAGCAGTTGAACGGCGTTGCCTGGTGAAACGTTGTTGTGATGCCTCGTTTAAGGAGGAGAAATGCGTACCATCACGTTTCCAACTTTGATAAAGGTCGGATTGTAGCCTATCGTGATTGCGGTTTATCGTATCGCGACATCGCTGCTTGCGTTGGTCGAGATCCAACGACTGTTAGCAGAATATGGAATCGGTGGGTTCAGGAGGGTAATACGGAACGTCGTGCTGGATCCCAACGGCCTCGTATCACTAGCAGTCGAGATGACAGGCATCTTATCCGCATGGCTGTAACGGATCGTGCAGCCACGTCTCGATCCCTGAGTCAACAGATGGGGACGTTTGCAAGACAACAACCATCTGCACTAACAGTTCGACGACATTTGCAGCAGCACGGACTATCAGCTCGGAGACCATGGCTGCGGTTACCCTTGACGCTGCATCACAGACAGGAGCGCCTGCAATGGTGTACTCAGCGACGAAGCTGGGTGCACGAATGGCAAAACGTCATTTTTTCGGATGAATCCAGGTTCTGTTTACAGCATCATGATGATCGCATCCGTGCTTGGTGACATCGCGCTGAACGCACATTGGAAGCGTGTATTCGTCATCGCCATACTGGCGTATCGCCCGGCGTGATGGTATGGGGTGCCATTGGTTATACGTCTCGGTTACCTCTTGTTCGCATTGACGACACTTTGAACATTGGACGTTACATTTCAGATGTGTTACGACCCGTGGCTCTACCTTTCATTCGATCCCTGCGAAACCCTGCATTTCAGCAGGATAATGTAAGACCGCATGTTCCAAGTCCTACACGGGCCTTTCTGGATATAGAAAATGTTCGGCTGCTGCCCTGGCTAACACATTCTCCAGATCTCTCACCAATTGAAAACGTCTGGTCAATGGTGGCCGAGCAACTGGCTCGTCACAATACGCCAGTCACTACTCTTGATGAACTGTGATATCGTGTTGAAGCTGCATGGGCAGCTGTACCTGGACACGCCATCGAAGCTCTGTTTGACTCAATGCCCAGGCGTATTAAGGCCGTTATTACGGCCAGAGGTGGTTGTTCTGGGTACTGACTTCTCAGGATCTGTGCACCCAAATTGCGTGAAAATGTAATCACATGTCAGTTCTAGTATAATATATTTGTCCAATAAATACCTGTTTATCATCTGCATTTCTTCTTGGTGTAGCAGTTTTAATGGCCAGTAGTGTATTTCCGAAAAGGAAAGTTTTCTCTATTTTCAGTGGTGCTCTTTAGTGGTAATTGAATAATAAATGTTGATAAGAGGAAATTATGAGGAGCGCTGTTAATTAAAAGAAGCATCAAAGTAAAAACAACGATATGACAGCAAATGATATGTCCAGCAGTCTTGCAGTTCTCCTATGTGAGACAGAAAAGTTGGCAGGCCACGTTCATATGCTGGCGATACTGAGACGCCCTGCTAAACCCGCAGGACAGGACAGGTAGTTTTTAGTTGTGGAAAGGGGCCAAAATAAGCGACTGTCAGTTACAATCGAACATGCAACCTTTTATTTGATCAAACATTACAAGAGTCAAGAAAAACTTTTTTTAAAAACTCAGCTGTAGTTTTGGAACTTAATTAGCGGCTGAATGCACAATACAATCTTATGCCTTAAGGGCAAGACCACTGTAATGTAAGAACGGCTGAAAGCCAATAACTTAAAGCTCAACCAAAATCAGACATTCAAAAGGCAAAGCCTTATCTTAAAACAGTTCCTTAATGAGGCTGAAGCCCCAAAGAATTTGACACTTTAAGAGCAAACAACTTAAATTCAAAATCGGCTGACGGCCCAACACTTGAGGCTCAATAACATTAATTTTAAAAATGCCAAAGCGTTTACGTGAAACAGTTCTTAAATTAGGCTGAAGGCCGAAACCATCTGACGCCTTAAGGCCAAAACAACCTTAATATAAAAATCGGCTGGAAGCCATACACGTACAAACAACAAGAACAAACAAGAAAAGGCAGTACACGCAAGGGAGCTCAGAAGTTCCGAGTGTCGGCCTGGAATTCAAACACTGACGCTCGCTTAGGTGAGACAGGCAGTCGGGACAACTATTGTCGATCCGACGACAACCCAACCGACAGGCAGTCAACGGACCCACCGAGACGATAACCTCCACTTCACCCGACCAGCACATAACAGGGAGTTCAATGGAACAACGTAGAAAGTATTGGAGCCCACAACCAATAATACATTGAGCTGTCAAACTACACACCGTGCTGGACAGCGACAACACGATGTGGAAAATACACTGCCTGAATTTACGTCAACGGCCAGGGCAGGTAACCGGAACGTTAACGGCCACAAGGCAGAAGATTCCGCTGGTGCACTTCAATTCAAATAACCAAGTACAGTTAAACTCCATCGGAGCGTTTCTAAAATTTGCCAAATTGAAAACACACGTTGTTGCTCGCCGGACTATCCCAACAACCGACAACGAACTCCAAACGACACAATGTGAACAGTCGTGACTTGCTGGTAGATTAAGTCAAAACTCAACTGTCATGTCCAGGACCGGTGAGCCACGAACCTCGTAGCAATGGGAACAGCACCACACACTCCGATACAGCATAATGGCCGCCAGTGGGCCCGGCCAAACGTCGCGCCGCGGAGATTTCCTCGCTGCTCCACGCCAACCGACCAACTGGCCGCACACAGCCCAGCCGGAAACTATAAGCGCCACGTCAAAGATAGTCCAAGGTGCGAATATCGATACACACCACTGCTGCCACCCGCAGAAGGGGAGGATAACAGCATAATCGCGATAACCGCGGGAGAGTAAACACAGAGTCGCAACGAAGATTTAATACAGTTCATAGCATGGGCCAGCCACGGCTCAGATACTTTTACATAGATAGGTACTTTACACACCTTGAAAATATCTTTCAAGTACAATTGTCTGCCACAAAATCATTCGACAGAGTGATCATTAAGAGCGATCGTCAAGAGCGGAGACACCGGAAGAGAGCGGGCCTCGGGAGAGAGAGAGAGATATAGAGAGAGACCGGTCCAGACTCCGCTCATGTTTATATATAAGTAGACAACTGTAGGCAACTCTACTGTCATTTTCCCCAGTCTTACTGTTCTGGAAGCCTCTTGCAGAGGAAAATGTTAGAAAGACTTCGCTGCGCTCCTTTCCAGCGCGGCTGATCGAATAAAATTTGATTGTTGACCCCGCTTGCGCTGTATCTATTGCATTATTATCAATTAATAAATACAATTGCTCTCTTTCGCTAGTTTTAACATCTGTATGCTCTCTCACATTTAAAAATTAATTACAATTTTACATTAAAAGACAACTTAAAAACAATAAGCGGTATTAATACAAAAATACGACGTTTCTGACGTAGGTTTACATAAATTATTTCAGTTTTGGGACTTAAATTTATTTACACATAAAAAGAAATATTTCACCGTCCTGGTTAAACCACAACGTGCGTGGTATAATGGCGCCATCCAAAACCGTGGTGCATTGCGTGCCATCGATGACAGTGGTGAATGATGGCTGCAGAGATGTGCATGGACTGACAGATATGCAGCCATTCAGCAGTTGACTACCCAGATGAACTAAGGGGATGTCAACAGTGCTTATTCAACGACCATTCAGCAAATGTTGGTGCATATGGTCCTGCTGTTCATCAGTGACAAAGGATGGAATCCGCATGCCAGCACCAGGAGTAGGTGTACATCCAATGGCGGCAGGCGGCCATTTCAGATGAATCACGTTTTAAGGTCGTTCAGAGTGAAATTTCCGAAAGCAAACACGGTCGCAGGTTCGAACCCTGCCTCGGGCATGGATGTGTGTGATGTCCTTAGGTTAGTTAGGTTTAAGTAGTTCTAACTTCTATGGGACTGATGACCTCAGATGTTAAGTCCCATAGTGCTCAGGGCCATTTGAACCATTTTTGGTCTAGGCTGGAGAAAGGAGTATTCTGCTCTGGAGAATGTTTGCGTTGCATTCGCTGGATGAACTCGTCATTCTGGAAGGCACAATTGATCGGCAAAAGTATTCCTCTATCCTTGGGGACCATGTCCACCCCTACAAGCAGTTTTTTTTTTCCTCTGCATGATTGCATCTACCAGTAGGACAACGCAACGTTTCACACAGCTCTCAATACATGTAGATGGTGTGAAGAGCATCAGGATGAGTGGACTGTAATCCCCTCGCCACCTAACTCACGGGTCTCAAACCAAACGAGAATCTACGGGACCACTTTCATCAGGCAGTCTGTGCTACGGGTTGTCAACTGAGAAACCCAGCGCAGATGGCCACGGAATGACAGCACGTGCCTGTTGGTGCCTTTCGGAACGTCCTTGGTTCTCTTCCTGCATGTCTCGCAGTTGTCCATGCTGCGAACGGCGGTTATTTAGCCTATTCATTGTTTTGATAGGTGATCATA
This sequence comes from Schistocerca piceifrons, assembly GCF_021461385.2. Lineage (NCBI taxonomy): Eukaryota > Metazoa > Arthropoda > Insecta > Orthoptera > Acrididae > Schistocerca > Schistocerca piceifrons. The sequence continues at coordinate 26,656,132 of NC_060146.1, read as the reverse complement.
TTAATGTAACTGGACAGTGTACGTATGTATGTAGCACAGGGTATACGGGTACGACTGCAGATATTTTTGTTGATGACTGAGGTCAGTCAATGCACGACATTATGCGGTATGTAATTCATTTACAGTCTAATAATAATAGATATTACGAGTAATATGGTTTTAGGTTGGTTAGTATGTCCAAGTACATGTGTCGAGAGCAGGGCATTAACTCTTATTTTCCCCTGGGCAGCAAGGCAGGTGCTGAAGTGTGGACACGTGGATGCACATGGTGAGTCTATACTGACAGGTGTAGTCAACTTAATGCTGCAGCAGTTGTGACCATGCAATAACATCCGGTAGTAAATTATGTGACTTATTTTTGGGAACACTGTTAGACACAGAGGAAAAACAACAAACACTCAGGAGTACGTAGGTGTTAAGGTACCAATGATGACAATATCTGCACTTATACCCCTTGTCAGGCGTAAATGTATATATACATTGTCTCTGTTTTCTTTACTGGTCTTACGCAGACACTTAAACTTTATAGTCAAATGATATTCAACTTTCGCCAGTTCAGTCAGCGTGCTCATTGGCTAATATGAATGAAATCCAGATATTGGGAAATGTTTCAGTTTCTTTGATAATAATTTTAACAGCAATTAAATGGCTCACTGGAATGGCTTCATAATATCGCAAATTTTGTACCCCTTGCTTCTCTGAACGTCCTCCCCATCGGTTCAAAAGCTGCTCTCCTCGTTTTCCACCTGTGGCTTTACACCCCGTTCGTGGCACACGAACTGGGAACATCATTCAGTGACTGCAGTGCCCCATCAGTTTATTTAAAGTTTGTTCTAGTTGTAATTTCTGTGTTATTGTTGTTTTTATGTATTCAAACTCTGCTGTACAATAGTTGTATCTCTCCACTATAACTATTGACTTTTGTATGTACCTCTCATTCACATACTATTTTATACAAAATGTTTTTTGGTATGCAAAGGAATTGTTATGAGAAACTGAGGAGAAGCAGTGTGCGAACTGATTAGCTCAAAGACAAGGCATCCACCTTGTGGACACTGTACAGTCACCGGCAATGTGTGTCCCATTGCTAAGAATGACAACCCCTTAGCAGTAGTGCCCCCTGGCCTCCTCGCTAACACGATGTCCAGCACTCCAGCCACTGGAGACAGGCGCTCCAGCGGGCGCAGGTGCACCCCCGTGGCAGCCGCGCCGCCACTGGCTGCCTGCCCCACTCCAGCACCAGGTGACGCTGTCGCCTCTCGCATGAGGTAAGCTCCATCGCGACGTGTCCACGTTTTCCACGTTCACAGTACGAATTACGGAGGCGTCAGCCAATAGTTACAGACAATAAATCACGCATCATTTTATTGCATTTTTTAATAAAGCAGAGGGGAGACCCTTAACAGTAAACTATTTGTTTCAGTCTATCTCTACATACTTCTTTGCGTTCACAGAATAAATAGCATTCAGTTTGCAGATTAAATGTCATACCATTGAATAACAATGTTGTTGTTGTTGTGGTCTTCAGTCCTGAGACTGGTTTGATGCAGCTCTCCATGCTACTCTATCCTGTGCAAGCTTCTTCATCTCCCAGTACCTACTGCAGCCTACATCCTTCTGAATCTGCTAAGTGTATTCATTTCTTGGTCTCCCTCTACCATTTCTACCCTCCACACTGCTCGCCAATACTAAATTGGTGATCCCTCGATGTCTCAGAACATGTCCTACCAACCGATCCCTTCTTCTAGTCAAGTTGTGCCACAAACTCCTCTTCTCCCCAATTCTATTCAATACCTCCTCATTAGTTATGTGATCTACCCATCTAATCTTCAACATTCTTCTCTAGCACCACATTTCGAAAGCTTCTATTCTCTTCTTGTCCAAACTATTTATCGTCCATGTTTCACTTCCATACATGGCTACACTCTATACAGATTGTTGTGAATTGGCAAGACAGCCAACCCACTATGAGAGGAAGCCGAAAGGCACGCGTTTTAGCTCAGGCAGGTTGGCGTGAGGTCTGGAACAGGTCAAGGAAATAAGACTAACAAAAAACGTACGTAGCTGCTGGAATACTCAACTTTAATCCATAATTGGTGAACATCGCTCTTGACGGTACATGTTTTACAGCATCAATAGTAACTGGTAATGGCGCCTTACTAGGTCGTAGCAAATGACGTAGCTGAAGGCTATGCTAACTATCGTCTCGGCAAATGAGAGCGTATTTTGTCAGCTGTACAACTGGGGCGAGTGCTAGGAAGTCTCTCTAGACCTGCCGTGTGGCGGCGCTCGGTCTGCAATCTCTGATAGTGGCGACACGCGGGTCCGACGTATACTAACGGACCGCGGCCGATTTAAAGGCTACCACCTAGCAAGTGTGGTGTCTGGCGGTGACACCACACAGATACTTTCAGAAACGACTTCCTGACACTTAAATCTATACTCGATGTCGACAAATTTTTCTTCTTCAGAAATGCTTTCCTTGCCTTTGCCAGTCTACATTTTATATCCTCTCTACTTAGACCATCATCAGTTATTTTGCTCCCCAAATAGCAAAACTGCTTTAGTCCTTTAAGTGTCTCATATCCTAATCTAATTTCCTCAGTATCAACCGAGTTAACTCGGCTACATTCCATTATCCTCGTTTTGCTTTTGTTGATGTTCATCTTATACCGTCCTTTCAAGACACTGTCCATTCCGTTCAACTGCTCTTCCAAGTTCTTTGCTGTCTCTGACAAAATTACAATGTCATCGGCCAACCAATGTAGTTTTCTCAATTCACAGTGTGTGTAAATTGCCTTCCCTCAGTTGTTTAATAGTATGCAACATTTGTAAACCTCATCAGGTCTTCAACAGACCCTGTTTACCCGTTGCCTGGCACTTATCCTCATGGGTCATTAAAGTACCAACATAAAGGAAAAATACTTGCAACAGGCACCTATTGCTTCACAGTGGCTGGAACTCGTGGAAGTTTAAGAACTGGTCATGGATGGAAGGTCACTGAATCTTAATTGTTTGGTGTTATATATCTGCTTTTTGCACACAATAATAAATTTTTATATACTAGGATATATAAATTCAGTCTTTGTTGTTGTGGGAAACGAGTCACAAGTGGCTGGACAGAAATGACACGTCGGATGGCGCCAGTGTGTTTGGCATGGAAGTAGTGGCACACTTTCAAGGGGCTCCCGCTATGCACGGACATAGACGCCACCTCTTTCTTCTGTTGGGTCATCTGGCTGGCCTAGTGGCGCCACCGGTGCAGCCTCTGGGTTGTCTGTCGTACATCTACATCACAACTCGGTGTCCGGAATGCGTGGCGTTTGGCGCTGCCGCCATCTCGGTTCCAGGGGAGAACTAGCTGCAGTCCCTGTGTGCTTTCGCGGCAGGCAGGCGTCGCTGGCCGTTTCTGGGGTCACCAGTAGTGCCAGAAAGTGACCTCACACAACACCATATCACTGGTTCAATTCACACATTGGTGTTTCCATTTCCCATTTTCTCGTAGTTCGGCGACTTTCTTGCGAACACCAGGCATGGAGTAACAGAAAAGCGTTTTCTGTACCCTTCGTTCTACAGCGCGGTTCTTGTCAAGAGCTGCAGACACAATTTAATCATCATAGTACCAATTAAGTACTCGTAAAGATTCTTGCCGGTCCTCTCCGACGTCGGATGCCGCCTGGCGCCTGGTGGCGTTGCGGGCTCGTGATGCGGCAGCAAAAGCATGTAAGTGGGACAGACACGAACGGGGGAACGTCCTAGCGAAGATGGGGGCAGAAATTGGGAAAAATCCATCGAGAGAAGCGACTTTGACAAAGGGCGGATTATTATTGCACAGAAGCTGTGAACGACTACCTCGGAAACAGTGAAGCTGGTCGAATGTTCACGTGCTACTGTTGTGAGCATCTACGAGAAGAGGTAGGAGGACGGTTAAACTACCATTAGCGGCTGAATGGTTGGAAGTCCAAGACTGTTCCAGAACGTGGAGTTCGGAGGCTTGTCTGCTCTGTAACGTAACGCAGATTGCGATCTGTGCCATCTCTGAAGAAAGAGCACAATGCTGGCGTACGCTCAAGTGTTTCGGAGTACACTGTTCGTCGTACATTGCTGAACGTGGAGCTCTGCAGCAGATCACCCCTACGTGTTCAAATGTTGACCCAGCGACACCGTCAGTTACGATAGCAGTGGGCACAGAATCTTAGGCATTCGACCGTCGATCAATGGAAACGCGCCGGCTCTTCGTGTGAGTCACATTTTTGCTACACCAGGTCGCTGGTCGTCTCCACAGCGCCGTCACCGAGGAGAACAGCGACTCGTAACGGGCAGCGCGCCACTGACACAACGGTATTGTGCTGCGACAGAAATCCTCCTGCGCTCGCATGGGACCTGTGGTGGTAACACAAGACACGCCAACAGCTGCGAACCCTTCATGCTCGACGTCTCCCGCGACGGCGATGTCACCTTTCGGCAGTGAAATCGTCCGTGTCTCGGAGTCACAACAGCGCTATAGTGGTCTGAAGAGCATTGTAGTGAAGCCACGTTGATGCCTCGGTGTCCAAATTCGCCTGATGTAAATGCCACGGAAACCATCTGGGTCGCTATCCAACGACATCACCGCGTACGCAAATCCGCGGCTGGTTATTCAGACGAATTTTATGACCTGCGCGCAGACAGCAAAAACCTACCGACAAACTGCCGGATCCCGGATACGCAGAATCAGTGTTGAACTTCGTTCCAAAGACGTAAAAATAACCTGTTCAACAGGCAGTCGTAATGTTTTGCGTCATCAGTATATATTCAGTTTCAGAAAGAAAGTGTACGATATTCGAGAGGAATAGATGCTAAAGGAATGACAAGATCATAAATAATAACATTGTTGCGAGTGCTGTATCTCTTCGGGTCTAAGAAAGAAAACTACACTGATGGCACCGAGCGAGGTGGCGCAGTGGTTATCACACTGGACTCGCATTCGGGAGGACGACGGTTCAATCCCGTCTCCGGCCATCCTGATTTAGGTTTTCCGTGATTTCCCTAAATCGTTTCAGGCAAATGCCGGGATGGTTCCTTTGAAAGGGCACGGCCGATTTCCTTCCCAATCCTTCCATAACCCGAGCTTGCGTTCCGTCTCTAATGATCTCGTTGTCGACGGGACGTTAAACACTAGCCACCACCACCTACACTGATGGCACAGATCTGTGGACAGCAGATGGCACAGGTGTGGAGAATACGAGAGCTGTGGTGTGCTATAGAAGATTTCTGTTCCTTTTATACTGTACTTGTTTTGACAACAAGAGCGCAAGACAAGAAAGAAGAGTAAGTGACAAACTTATTTCAATAACGAAAATAATACTTTGTGGTTGAAGGAATGACGAGCGAAAATGAATGTGGCTACACGGAGCAATGACATCCAAATGTTCCACCATAAAATGACTCACCATTTAAAGCTAGTCCAGGTGCTCGCCGTTAACATGCACGCCAGCATAAACTCCCGCGTTCTCCTCAGGATTCCAGACACACGACTCATAAGCGGAGACTATGTTGACCGGTGGCTGCTTCCGCACTCCAGTTCCAGTGGCCGCCGGAATGTCACCCCCGTGCGTCCTCGCAGTACACAGAGAGCCGACTGACTACTCGCGGTGCTCCGTGCTAGAGTCCTGCATGACCGAGTAAGCGAGCCGAAACGCGAGATGGGGCGAGCACACCCTGACTGGGTAGACTGCCCGCACTAGTTCTAGAGACCGAGCATAGAAATCTTGACCGAATACGTAGCACGTAGCTTCAAACAGATTACGCGTGTCATTATCCGTGTGCGACTGCAGCCAGTAATCATGCAGCGCATGGCAGCCAGTGCAGTAAGACGTAAGATTGAAACCAATGTTTACACATTGAAGAAACGGGAAGGCCTAAAAAGTCGAGTATGGAGTACATTTCTTTTGGTTGTAGACGAAAACAGTGCGTCTACTGGGTACGTATCGTGCATAAACTGCTCCACATTGTTGTGTTTCCAGTCGGGAACCACTCATTTAAAGAAACACAGTTGCAAGAAACCTCACAAAGATACAGCTCCTTCCGGGATACCGGCAGTAATAAAAAATAGTATTACAGCAAAGTGTGCTAAAGATATGAGACCTTTTAATGCCGTCTCCGGTAAAGGTTTCAGAAAACTAGGCCAAGAATTAATACATCTAGAGGCGCATCATGGAGAATTTAACGTGGCAGATGTCATGACACATCCCTCTACTTTAAGCAGACATGTCAAAGAGCAAGCTGATGCAATACGAAACAGCATAATGCCTTCTGTTATTTCGGAAGTTATTAACAAAACATGTACTGCGACAGTTGATATGTGGACTGATTCGCATAATCAGGTGCACTATCTGACGCTTACAACACATTACATTAATATTGATTGGTCTCTTGTGAACAATGTTTTATTTACAACAAAATTACCGGACGTTAAGAAGACAGGAGTAACTATTATGAAAGAAATTAAAGAGAGGATGGCTGATTGGGACATTTCGCCGGACATGTTGCACGGTTTTGTTTTTGTCTCCTACCAGGGTGCCAATGTAATAAAGGCTTTAGGAAATCACGAAAGGATTCCTTGTGCTGCTCATTGTATAAACACGGCACTTAGCCATACTTTCGATGAAGATAACTTCTTGTTAAATCATGCCCCGAACATCGCATCAACAATAACTACTGCAAAATGCTAGCGTACATTAAGAAAAGTGGCCTCTCCTGGTCTTTGAAATCATCGTTGGAACAACACGTCTGCACACGCTGGAACGGCTTGTACACTATGCTGGAATCTCTACTCACTCAGTATAACGAAGTTGCTGCTTTGATGACGGAAAAGGACTCCGCTTACAGATTGCAAGGATATGATAATGAGCTTGCAGGAAAAACTGCTCATTTTCTGAGACCATTTAAAGAGGCCACAGCTGAATTAGAAGGCGAAAAAGAACCGACAATCTAGTTCGTTGTTCTTTGGTTCCACAAACTGAAACAAAATTGCAGTGTCAATGACATTGATTGTCAGGTGAGTAATTGCTGCAGTTAAAAGCACTGTTTCATTATGATATGCGATAGATTTATAATTAACTAGCGTAGTTGATGTGCACTGACAGATATGTATTGTTGTGACTTGGCAAGACAGCCAAGCCAGTATGAGGTAGCCGAAAGGCACGCGGTTAAGCTCACGCAGGCTGGCGTGAGGTGTGGAACAGTTAAAGGAGTTGAGTTTAGTGAAAAAGTACGTAGCTGGCGGAATACTTAACTTTAATCCATAATTGGTGAACATCGGTCTGACGGTACATGCATCACAAGATAAATAGCAAATGATAATGGCGCCTTGCTAGGTCGTAGCAAATGACGTAGCTGAAGGCTATGCTAACTATCGTCTCGGCAAATGAGAGCGTAATTTGTCAGTGAACCATCGCTAGCAAAGTCGGCTGTACAACTGGGGCGAGTGCTAGGAAGTGTCTCTAGACCTGCCGTGTGGCGGCGCTCGGTCTGCAATCACTGATAGTGGCGACACGCGGGTCCGACGTTTACTAACGGACCACGGCCGATTTAAAAGGCTAGCAACTAGCAAGTTTGGTGTCTGGCGGTGACACCACACGTATTTTTTAACAAAGGTACAAAGGATTAAAAATTGAGCTTTGACTTTCGTTTGTGAAAAGATTGTCATCACTTCCAGACATAAAATTGCTACGTTTCTTTGGTTGTCTTTCCGTGATCTTAATATGCTTGAAATAAATGAAAAGCAGGAAATTCTTGGCAGTGCGCGACAAATGTGTGTTACTTACGCAGGTACAAGATGCAATCATTAACTTAATCGTTTTTGCATCGTTAGTGGATAGTGTGTTGTAGGGAAACAGGAATGTTATAATTCATATAATATTTCATTAACGTAAAACATCTCGTTTCTATAGGAACGTTTCGATGATTTCCACATCAGTTCTGTATTACTTGTCTCTTTTGTTTATTATCATAGATACTTCAAGTACTGTGTCATCACCCCCCAGAAAGAGAGATCGTTTCAAGGAATGGAGGAACAACAGATCAGCAGCAGCAGATGAAGTAGATCTCTACATTTTAATGACCCAGGAGATGATGATGACATCTTAAAGTGGTGGAGCAGACACGAAACAGATCTGCCAGGCCTGGCTGCAGTTGCAAGACGTATTTATTGTATCCCAGCAACAAGCGCACCTAGTGAAAGATGCTTTAGTAAAGCCGGCATGTTACTAACAAATCGCCGCAGCCACTTAAATCCGGGACGCGTTAGTGATTTACTGCTGATCAACAATAACTATAATTTTGTTTCTGTTGCAAACAAGTGAAAAGTATGACAAGTTACGTCAGCAAATACACTCCTGGAAATGGAAAAAAGAACACATTGACACCGGTGTGTCAGACCCACCATTCTTGCTCCGGACACTGCGAGAGGGCTGTACAAGCAATGATCACACGCACGGCACAGCGGACACAGCAGGAACCGCGGTGTTGGCCGTCGAATGGCGCTAGCTGCGCAGCATTTGTGCACCGCCGCCGTCAGTGTCAGCCAATTTGCCGTGGTATACGGAGCTCCATCGCAGTCTTTAACACTGGTAGCATGCCGCGACAGCGTGGACGTGAACCGTATGTGCAGTTGACGGACTTTGAGCGAGGGCGTATAGTGGGCATGCGGGAGGCCGGGTGGACGTACCGCCGAATTGCTCAACACGTGGGGCGTGAGGTCTCCACAGTACATCGATGTTGTCGCCAGTGGTCGGCGGAAGGTGCACGTGCCCGTCGACCTGGGACCGGACCGCAGCGACGCACGGATCCACGCCAAGACCGTAGGATCCTACGCAGTGCCGTAGGGGACCGCACCGCCACTTCCCAGCAAATTAGGGACACTGTTGCTCCTGGGGTATCGGCGAGGACCATTCGCAACCGTCTCCATGAAGCTGGGCTACGGTCCCGCACACCGTTAGGCCGTCTTCCGCTCACGCCCCAACATCGTGCAGCCCGCCTCCAGTGGTGTCGCGACAGGCGTGAACGGAGGGACGAATGGAGACGTGTCGTCTTCAGCGATGAGAGTCGCTTCTGCCTTGGTGCCAATGATGGTCGTATGCGTGTTTGGCGCCGTGCAGGTGAGCGCCACAATCAGGACTGCATACGACCGAGGCACACAGGGCCAACACCCGGCATCATGGTGTGGGGAGCGATCTCCTACACTGGCCGTACACCACTGGTGGTCGTCGAGGGGACACTGAATAGTGCACGGTACATCCAAACCGTCATCGAACCCATCGTTCTACCATTCCTAGACCGGCAAGGGAACTTGCTGTTCCAACAGGACAATGCACGTTCGCATGTATCCCGTGCCACCCAACGTGCTCTAGAAGGTGTAAGTCAACTACCCTGGCCAGCAAGATCTCCGGATCTGTCCCCCATTGAGCATGTTTGGGACTGGATGAAGCGTCGTCTCACGCGGTCTGCACGTCCAGCACGAACGCTGGTCCAACTGAGGCGCCAGGTGGAAATGGCATGGCAAGCCGTTCCACAGGACTACATCCAGCATCTCTACGATCGTCTCCATGGGAGAATAGCAGCCTGCATTGCTGCGAAAGGTGGATATACACTGTACTAGTGCCGACATTGTGCATGCTCTGTTGCCTGTGTCTATGTGCCTGTGGTTCTGTCAGTGTGATCATGTGATGTATCTGACCCCAGGAATGTGTCAATAAAGTCTCCCCTTCCTGGGACAATGAATTCACGGTGTTCTTATTTCAATTTCCAGGAGTGTAATTAATGTTATTTGTATGGTTTCTTTATGAAGATGGTTGTCTTCTAGATTACGGGGAGAGGACTTATTTAATGTTTCCTATTAATGATAGGAAAAATATATCTTCTGTTTGGAAATGAGACTCGTCTTCTATCAGCGATTATATTAAAATATCATTTTACTTTCCAAGTGCTTTATGAATTTAGCTGTGTCACGTACCCGATGTTGGAAACGTTATTCTTGTGTTAAAAGAGAGAGAGACAGAGATAAATACATTGTGTGTGTGTGTGAGAAAGAGAGAGAGAGACAGACAGACAGAGAGAGAGACAGGCGTTGGATTCGTACAGTACAGTGCAGCGAGTCGGGGCGAGGCGAGGCGAGACGTCGTGCGGTGAGCGGTCGTGCTCGGTTACCCGCGTGTCCGGAATCCGGACAACAGACATGGGGCGACTACGTGGCCGAGCCGAGTCGTGTGGGGCCGGACACGAGCGGCTCGGTCCCCCCGTCAGCGGGCGAGCACCCTAGCCCGTGCGTCGCTTGCCCGCCCTCTGTCACCGCCGCGCCGCCAGCCGAGTCTCTTCACCTCGCGAGCCGCGGCCGTCCTACACAGAGGGCGCTAGCCAACCAGGACGCCGCAGAGCGCTCAACTCTCCTGCCGAGAGCATCGCGAGAAGTCACGGCTCATATACCAAAAGTAGCCAGGTTTCAGGGGTCACTGTTCTTTTGTTCAGCTTATCCCGAACAGTCCAGTGAGGCACGGGGTACAGGCTTTTGTTTCAGCAATTGCTGAACCACTCCTCACAAGTGATACTGAATTGACCTCTGTGAAACGACCTACATGACCAAAAGATGCTTCCATTTCTTCCTCTGATGTTGTAGTGAGGCTTATTACTCACACTGGGGTCTTCAGACGAAACCGTACGATGGCAAACTGCTACATCAGCTGCTCCTTTAGCCTCCTCCTTGTTGAACAAGCGGCTAACATGCATCGGCACACTCAGAAAAAACAAACTCAAGATGCCACAAGAAGTTTTGCCTAAGTAAGCTAGCTAGCGCTTTCCATTCCCGTCTGTTTCGTTTCCGGAATGATATAATATCAGTTTCCGATTACCGAAGAAAAAGAAGGCACCAGGTATGGTTTTCAATTACATTATGGAACATCCCCTTAGAAAAATTTATGAATGACTCTGCTGATAAACCCCTTATGTTATTTTATTTTTAAACAGCTGAGCAAAACTGAACATACTTATACATTACTCTCTTTACTTATTCTGAGCAACACTAAACTGACACATATTTTTAGCGCAACGCAATCTGACTGTTAATAATCCCTACAGTAGAATGGCCCTGACTAACAATAACCTATACCTTTCACAAATCACTTACCTCACAAAAATCTTCGTTACTCGAACTACTGCAATACAGCGAGCGCCAATACTGCCAGCTAAATAAAAGATTCAAACTACTGAAGGCACTAACTACTGATAGGCATAGTTAGCAAATGAAAGATTTTGATAGGGAACAAACAATGCATTTACCTTAATAGTGTTCAAAAGTCATAATATATATATCAGTTCACGATATCCAGTATTACAAATTTACTCTCTCTGATGGACACACGTCCAGATCGTCCCGTCTGAAAACTCCGCCATCTCTCTCCCCACATCCACCACTGCTGGCGGCTCACCTCCAACTGCGCAACGCTACGCGCTGTTAACAGCCAACTGCCCAACACTACAATAGAGAATGTTACAGCAATGCTAACCAGCCCACAGACAGCACACAGCACAGCCAGTGATTTTCATAGAGAGCGCTACGTGGCGTTACCGACATAAAAAACCTAAACAGCCTACTTACAATTGTTAGAGCTCTAATGGATATAGCAGGAATCAATGCTCAAATACTTTTTCAAGCGGAAGAGGTAAATCCACGAAAGAAGAGAAGGATTTTCTTGAAAGACTTAGCATTTTCCCTTATGAACCTTCAGGTAGTGCAAAGAGCTAAGATTCTTTCACTTCGTACCGACGCACCAACCTTCCTCGAGAAATAGCAAGAACCGTGGGTTGAAACAACTGAGGAGAGTCCCACCGGGAACAGAGGGCGGAGTGTGTCACACGGACGAGCGGAAAACAACTCCACCACCACCAGGTGGCACTCGCGCCGTAGCTTTGTTTGCAAAAGGAGTGTGAAAACAACGGATACGTGTGCGAAGTGACAAGGAGTTCTCGAAAATGCGCAAGAAAATTAGTGGTAACTGTGCAATCATAAGACAAACTGACTACTCGTACTGCTTCAATATAGAGACCCTATGTCGCTTCGTATTTGACAGGGTGGCGTTGTGCAGTGTCTGCTGAAGTAAACCGTTGCGGTAGACTGATACACGTCAACCGCGACAACACAATGACACAATGGAAGCTCACTTTTTGTATTACTGAATTAAACAGCGATTCAGCTCACGTAACGCAAGTTTAATTTATCGTTGTATAATTAAACTAAAAGTAAACTACGATTTGGCTCATATTTGGTTACTTTGGTAACGTAAAGATGGCTACTCTCGAGTACAAAGTTCGTCGCTCGCCCATCCGTGTTACGGGAAACGGCACGCCCGCTCGAGGACCGACAATGAGTGAGACCTCTTCTGCACTGCTTGTAATGCCGTGCAGCAGACAGAACGCCGTATTGAGCTGGATGATGGGAAAAATTCTGCAACTGAATTCGCACCTTTTGTCTCTATCTCAAAGTTAGAGATTACATAAAGGGTTACGATAACAGCTCGCCCTAAGCAGAATATCTCGATTGTAGTTCTCTTCTGAAACCATCATCTCAGGTCTTTTACATTGAGTTGCAAGTGTAACATTTATGAGCGCTTTGCACTGCCATCATTTCATTTCAGCGCACCTTCACTGGTTCCCTTTCTGCACAACAGCCTAGACGCTGTTCTTCAGCCCCGGCCCGCCAGATCAGCAGACTTGTTGCCAAACGAAAATGCGTGGGAGGTGGCGAAATGATGCGCGCAGCGCCGTGGCCCAATGCCGGCCAGCACAGATGAACTTTGTCACCAGGTCAATGCAGCGTGGGCGGCTATACCCCAGGCAATTCGTGCCTTATACGCGTCGATGCCGTCACGCATGGAACAAGTTGTCGCGGCCCATTGCGGACCCTGTGCCTGCCAAGCAACACGAAACGTGCTGAATTGAGGTGACTGAAATGCTTATAATTTCCGCAGAACATACTGTTGTACGCGTCCTGTGAATATCAGATATTTAATCGTTCAAGGTGTACTCTTTTTCCTGAACATGAGCCTACAAGAAGCCTGGTCGTTTTTTTTTGGTCATCACTCTACTGACTGGTTTGATGCAGCCCGCCACGAATTCCTTTCCTGTGCTAACCTCTTCATCTCAGAGTAGCGCTTGCAACCTACGTCCTCAATTATTTGCTTAACGTATTCCAATCTCTGTCTTCCTCTACAGTTTTTGCCCTCTACAGCTCCCTCTAGTACCATGGAAGTCATTCCCTCATGTCTTAGCAGACGTCCTATCATCCTGTCCCTTCTCCTTATCAGTGTTTTCCACATATTCCTTTCCTCTCCGATTCTGCGTAGAACCTCCTCATTCCTTACCTTATCAGTCCACCTAATTTTCAACATTCGTCTATAGCACCACATCTCAAATGCTTCGCTTCTCTTCTGTTCCGGTTTTCCCACAGTCCATGTTTCACTACCATACAATGCTGTACTCCAGACGTACATCCTCAGAAATTTCTTCCTCAAATTAAGGCCGGTATTTGATATTAGTAGACTTCTCTTGGCCAGAAGTGCCTTTTTTTGCCATACTGAGTCTGCTTTTGATGTCCTCCTTGCTCTGTCCGTCATTGGTTATTTTACTGCCTAGGTAGCAGAATTCCTTAACTTCATTGACTTCGTGACCATCAATCCTGATGTTAAGTTTCTCGCTGTTCTCATTTCTACTACTTCTCATTACCTTCGTTAAGTTTCTCGCTGTTCTCATTTCTACTACTTCTCATTACCTTCGTCTTTCTCCGATTTACTCTCAAACCATACTGTGTACTCATTAGACTGTTCATTCCGTTCAGCAGATCATTTAATTCTTCTTCACTTTCACTCAGGATAGCAATGTCATCAGCGAATCGTATCATTGATATCCTTTCACCTTGTATTTTAATTCCACACCTGAACCTTTCTTTTATTTCCATCATTGCTTCCTCGATGTACAGATTGAAGAGTAGGGGCGAAAGGCTACAGCCTTGTCTTACACCCTTCTTAATACGAGCACTTCGTTCTTGATCGTCCACTCTTATTATTGCCTCTTGGTTGTTGTACATATTGTATATGACCCGTCTCTCCCTATAGCTTACCCCTACTTTTTTCAGAATCTCGAACAGCTTGCACCATTTTATATTGTCGACCGCTTTTTGCAGGTCGACAAATCCTATGAAACTGTCTTGATTTTTCTTTAGCCTTGCTTCCATTATTAGCCGTAACGTCAGAATTGCCTCTCTCGTCCCTTTACTTTTCCTAAAGCCAAACTGATCGTCACCTAGCGCATTCTCAATTTTCTTTTCCATTCTTCTGTATATTATTCTTGTAAGCAGCTTCGATGCATGAGCTGTTAAGCTGATTGTGCGATAATTCTCGCACTTGTCAGCTCTTGCCGTCTTCGGAATTGTGTGAATGATGCTTTTGCGAAAGTCAGATGGTACACTCCTGGAAATGGAAAAAAGAACACATTGACACCGGTGTGTCAGACCCACCATACTTGCTCCGGACACTGCGAAAGGGCTGTACAAGCAATGATCACACGCACGGCACAGCGGACACACCAGGAACTGTGGTGTTGGCCGTCGAATGGCGCTAGCTGCGCAGCATTTGTGCACCGCCGCCGTCAGTGTCAGCCAGTTTGCCGTGGCATACGGAGCTCCATCGCAGTCTTTAACACTGGTAGCATGCCGCGACAGCGTGGACGTGAACCGTATGTGCAATTGACGGACTTTGAGCGAGGGCGTATAGTGGGCATGCGGGAGGCCGGGTGGACGTACCGCCGAATTGCTCAACACGTGGGGCGTGAGGTCTCCACAGTACATCGATGTTGTCGCCAGTGGTCGGCGGAAGGTGCACGTGCCCGTCGACCTGGGACCGGACCGCAGCGACGCACGGATGCACGCCAAGACCGTAGGATCCTACGCAGTGCCGTAGGGGACCGCACCGCCACTTCCCAGCAAATTAGGGACACTGTTGCTCCTGGGGTATCGGCGAGGACCATTCGCAACCGTCTCCATGAAGCTGGGCTACGGTCCCGCACACCGTTAGGCCGTCTTCCGCTCACGCCCCAACATCGTGCAGCCCGCCTCCAGTGGTGTCGCGACAGGCGTGAATGGAGGGACGAATGGAGACGTGTCGTCTTCAGCGATGAGAGTCGCTTCTGCCTTGGTGCCAATGATGGTCGTATGCGTGTTTGGCGCCGTGCAGGTGAGCGCCACAATCAGGACTGCATACGACCGAGGCACACAGGGCCAACACCCGGCATCATGGTGTGGGGAGCGATCTCCTACACTGGCCGTACACCACTGGTGATCGTCGAGGGGACACTGAATAGTGCACGGTACATCCAAACCGTCATCGAACCCATCGTTCTACCATTCCTAGACCGGCAAGGGAACTTGCTGTTCCAACAGGACAATGCACGTCCGCATGTATCCCGTGCCACCCAACGTGCTCTAGAAGGTGTAAGTCAACTACCCTGGCCAGCAAGATCTCCGGATCTGTCCCCCATTGAGCATGTTTGGGACTGGATGAAGCGTCGTCTCACGCGGTCTGCACGTCCAGCACGAACGCTGGTCTAACTGAGGCGCCAGGTGGAAATGGCATGGCAAGCCGTTCCACAGGACTACATCCAGCATCTCTACGATCGTCTCCATGGGAGAATAGCAACTTGCATTGCTGCGAAAGGTGGATATACACTGTACTAGTGCCGACATTGTGCATGCACTGTTGCCTGTGTCTATGTGCCTGTGGTTCTGTCAGTGTGATCATGTGATGTATCTGACCCCAGGAATGTGTCAATAAAGTTTCCCCTTCCTGGGACAATGAATTCACGGTGTTCTTATTTCAATTTCCAGGAGTGTATATCGCCAGACTCATATATTCTACACACCAACGTGAATAGTCATTTTTTTGCCACTTCCCCCAATGATTTTAGAAATTCTGATGGAATGTTATCTATCCCTTCTCTTTTAAATTCCGATTCTAATACTGGATCCCCTATCTCTTCTAAATCGACTCCTATTTCTTCTTTTATCACATCAGACAAATCCTCACCCTCATAGAGGCTTTCAATGGTCGTTACAATGTAATATATCTGACTGAATCATTGTTATTAACGAAGTTGATATACGTGTCGTATTTGAGAAAACTATTGCAGCAAAGTAAGCTTAAAAGCTGAGAAATTTTAGTTTTGTACGATGTATACAATATTGCAGTGCCTGTCTTACTCTGATTACGATGCAAAGTTCCTTTGCACATTCATGCAGGTCTGGAGCAAAGATGCCGTTCTGGCTTTGATCTTTGTCAGTGCTGTGTGTGTTTTGAAGCCATGTGGCACCATTACCAGTATTCCACGTCAGACTGTCAGTCAGTGTTAACAATACTTCAAATCAGAGGCAAGCAGAAGTGCATGTCTCCACCTTTTAAGGCACTGTGCAACGTTCCGTTGTCGGCCACTGTAGAGGCATCCAGAATTAACATTTTTTGCTTCGTCACTGACTGGAAATGATCAAGAATCAAGAGTCGGTCACTTGTGAGAACACTGCGATACATTTTGAGTATATGTAGTGTATGATTTTCACTTGAAGCAGCGGCATCAGACCTACTATCAGCACATTATATTTTGTGCAAGTGAAAAGTGAGTATTTGATTGATTGACAGATTGTGAATTTCTCATGTGTAACACTTCATTTGGCACAGTAAAAAACTAAATTTGTTCTTAACTTCTTTCGCTTATAAAGGTTTTGCTGCATTTTACATCTGAGGAAATGCAACACTCAGCTTATAGTATTAGAGTGTAAGAATTGTCTCTTAGGGTTGTTGTAGAGAGGGGTTCGTTCACTGATGACATGACATTGATCTTTTCTCAGCATCTACAGCAGCATAAGAGGTCCCCGAGGTGTTCAGGCAGCTCACATTCGCTTGGAGCAAATCTTCGTGTCGTGAATTAGGCAGAAATGCATGAAATATGCATTTACTCCTACAACCTGCAGGTTTTGCTGTTGTCTTGAGATACATTGCAGCCACAAGAATTAAGACTGGAAGTGTTTGTGTGTGTGTGTGTGTGTGTGTGTGTGTGTGTGTGTGTGTGTGTGCAGAAGAGGCGAGTTAGCGATGTTGCTAAATCTGAATCATTTAGGCTAAATCGTTTCTTATATCCCCAATCATGGTGTGTCAAGGTAATTGCAAATAATGGAGCTGAAATTTTTTCTAGCATGACAGGATGGTTTCTGTAAGAACCTGGAGATTAGCTTCGTCAGATTTGCAAGTGTCAGAAGGGATTGCTACAAGCAGAGGACTAGTACTGGCTGCAGGGGTCGCCTCTTTCACCGGAGGCCAACGACTGCTGAACAATAGCATCCCGAGGGCAAAGGAAAATAGTGACAGCAGTCACTATGACAAACTGTGACTACTGAAGTGAGAGATGGAATGTAGGACTTTTCAATGCAGAGTTGATGGAGACTTTAAGAGGGTGATACCGCCGTACCTTAATATACAGAGAATGCTGTGCATCACTGGAGGGAGAGAATTGTAGGTTCATCATTTGTCAGTGCACGTATGTTGGTTGGTTGCTTCATCTGGGGGAGGGGACTGTAAGTAGGCTGTTTAGATTTTTGTGTTGGTAACGCCACGTAGCGCTCTATATGAAAATCACTGGCTGTGCTGTGTGCAGTCCGTGGCTGGGTGGCATTGTTGAAAAATTCTCCATTGTAGTGTCGGGCAGTTGGCTGTTAACAGTGCGTAGCGTTGCGCAGTTGGAGGTGAGCCGCCAGCAGTGGTGGATGTGGGGAGAGAGATGGCGGAGTTTTGAGAGCAGACGATCTGGACGTGTGTCCATCAGAAAGAGTAAATTTGTAATACTGGATATCGTGAACTGATATATATATTATGACTTTTGAACACTTTTAAGGTAAATACATTGTTTCTTCTCTATCGAAATCTTTCATTTGCTAACTATGCCTATCAGTAGTTAGTGCCTTCAGTAGTTTGAATCTTTTATTTAGTTGGCAGTAGTGGCGCTCGCTGTATTGCAGTAGTTCGAGTAACGAAGGTTTTTGTGAGGCATAGGTTATTGTTAGTAAGGGCCATTCTTTTGTAGAGATTATTGAAAGTCAGATTGCGTTGCGCTAAAAATATTCTGTGTCAATTTAGTGATGATCAGAATAAGTAAAGAGCGAAATGTCTGAGTACGTTCAGTTGTGCTCAGCAGTTCGAAAATCAAATAACGTAAAGGGGTTTACCAGCACAGTAATTCTTAATTTTTCTAAGGGGACGTTTCAGGACCAAACAGCGAGGTCATGAGTCCCTACAGATTAGGTAAGAATGGGGAAGAAAGTGAGCAGTGCCCTTTCAAAGGAACCTTCCTGGCATTGGCCTGAAGCGATTTGGGGAAATCATGGAAAACATAAATCAGCATGGCCGGATGTGAGTTTGAACCCCTTTCCTCCCAAATGCAAGACCAGCGCCCTAAGCACTGCACCATCTCACTCGGTTTGCCCGGAAGTGCTTACATAACTGTCCGTAGTTCTGCTTCCGTGATAATTTTCTCAATCAGATGTGTGTATGGTAACGTGTGAGAATTTTTTTGTTTTGTGCAGGAGCCTTTTTGCAATTGAGAAGGGCAGCAGGCTGCTGCAAGCAGCTAAGCAGTCGCGACTGTCAGAGATACGGGTACTGCTGGCTGCCGGTGTGGACGTGGGGGCGACGGACGGCGATGGTTTGACCGCCCTGCACTGGGCGGCAAGGAACGGACAGGTGGAGATGGCCGAGTGTCTGCTCGCAGCGGGGGCAGACGTGGACGCGCGGGACTTGTCGAACTGGACCCCCCTGTACTGGGCAGCGAAACAGGGGCAGCTGGAGGTGGCGAACATTTTGCTCTCCGCGGGGGCTGACCTCGAGGCGAGGGACAAGTGGCAGAACACGCCCGTCTTCCTGGCCGCCATGACGGGACACGTGGACGTCTTGCGGCTGCTGGTGGCGTCCTGTGCCGACCTCAACGCCAGGGAGGAGCACGAGACGACTCCTCTGCATTGGGCGGCGTACAACGGCCACGCAGGTGCAGCGGCTGCGTTGCTGGAGTTGGGCGCCGAGAAGAGGGCCAGGAACAGATCTGGGCGCACCCCGCTGGACGAGGCCAGGGAGTGGAGTGACCAGCAGCTCACAGACATGCTCAGCTGAAGCCAGCAGTCCAGCAAAATGTCTCTTGTGTATAAACAGCTTCTTTTCTTATAATAAAATATACAAAAAAAAAACATGCTCAGCTGAAGTCAGCAGTCCAGCAAAATGTCTGTTGTGCACAAACAGCTTCTTTTCTTATAATAAAACGTGCTCAGCTGAAGCCAGCAGTCCAGCAAAATGTCTCTTGTGTATAAACAGCTTCTTTTCTTATAATAAAATATACAAGAAAAACATGCTCAGCTGAAGCCAGCAGTCCAGCAAAATGTCTCTTGTGTGTAAACAGCTTCTTTTCTTATAATAAAATATACAAAAAAAACGTGCTCAGCTGAAGCCAGCAGTCCAGCAAAATGTCTCTTGTGTATAAACAGCTTCTTTTCTTATAATAAAATATACAAAAAAAACGTGCTCAGCTGAAGCCAGCAGTCCAGCAAAATGTCTGTTGTGTACAAACAGCTTCGTTTCTTATAATAAAATACACAAAACATTAACCTGTTCTCAATTTTTGCACCCATTTTCAAATAGTACATACAGGGTGTTACAAAAAGCTACGGACAAACTTTCAGGAAACATTCCTCACACACAAAGAAAGAAAATATCTTATGTGGACATGTGTCCGGAAACGCTTACTTTCCATGTTAGAGCTCATTTTATTACTTCTCTTCAAATCAAATTAATCATGGAATGGAAACACACAGCAACAGAACATACCAGCGTGACTTCAAACACTTTGTTACAGGGAATGTTCAAAATGTCCTCCGTTAGCGAGGATAGATGCATCCATCTTCCGTCGCATGGAATCCGTGATGCGCTGATGCAGCCCTGGAGAATAGCGTATTGTATCACAGCCGTCCACAATACGAGCACAAAGAGTCTCTACATTTGGTACTGGGGATGCGTAGACAAGAGCTTTCAAATTTCCCCCATAAATGAAAGTCAAGAGGGATGAGGTCAGGGGAGCGTGGAGGCCATGGAATTGGTCCGCCTCTACCAATCCATCGGTCACCGAATCTGTTGTTGAGAAGCGTACCAACACTTCGACTGAAATGTGCAGGAGCTCCATCGTGCATGAACCACATGTTGTGTCGTACTTGCAAAGGCACATGTTCTAGCAGCACAGGTAGAGTATCCCGTATGAAATCATGATAACGTGCTCCATTGAGCATAGGTGGAAGAACGTGGGGCCCAATCAAGACATCACCAACAATGCCTGCCCAAACGTTCACAGAAAATCTGTGTTGATGACGTGACTGCACAATTGCGTGCGGATTCTCGTCAGCCCACACATGTAGATTGTGAAAATTTACAATTTGATCACATTGGAATGAAGCCTCATCCGTAAAGAGAACATTTGCACTGAAATGAGGATTGACACATTGTTGGATGAACCATTCGCAGAAGTGTACCCGTGGGGGCCAATCAGCTGCTGATACTGCCTGCAAACGCTGTACATGGTACGGAAACAACTGGTTCTCCCATAGCACTCTCCATATAGTGACGTGGTCAACGTTACCTTGTACAGCAGCAACTTCTCTGACGCTGACATTAGGGTTATCGTCAACTGCACGAAGAATTGCCTCGTCCATTGCAGGTGTCCTCGTCGTTCTAGGTCTTCCCCAGTCGCGAGTCATAGGCTGGAATGTTCCGTGCTCCCTAAGACGCCGATCAATTGCTTGGAACGTCTTCCTGTCGGGACACCTTCGTTCTGGAAATCTGTCTCGATACAAACGTACCGCGCGACGGCTATTGTCCCGTGCTAATCGATACATCAAATGGGCATCTGCCAACTCCGCATTTGTAAACATTTCACTGACTGCAAAACCACGTTCGTGATGAACACTAACCTTTTGATGCTACGTACTGATGTGCTTGATGCTAGTACCGTAGAGCAATGAGTCGCATGTGAACACAAGCACCGAAGTCAACATTACCTTCCTTCAATTGGGCCAACTGGTGGTGAATCGAGGAAGTACAGTACATACTGACGAAACTAAAATGAACTCTAACATGGAAATTAAGCGTTTCCGGACACATGTCCACGTAACATCTTTTCTTTATTTGTGTGTGAGGAATGTTTCCTGAAAGTTTGGCCGTACCTTTTTGTAACACCCTGTGTAAGTAGCGTAACAACATGGCAACAAAAGGAATGTAGTAGATTTATAAGAATTAATGTAAAAACAGGCAAGCTTCCTGTTTTGAAAACATCAAAAGTGAGTGAATACTCAGTTCCTAGTTTTCTACAAAATTTGATTACTGAGAACTAGCTGGCAACAGCTCGTTTGGTCCCATGTCAGACTGCTGTAGTACTCTAGGTGTCAGCGCTCTGGCACAGCTGGGATCCGTACAGACACGGTCTTGAGCTCAGAGTGGAGCCTTTTTCAAGACCGTGTATGATGTTAACTATGACCTTCGACAGATACCGTTATCAGTGCTATTATCGTCCTTATCAGTGGGAGACTGCAACCTCCGCCCCCCACCCCACCCCCACCCCCTTCCCCATCGTATCTCTAACAAATCACAGTCTAATATTCTAAATCCAAGATGGTGGAAGTAGTCAAACTAAGTGCAAATTTAAAAAATCCCTCCTCTCTACATATTTCCTAACAACCGCACCGTGCAGGGCTCCTTGTTCTCAGCCAGTTATACTGCATGTTGAAAATCAAAGATGGCAGAAATTTCTCCTCTCCTTGTATGGAAATACAGGCCAATTGTCTGCTCTTTTTGCTAGCTAATATGTAACACTGCTGACGTATTACATTACTTTTGATAGACACACCAAGTCACACCGACCGCTAGGTCGCAGGTTCGAATCCTGCCTCGGGCATGGGTGTGTGTGATGTCCTTAGGTTAGTTAGGTTTAACTAGTTCTAAGTTCTAGGGGACTAATGACCTCAGGAGTTGAGTCCCATAGTGCTTAGAGCCATTTTTGAACTGAACAGCTAATGGCAAACAGTAAACTCTAAATGCTATACAGTAGGTGTCACAGTGGTAACACAGGTTCACATCAAACCACTGAGGTTAAGTGCTGTCGGGCTTGGCCAGTACTTGCATAGCAAATGCTATAAGTTAAAACTAAATACTTAACAGGATAATCAATATATGTTAAAAGACACAAGGCTTAAGCAAAATTGAAATACACAAGGTTCTTCTGGAGGTTTCACCCAAGAATATTTTCTAAATCTTCAATCTAATCGTCTGAAGGCCTTAGCAATTTAATTTTAATGGGACTAGGCTGGAGGTCGCATATTAAGCAATAAGAGTGTTGTGTCGGTAGCTGGGCCGACACCGTGAAGTTGATGGCTGAAAATGAAATCTAGACTAACGCTGTAGCCGATAGGGCACGCACGGCTAAAGCAGACGGGCGTGAAGTCTGGAACATGAGAACTTATAAATGAATAAGAAGAAAAGTATGTAGATGCTTATTACTTATCTTTTAATTGTTCTTTGGAATACATCTCTCTTGAATACTCGTAAGCTATAGGCACTGATACAAATGGCGCCTTGCTAGTTCGTTGCCATTAACTTAGCTGATGGCTATTCTGTCTCTCGGCTAATGAGAGAGAAAGGCTTCATACATCTGGTCGGTAGCTAGGTTCTCGTACAACTGGGCGGTAGCTAGGTTCTCGTACAACTGGGCGGTAGCT
Source organism: Schistocerca piceifrons (assembly GCF_021461385.2). Taxonomy (NCBI): domain Eukaryota; kingdom Metazoa; phylum Arthropoda; class Insecta; order Orthoptera; family Acrididae; genus Schistocerca; species Schistocerca piceifrons. The sequence goes on along the minus strand of NC_060146.1, from coordinate 26,633,259 downwards.
AGGTTCTCGTACCACGAGACCTGCCTTGGTGGTGGCGCTAGGTCTGCGATCACAGTGGCGACACGCGGGTCCGACATGTACTACATGGACCGCGGCCGATTTAAGCTACCACCTAGCAAGTGTGGTGTCTGGCGGTGACACCACATTCCTCCCCCGCAAATCGGCGAACGGTCGTGAGATAAGGCTTCCGCCCGCCGTGGGGAGGACCACATGTTGACGTATGCGAGGAGGTGGGGAGCCTAACAACAGGCGAGGCTGTGCCACCCGCACCCGGCCATCCGGTCCGAGGGGATCTAGGAAACGCCTGCAAAACTAGTCCAGGGTGCACGTCAACATGCGGTGTATGCGCCCGTAATAAGACAGGAGGGACCGAAGGGTCGATTTCCATGGCGTCGGGGTAGCCGACGCGCGATGACGTCATGTGGTCCGGAGCGGGCGGGAGTTCCATGGCGGAGGACAGCTGGTCACGGGAAGCGACCGGCGGCGCGTGACCCTGGGAGGCGCTTGGCGGCTGCAACGAAGCGTCGAACGCGGGCGGCGCCGGCGGGAGAACAAGCGGCGGCGGCGGCGGCTGCTGCTGCTGCGGCGGCGGCGGCGCGTCGCCAAGGGGCAAAATGGAAGGCATCGTCGGTAACACCTGGGGATGAGGCGAGCCAGTAGATGGGTCCCCAGGGCGCTGACCGGACGGCACCGTCGCTGAAAGCAGACGGGGAGCGGCAGAACCCGAGCGACGACAGAGGCGCAGCTGATTGAGATGCCGACGCACCTCACCAGAGGCCCCCAAAACCAAATACATCGCGCGGCCGAGGCAGCGAAGAATGCGCCCTGCGAGCCAACGCCGTGAACCCCGATAGTTGCGATAAAATACAACGTCGCCTGGAGCAAAAGCAGGAGTCTGCCGCTGCACAGGAACCTGACGCGGCGGATGCAGCAAAGACATCAAGGTGCGATGAGGACGACCGTGGAGCAACTCAGCCGGCGAGCGACCATCTCGGGGCTGAGAGCGATACGAAGACAAAAAGAGCAACAATGCGTCCTCCCGAGAATGCGACTCTTTCAATTTCAACATCTGTGACTTGAAAGTCCGGACCAATCGTTCAGCGGCACCGTTGGACTGAGGCGAAAACGGCGCGGATGTCAGATGTTGAATACCATTGGCCTGGCAGAATGACTGAAATTCTGCGGACATGAATTGTGGGCCATTGTCGGAAACAATAGTCTGCGGAAGACCTTCAATGCAAAAGATAGCAGACAACGCTTGGATGGTGGCGGAGGACGTCGTGGAAGACATCCGGACAACAAAAGGAAAATTACTGAAGGCGTCGACCAGAACCAACCATCGAGCATTCCAGAATGGACCAGCAAAATCAATGTGCAAGCGTTGCCAAGGGGAAGTGGCTTTGGGCCATGCAAAGACTTTCCGCGGCGGTGCGGACTGTTGTTCGGCACACGCCGGGCACGAAGAACACATATTCGTAATCGCAGCATCGATTCCGAACCAAGTACAGTGCTGACGAGCAAGTTGTTTCGTTCGCACTATACCCCAATGTCCTTGGTGAAGAAGCCGTAAAACAGAGGACTGTAACGAACGTGGGACCACGACTCTGGACTGATCATTATCAGAACGCAACAACAAAACACCACGTCGAACAAAAAGTCTCTCCTTGTGAGCAAAAAATCGGCGAACCAACGGATCCTCGATCCGAGACTTTGACAAAGGCCATTGCGTAGCAACAAAACGTAAAACAGTAGCAAGGACAGGGTCAGCAGCTGTGGCTGTAGCGACACGACGAAAATCAATCGGAAACGATTCGACCACTTCATCGGTTCCGAATCAATGAACATGCAAGCAAGTTCGGAAGAATCGAATGCTTTATCCTCAGCAACAGGCAAACGGGACAACGCATCGGCGTTTCCGTGCTTAGCAGTGGACCGATACAAGATATCGTAGCGGTACTGCGAGAGGAAAATAGACCAGCGAATGAATTTCTGCGCTGTACGTGGAGGTACAGGCTTGGTCGGATGAAAAAGCGATGTCAAAGGTTTGTGGTCTGTGATGATGGTAAAGTGACGACCATACAAGAAATCATGGAACTTAGTAACACCAAACACGAGAGCCAAAGCTTCTTTCTCTATCTGTGAATAATTTCTTTGCGCAGACGAGAGCAATTTGGACGCAAAGGCAATAGGGCGATCATGGGAGCCAACTTTGTGCGCAAGCACAGCACCGATCCCGAAATCCGATGCATCTACCATCAACAAAAGGGGTTTCTGGGGATCGAATGGCGTAAGGCAAGTATTAGAAAGCAACGCCGATTTCAACTGGCGAAAGGCGCGTTCACATTCCGTCGTCCAGACGAACGGAACACCTTTACGGCGTAAGCGATGAAGCGGAGCTGAAATGGAAGATGCATGGCGCACATATTTATGATAATAGTTAATTTTACCCAACACACTCTGTAGCTGTTTCAGATTTTGAGGAGAAGGCAAATCGTGTATGGCACGGAGGTGCTCTGGACTTGGATGTATGCCTTGGGCATTAATGACATGTCCCAGGTATGGTAAGTCACGAGCAAAAAACACACATTTGTCCTTCCTCAAGCGAAGACCATTTTGCCGCAAGACCTGAAATAATGTTCGTAAATTCGCAAGATGATCTTCTTCTGTCCGTCCGGAGATCACTATATCGTCCAGATAGTTTGCTGCAGTAGGGACCGACGCACAAATAGTTTGTAAATATTGCTGAAACAAGGCAGGGGCGGATGCACACCCGAAAGGCAGTCTTTTGAAGCGGTACAATCCAAGATGCGTGTTAACCACCAATACGCGCTGGGATTCGTCGTCCACCGGTATTTGCAAGTACGCATCGGCTAGGTCCAACTTTGAAAAATATTTTCCCGGGCACAGTTTAGCAAAAAGATCTTCCGGGCGGGGCAAAGGAAAAGTAGCAGTCACTAGCTGTGGATTCACTGTGGCCTTGAAGTCCACGCAAAGTCTCAATTTTCCGGAAGGTTTTGGCAAAATGACTAAGGGTGAGGCCCAGAGAGAAGCTTGCACACGTTCAATTACACCCTGTGATTCGAGATCGTGTAACGTTCTTGCGACCTCATCACGCAATGCGTGGGGAACATTGCGCGCCCTGAAAAATTTCGGTTGCGCGTTTACCTTCAGTTCTAAATGTGCTTCATAGTTTTTAGCGCAACCTAAGCCCGGTGCAAAAACGTCTGCAATTTCGTCACACAGCCGAGAAACACTGTCTGCAGGCACAGTCTGATTCACTGATAGGACCTGATTTACAATAGACATGTTAAACAACTTAAATAAATCTAGACCAAATAAGTTCACTGCAGAAGAAGAACGAAGAACGTAAAATGACACAAGTTTTGTTTGTCCCTTGTATGTTGCAAGAAGGCTACACTGTCCTAACACAGGAATTGTCTGTCCGGAATATGTAGTTAGCTTAACATTTGCGGCACGCAACGGAGGTGCGCCCAGTTGTTTGTACGTGTCGTGATTGAGCAATGAAACTGCAGCTCCGGTATCGAGCTGGAATGGTATCACTGTGCCTTCAAAGTCTAAGTCCAAAAAAAGTTTATTGTCCTGCTGACGACAAGAGCGACTGTTTTGTGCAATTGGAACAGACACTGGTACAGAATCACTGGCTAATTGACGTGATTTCCGGCGACTGCGACGCACAGTTTTTGTGGGACGAACACAGTTACTGTTAGAGAAAGTGTCACTGGACGAAGCGGAATTAACGACATGAATGTCCATAGGCGAAGGTCCACGAGCCTGAGTGTCCTTGGTTCGATTCCGGCGCGAAGCAAAGGGCCTGGAATGATCGTGATTGTCTGATCTGAGCTTTTTCTGGCAAACACTTTGAACATGTCCTTTCTTATTGCAGAAAAAGCAAATAGCTTGGCGTGACGGGCAATGTTCACGCGAATGTCTAGTAGCACACCGCGGGCATGATTTCACTGCATTTGTGGGCTGGCGCGGCACACCTGGGTTAGCACGCGGCGGTCGCTGTGTCGACGTGCGCAAGGCCCGGTTACCGGGCCACGCAGCGCGTCCAGCGGGCCGGTTAATGTTACACACGGCTGGCGAAGTTTCAAAAGATGCCTGAGCACAGTCAAGGGTGTCCTGTCTATCCAATATGTCTATCACTTGTTGAAGGGAGGGATTAACTAGTTTCAAAATTTGCTCCCGTATGCGAACATCAGAAACGTTCTGTGCAATTGCATCACGCACCATTGTATCTGAATAAGAAAGACCACAGTCACAGTCAAAGGCACAGTCCCTAGTAAGTCCTTGCAATGTTGCTACCCACTCCCTATTAGTTTGACCGGCCGTACGTTTTGTACGAAAGAACGTATACCGTTTTGCAACCACATTAACTGTTTCTTTGAAATAGGCATCTAATGCAGACAAAATTTCCTCGTAGGACAGAGTTGCTACGTCTCGTCGGGGAAACAATTTCACTATCACACGGTATGTGGACACACCGACACAAGAAAGCAAAAACGGCTGCCGCTCATTACCTTGAATTCTGTAGGCAGCAAGGTGGAAGTTGAACTGGCGAGACCACTCTTGCCACGTCTCATCGGCTGCCACGTATGGTCGAAAGGGAGGTGCAACAGCGTGTAGTGGCAGCGGTAGCGAAGAAGCGGCGGCGGCCGCATCGGTTTGAATGGTACGTTGACCCTGGACGAGCTGTCCAAGGGCATCCAGTAACGCCTGCGTCTGCTGATTCTGCAAGCGATAAAATTCGGACAGTACATCTGGAGAATGTGGCGAAGCCATGACACAATTAAATGTAAGCAATCAGAACACTTTAAATCGTCGCCAATGTTACAAACGAATTAATACAAACTCTTTTGCTCGTCGCCAATAAATGTTGTGTCGGTAGCTGGGCCGACACCGTGAAGTTGATGGCTGAAAATGAAATCTAGACTAACGCTGTAGCCGATAGGGCACGCACGGCTAAAGCAGACGGGCGTGAAGTCTGGAACATGAGAACTTATAAATGAATAAGAAGAAAAGTATGTAGATGCTTATTACTTATCTTTTAATTGTTCTTTGGAATACATCTCTCTTGAATACTCGTAAGCTATAGGCACTGATACAAATGGCGCCTTGCTAGTTCGTTGCCATTAACTTAGCTGATGGCTATTCTGTCTCTCGGCTAATGAGAGAGAAAGGCTTCATACATCTGGTCGGTAGCTAGGTTCTCGTACAACTGGGCGGTAGCTAGGTTCTCGTACAACTGGGCGGTAGCTAGGTTCTCGTACCACGAGACCTGCCTTGGTGGTGGCGCTAGGTCTGCGATCACAGTGGCGACACGCGGGTCCGACATGTACTACATGGACCGCGGCCGATTTAAGCTACCACCTAGCAAGTGTGGTGTCTGGCGGTGGCACCACAAAGAGGAGTTTCAATCAAAAGGCAGAAGGCCTTGCCGTAAAACATTTCATGCAAATTGGGCTGAAGGCCCCATTCAAAAGCATAACAATCTTTTGCCTTAAGAGCAAGAGAAGAAGATTAATTTAAGAGATATTAAAACTCGGCTGAAGGCCGCTCACCAAAACAAATAATTTTACGGCTTAAGCCCTAGAAGAAGAGTTACAATTTTAAAGGGCAGAAGGCCGTATCTTAAAACTTTTCATATAAAATAAGAAATAACAATCTCATGCCTTAAGGGAAAGACAAGGACATTAATTTAAGAGATATTAATACTCGGCTGAAAGCCACACATCAACCAAATAACTAAAATCCAAACACGGAAAATACTACATAACACACAAGGAACGGCGCTCAGAAGTTTCCAAGGGTCGGCCTGGGATTGTAACACTAATGCCCATTTAGGTGAGACAGGCAGCCTCTCCAGCGACTTCTTAATCTGGAGGCAACCCAACCTACAGACAGCCGACCGACCAATCAACCAAATTAGTTCCGCTACGCGCAACCAGCAAAACGACCACAAAATTTCAATACACGACACATAGAATACTGGGGCCCACAACGACCAGCAACACCTCAGCTGTCGAACTACACGCCGTGCTGGACAGCAACAACACGACGAGGGAAGTACACGGCCTAAAATTACGCCAACGACCAGGGCAGGTAACCGGAACGTCAACGGCCACAAGGCAGTCGATACCACCGGTGAACGTCCATAACAGGCAATAGATTAAGTTAAATTTCACAGGAAGACGGCTGGAATCTTAGCCGACTTAAACACACACACGTTGTTGCTTGCGGGAATGTCCCAAAAGCGACAACCAGGATCAAACGAATAAATGTAAATAGTTGAGGCTCGATAGTAAGTTAAGTGAGGACTCCACTTTCATGTCAGAGATCGGTGGGCGACGAACTTCGTAGCACACGCAAGCAGCACCTCACATTCCAACCGTGCGTGCACGCCGCAAGTGGCTCCAGCCCGACTCCGTTTGATGGGGGCTTGCTTGCTGCTCTACTCCGACTGACCAATTGGATTGCTTGTGCATCAGCGACTGTTGCTCCGTTGCAACTGCACTGCTGGTGCGTCTGCCACTCACTGACTACCCAACACATGACGACCCGGAAATACTATCGGTCGCTCCAGAGACTGTTTGACAGAGCGCTTATTGACACACACTGCTGCTGCCACTCACAGGCAAGTACGGCGGGAAGTTAGTGACGCCAGTAAATGGAATAAGAAAACGAGGCAACACTACCGTAATAGAAGATGACAAACAATTAATGGGATGAACACGAGCCCTGCATGGCTCACATATCTCTGGCATAATATCAGAAAAATATTCCATGGTCAAAACGTTATGCATAATTTATGTACACATACCTCTCTGTCTTTCTTATACCAAAAATATTTTACAGCAAAAAGACGCCGATAACTGAGGCAAGGGACTGTATTCCTGTAAGGTTTTGTAGGAAAGAGGAAGAACTAGGAGAATATAATGAATATGGTGAAGAAGTGGGGGTGAATCCCAAGGGATTAGAATGGATGCATACTGAAACAGGAGTAATGGTGGATATTTTACATGAGCTAGATAGGAGCTGAGGATAACGACCTCAGAGTGCATTGCACTCTTTGTAATTTTAGGTGACTGACAATCATCAGGTACTAGAGTTATTGGCAATACTATTTTACTTTCCTTTCATGATGTGAGTCTTCCTCTTCTGCCATTTTGAACTGTTTGTCACTTTTTATCTCCTCCGTTACTGAGAGAAACATAGAGGCATTAGAGGTTTTGAAATGCTAAAGTTTTCCAAGGAGAGGGTGAAGAAATTTGGAGGGAAGAGAAGTGTTAATGGATTTTGGAGACTGGATATAACGAATATGATTGGTGAACAAATTGGGGTAATAAGGGCATCTGATGTTTAGATGTGTGTGCTGTTGTGTTGAAAAATGGGAGTAGTGAGGCAGAGACTGCCTTATGTAGCTAACTACACTCCTGGAAATGGAAAAAAGAACACATTGACACCGGTGTGTCAGACCCACCATACTTGCTCCGGACACTGCGAGAGGGCTGTACAAGCAATGATCACACACACGGCACAGCGGACACACCAGGAACCGCGGTGTTGGCCATCGAATGGCGCTAGCTGCGCAGCATTTGCGCACCGCCGCCGTCAGTGTCAGCCAGTTTGCCGTGGCATACGGAGCTCCATCGCAGTCTTTAACACTGGTAGCATGCCGCGACAGCGTGGACGTGAACCGTATGTGCAGTTGACGGACTTTGAGCGAGGGCGTATAGTGGGCATGTGGGAGGCCGGGTGGATGTACCGCCGAATTGCTCAACACGTGGGGCGTGAGGTCTCCACAGTACATCGATGTTGTCGCCAGTGGTCGGTGGAAGGTGCACGTGCCCGTCGACCTGGGACCGGACCGCAGCGACGCACGGATGCACGCCAAGACCGTAGGATCCTACGCAGTGCCGTAGGGGACCGCACCGCCACTTCCCAGCAAATTAGGGACACTGTTGCTCCTGGGGTATCGGCGAGGACCATTCGCAACTGTCTCCATGAAGCTGGGCTACGGTCCCGCACACCGTTAGGCCGTCTTCCGCTCACGCCCCAACATCGTGCAGCCCTCCTCCAGTGGTGTCGCGACAGGCGTGAATGGAGGGACGAATGGAGACGTGTCGTCTTCAGCGATGAGAGTCGCTTCTGCCTTGGTGCCAATGATGGTCTTATGCGTGTTTGGCGCCGTGCAGGTGAGCGCCACAATCAGGACTGCATACGACCGAGGCACACAGGGCCAACACCCGGCATCATGGTGTGGGGAGCGATCTCCTACACTGGCCGTACACCACTGGTGATCGTCGAGGGGACACTGAATAGTGCACGGTACATCCAAACCGTCATCGAACCCATCGTTCTACCATTCCTAGACCGGCAAGGGAACTTGCTGTTCCAACAGGACAATGCACGTCCGCATGTATCCCGTGCCACCCAACGTGCTCTAGAAGGTGTAAGTCAACTACCCTGGCCAGCAAGATCTCCGGATCTGTCCCCCATTGAGCATGTTTGGGACTGGATGAAGCGTCGTCTCATGCGGTCTGCACGTCCAGCACGAACGCTGGTCCAACTGAGGCGCCAGGTGGAAATGGCATGGCAAGCCGTTCCACAGGACTACATCCAGCATCTCTACGATCGTCTCTATGGGAGAATAGCTGCCTGCATTGCTGCGAAAGGTGGATATACACTGTACTAGTGCCGACATTGTGCATGCTCTGTTGCCTGTGTCTATGTGCCTGTGATTCTGTCAGTGTGATCATGTGATGTATCTGACCCCAGGAATGTGTCAATATTCCCCTTCCTGGGACAATGAATTCACGGTGTTCTTATTTCAATTTCCAGGAGTGTAGTAAATTAACTAGTACACACAAACTAGTAACAGAATATGGTGATTAGCAGCAGAAGGATGTGTTAACAGATTTAAGAATAACGCAGTAACGCTTACTAGCTGTAACTGATGAAAGAAATTAATTACTCTATGCGATGTAATGAGGAAAAAGGTAACTAATTGCAGGAAGATGCATTGTTTGTATGAAATATGTACAATGGAATGTGGTGTAGGAACATGGAAAATTACTGAGTATGGCTTTTGAAATAAACTGAATAGTGTGGTGACTTAATGTGATTAAATCCAAGTTTGGGAGACTTAGAACGAAAGAGATGCAAAGAGTGTTTTCAATAATTTCATGATTTTGGATGTAGTCTCTTTCTATATTAGGTAAAATATTTCATTGCGACGATTGTGAAAAAACAGCGAATAGGATATCCTAGTAGGTTCTTTCTCAGTTCTAACTGACTAACTCACTCACACCTTGTGAGATAGCTCACAAGAACTTACCTAGAACCTACAAAAATATCCTACTGTAATCCACTTTTTCAGGTCTAACTGACATAATTTCATTTACACTACTGGCCATTAAAACTGCTACACCAAGAAGAAATGCAGATGATAAACGGGTATTCATTGGACAAATATATTATACTACAACTGGCTTGTGATTACATTTTCATGCAATTTTGGTGCATAGCTGCTGAGAAATATGTACCCAGAACAACCACCTCTGGCCGTAATAACGGCCTTGACACGCCTGGGCATTGAGTCAAACAGAGCTTGGATGGCGTGTACTGGTACAGCTGCCCATGCAGCTTCAACACAATACCACAGTTCACCAAGAGTACTGACTGGCGTATTGTGACGAGCCGCCATTGACCAGACGTTTTCAATTGGTGAGAGATTTGGAGAATGTGCTGACCAGGGCAGCTGTCGAACATTTTCTGTATCCAGAAAGGCCCGTACAGGACCTGCAACATGTGGTCGTGCATTATCCTGCTGAAATGTAGGGTTTCGCAGGGATCGAATAAAGGATAGAGCCACGGGCCGTAACACATCTGAAATGTAACGTCCACTGTTCAAAGTGCCGTCAATATGAACAAGAGGTGACTGAGATGTGTAACCAATGGCACCCCATACCATCACGGTGATACACCAGTACAGCGATGACGAATGCACGCTTCCAATGTGTGTTTACCGCGATGTCGCCAAACACAGATGCGATCATCATGATGCTGTAAGCAGACCCTGGATTCGTCCGAAAAAATGATGTTTTGTCATTCGTGCACCCAGGTTCGTCGTCGAGTACACCATCGCAGGCGCTCCCGTCTGTGATACAGCGTCAAGGGTAACCGCAGCCATGGTCTCCGAGCTGATAGTCCATGCTGCTGCAAACGTCGTCGAACTGTTCGTGCAGATGGTTGTTGTCTTGAAAACGTCCCCATCTGTTGACCCAGGGATCGAGACGGTGCTGCACGATCCGTTACAGCCATGCGGATAAGATGCCTGTCATCTCGACTGCTGGTGATACGAGGCCGTTGGGATCCAGCACGGCGTTCCGTATTACCCTCCTGAACCCACCGATTCCATATTCTGCTAACAGTCGTTGGATCTCGACCAACGCAAGCAGCGATATCGCGATACGATAAACGGCAATCACGATATGCTGCAATCCGACCTTTATCAAAGTCGGAAACGTGATGGTAGCATTTCTCCTCCTTACACGAGGCATCACAACAACGTTTCACCAGGCAACGCCGGTCTACTGCTGTTTGTGTATGAGAAATCGGTTGGAACCTTTCCTCATGTCTGCACGTTGTATGTATCGCCACCGGCGCCAATCTTGTGTGAATGCTCTGAAAAGCTTATCATTTGCATATCACAGCACCATCTTCCTGTCGGTTAAATTTCACGTCTGTAGCACGTCATCTTCGTGGTGTAGCAATTTTAATGGCCAGTAGCGTAAATTCCTTAGAAAAATTAATAAAAATAAATGTTTTTTGTATCACATTCATCAATTTTTAAAACAATTATTTTTTTCAAACAAAAGGTGAACAAGAGGAAATAAGATTTAATATTTTTTATAAAAGGTGAACGTAATAAAATAAATAAAATGAATTATGGTGAACATAACAAGTAAATAAATGAATAAATTCTCTATCAAAATTTTCACATTGTGAATTCAGTATCATAAAAACTAATTATTAAGTTTCTTCATTCCTTCATATTTCATTTTCGTCTGTTCGTTTTCAGTTAACTGAGAATCCCAAACAGTAATTAATTTGGAATATCTGTCGGTAAAATAATCTTGAACTCATCATTAAGCTCCACAGAATTTTTTTCTCCGTCTTCACCCATATACATCAGTTACAACACAAACACATAAAACTTCTATTGCGATTTCCTTAATACTGCCAGAGTAGTGCACCTTACTACATGCACATTACGTTGTTTCAGTGGCCCACTAAAGGTTTACAAAGTCTGCAGTAAATCCGTGATCCCAAAGTAGTGGCCTCCCCTTGTAAGCAGTTGACTCGCTAACAATGTGACAAGTGTCTACAAGCCCATTCTGTGAAAACAACACACCCTTAGCACTTTCCATTTTCGTAATAGCTCTGGCTCAAGTTTTTAGGTGAGTTGCCCTGCACAGAAAATGCAGAATTACGAAAGATTATATTGTCTCCAGTTTCCTACCTGCCTCCCAAATTCAGATATGAAAACGAATTACCCTGTGCTGCTATCATGTGAGGTAATTTTAACTTACACCATTACATGTTGTTGCTTGCAGGTGAGATGACATCATAGTAAAAGCCTGACACAAAATAGATAACAGATCATCTTCACAGTACCTTTAGTACAAAGTATTAGAGAAAACAGCAGTTTGGTTTTACTTTCTCGAACGTCCTCAGCGACACTGTGACAGACATTGACTGTATCCCACCACCAGATACTCAGAGACTGCATCACTGCCAGGCAGATGCCAGCTCAGGTCACCTAGTCCTGGTAGGCTTGGATTGGTTTGGCTCAGCTTGGCTCAGCAAGGCTTGGCTCAGCTGGGTTCAGGTGAGATCATCTGGGCTCAGTTCGGTTTGGCTCAGCTGGGCTCAGCTTGGCTGCAATTGGCTCAGCTTTAGGGGCATGACTAGGCTTTGCTCGGCCCAGATTTTCTCAGCTCAGTTCAGGCTGGCTCAGCTCGGCTTGGCTCTGCTTCGCTCAGCTGGACTCAGCTTGGCTCGGCTTTGCAGGCATTGGCTTGGCTTGGTTTGGCTGGGCTTGGCTGGACCCAGCTCAGCTCAGCTGGGATTGACTCAGCCCTGCTCACCTCAGCTCGGCTGGGCTCGGTCACATCAGCTCAGCTCACCTTGGCTTGACTCGACCAGCTTGCCTCAGCTTGACTTCACTGGGCTCAGCTCTGCTCAGCCCAGGGGGGCTTGTCTTAGCTTGGCTTGGATCTGCTCAGCTCTGCTGGGATCGACTTGGCTGAGCTTGGCTTGACTTGGTTCAGCTTGACTAGGTTTGGCTTCATACAGCTGGGCTCAGCTGGTCTTGGCAGGGTTAGCTCGGCTTGGCTTGGCTCAACTTGTATTGGCTTTGCTCAGCTGAGCTCAGCTCCACCCAGTTGGACTCAACTGGGCCAGCTTGGCTGGACTCAGCTGTGCTCAGCATGGCTCAGGTTGGCTTGGCTCAGGTTGGCTTGGTTCAGCTCAGCTCAACTCAGCTTGGTTTGGCTCAGTTCAGCTTGGCTCAGGTGGGCTCAGCTCAGCTCCACTGACCTCAGCTGGGCTTGGCTCAGCTTGGCTGGGCTCAGCTTGGCTGGGCTCGCTGTATTGGCTGCTGCGCTGCGCAGCGGTGGTGTCACAACATACTGCAGTGCCATGTGGCCCGGCCTTGAGTCCTCCCTCTGAAATTCAGGCATCGCGCTCAGAGTGGAAGTGACGTGCCTGCACGCTTTTAGTGTCAGTAAGTTGATGACTATCTTTTTGTGTTCCTAAATATTTTCGACTATTTGTTATTCTTCTAGGTCAGTGGAAAGCCATAGCAAAAAAAAAAAAAATCAACGTAATTTACACAGTGGAAGTTGCTACAGTTTTTTTAACCTCGAGTATTGTAAATTTTGAAATTTGTGGTAAGTTCTATGGGAGCAATCGAGTATTGTAATCAACTGAAATCATGGATATTACAATGTGATGCTGCACAGCCAATCCTGGAATCCACCTAAGTGTTGATCGCTTCTAAAGGAATCATACCTTTATTTATAAAGTTGTGCCACAGTAATATTCCACATGTAAAATTAACAACAGCGTACGTAAGTAGCAGACACCTGTATGTCCACACTGCTCTTTCCCTGTTGCCATACACCCCATACTTGCTTCTGTGGAGCCTCATGGCCAGACTCCATAGTCCGACCTCGTGGTTGTCTCTTTCCTTCCCGAGTACCAGGTAGCTAGTTCGTACTGTGTGTCAGTGACTTTCTCGGCCTGGTGCACTTTACAGAAGGATCACACTCTCTCACTGAGACGGTGGGGACACTCTACCACGTATGCAGCCGGCGGGAGGGAAGCATCGTAAACACTTTCTGCCATTTGCTACATATTTCCTGTCATCTCAGTCACACTCTGGATCTAGCACAAGTGAGTTGTGTCTGCGAATCATCCATTCGACTACACACCGTGTTATAAGCCACTTTATGGATGTAAAAATGAAGCAAGTTATACATTAACAAGCAGAAGCAGCCACTGCAGACTGCCTCTGCAAAGTATACAAGGAGCAGACCGTGGGCAATGCAGATATACTAAGACTGATACTAGGAATTAGTGAAGGGGCCAGTTCACTCACATATCGCGAACCAATAGCTGCCCTTTCTTCTTTCTGGTGTTGACGTGTTATATCAAGTAGATATTTGATGCATATGGTCACTAATTTCGGGTGTTTCTTTTGTTTGATAAGCTGATAGCGTAGTTTGAGAAAGTAATAATGTCCAATAAAAATGCGAAAGTAAGAGGACTACACTGTTGATGTCAGGAAATCTCTATTTCCTTTTTACATACTGCGGGTATAACGTATATAGTAAAATTGTTTCTGGAGTTAAGATGCTGTTAAATCACTGTATTCGTGTCACCGAGAGTTGAGCGCCAATGTTGCTGTTGTTGTTGTGGTCTTCAGTCCTGAGACTGGTTTGATGCAGCTCTCCATGCTACTCTATCCTGTGCAAGCTTCTTCATGTCCCAGTACCTACTGCAGCCTACATCCTTCTGAATCTGCTTAGTGTATTCATCTCTTGGTCTCCCTATACGATTTTTACCCTCCACGCTGCCCTCCAATGCAAAATTTGTGACCCCTTGATGCCTCAGAACATGTCCTACCAACCGGTCCCTTCTTCTTGTCAAGTTGAGCTACAAACTCCTCCCCCATTCTATTCAATACCTCCTCATTAGTTATGTGATCTACCCATCTAATCTTCAGCATTTTTCTGTAGCACCACATTTCGAAAGTTTCAACTCTCGTCTTGTCCAAACTATTTATCGTCCATGTTTCAGTTCCATGCATTGCTACACTTCATACAAATACTTTCAGAAACGACTTCCTGACATTTAAATCTATACTCGATGTTAACAAATTTCTCTTCTTCAGAAACGCTATTCTTGCCATTGCCAGTCTACATTTTATACACTCCTGGGAACTGAAATAAGAACACCGTGAATTCATTGTCCCAGGAAGGGGAAACTTTATTGACACATTCCTGGAGTCAGATACATCACATGATCACACTGACAGAACCACAGGCACATAGACACAGGCAACAGAGCATGCACAATGTCGGCACTAGTACAGTGTATATCCACCTTTCGCAGCAATGCAGGCTGCTATTCTCCCATGGAGACGATCGTAGAGATGCTGGATGTAGTCCTGTGGAACGGCTTGCCATGCCATTTCCACCTGGCGCCTCAGTTGGACCAGCGTTCGTGCTGGACGTGCAGACCGCGTGAGACGACGCTTCATCCAGTCCCAAACATGCTCAATGGGGGACAGATCCGGAGATCTTGCTGGCCAGGGTAGTTGACTTACATCTTCTAGAGCACGTTGGGTGGCACGGGATACATGCGGACGTGCATTGTCCTGTTGGAACAGCATGTTCCCTTGCCGGTCTAGGAATGGTAGAACGATGGGTTCGATGACGGTTTGGATGTACCGTGCACTATTCAGTGTCCCCTCGACGATCACCAGTGGTGTACGGCCAGTGTAGGAGATCGCTCCCCGCACCATGATGCCGGGTGTTGGCCCTGTGTGCCTCGGTCGTATGCAGTCCTGATTGTGGCGCTCACCTGCACAGCGCCAAACACGCATACGACCATCATTGGCACCAAGGCAGAAGCGACTCTCATCGCTGAAGACGACACGTCTCCATTCGTCCCTCCATTCACGCCTGTCGCGACACCACTGGAGGCGGGCTGCACGATGTTGGGGCGTGAGCGGAAGACGGCCTAACAGTGTGCGGGACCGTAGCCCAGCTTCATGGAGACGGTTGCGAATGGTCCTCGCCGATACCCCAGGAGCAACAGTGTCCCTAATTTGTTGGGAAGTGGCGGTGCGGTCCCCTACGGCACTGCGTAGGATCCTACGGTCTTGGCGTGCATCCGTGGTCGCTGCGGTCCGGTCCCAGGTCGACGGGCACGTGCACCTTCCACCGACCACTGGCGACAACATCGATGTACTGTGGAGACCTCACGCCCCACGTGTTGAGCAATTCGGCGGTACGTCCACCCGGCCTCCCGCATGCCCACTATACGCCCTCGCTCAAAGTCCGTCAACTGCACATACGGTTCACGTCCACGCTGTCGCGGCATGCTACCAGTGTTAAAGACTGCGATGGAGCTCCGTATGCCACGGCAAACTGGCTGACACTGACGGCGGCGGTGCACAAATGCTGCGCAGCTAGCGCCATTCGACGGCCAACACCGCGGTTCCTGGTGTGTCCGCTGTGCCGTGCGTGTGATCATTGCTTGTACAGCCCTCTCGCAGTGTCCGGAGCAAGTATGGTGGGTCTGACACACCGGTGTCAATGTGTTCTTTTTTCCATTTCCAGGAGTGTATCTTCTCTACTTCGACCATCATCAGTTATTTTGCTCCCCAAATAGCAAAACTCCTTTACTACTTTAAGTGTCTCATTTCCTAATCCAATTACCTCAGCATCACCCGACTTAATTCGACTACATTCCATTATCCTCGTTCTGCTTTTGTTGATGTTTATCTTATATCCTCCTTTCAAGACACTGTCCATTCCGTTCAACTGCTCTTCCAATATTAGTCAAACTAAATGTAATGTAACACTAATAAAAGAGACGAATGTGTATATTGCAAATTTGGGACGAGAACACCATTTTGAGAGTGAAAACCACGTGTTTTCGTGTTGAGAGAGCCAGGTTAAGCAACTGCGATACGATACGTTATCGAAACATTACTATTACTATGAGCTTGAGGTCTTTCGGTAATTAACAGATTACGGAACAGGTAAAGGGGCATGTGCCACTATTAAATCTTCCGCAATTTCACTACTAAATTTCTTAGTACCCAAGTTGCAATTAACGCAACAAGAATTAAATCATTTAAGTGATAATGTTACTTTAAAATAATAATAAAATCATTTCATACAGCAGAGGACCAAGAATGGCCCGATCAGTTCTCCCCAGTGAAGCAGTTCACACAAATGGCACTCCACGGCTCCGAGCACACAGCCCCATGCAACAACCACACCGACCCGGCGTACTACCAGAACCACCAGGCAGTAAACCAAAATCGTACTAAGCCAAAACAAGGACCGACTTTTAAAATAACGAGACCTAGCCCGGGCCGAACAACAGACCAAATGCCGGGAAATCCATAACAAACTTCAGCCAACTTAATACCAAAACAAAAATTTATGAACAATATGCAAAACGCAAGACCAAAGGCTTCCGTTTAGTCGCGAAGGTGGGTCCGACCAGCCTGCTGAGATGCCAAGCGTCATACGGAGTGCCGAATCGAGCTTAACCTTCGTTAACGGAAAGCGGAAGCACCACAAGACAAAATAAACTCCAATCTAACTGCGCAAGGCAAACACTAAGGGGTGCCACTCGAAGGCTATGCACTTGAAGTTCAGACATAAAGCAGCCAGACTAACGTGCCACTGAACGACGCACTTCCATCACCAGCATCTAGTGGAGTACGGAGAGCAGCGTACCCCATCGATATACATCCATGCGACGGTAAACGAGGATGGATAGCAATCCCAGCGACGGAGAGACAGGAGGACGAAATGACATCCCGCCGCACATAGAAGGTATTTCAAACTCAGGCTCGACAAACTACAACAGCCGAGATTTTGCTCCCCTTGCGAATCAAGTTAAACGGCACACCACGCCGCTGTCCACACTATTAACAGTAAAATCACGGTCCGGTCTTCCCATCGGGCCCCACTCGGCGTCCAGACGCAAACAACCCCAGCCGAGCCGAACTGTCTCCACGCCAAGGCAGCCACCTCTTCCCTCCTCACACGCCTGCAGCTAAGCTCCGGCCAGCGATCACACACGGAAACAACCGCCTAACGCCAAAGCTCCGTCTGAGGGAAAACTCAACACTAAGATCGATACGGACTTGGAAATAAGCGAGCACCGTAACAGATAGCCCGTCAAAAACTGAACACAGATCAAGCATAAAAACACGAAGGAGACGTACTGAAAGTTGGAAACTTGTGGCAATTTGTATGGAACCAAACTGCTGAGGTTATCGTTCGCTAGGCTTACACACTACTTAATATAAACTAAACTAACTTTGGCAAAGGATAGCACACAGCCGGCCGGTGTGGCCGTGCGGTTCTAGGCGCTTCAGTCTGGGACCGCGTGACCGCTACGGTCGCAGGTTCGAATCCTGCCTCGGGCATCGATGTGTGTGATGTCCTTAGGTTAGTTAGGTTTAGGTAGTTCTAAGTTCTACGGGACCGATGACCACAGATGTTAAGTCCCATAGTGCTCACAGCCATTTGAACCATTTGATAGCACACACATCCATCTCCGAGGGAGGACTCCAACCTCCGACGGGGGTAGCCGCGAGAACCGTTGCAACGCGCCCTAGACCACGCTGCTAGGCATACTGAACTGCGAAAAAAGGACAGATTTTCTTTCTTTTAGTGCCCGAAAGAAAGTGGCTCCCGATTGGAAACCGCAGCAAACGCTCGATAACAGGTCAACCGAATCCTGGTGTCTTACACACGACATTGGTGACACACTGTGTGTCATTTGATAGGAATCTCTTACCGAAGCACCTAATTTATACGCCTCCTTGCACGATTTGTGTGTTCTTATGAATGTCAATGTTATCACTCCCAAAGAATTGATAAAAATATAAGTCTGCCACATAAGCTGCAACAAATGACGCAACAGTTTGAAAATCACACAATTTTCCTCGTGCTCTATAAAAACATATGTTTTTAATTTTTCTGAAGTGTGTACTCTCCATTTCCTTCGTTGCAACATGGTTCACACTTACTTATTTGTTGTTTTGACTTCTGTAAGAGGTCTATAAGGCATCACGCCTGCTCCCACCGTATTTGCTTGCGACGTAATATTTTCTGACCACAGGACTCATATTCTATAACCAAGACTACGGATTGAGAACAAACACGTTAGTGACCTGACAGGCTGTTCATAGGTTTGTGGAAAAGAAAGGGGCACGAGGGAGATTTCAACACAAACCTCCCACTTTGTAGTCCAACACGGGGCCACACAGCCACGACGCTTCCAGGTCTCACGATGTTGCACATCCTGAACCTAGACCATTTACTGTTTCACTTTCACTTCTTTTTTCACAGTTCAATGCACCTTCCTCCTGTTTTCGTGTTTGCTCTGTGTTTAGTTTTCGACACTGGGCCACCATGCGAGTAAATCTGAGAGGAAATCCACAACAGACGTGTCCAGTACATCTCTTTACTGTAATCAGGGAATCGACTGCGAACATTACGTACACCGTCGATTGGTCGGACTGCCTGCCTTACGAGCTGAAATGCTGGGGTATTTGTGGAGCGAAGTAGTGGCTAAAGTAGAGGCCTGTGTTCATCCGACACCACCTGTCATGGCCGCGTCGGTCGTGATACTATGGAGATATCAGCCGTTCTCACTCTGCTGCGCTTGCTTAACGAGTTTGTTGCAGTACAGGACTGGTTCGCAGAAGTTCTCGCCAAGCGTGGTTGCCTTAACTACAGCGTTCTTACAGCGTAACGAAGGTGACGTGATCCTGTCCGGCTGCTCTGACGCTCTGCATTCCTGCTGAGGTGCCGACTTTGCCTCTTCCCCTGACACGACCACAGTCGTGAAATGTCATTCTTCGCGTCCATCTCGTGTTGACACCGCCGCGACGTAAGCGACGTAACTTCGCTGTGAAAATTAGAGAATTTTAACTCTTTGGAGCCTTGCACAATGCTGGCATCCAACAGTGGCAAACAGCTGGGGTATTTTTCGTTTGTTTTTCAGCTGCTCTATTGTGACTTATTACTGACGAGTTGGAAAGCGTGTGTAAAGTTTTCGCCTCATTAAAATCAAATTGTACAACAAAGGCGTCTCGGTATAATTTTTAGAATCGTTCTCAGGACCATTACATCTCCCACCTCGAGCTAACTATTCTGCTCCAAACTCTCACCAATTCATTTCCTCACTTGGTGCTCCAACACAGCGTATTAGCTCCATAACTCACGTTCATGAATTATTTAATTACAGATTTGTTAATTTTTAAGACAGAGTGCATTACAATTCATGGTGGTGGAAAGTTCCTACGGGACCAAACTGCTGAGGTCATCGGTCCCTATGCTTCTTTTTTTTGGGTTCATCAGTCTTCTGCCTGGTTTGATGCGACCCGCAACGAATTCCTCTCCTGTGCTAACCTCTTCATCTCTGAGTACCACTTGCAACCTACATCCTTCTCTATTATTTGCTGGTTGCCTTCTACAGCTCCCTCTATTACCATGGAGGTCATTCCCTCATGTCTTAACAGATGTCCCATAATCCTGTCCCTTCTCCTTATCAGTGTTTATCACATGTTCTTTTCCTCGCCGATACTAAACAGAACCTCCACATTCCTTACCTTATCAGTCCAACAAATTTTTAGCATTCGTCTGTAGCACCACATCGCAAATGCTTCGATTCTCTTCTGTTCCGGTTTTCTCACAGTCCATTCTTCACTACCGTACAATGCTGCACTCCAGATTTACCGGTTCAATCCCGTCTCCGGCCATCCTGATTTAGGTTTTCCGTGATTTCCCTAAATCGCTTCAGGCAAATGCCGGGATGGTTCCTTTGAAAGGGCACGGCCGATTTCCTTTCCCATCTTTCCCTCACCCGAGCTTGCGCTCCATCTCTAATGACCTCGTTGTCGACGGGACGTTAAACACTAATCTCCTCCTCCTACTCCTCCTCCTCCCCCTCCTCCAGATTTACATTATCAGAAATTTCTTCCTCAAATTAAGGCAGATCTTTGATATTAGTAGACTTCTCTTGGCCAGGGATGCCAATGATAATCTGCTTTTGATGTCCTCCTTGTTCCGTCCGTCACTCGCTATTCTACTGCCTAGGTAGAAGAATTCCTTAACTTCATCTACTTCGTGACCATCGATCCAGATATTAAGTTTCTCGCTGTTCTCATTTCTACCACTTCTCATAACATTCGTCTTCGTTTTATTCTCGATCCATATTTTGCAGTGATTAGATTGTTCATTCCATTCAGCAGGTCATGTAATTCTTCTTCACTTTCACTCAGAATAGCAATGTCATCAGCGAAACGTATCATTGATATCCGTTCACCTTGAATTTTACTTCCATTCCTCAACTTTTCTTTTATTTCCATCATTGCTTCCTCGATGTACAGATTGAACAATAGGGACGATTAGCAGCCACAATCGGCAAGCGTGCTATTATGCGCAGGAAGCACCCTCCTCCCACCCCTATACTTAATTTAGAAACAGTACAAGTGTTTCCACAAGATTCTCAAACCCATGTCGGACAGATCTGCCTTTTCGTAGTATGCGCAGTGCAATGAAGACGCGGAAGCTTGTTGCGGCCCAGTCTTTTGCAGTTGTACGACAAGAGTGGTAACAGTAGTAAAGTGCGAGGCAGTTAGTTGGCATGAACAGTGGAGCGCACAATGGGACTTGAGATGAGCTTGTTACCTCAGGTGCTGTGTGATTGTCGACAAGGAATGAAAACGGAGCAATTTGTCACTGTCCTTTCAATTTAAGACGTTAAAAACAGTCGGGATTTGTAGTCGTAATACCAGGGCATCGAAACTACTTGGAATTCTTGTGTATATGCACGTGTCCGTGCCTTTGTACTCTGATCCCTTCAACCGCTACAAACCAACCAGCCAACGTGTCTGTGCACATCACAGTAGCAAAGAATGGAGAACAGCGCGGTTTGGCTCCACTTGGGGGGGGGGGGGGGGGGGGGGGGCGTAGCTCAGTTGGTAGAGCGTTCGCTTTGCACGTGAAAGGTCCCGGGTTTAAGCCCCGGCGCCTGCGTGTTTGGTGGTCAGTCGATGGTAAGTGTTGGTCGCTGAGAGCCTGCAGGCACGCAAGATGTTGCAAAGCCAGCATCACAGACTCATATGATGTATACTGACGTAAGGAGAGCAAGACGTAAATGAGAGGACCGGCTGTTCTCGAGGTGTCATCGAGGGCAAAACTGTCTTACGTATAACGGCTTAACCTCAATGAAGCCTAGAGAGCGGACAATATGTTCACCTTACTCAGAGCGGTGGCCGAATCCTATTTTATACGTTGTGCGTGGCACTTTCATTGTGGCCAACTACGATTCGATGGAAAATGCAGGAAATCTGAAAGGCTCCCTCACGGACACATTGAGACTAGTGTTTGTCTGCGGAAGAATGGGACTGCAAGTGTCTGTGACATTGATATGGCTGTATGTAGCACCATCAGACATCGGGGGGCGTAGCTCAGTTGGTCACAGTCGTGTTGAGGCACTCGGCCAGAGCACACCGCGCGGTGACGGGCGGTAGCGCGGGCCACGAGCAGTGCTGCGGTGGAGAGCTGGGCATCGTGTGCGAGCGCTGTTGACGTTTGTTTCTGCAGAACTGCTGTAAGTACGATGTCGACAATTAACAGAGCGAACGGCGTTCAGTGTGTTTTCGATCGCGCTGCCTTGCGACCGACGGCGTTTGAAATTCACGAGTGGATCTTTGAGGATTTGAAATTGCCTGAAGATATAGTCGACACGTTCCAGTTGGACTTTGTGCAGTACTCGTTATTTGTCAAACTTATTTAGAGTGACACTTGTGAGAAATTCGTTGAGGAGCATGACCATTTCGTCATAATGATGGCAGTATCAGTAATGTCCAAATCGTGCCTTGGGGATACGGAGTGAGAACCGTCAGGGTATTTAATGTGCCACCTGAGTGCCCTAATGACCTGACTGCACGTTCCCTGTCACTGTACGGCGCTGTTTTCTCAGTTACAAATGAAAAATGGTCGAGTGCATATCGCTACCAAGTTATCAGCGGCGTGCGAAGTGTACGTGTAGACTTAAAAAAGCATATACCTTCTTATGTATGTTATTGGCGGCTGTCGTGCACAGGTAACTTACATTGGACAACCCCCTGCCTGTTCGATCTGCCATTCAACAGAACATCTGCGGATGAACTGCACACGTCGACGTCCATTTCAGCTTCCATGGGAACTCCCCCTGCGGGTTCGGGGGTAAGAATAGGCCCACGGTATTGCTGCCTGTCGTAAGAGACGACTAGAAGGAGTCTCAACTGTTTCGGCCTTTAATGTGACGGTCCCCTAAGGGGTTTGACCACTCCATTTCAAAATCTTCCGTTAGTGCATACCATTTGGGGAAGGACGCCTTACGTGGTGCATTCTATATCCTCCTTGCCCTAAGATCTGGCACACCCGGTATTGTCATGGACTTGAACTTACACCGAGCTTCCGGCCACATCAGCTGCAGTGTGTTCTGGCTAGCATACATTCCCTCCATTGTGCACTTCCATCTTTATATACACGGATATTCGACACCCGACATCCAGCACGGTAGCCAGTCCGTTGTGATGGGGCCGTCATGTACCCTCTTGGTGGTAGCCCTCTGACTACACAGGGATCGCACTGCTGATGCCTGAGCTGCTATCTCCCCACGTATGCCGAGGAGTAGATGCCTATCCCTCTGGGGCATCAGGACTCCTGGCAAAGGCCATCCTGCCAGGTGGTCTTTGCTGTGGCGCCCGTCGGGAGGACCCCTGGTCGGAGTGGGTGGCATCAGGGCAATCGAGGACTAACCTCAATGGAAAGAAATATGATCAGAGATCATTTCCCTCCCTGGCCACTCCTTGGGAGGAACGTATGGCTGAAGACGGCAGTGCAGATTATTCACCCCGGTACCTCATCTGTACGTGAGTTGATGGTGAAACATTTAGATCGACTAAGCCTCAGTTTTTTGTGGAGCATTTACAGGACAAGTTTTGGGAGGTGGAGGGTTTGTCCAAAATGCGCTCTGGTTCAGTTCTAATCAAAACAGCATCCACTGCCCAGTCACGGAGGTTGCTCGCTTGTCACAAGTTGGGGGATGTTTCAGTTACCATCACGCCCCACAAAAGTCTAAACATGGTCCAGGGTATTATATTCCTTGGGGATCTTCTTCTGCAGTCAGACGATGAACTACGCGCCAACCTAGAACGACGAGGTGTTCACTTCGTCCGGCGCGTCCATCGGGGTCTGAGGGATAATCAGGTAGCCACCGGTGCCTTCATATTGGCATTCGAGGGTGATGTCTTACCCGAAAAGGTCAAGGTGATGATTTACCGCTGTGATGTGAAGCCATTTATCCCTCCTCTGATGCGGTGTTTTTAATACTGGAAGTTTGTGCATATGTCATCCCGATGTCCTTCCGGCATCACGTGTCAAGATTGTAGACTTCCTCCACATCCCAATACTCCATGTGCCCCGCCTCCCATCTGTGTTAACTATGGAGAACACCATTCCCCCTGCTCACTGCACTGTAGTGTATTCCAGAAAGAACAGAAGATCATAGAATATAAGACCCTGGACCGCCTGACCTACACTGAGGCCAAGCAGAAATATGAGAGGCTACATCCTGTGCCAATGATGTCAACCTACTCTGCTGCTGCAACAACAGTTCTCCCATCTCCCATGTCGTTACGTACGGTTGGCTCTATCATCCGTCAGAATCCACTGGCCCCCTTGATTGTGGGGGGCACTTCACTCCCTGTTGCTCCTTCTCCATCTACTTCAGGAGCAACACCCCCCCCCCCCCAACCATCGGGGACATCAGTTCCCCCTTCCCAGCTGAAGAAGCGTAAGACTTCTTCGGCTCCTCTCGCCAGGAAGGAGTCCCTTGGGGACCTCCCTTCGCAAGTTCCAACTGGCGGAAAAGCAGACACCCGCAAGTGGCTGAAACAACCACGGGTCGCTGGTCGTAGGGCCTCACAGTCATCACCCGTCCCTGAGACTGACCCAGTGAAGCCCTCCAAGCCTGAACCACCGAAGGCACAATGCGAGAAGCAGAAAAACAAAAACGTTCCCAAGAATCCCGACATTGCGGTGGCACTTATCCCACCGCTTCCTACAAGCTCAGCGTCTGCGGATGAGGTCGAGATTCTGGCGTCTGCTGAAGACCTGGACCTCGCCGGACCCTTGGACACAATGGATGTCACTCGCGAGGGTACTGAATCGGTGGCAGCAAGTGACCCAGCGGCGTAATCTGCCTACTCAGTCCCTTCACGCCTTTCTCAGCCATGGACAATGCCATCCTCCAGTGGAACTGCAGTGGTTTCTTCCACCATCTTGCTGAGCTCCGACAACTTCTCAGCCTTCATCCTTTCTTCTACATTGCTCTTCAAGAAACTTAGTTTCCAGCTATGCAAACCCCCACCCTCCGTGGCTATCGGGGTTATTATAAGAACCGGGCAGCTTATGAAAGGGTGTCTGGTGGCGTCTGCATCTATGACCTTCACTCTCTTCACAGGGAGGCTGTCCCTCTACAAACACCTTTAGAGGCTGTCGCTATTCGGGTGTGGAAGCCACAGGCGGTTACTGTCTGCAGTTTGTATCTTCCACTGGATGGTGATGTCCCACAGCATGTCCTGGCTGTGCTGATAGCCCAATTGCAGCCACCTTTCCTGTTACTGGGCTACTTCAACGCCCATAACCCTCTGTGGGGTGGGTCAGTGGCAACAGGCGAGGCACCACCGTTGAGCATGTATTGACACAGCTCGACCTTTCCATTTTAAATGATGGTACCTTCACACATTTCAGTGTGGTGCATGGCACGTACTCAGCCATCAACCTTTCGATCTGCAGCCCTAGCCTCTTACTGTCTGTCCAATGGAGTGTGCATGACGACCTGTGTGGTAGTGACCACTTTCCTATCTTTCTGTCACTGCCACAGCGTCACTCTTCTGGGCGCCCTTGTAGATGGGCTATGAATAAGGCTGACTGGGACTTGTTCTCTTCCATGGCCGCTATTGCTCGGTCACCACCGGCGTCGTTACTGCCGCAGAATTTGCCATTCCCTGTTCTTCTGGGTCCCCTCGGTGGAGGACTGTGCCTTGGTGGTCGCCTGCAATCGCTGAGGCGATTAAAGATAGCTGGCGGGCGCTCCAGCGTCACAAGCGACATCCCTCAATAGAAAACCTCATCACCTTTAAATGGCCGCGTGCGTGGGCCTGCTGCCTTATTTGCGAACACAAGCACGAGTGCTGGGAACGGTATGTCTCCACCATTGACCTCCATATCTCTCCATCGCAGGTTTGGGCCAACATTAGACACCTCTATGGCTATCGGACCCTTGTCAGCGTCCCTGCGCTGTCACTGAATGGAGCAGTTTGTACTGACTCCGACATACTTCGCAAACCGCTTAGCAGACCTTTTTGCTTTCAGTTCCGCTTCTGTGAATTACCCACTGGCCTTCCGCTCCATTAAAGAGCGGTTGGAACGTCGGAGCCTTTCATTTCACACCCTCCATCCTGAATCCTACAATGTTCCATTCAGTGAGTGGGAATTTCACAGTGCCCTAGCTGCTTGCCCTGATACTGCTCCTGGGCCAGACTGCATGCACTGTCAGATGCTAAAACACCTCTCAGTGGACTGCCAGCGACGCCTCCTCGACCTTTACAACCGTATCTGGGTCGAGGGTGAGTTTCTGTCACAATGGTGGGAAAGCATTGTTATCCACCCATTGGAGGTGGACAGCTACCACCCCATTAGCCTCACCAACGTTCTTAGCAAGTTGCTCGAACGCATGGTGAGCTGGAGGTACCTAAGTCTTAGGGCCTTCTGGCTCCATCTCAAGATGGGTTCCGTAAGGGCCGCTCTGCCCCCGACAATCTGGTGAGCCTGGAGTCAGCCATCTGTACGGCCTTTGCCCGCTGTCAGCACCTCGTCGCTGTCTTTTATGACATGTGGAAGGTGTACGGTGCGACATGGCGCCATCACATCCTCTCTACACTTCATGGTTGGGGTCATCGGGGTCTGCTGCCGATTTTCATAAGAAATTTTCTGTCCCATCGAACCTTCCGCGTGCAAGTCGCGGCCTCCCATAGTTCCTCCCAAGTTCAGGAGAACAGGGAGCCACAGGGATCTGTTTTAAGTGTCTGCCTGTTTTTAATTGCAATTAACGGGCTCACTGCGGCGGTGGGAACGTCTGTCTCAGCTTCCCTGTATGCTGACGACTTCTGCCTCTACTACAGCTCCATTGGCATTGCCGCTGCTGAACGTCAGCAATAGGGCGCTGTCCGCAAGGCACAGTCTTGGGCTGTAGCGCATGGTTTTCAGTTTTCGGCTGCCAAGACCTGCGTTATGCATTTCTGCAGGCAACGCACAGTTCACCCTGAGCTGTGGCTTTATCTTGCCAGTGAACTTCTTGCTGTGGTGGAGACACATCGGTTTTTGGATGTGGTTTTTGATGCCCTGTTGACTTGGCTCCCACATATTCGGAAGCTTAAACAGATGTGTTGGTGGCATCTTAATGCTCTGCGATATTTGAGCCACACCAGCTGGGGCGCCGACCAATCTGCCCCGTTACAGCTGTACCAGGCTTTAATCCAGTCCTGTCTGGATTATGGGAGCCTGACTTATGGTTCAGCATCCCCATCTGCGTTGCAGGTGCTGGACCCAATCCTTCACAGCTGGATCTGACTTGCCACTGGAGCTTTCCGGACCAGCCCTGTGAACAGCATACTTATGGAGACAGGTGTCCCTCCACTGCAGTTACGGCGCCAACGTTTACTGGCCGCTTATGCTACACATGTTTGTCACATGCCTGGGCATCCTACTTATCGTCTCCTGTTCCCTCCGTCAGTCGTCCATCTCCCAGAACGTCGGCCCCGGTCGGTCCAGTCTCTGGGCTTGGGGTTTTCCCTCTTACACCTTCTTTCCGGGCCCCTCTGCGTGCACCACTGTGGTGTGTGCTCCGCCCTTGCCTTCGGCTCGAATTGGCACAGGGCCCGAAGGACTTAGTCCCTCCAGAGGCCTTCTGCTTTCTTTCCATCCTTGCCACGTATCAGGGCTCTGGCGTTGTTTACACTGACAGTTCGATGGTTGCTGGTTGTGTCGGTTATGCTCTCACTCTAGGGGACCACTACAAACAACATTCCTTGCAGGCTGACTGCAGCGTTTTCACTGCTGAGCTGGTCGCCATCTTTTGTGCCCTAGAGTATATCTGCTCCTGCTCATGTGAGTCCTTCGTTATCTGTAGCGACTCCCTGAGTAGTTTATGAGCTATCAACCAGTGTTTCCCTCACTCTCATCTAGTGATGGCTATCCCTCCATACTCTTGCCTGTTGCGGCCGCTCTGTGGTCTTTGTGTGGACCCCTGGTCATGTCGGCATCCCGGGCAATGAACTTGTTGACTGCTTGGCCAAACAGGCCACCAGTGAACCGACTTTGGACATTGGCCTCCTGGAGACTGATTCGCGAGCTGTCTTCCGCCACAAAGTTTTCGCGTTTTGGGATGCTGAAAGGCGCGATCTGACCACACCCAATAAACTCCATTCTATCAAGGAGACGACGACTGTGTGGCGGTCATCCATGTGGGCCACTCGTAGGGACTCAGTTGTCCTTTGTCAGCTCCACATTGGCCACACCCGGCTGATACAGATATTTACTGCGCCGTGAGGACCCGCCTCTATGTCGCTGCGGGGCGGCTTTGACGGTGGTCCACATTTTGTTGGCCTGTCCCTTTTTAGCTGTGCTCAGGCAGACATTTGCGCTGCCTGATACGCTCCCTGCCCTTTTAACAGAAGACACTGCCATGGCAGGCTTAGTTTTGCGTTTTATTCGGGCAGGGGACTTTTATCACTTAATCTAAGTGTTTGTCTTTTTTGTGTTGAGTGTGGCCTTTGGCCTACGATTTTAGACTGGGTTTTTAATGTGTTTCTTGGTCGTTGGCTTTTCCGTTTTTGTCTCTATTGTCGGCCAACCACTGTCACACTCTGTGTAATTTTAATTCCTTTTGTCTGGTCTCTGTTTAAGTCTTTCTTGTCCTGTGTCATCTGCCATCTTTTCCATTGTTCGTTTTTATTCTGTGTGGGCGTTTGAAATTTTGGAAAAAGGGACCAATGATGGTAGCAGTCTGGTCCCTTTAATTCACGAAACCAACCTTTCACGGGAACGTCCTGTAGACGGTAGTGAAAGGCTTGTTCTGCTATCGAGTGAGGTAATCGCGGGGACTGTACCACCACCCCAGCAGCCGGAACATGTTAGCGAGGCTGAGATGCGAGTTGAGGAGGAATTCAGTGCCAAAGACATTTGCGGTAGGACGGACGTCGATTTGGCCCCGTCATCCTCGCCGGGACAGTTACCGTCGGATACCCACGATGCGCCAGCCACCTCTGAAACCGAGCCGTGTGAGACGCAGGAGCAGGTGCAGATCAGTCTGCCTGAAACACCGCTATCGGCAGAGACTGCAGCAGAAACGAAGAAAGGCCGGCGAAGGAGAAGCAAAGGGAATAGTAGCAAAGAGGATAAGTCGGACGATTTGAGACCTGTACACGTGTCAGAAAGTGGCGGCGAGACTGAACCTCAATCTTCTCGCTCAGTGCACTGCGAGAACACCGCGAGGCGAGAATGCATTCGTGAACAAACCGAACACATGAAGGCACTACTAAGCGCAGAGAGGGAGCAGAGCACCGTAACGGCTAAGAGGAAGAGCGAGCAGAGCAGCGGCGCTCCCACAGGCACTCGCTGACGTCAGTCGCAGCCCCGCGTGGTGGCCAGGCGGATGCGGTCACGCTGACCATGGAGGTAAAAATAAGAGGAGTTGTCATGGCGTCACAAACTTGAAGCCGACCCAAGTCAAGATCCGCCATGTTAGCTACCCCAAAACATTCGCTTCGGGTAGTTTATTCCGTGTAGTTGATAAAAAATGCCGGCTTGCGTCGCTTACTGGTGTACCAATCGTTCTGATTGTAGTCTAAAGTTTAAACAAATCCCATTTCATTCGTAAGTGGACTTATTTAAGCGCTATTTTCTTATATATACTTGAAATTCTGACGCACTGTATAGTTCTACAGTATGGTTTTATTTCTGTGATTTGACTTTAAATTTCCTATCAGTCCAATGCGAAGAACTCTCTGGAGGTGAGTAATACACTTGGTTTTCATTGTTTGGTTATTCCCAAGTAACTGAAAAGTCCTGGCAAGAAATATTCTGGAAATGGGGACTAAAATGTTTTAAAATGCGATAGTTTAATATAAAAGTAGTGTAACTTCATGTAGTTAATTAAATCTTCAGTAAAATCTGTGGAACACATGTTACAGTGGTTAAATTATGAGCACTTAAAGGGTTACATAATTGTTAAAGCAAAGTTCCCTATCTATGTCCAGGCTATTTAGGTCATTACATTAATCACTGTGCTGTCGTGTTACCCGGTAAATTGCTCTTATTCGCCACAATGAATGTCACTTGGTAGGTACCATTTAAAAACAAAGTAAATGTGTAAACTATAATGGGCCTGACAATCTTAAATTCCGTTCTTTTCCTTCGTAATTTAACGAAGCTTTCACTTTGTTGACATGACAGCTGGCTTGTTTATATCATCCCTGCCTACATCTATGGGACACCAAAGGAAATAAGGCAACTTTCTTGCAAACTTGAACATTTAAAATTTGCATTCAATTATCGACACAGACACGATGAAACTGAGTAGAAATGGATTACGAAAGCACGCATT
Organism: Schistocerca piceifrons; assembly: GCF_021461385.2. Classification (NCBI taxonomy): domain Eukaryota; kingdom Metazoa; phylum Arthropoda; class Insecta; order Orthoptera; family Acrididae; genus Schistocerca; species Schistocerca piceifrons. The sequence goes on along the minus strand of NC_060146.1, from coordinate 26,603,187 downwards.
TCATAGCACATACTTCTCTTCTCGGTTATTCGAACTGTATAAACGAAAAGGAATTACAGTACTGAGGCCAGAAGCTTCATATTTTGGTGTCGTATTACTGTGTCGAATACGCATTTAAGATCAGAAAAACGGTTGAAGTTGCGTTCCTTATGCTGTGTTGTTCACTAAAACAGTGTAACATTTACTATATAAAATAAATATCGCATGCGCACGACAGAAATAACGAACAAGAATGAATTGTAAACACTCGTCTGCTAATGGTTTGGGGCATCCAAGATGGTTGCATTCCCCGCCCACTAGCTTCAAAACAACGTACAGCGTAAGTCTGTAGCGCCATCTCCCCGTATTCTGCCTCCGTGACGTTGACAGACTCAGCCGGCGGTGGCGGGCAGGGCGGCAGCGGTGAGCCGTGCTGGCGGCAGGGCGGGCAGACGCAGCAGTGGCTGCTCTCGCGCATGGCCGTCGCGCTGCGACCTTTCCACTCCCTGACCCGTTATTGGTTTTGACGTTTCGCCTCGTACTCCAGACGTTACCGATGAGCTCGGTTCAAAGCCATCGAGAAGGACGATCCCAACAATCAGAGCTCACTGTCCTCTGAGCCATCAGTGCGACAGCCAAACCTACAACATTACTGATGTGTTGGCAAATGTGTCAACACCTTGTAGATAGAGGAGGCCGAAATGCACGCTATCTAACGCAGACGGGCGTGAATTCTGGAACAGGATAAGTTGTGAATTCTAATAAGAAAAGTATGCAGCTCCTCGAATACTTATCTTTATTCCATCCTTGTGGTACATCGCTCTTGATAATACAAATAAGACTATCTTCAGATACGGTTAATGGCGCCTTGCTAGGTCGTAGCCATGGACTTAGCTGAAGGCTATTCTAACTGTCTCTCGGCAAATGAGAGAAAGGCTTCGTCAGTGTAGTCGCTAGCAAAGTCGTCGTATAACTGGGCGAGTGCTATTCCGTATCTCGAGACCTGCCTTGTGGTGGCGCTCGGTCTGCGATCACACAGTGGCGACACGCGGGTCCGACATGTACTAATGGACCGCGGCCGATTTAAGCTACCACCTAGCAAGTGTGGTGTCTGGCGGTGACACCACAATTACCACACACAACGTCAACAGGATTCAGAGTGCGGCGAAACTCCGTTCACTAACTGATTTCTTGTACGGTACCAGCGTTGACATTGCCCTCCTACAGGAGGTAGTCGCAGTCTTAGAAGTGCCCGGTTACGTTCTTATTGATAACATCAATCTCCAGGATGCTGTAGCCACTGCCATACTTCTGCGCGACGGTATACCATTTACGGATGTGCAGCGGCTGCCTAGTGGTCGTGGCATTTCTCTTCGAGTGAATGGTGTGCAGATTGTTAACGTGTACGCCCGCTCAGGTAGCACTCAGAAGAGAGATCGTTCAAATTTTTATAAAAACGAGGTTCCCATTCTTCTTAGCGCTTATCGTGTACATCTCATCATCGGTGGTGACTTCAATTGTGTGCTTAACGACAGAGACCAAATGCCTAACACGAACAGATGTATCGAACTTGAACATTTAATTCGTGCCATGCGTCTTCACGATACGTGGTGACAACTGCACGGTGAAAGGGTAGCGTACACCTTCGTAACGAGTCATTCTGCCAGTCAGCTGGATGGGATCTGTGTGTCCGATGCCCTCCAGCGACACACTGTGAACTGTGACATAGCTCCTGTCAACATTTCCGACCATTGTGCCTATAAGTGTTACCTTAACCTACAACGCCAGTAAATTTACCGCGGGAAAGGCTACTGGAAATTGAATGTCAGCCTTCTGCAGGATGCCCAACTTGAAGAGGAGGTGAACATAACGTGGCAACAGCTCCAGCGGCACCGACGTCGTTACGCTAGCGCTCTCCAGTGCTGGACTCAGTGTGCTAAGCCTAAACTACGCCTCACCCTCATGTGAAATGCCCGACAAAAAAAGCTTTTGGCAGAAACAGACTATTCAATTTCATTATTGCTGTTTGAGAGAACTGTACAGTCGCACTACCAATCCTTCTCGCGATATCGATGTAAAGAGCAAACGATATAAAGCGAAAGTCACGGCAATACAACGCCAACGAATGCGAGGCATCATCGTGCGAGCCCACCGCAAGGACGTTGCCGCCGAAGAACGGGCCTCTCTGTACCACATCCTGAGAACGACGAAACGGTGTAAAGCCATGTTGATTGAAGCCGTTGTTGATGACGCTGAGAATGCCATCACTAAGCAACGTGACATCATCTCGCACGTCTACGACTACTATAGTCAACTTCACAAGAAGCAAGCCGTTGATGAACAATCGTGCGACGATTTTCTTAGGACCTTGAGCTGTCGCTTGTCACAACAGGATAATGCAAATCTGGAATCTGTTTTCACTCAGGACGAAATCCGACTGGCGGTCCACAGTGTAAAGAAAGGGAAATCACCAGAACCCGACGGTCTCAGCTCTGAGTTTTGCCAGCGATACTGGAACCTCCTCGGTCCGACACTCCTCGAGATAGCGAATCAAATCTGGCACCTGGGAGTAATACCCAAGGCATTTACGGAAGGTATTATCTTGCCCTTGCCGAGGAAAGATAACAGCAGGAAGGTAGAAAACATGCGACCCATCACACTCCTGAATGTCGATTTCAAAATCGTCACCAGATCGCTTAAGCTACGGATGTAAACCGTTATGTACAAAGTTTTAGGTATTTACCAATACAGTGCAGTGCAAGGCCGAAGTGCAATCTCAGCTGCCTGCGATTTTAGGGACATCATCTGTTCATATGCCGAAGCCAAAGGACAGGGAGCTGTGATATTTCTAGATTTTGAGAATCCGCGGTATTTGTTACTTGGCGGATAAAATCGGGATCGGCGCGGATATCCGCGGATCATCTGCGGATAATGAGCGAGGCATCTACCCAGTACGTATGTTGCAATGTTAGTTGAAAACTTCAAGTCTGTTGTCATTGTTGGAATCTTGCAGGGCCCGGGTAGAGCGGATGTCTGTTGACCTCTGCCCCTGGCTACGACCCAAGAGACCTGCGCCTAATCCGTTTCCGCGACCGTATCTTCTGTGTGGCCTGTGAAGTGCTCTCTGGGTGGCAAACCTGCCCACTGTCTACCAGACAGGTGCCCGTTGCAGTTTTCCGCTGCCTTCAGTTAGCGCTTTGTACTGACCGAGTGACAACGTGCATCGTAGCAAATATCAGTGAGAGTTCTTACTTCAACTGAACACCATATCGATGGATACAATTTCGTGTAAGGTGAAAAAAGGTGATTTTACATTAGTGAAGGAAAACAAATTGAAATCGCCAGTTTGGAAAAAATTCGGATACGTATTTGATGGCAACGAAAAGATAAAAGATATAGTGGCTTGTTTTGCATGTAAAAAAGCATATTCCTACACTGGACACAAAAGTGGAACTTCAAATTTGCTAAAACATTCGTGTGAGGCTGGACAAAGTAGCATAATTACTTATTTAAGTACCAAGAGAGACGTGAAAGTTCCTGAAGTTCCGCCAAATTTGAAGACAGCCGCGACAGAAAAACTTATCAATCTTGTCAGCAAAGACATTTTACCATTCGAAGTTGCTTGTGGATCTGGGTTTCTCGAGACGGCACAGTTTCTTATTGATGTGGGGGCCAAGTACGGTGCAGTGAGTGCTAAGGAACTGCTACCTCATCCAACCACCATATCCAGAAATTTGAAGGAAACAGCCTATCGTCTGCGTGAGACTGTCTCCGCAGAAGTGAAGAATATATTCAGAGATATAGGTGGAGCACTAACTGTCGATTTATGGACTGATTCGTACCGTAAAATAAACTATATGGGGGTGACTGCAGATTATGTTAATTATGAAGTGAAACTTGAGGATCGAGTGTTGTGCAACAGAAATTTTGAGAGTGAGATTAAAAAAAACCGGGAGAAAACATTACACTTGAATCAATTAAGATACTACGATCGTTCGATTTATTCAGTGCTGTGGATAACATCGTGTTCGTTACGGATAGAGGTCCAAATATTGTGGCAGCACTTCGCCAATACAAGAGGCTCTCGTGCTCAGCACACATTCCTAATACTGTGCTGGAGCACACGACTCGAGGAGACGCGAATGATGAGAAGAGGCGTGCAGCGACTAATAAATTCCTGTTAAGCTATCAACTTTCTTTAAAAGATCTGGTCTTCAGAATCGCTTTCAGAAGTCACTGAAAGGCGATATAGACACACGATGGAACAGTAAACTGGATATGTTTGAGTCTATTAATTCACAATGGTTTGAAGTTCTGTCGATTTTGTCAGACAAAAATCAAGATAATTTGGTTGATTCTATACGCAAGACGGTGTTGGAAGATATAATAACCTTTCTGACACCATTTAAAATAGCTTCTTGTAATCTCGAAGCCTCCAAAACCGCAACGCTTTATTTATGTGTGTTATGGAAGTTAAAACTTCTCTCCTTCCTTGAAAAAAATGATAGTGACAGCCCATTTCTGATGATTTAAAGAGTACAGCCAAATATATTTTAATCAGAAAATGAGACATAACAGTAACCAATAAACTTGCAATGTTTTTGAATCCAAAATATAAAAACCTAAAATTTCTTTGCAGTGCCGAAAAAGATGAAGTTGTAAAGGAAGCGGAAAATTATGTTGCGTGAAATTGTCCACAGTTAAAAGATAAGAACCCCCCCAAGAACCATGGACCTTCCCGTTGGTGGGGAGGCTCGCTTGCCTCAGCGATACAGATAGCCGTACCGTAGGTGCAACCACAATGGAGGGGTATCTGTTGAGAGGCCAGACAAACGTGTGGTTCCTGAAGAGGGGCACCAACCTATTCAGTAGTTGCAGGGGCAACAGTCTGGATGATTGACTGATCTGGCCTTGTAGCACTAACCAAAACGGCCTTGCTGTGCTGGTACTGTGAAAGGCTGAAAGCAAGGGGAAACTACGGCCGTAATTTTTCCAGAGGGCATGCAGCTTTACTGTATGATTAAATGATGATGGCGTCCTCTTGGGTAAAATATTCCGGAGGTAAAATGGTCCCCCATTCGGATCTCCGGGTGGGGACTACTCAAGAGGACGTCGTTAACAGGAGAAAGAAAACTGGCATTCTACGGATTGGAGCGTGGAATGTCAGATCCCTTAATCGGGCAGGTAGGTTAGAAAATTTAAAAAGGGAAATGGATAGGTTAAAGTTAGATATAGTAGGAATTAGTGAAGTTGGCTGGCAGGAGGAACAAGACTTTTGGTCAGGCAAATACAGGATTATAAATACAAATCAAAGAGGGGTAATGCCTGAGTCAGTTTAATAATGAATAAAAAAATAGGCGTGCGGGTAAGCTATTACAAACAGCATAGTGAACGCATTATTGTGGCCAAGATAGACACGAAGCCCACGCCTGCTACAGTAGTACAAGTTTATAAGCCAACTAGCTCTGCAGATGACGAAGAAATTGAATAAATGTATGATGAAGTAAAAGAAATTATTCAGATAGTGAAAGGAGACGAAAACTTAACAGTCATGGGTGACTGGAATTCGGTGGTAGGAAATGGGAGAGAAGGAAACATAGTGGGTGAATATGGATTGGGGAAGAGAAATGAAAGAGGAAGCCGTCTGGTAGAATTTTGCACAGAGCATAACTTAATCACAGTTAACACTTGGTTCAAGAATCATAAAAGACGCCTGTATACAGGGAGGAATCCTGGGGATACTAGTAGATATCAGATATATTATATAATGGTAAGACAGAGATTTAGGAACCATGTTTTAAATTGTAAGACATTTCCAGGGGCAGATATGGACTCTGACCACAATCTATTGGTTATGAACTGTAGATTAAAACGGAAGAAACTGCAAAAAGGTGGGAATTTAAGGAGATGGGACCTGGATAAACTGAAAGAACCAGAGGTTTTTTTTTTTTTTTTTTTTTTTTTTTTTTTTTTTTTTTTTTTTTTTTTTTTTTTTTAGGGCGCAAAACTTCTATGGTCATTAGCGCCCAGCCCGTGACGTAGGAAACAGGGAAAAAACGAAGTTCAAAACCAGCAGCAATGGGAACAAAGTCATAAAATTTGAGAAACTACAGGCAGAAGGAATGCTTAAAAATCCACTATAGAAAGGGGTTGGTTGTCCCCAAAAAAAGCTTCAAATGACTGACGTCATTTCACTGTCACTAATAAACTGGAGAACGCAGTCGGCTGAGCGCGTGTCATCTGCTAAAATCGACGATAGATCAGGCGATAGCTGTAGACGGGAGCGTAACGGATTAAAATAGGGGCATTCAATTAAAAGGTGTCTGACCGTCCACAGCTGAGAGCAGTGGGGACAGAGTGGGGGAGGATCACCGCTTAAAAGATGTCGATGACTAAAAAGACAGTGCCCTATCCGGAGTCTAGCTAAAATTACCTCCTCCCGACGACGCGTTCGGGAGAAGAGATCCAAGCGCAAGGAAAGGCTTTCACTTCCCGCAATTTATTATGGGGAAGTGTTGACCAATGCGCATGCCATAAATGAGCAACTTGGCGACATAAACCGCTCCGTAGATCGGTAATGGGAAGCGACTGAATAGCTGGCCGAGGAAGAGAGACTGCAGCCTTGGCCGCTATATCGGCCGCCTCATTCCCACAGATACCAGCGTGTCCCGGGAGCCAGAGGAACGCCACTGAGACGCCCCCCAGGTGGAGCAAGCGCAGACAGTCCTGAATCCGGTGGACCAGAGGGTGCACAGGGTAAAGAGCTTGGAGACTTAGGAGAGAGCTGAGAGAATCTGAGCAGATAACATACTGTATCCGCTGATGGCGGCGGATGTAGTGGACAGCCTGGAGAACAGCGTAAAGCTCCGCAGTATAAACCGAACACTGGTCGGGAAGCCGAAAGTGATTTGGGGTGTCGCCAACAATATAGGCACTCCCTACACCAAACGATGTTTTCGAGCCGTCGGTGTAAATAAATGTGGCGTCCGTCATTTGTGCACATAGAGCAGCAAATGCCCGACGGTAAACAAGTGTAGGGGTACCATCCTTGGGAAACTGACATAGGTCTCGGAGCAAGTCGATCCGGGGACGGAGCCAAGGCGGTGCTGTACCCCAAGTTGTCAAGAAGGTTTTAGGAAAGCGGAAGGAAAGAGAATGGAGCAGTTGACGGAAGCGGACTCCCGGGGGTAGTAGGGAGGAGGAGCGGCCTGCATACCAGACATCAAAGGAGGTGTCGAAAAAAAGGTCATGGGCTGGATTAGCAGGCATGGAAGACAGATGGCTAGCATAACGACTCAGAAGGACTGCCCGCCGATTGGACAGCGGAGGTTCAGCAGTCTCAGCATAAAGGCTTTCCACAGGGCTGGTGTAAAAAGCTCCAGACACTAAACGTAATCCACGGTGGTGGATAGAGTCGAGACGCCGAAGAATAGACGGCCGAGCAGAGGAGTAGACTATGCTTCCATAATCCAATTTCGAGCGCACTAAGGCGCGATAGAGGCGGAGAAGGACCACTCGGTCCGCTCCCCAGGAGGTACCATTCAGGACACGGAGGGTGTTAAGGGAACGCAGACAGCGAGCCGAAAGATAGGAAACGTGGGAGGACCAGCACAGTTTTCTGTCAAACATAAGACCCAAGAATTTAGCGACGTCGAAAAACGGAAGGTTGACAGGACCTAGATGTAAGGAGGGCGGAAGAAACTCCTTACGTCGCCAAAAATTAACACAAACGGTCTTACTGGGTGAGAAACGGAAGCCGGTTTCGATGCTCCACGAGTGGAGGCGATCGAGACATCCTTGAAGACGTCTTTCAAGAAGGCTGGTCCGTTGAGAGCTGTAGTAGATCGCAAAATCGTCCACGAAGAGGGAGGCCGAGACATCAGGAAGGAGACAATCCATAATTGGATTAATGGCGATGGCAAACAGTACAACACTCAGCACGGAGCCCTGGGGTACCCCGTTTTCTTGGGAGAAAGTACGGGAGAGAGTAGTGTTCACCCGCACCCTAAATGTGCGCTCTGCCATAAATTCGCGAAGAAAAAGGGGCAGCCGGCCTCGAAAGCCCCAAGGGAACAGTGTGCGGAGGATGCCTGTCCTCCAACAGGTATCGTATGCTCTCTCCAGATCAAAAAATATTGCTACCGTTTGGCGTTTCCGGAGAAAATTGTTCATGATATAAGTGGAGAGAGCAACAAGATGGTCAACTGCAGAACGATGCTTTCGGAATCCGCATTGGGCTGGTGTTAAAAGACTGCGGGATTCCAGCCACCAAGCTAAACGGTAATTCACCATACGCTCCAAAACCTTACAGACACTACTCGTGAGAAAAATGGGGCGATAGCTAGAGGGGAGATGTTTGTCCTTTCCAGGTTTCGGAACGGGAACGACAATAGCTTCCCGCCATCGCCTGGGAAAGGTACTGTCGGTCCAAATTCGATTATAAAGGCGAAGGAGGTAACGCAGACTATGGGTTGATAAATGCAGCAACATTTGGACATGGATACCATCCGGTCCTGGGGCGGAGGAGCGAGAAGAAGAGAGGGCATGTTGGAGTTCCCGCATGGAGAAAACAGTATTGTAGCTTTCGTGATTTTGAGAGGAGAAAGCAAGATGTCGCACTTCCGCTGCACGTTTCTTTGGGAGAAACGCTGGCGGGTAATTTGAAGAGCTCGAAATCTCAGCAAAGTGCTGACCCAATGAGTTAGAAATTGCGACGGGGTCCACTAAGGTATCATGCGTGACAGTGAGCCCAGAGACCGGGGAGAAACTAGGCGCGCCTGAGAACCGTCGAAGCCGACTCCAAACTTCCGAGGAGGGAGTGAAGGTGTTAAATGAGCTAATAAAGAATTTCCAGCTTGCCTTCTTGCTATCGCGGATGACGGGACGGCATCGCGCACGGAGCTGCTTATATCGGATACAGTTGGCCAAAGTTAGATGGTGACGGAAAATGCGAAGAGCACGTCGCCGCTCACGTATTGCGTCACGGCATGCCTCGTTCCACCAAGGAACTGGGGGGCGCCGGGGCAATTCGGAGGTGCGTGGTATTGAACGTTCCGCAGCTGTAAGAATAACGTCGGTAACATGTGTGACCTCATCGTCGACGCTGGGAAAGCGACGGTCATCGAATGTCGCTAGAGACGAAAAAAGTGTCCAGTCGGCTTGGGCAAACTTCCAGCGTCGCGAGCGCATATATGGCAGTTGAGGCTGCAGTCTAAGAACACATGGAAAGTGGTCACCCGAGTGTGTATCATCAAGGGCGAACCATTCGAAGCGCCGAGCTAGCGGAACAGTACCGACCGCAAGGTCCAAATGAGATAAATTTGTCGTGGAGGCAGACAAAAATGTGGGGACCCCGGTGTTGAGGCAGGCTAGATCCGCTTGGTGGAAGACGTCTAGCAATAGTGAGCCACGTGGACAAGGATGCGGAGATCCCCAAAGCGGGTGGTGGGCATTGAAGTCCCCAACCAGCAAATAGGGGGGTGGAAGCTGATCAAGAAGATGAAGGAGATCAGCTCGTGCCATTGGTGTGGACGATGGAATGTATACCGTACAAAGAGAGAACGTGTATCCAGAAAGGGAAAGACGGACGGCGACAGCTTGGAAGGAACTGTTTAAGGGGATTGGGTGAGAATGGAGAGTATCATGGAGCAGAATCATGAGTCCTCCATGGGCTGGAGTGCCTTCAACAGAGGGGAGGTCATATCGGACGGACTGAAAATGAGGGAGAACAAAGCGGTCATGGGGACGCAGCTTTGTTTCCTGAAGACAGAAGATGACCGGCGAGTAGGATCGTAAGAGGATCGACAATTCATCCCGATTGGCTCGAATGCCGCGGATATTCCAGTGGATAATGGACATAGGGTGAACAGAAAATGGAGGAACGTGACCAAGGGTGCTTTCAACTCAACGACTGCTCAGAGCTTGCGACCGACAGCATGGAATGGCATTCAGCCGAAGGCAGAAGATCCTGATCCATAGGTTGGTCAGGAGCAGCTCCTGCCACCAGCGATCGGCCGGTTGACCGGCCACCAGCAGTGCGCCTCGGCGACACAGAAGACGGCCGAGGGTGATTTCCGCCAGGTGGTGCTGTAGATGGGACACGCCTTGGCGGAGAAGGAGAGGAACTGTGTTTCTTCGTAGCCTTCTTGGAAGTATGATGTTTAGATGAAGGAGGAACCGATGGTTGTGAAGTTGCGGAACGTAAAAACTCTTCACGAGAATGCTCTTTTCTCGAAGACTTGGCGTCTGACTTTTGGGCTCGAGATTTAGCAGAACCCGACGAAGGGTGAGCCATTGAGTGGGCAGGCGAAAGTGGTGAGGTTGAACGGGCGATCTTTGCGCTGGCCGATCTGACGACCGTGGTACTGAAGGTGAGGTCGCAAGTCTGCGTGGCCGCCTCCTTTGTTGGCCGAGGAGAAGCAAGGACAGAGCTGTATTTTCCTTTCTGAGGCACGGTGGGCTGTCGACTGGCGAATAATTTTCGAGCAGCAAAGCTCGACACCTTTTCCTTCACTCTTATTTCCTGGATGAGCCTTTCGTCCTTAAAAACGGGGCAATCTCGAGAGGAAGCAGCGTGGTCACCCATACAGTTGATGCAGCGAGGGGATGGAGGTAGACAAGCACCCTCATGGGCATCCTTGCCACACGTAACACATTTGGCCGGATTGGAACAGGACTGGCTGGTGTGATTGAACCGCTGACATCGATAGCAACACGTAGGGTTTGGGACATAAGGGCGAACGGAAATTATCTCATAGCCTGCTTTGATTTTTGATGGGAGTTGAACTTTATCAAATGTCAAGAAGACAGTGCGGGTTGGAATGATGTTCGAGTCAACCCTTTTCATAACCCGATGAACAGCCGTGACGCCCTGGTCATGCAGGTAGTGCTGAATTTCTTCGTCAGACAATCCATCGAGGGAGAGTGTATAAACGACTCCACGCGAGGAGTTTAAGGTACGGTGCAGTTCCACCCGGACAGGGAAGGTGTGGAGCAGAGAAGTACGCAGCAATTTTTGAGCCTGGAGGGCACTGTGTGTTTCTAACAACAGGGTGCCATTCCGTAATCTGGAACAAGACTTTACAGGACCCGCAATTGCGTCGACACCTTTCTGAATAATGAAAGGGTTGACCGTGGAAAAGTCGTGACCTTCGTCAGACCGAGAAACAACAAGGAACTGTGGCAACGATGGAAGAACCGTCTGTGGCTGAGACTCAGTGAACTTACGTTTGTGAGCAGACATAGTGGAAGGTGAGGAAACCATTGCGGAAGAATCCCCCATGATTACCGGCGTCTCCAATGGCGCGCTCCTCCCTTGTGGGGCCCCTCACTGAGGGCACGCCCGCCTTAGGTGATTGTTCACACCTCAGGTCACACCTCCCGACAAACGGACGGAGGGACCAATCGGCACTTTCGGAAGGTATCAGCTCGGGTAATCACCCCTCCCTGGGCCTGGCCATTACCAGGGGGTACGTACGTGTCCTACCTGTCTACCCGGGGTGGGGAATTACGCGTTACCCCGTCACCGGCTACGCATGGAAGTGCGTGGGTCGGCCTTCAGACACGCACAGGGAGGAAAAAAGAGAAAGGGAAAGGAAAGAAGAGGGGGTCTCAAACGCCGCAGCAGAGAAAAGGGCAATGAGAAGAGGGAAGGAAAAGAGAAGGACAGAGGAAGGACGAGGACTTGCAAGTGTAGAAAGCAAGGAATTTGGAACAGTTTCGAGCGTCCGTCTCCGGACGTAGGCACAAACCATACTCCCAGAGGGGGAGAAAGGGAAGGAAAGAGCCAGAGGTGAGGGGGGGGGGCGAAGATGGGGGACGGGGAGGGATGCGGAAAGGGAAGGGAAGGTATGCAGCCCGGAAAGGAAGGAGGGCCACATTAGCTCGGGGTCCCGTGCTCGCTACGCACGTGTCCACAAAAGAGTTGTGGACCCCCTGGGGGGCGAGAACCAGAGGTTGTACTGAGTTTCAGGGAGAGCATAATGTAACAATTGACAGGAATGGGGGCAAGAAATACAGTAGAAGAAGAATGGGTAGCTCTGAGGGATGAAGTAGTGAAGGCAGCAGAGGATCAAGTAGGTAAAAAGACGAGGGCTAGTAGAAATCCTTGGGTAACAGAAGGAATATTGAATTTAATTGATGAAAAGAGAAAATATAAAAATGCAGTAAATGAAGCAGGCAAAAAGAAATACATACGTCTCAAAAATGAGATCGACAGGAAGTGTAAAATGGCTAAGCAGGAATGGCTAGAGGACAAATGTAAGGATGTAGAGGCTTATCTCACCAGGGGCAAGATATTGCCTACAGGAAAATTAAAGAGACCTTTGGAGAAAAGAGAGCCACTTGTATGAATATCAAGAGCTCAGATGGAAACACAGTTCTAAGAAAAGAAGGGAAAGCAGAAAGGTGAAGGATTATATAGAAGGTGTATACTAGAGCGATGTACTTGAGGACAATATTATAGAAATGGAAGAGGATGTAGATGAAGATGAAATGGGAGATACGATACTGCATGAAGAGTTTGACAGATCACTGGAAGACCTGAGTCGAAACAAGGCCCTGGGAGTAGACAACATTCAATTAGAACTACTGACAGCCTTGAGAGAGCCAGTCCTGACAAAACTCTACCATCTGGTGAGCAAGATGTATGAGACAGGTGAAATACCCTCAGACTTCAAGAAGAATATAATAATTCCAATCCCAAAGAAAGCAGGTGTTGACAGATGTGAAAATTACTGAACTATCAGTTTAATAAGTCACAGCTGCAAAATACTAACACGAATTCTTTACAGACGAATGGAGAAACTCATAGAAGCTGACCTCGGGGAAGATCTGTTTGGATTCCGTAGAAATATTGGAACACGTGAGGCCATAATGACCTTACGACTTATCTTAGAAGAAAGATTAAGAGAAGGCAAACCTATGTTTCTAGCATTTGTAGACTTGGAGAAACCTTTTGACGATGCTGACTGGAATACTCTCTTCCAAATTCTGAAGGTGGCAGGGGTAAAACACAGGGAGCAAAAGGCTATTTACAATTTGTACAGAAACCAGATGGCAGTTGTAAGAGTCGAGGGACATGAAAGGGAAGCAGCAGTTGGGAAGGGAGTGAGACAGGGTTGCAGCCTCTCCCCAATGTTATTCAATCTGTATATTGAGCAAGCAGTAAAGGAAACAAATTTGGAGCAGGTATTAAAATCCATGGAGAAGAAATAAAAATGTTGAGGTTCGCCGATGACATAGTAATTCTGTCAGAGACTGCAAAGGACTTGGAAGAGCAGTTGAACGGAATGGACAGTGTCTTGAAAGGAGGGTATAAGATGAACATCAACAAAAGCAAAATGAGGATAATGGAATGTAGTCGAATTAAATCGAGTGATGCTGAGGGAATTAGATTAGGAAATGAGACACTTAAAGTAGTAAAGGAGTTTTGCTATTTCGGGAGCAAAAAAACTGATGGTGGTTGAAGTAGAGAGTATATAAAATGTAGACTGGCAAAGGCAAGGAAAGCACTTCTGAAGATGATAAAATTTTTTAACATCGAGTATAGATTTAAATGTCAGGAAGCCATTTCTGAAAGTATTTGTATGGAGTGTAGCCATGTATGGAAGGGAAACATGGATGATAAATAGTTTGGAAAAGAAGACAATAGAAGCTTTCGAAATGTGGTGCTACAGAAGAATGCTGAAGATTAGATGGGTAGTTCACGTAACGAATGAGGAGGTATTGAATAGAATTGGGGAGAAGAGGAGTTTGTGGCACAACTTGACAAGAAGAAGGGACCGGTTGGTAGGACATGTTCCGAGGCATCAAGGAATCACCAATTTAGTATTGGAAGGCAGCATGGAGGGTAAAAACTGTGGAAGGAGATGGAGATGAATACACTAAGCAGATTCAGAAGGATGTAGGTTGCAGTAAGTACTGTGAGATTAAGAAGCTTGCACAGGATAGAGTAGCAAGGAGAGCTCCATCAAACTAGTCTCAGGACTGAAGACAACAACAACAACAACAACAACAACAACAACAACAACCATAACCAGCATTTGATTACAGTTCTCTTAATGTAATATTGTTGTTACATAGATAAAGTAGACCACTAGGTGATGCCAACTTCCCAGAATCCAGTGCAAGTTGAATACAGTGAACAATGCCTTCCTCACAGTACAGCACTTTTGGGAATTACCAGACTTCCCGTAGTAGAGCATTGCAGGAATGATGAACATAGCATAGCTCTTGACCTGGATAAAGTAAATAATTTTTTCATGGACTCTGTAAGTGGTATTAGGAACAAAACTGAAACAACAAACACTAATGCAAGTGTTCTACTTAAGCAACAACAACCTGCAAACAATACCTTTAAATGGAGGCCAATCGCACCCACTGAGCTTACAAAGGTAGTGACAAAGTTCTCGAACTCCAAGAGCATGGACTACACTTGGTTGTCCAATTACATAATTAAAAAACAGTGCATATAATTAGTGAACCATTGGCCTTTCTGTTTAATAGGTGTCTAGAGTTTTCGAATCCATCCTACAACTCTAAAAATATCGAAAGTTATCCCAGTGTATAAAAAAAGGGGTTAAACATGATCTCAAAAATTACCGACCAGTTTCAATAGTTCCCATTTTCTCGAAAATATTTGAATCTCTTATTTATAACCAACTAAGCTGCTACTTTGAGTCGCATAATTTACTCTCTAATAGTCAATTTGGCTTCCGCAAGTGAAGAAATCCCACCACTGGCATTCTTTCAAATGTGATGGAAGTAATAACTGCCTTCGAGAATAAAAATAAAGCCTCACTTCTTTTATGTGATTTATATAAGGCATTTTGACTTCATTTCTCATTATATCTTACTTGCTAAACTCAAATTCTATGGTATACAAAGCTCTGCATTGGCAGCAATTGAATCATACCTAAACAATAGGAGGCAGTTTGCCTCTGTCTGAAATAAAGACTCAAAATTGATAGAAGTTAAGACAGGAGTCCTACAAGGTTCTGTCCTTGGGCCATTCTTTTTTTAATTGCAGTCAATGATTTACCCCATTGTATCCCCAATACCGTTATTTGTTATGCTGATGACAACTTTGCTTGCTCAGCATGAGAACATATCAGTTCTGCAAGATATGATGCAAGACGGCCTGGAAGCAGCACGTAATTGGTCCTCACCAAATACACTGCTTTGCAATCCTGATAAAAACCAACAGATTGTACTAGGATTGTCAAAAGAGGTAGATGTGAAAGCAGTTAAAATTCTAGGAATTCATGTAGACTAATTTGACGTGGGAAACACACATGAACCATACCTGCACAAAATTGTCTCGAGTTACATATTTAATGTGGAAACTGAGGAGCCTGGTGACAAAAGAATATTTAAGAGTTATTTATTTTGGACTCTTTCAGTCACATATGGAGTATGGACTGCTGATATGGGGACACACTTCACACCACTGAAGTTCTAAAAATTCAGAAGAAAGTGATAAGGGCAATGAGCAATTCTGGTAGATCAGAGCACTGCCGGCCACTGTTCATTCAGCTGAAAATATTAACTGTTATTAATCATGTATATATATATATATATATATATACACTCCTGGAAATTGAAATAAGAACACCGTGAATTCATTGTCCCAGGAAGGGGAAACTTTATTGACACATTCCTGGGGTCAGATACATCACATGATCACACTGACAGAACCACAGGCACATAGACACAGGAAACAGAGCATGCACAATGTCGGCACTAGTACAGTGTATATCCCCCTTTCGCAGCAATGCAGGCTGCTATTCTCCCATGGAGACGATCGTAGAGATGCTGGATGTAGTCCTGTGGAACGGCTTGCCATGCCATTTCCACCTGGCGCCTCAGTTGGACCAGCGTTCGTGCTGGACGTGCAGACCGCGTGAGACGACGCTTCATCCAGTCCCAAACATTCTCAATGGGGGACAGATCCGGAGATCTTGTTGGCCAGGGTAGTTGACTTACACCTTCTAGAGCACGTTGGCTGGCACGGGATACATGCGGACGTGCATTGTCCTGTTGGAACAGCAAGTTCCCTTGCCGGTCTAGGAATGGTAGAACGATGGGTTCGATGATGGTTTGGATGTACCGTGCACTATTCAGTGTCTCCTCGACGATCACCAGTTGTGTACGGCCAGTGTAGGAGATCGCTCCCCACACCATGATGCCGGGTGTTGGCCCTGTGTGCCTCGGTCGTATGCAGTCCTGATTGTGGCGCTCACCTGCACGGCGCCAAACACGCATACGACCATCATTGGCACCAAGGCAGAAGCGACTCTCATCGCTGAAGACGACACGTCTCCATTCGTCCCTCCATTCACGCCTGTCGCGACACCACTGGAGGCGGGCTGTACGATGTTGGGGCGTGAGCGGAAGACGGCCTAACGGTGTGCGGGACCGTAGCCCAGCTTCATGGAGACGGTTGCGAATGGTCCTCGCCGATACCCCAGGAGCAACAGTGTCCCTAATTTGCTGGGAAGTGGCGGTGCGGTCCCCTACGGCACTGCGTAGGATCCTACGGTCTTGGCGTGCATCCGTGCGTCGCTGCGGTCCGGTCCCAGGTCGACGGGCACGTGCACCTTCCGCCGACCACTGGCGACAACATCGATGTACTGTGGAGACCTCACGCCCCACGTGTTGAGCAATTCGGCGGTACGTCCACCCGGCCTCCCGCATGCCCACTATACGCCCTCGCTCAAAGTCCGTCAACTGCACATACGGTTCACGTCCACGCTGTCGCGGCATGCTACCAGTGTTAAAGACTGCGATGGAGCTCCGTATGCCACGGCAAACTGGCTGACACTGACGGCGGCGGTGCACAAATGCTGCGCAGCTAGCGCCATTCGACGGCCAACACCGCGGTTCCTGGTGTGTCCGCTGTGCCGTGCGTGTGATCATTGCTTGTACAGCCCTCTCGCAGTGTCCGGAGCAAGTACGGTGCGTCTGACACACCGGTGTCAATGTGTTCTTTTTTCCATTTCCAGGAGTGTATATATATATATATATATATATATATATATATATATATATACACACACACACACACACACACACACACACACACACCTCAGCATTGTATGCAAAAAATAATATAGCAGATTTTGAAATGAGGGAAAACATACACCACCATAATACCAGAGGCAAAACATAATTAGAC
Organism: Schistocerca piceifrons; assembly: GCF_021461385.2. Taxonomy (NCBI): domain Eukaryota; kingdom Metazoa; phylum Arthropoda; class Insecta; order Orthoptera; family Acrididae; genus Schistocerca; species Schistocerca piceifrons. Next base: position 26,586,032 of record NC_060146.1, on the reverse strand, counting down.
ATACTTAGGCACAGGCTGACAAGAACAGGGAATTCCCATCCAGTCAGTCTAAAAATATTTGATAAACTTCCATTTTCTTCTCGGTTGGCTCAATAAGTAGCTTCAGTAGCAAGCTACTAAACTGGTTACTAATCACTGATTTTTACAATATAACAGAATTTATAAATATAAAATCAATTGACATTAATTTTTAAGGATTTCATTATGTGATGTCACTGAATGTATTTATCTTATGTTATGTTGTATGTTATCATCTATGGGCACTATTTGCAATGCTCATTTAGCTTTAAGGTACTATTCATGGAAAATGTTGTATGATATTCACGTAAATTGCCTATTCCACCTCAGGTGGTCAATGGTGAATAAAGAATTTGAATCTAACTGGCAAATTAACAGTTGGACAATGAAGCACTTGTTTTGGAACTGTAGAGTTCTGACAGTATACTCCGCAGCTAAGAGCTCAGTTTCACGAGTGACTGAACAATACACAAACACTAAAAAATTACCTCCATTAGTACAAACAGGATTTCTTACCTAAGTATACATAGCACTCACTGTAGCCATAGCAATAAACTTACCCATAATAACAAAGCTTTTATTATTTCTCAATTTCAGTGTTTCATTAATAGTTATCTCATAATGAAAATAACTTGATATTGCCACATAATATAATTAGCACTGCCAATCAGGCAAACATGAAACAAAGCATCAGGAATAAGCTTAATAAACCACTCTATTACACAAACCATACCTGACTTCCACCAAGCCCTTAGCAGTACATTCTGGACGTATGGCTTCCAGCCTGCTCTGCAAAATGGATGGTTGTGTCTGCACACTGCAAAAAAAAAGTTAACTGTCAAAGAAGGTTTTTTCAGTGCGGCAATGGAAAGAGAAAGTTTGTAGTAAAAACTGACAACTCAGTTTAAGGATATCCCAGCTTAAGAAGTGGTACCATGCAGCTCTGGTTCTCAAGATTTAGTGAGCAATTAAAAAGACTTTAGAAATTACAGTGAAATTTGCCTCTTCAAACTTATCAAATGTTAATACACAGAGGAGTTGTGATGGCAATTATCACTAAATTTAACTATGATATCAGGATTATCAGGAAAACAAAGTTTATATCCTGACAAGTTACATGTTAAACTGAAGTGTCACAAATATACATGAAAGTTCTGCTGGCAAGACAGAAATATCCCATTACATATTAAAGCTTTATTCAATTTTCTACAGCACTACATTAGCTATAGGAAGGTAGCACTAATTAAGTGTAAAAAACACAAGGAAAATTTTCTAAAGTTTGGGTGGACCCTGCAGATTCGAGGCATGGCACTGCAGGCATAAGCAGCATCAAGTCTTTCCCTCCCTCCCCCCCACCACACTTCAAGTTGCCTCCCCAGCACTCAAAATGCTCAAAACAATAGTATGGTATGTACCTTACATAAGAAACCACTTAATACCCACAATAGAATTGAAATTATCACAAATCCAAAACAAACACTACCAACATGCATGCTTCATTGATGTTTCCCTATCAGTGGAATCCCTTTGCTCTTGTAACTGCATTTACTGTCATCCACATAGCTGCCTTGTTACAAGTGCAGCTTATGTCCTTGTATCACTGCCATTTATGCCTTTACCACCCTGTCACGCATACGAAATTATAGCCGAACATACATAGTGTCACTGTTTATGAAATATTCAACAGCTCCACCATGTTTTATTCGTACATGAACATTAAACAAGACAGCAGACAATCTGAACATTTCACATACAGAAAGTGTGTTACTAGTTTCATGGAGTCATGGAAATGTGGACGCCAAAGAACTACAGACCAACTGGATTTCAGACGTATACATGAACAATATGTGGTACTATGGAAAAGGAAACTCATGATGGTTAAATTTCGCTAAACCACGTTGGGACGAAAAAGAAAAATATTGTCTTCTCTCAAGGAACAATCCTTCCCCCAAAATTTATTTTCAAGCAAACATGTGCACAGAAAGTAGGATTTAAGCTCAAGGTAAATGCTTAAACCTGACATGCCCGGCAAATTAAGCTCTGGGATATAGCAAAATTAATTATTTTTAATGCATCACATGGATTGGAGAAAACTTTTCAAAGCACCTACTCCATTCACCACACGAACAACTCATGGTAAAATACTGGGGTCAGCTGAGAAGCAGGGATGCAGTTTTCCATCCTGGGCAAAATCTATGAATGCACTATCAACAATATCAATGGTTTGCTTTTGCATTTAAGCCACAAAGTCAAAACAGATTGTGAATTAGTTTACCAGGTCCACAATGTACATTGATCTCTATATCAAATATGGAACACTGACAACAAACGAAGCTCAGTATCAGCAAAAAACACCGTAATATTCTGCCTTAATAATAGTCACACTCAGATTAACTTCACTGAGGTTCAAAGCACAACAAATACTGCATTAATATACTACAGAAAGACAACACACAAAACATGGGAAACAGTAACTAACAGATGTAGAATGGAAGCAGACAAATATAAATTCACCATTTAACAGCACAACACTCACTCCCAAAGCAAAAATAGGACATTGTACCTTCATTCTCCGTACACACCACAACTTTTGAGCTGACAGACAGACACAGATTTTGGGTGGCTTGGTGGCAGAGTAATTTAGATTTTGACACAGAGTGTAAAAATCTGAAACGAAAAAATTGCATTACTTCCTAAACTAACTTAAGAGGTAACGGTTCCTATGTAGGTAACACTAAAATAATATTCCACTATTAACATCCAGTAACTTAATGTTCTCCAGACACAAATTGTCTTGACACAGTGATCCCCCATTTTGGTAGCTGCAGCATCTTGATGTCAGCCTGTTTCATCGTATATGTTACAGCACAATATTCTGGGGCAAGACGCTAACATCTCACGTGCCAAATTGCACTAAATACATAAGAAATAAACATCCTTGCTAAAGGCTGATATAAGGAAGTACTGCTCAATACCACATTACTGTATGAAAAGATCTGTACCTTCCCAGTACAATAAAAAATTGTTATGTTGAAGTTCTACACACAATGAAATATTCCTATCAACTGTAACTTCCTGGCAGATTAAAACTGTGTGCCCGACCGAGACACGAACTCGGGACCTTTGCCTTTCGCGGGCAAGTGCTCTACCAACTGAGCTACCGAAGCCCGACTCATGCCCGGTACTCACAGCTTTACTTCTGCCAGTACCTCGTCTCCTACCTTCCCAACTTTACAGAAGCTCTCCTGCGAACCTTGCAGAACTAGCACTCCTGAAAGAAAGGATATTGCAGAGACATGGCTTAGCCACAGCCTGGGGGATGTTTCCAGAATGAGATTTTCACTCTGCAGTGGAGTGTGTGCTGATATGAAACTTCCTGGCAGATTTAAACTGTGTGCCCGACCGAGACTCGAACTTGTACCTCATTCTGGAAACATCCCCAGGCTGTGGCTTAGCCATGTCTCCGCAATATCCTTTCTTTCAGGAGTGTTAGCTCTGCAATGTTCGCAGAAGAGCTTCTGTAAAGTTTGGAAGGTAGGAGACGAGGTACTGGCAGAAGCAAAGCTGTGAGTACCGGGCATGAGTCGTGCTTCAGTAGCTCAGTTGGTAGAGCACTTACCCGCGAAAGACAAAGGTCCCGAGTTCGAGTCTCGGTCGGGCACACAGTTTTAATCTGCCAGGAAGTTTCATATCAGCGCACACTCCGCTGCAGAGTGAAAATCTCATTCTGGATTCCTATCAACTGTCTGTGGCAAACAAAAAAATACTGCTGAATATCCCATTGCTTCCTATACATTACTCATCATACTCATTATCATCTTAATATTACAGTTATGAATATAATAGAGGGAAACATTCCATGTGGGAAAAATATATCTAAAAACAAAGATGATGTGACTTACAAAACGAAAGTGCTGGCAGGTCGATAGACACACAAACATACACGCAAAATTCAAGCTTTCGCAACCAACGGTTGCTTCGTCAGGAAAGAGGGAAGGAGAGGGAAAGACGAAAGGATGTGGGTTTTAAGGGAGAGGTTAAGGAGTCATTCCAATCCCTGGAGCGGTAAGACTTACCTTAGGGGGGAAAAAAAGGACAGGTATACACTCGCACACTCGCGCGCACACACACACACACACACACACACACACACACACACACACACACACACACACACACACACACACACACACACATATATATATCCATCCGCACATACACAGACACAAGCAGACATTTGTAAACTCGCACACACACACACATATCAATCCGCACATACACAGACACAAGCATACATTTGTAAAGGCCTTTACAAATGTCTGCTTGTGTCTGTGTATGTGTGGATGGATATGTGTGTGTGTGCGTGAGTGTATACCTGTCCTTTTTTCCCCCTAAGGTAAGTCTTTCCACTCCCAGGATTGGAATGACTCCTTACCCTCTCCCTTAAAACCCATATCCTTTCGTCTTTCCCTCTCCTTCCCTCTTTCCTGACGAAGCAACCGTTGGTTGTGAAAGCTTGAATTTTGTGTGTATGTTTGTGTGTCTATCGACCTGCCAGCACTTTCGTTTGGTAATATTACAGTTATATATGTACCAGTACTGACAGTAAGTTATGACTCATTCCACATACAAGCCAATCGCCTACACAAATGACACTACAAATAAATATCATTACAGGTAATATCAGTATTAATTCTCTTGTTTGGATCTGGAATATCAACTCAAGCAACCTACCAACATAGCCAAGACCTCAGACTAGATGACTATATTGTCTCCACAGTCTCCATTAAAAGAGGAGAAGGAGCAAAATAGGTCAGCTGATTAATTCATCCAACCTAATCTCGAACTCTGGTTTCAGTACATTGTGTCACCACAACATCCTCAAAAACAAAAAAGGTAAATAATGAGATTTTCACTCTGCAGCGGAGTGTGCGCTGATATGAAACTTCCTGGCAGATTAAAACTGTGTGCCCGACCGAGATTCGAACTCGGGACCTTTGCCTTTCGCGGGCAAGTGCTCTACCATCTGAGCTACCGAAGCATGACTCACGCCCGGTACTCACAGCTTTACTTCTGCCAGTATCTCGTCTCCTACTTTCCAAACTTTACAGAAGCTCTCCTGCGAAACTTGCAGAACTAGCACTCCTGAAAGAAAGGATATAGCGGAGACATGGCTTAGCCACAGCCTGGGGGATGTTTCCAGAATGAGATTTTCACTCTACAGTGGAGTGTGCGCTGATATGAAACTTCCTGGCAGATTAAAACTGTTTTAATGCAGCCTCACAAAAGATTGATTAAAAGGATGTATATAATATGAAAGACATAAATTCCAGCAAGTTGAATGTATTTATATATTGGTTTCCATCAAGCTCTAGCAGCTGCTTTCCCAACGAAATGTCAGAGTATGGTTCATATAAGACATAAAAAAGCCCTGGATTACAAAGGGAATCCAAATATGAGGAAGGAAAAGGAAACTGTTCGAAATGATAAAGTAGGACCGACTTTGTATTGTGAGTAACACTGTACTGTACTCAAGAAAGTGATCAAAAATCTCTGTGTACTGACTGAAATCAACACCTGAGATAGTAAAATAAAATCTATATGAGCAATAGCTAAAGGAGAAATCAGTTAAGCAGTGTGATGACTTTAATAACAAAGAAAGTAGTCCATTAATACAAGATAGCCAGAGAGGCGATGTAATTAAATTCACTCCCTTGAAGTACGAAGGTTGATCGTGATGTAAGGTTCCCTTCATTTTTACAAACAGACAACATTGATTATTTTCATAGAAATTTACACCGTTCGAAAGAAGAAACTTTTTAGCTGTACTTTTCCACATAATTGCCACTTTTTCCATGCATTTTTGTACAAGGTGTTCCAGTTTCTGATTCCCAATGCTGTAGAACTCCGCCACCAACCCGCTGATGCATTTCACCTCTTCTTTCGCTTCATTGTCACTCCAGAAGTGGTAGCCACCCACATGTTCCTTTAACTTGGGGAATAAGTGTTAATCACTAGGCACATGGTCTGCACTGTAAGATGGGTGGGGCATGAAAGTCCAACCAAAGTTTGTGGAAAGTTCCTGGGTTTGGTGGGAGACATGAGGTCGGGCATTATCGTGAAGCAGCATTACACCCTCTGCCAGTTGTCCTCTCTGGTGGTTCTGGATAGCTTGCCTGAGTTTCCCTAGTGTTTATGAGTGATTGTTGTCCCAGGTTCCTTGAAATCAATCACCAGTATCCCCTTACAATCCCAAAACACAGTCGTGATGAATTTGCCAGCAGAAGGAGTTTGTTTAAATTTCTTTGCGACTGTTGATCCTGAGTGATGCAACTGTTTGGTTTTTCTTTCCCTTCGGGAGTGAAATAAGCACCCACATTTCGTATTCCATGACTATAGAGTCCAACAATCTGTCCTCATCTTCTTGACACTGTTGAAGAAACTGGCCAGCACAGCAAAGTTGAGTTCTACTGTCAGAATACACAGTACCCATCGAGGGCAACAATTGTGATACCCCAATTTTTCCATCAAAGCTCTTTCAACTGTACCATAAGAACTGCCAGGAATCCCAGCAAAATGTTCACGGATGGTGAACCTCCTGCTTTGAAGCATTTTGCGTTGGACCATCTCGATATCTGCCTCCAAAGCTGAAGCTCTTTCACTTTGTTCTTAATTGGGGATCTCCTTCTGACTGGCACTAAACTCCGTGCACTATTTTCAAACAAATTGAATGGACACACACTTGTCACCATACACTTGCATCAACTGACAATGAATATCCATGTATGGAGTCCCATACATGTGCAAAAGTGAATTATGAACGAATATCGCACTTGCAGGAATCAATGGTGGGCACATCCTTTGCTGACGGCTCCTGAGCCAATACAGCCACATACGGCAGCTGGAGATCTTTGGGAGCGTTACTTCAGGATCAACCCTCATAGTTCATAAGATCTGCATGGAAAGTTCAACACTGCAATTCCATCTCCAAATTTCTTCTTGCTTCTCTATACCCCTTGCTCAATGTACAAACTGAACAACATACAGGATAGGATACAATGCTGTCTCACCCCCCTCTCAAACCACTGCTGCTCTTTCATGTCCTATGACTCATAGATACAGTCAGGTTTCTGTAGAAGTTATAAATAACTTTTCACTTTCTGTATGTTATCTCTGTTACATTCAAAATACCGAACAGTGTATTCAAGTCAACATTGTCAAAAGCTTTCTCAAACTTCACAAATGCTATAAATGTATGTTTGCCTTTCTCTAACCTGTCTTTTTAGACAATTTGTAGAGTTGGTATGGTCTCACATGGTTCATACGCTTCTCCAAAACCCACACTGATCTTGCTGAAGGTCGGCTTCCATCAGTATTTCTATTCTTCTGTAGATAACCCACATCAATATTTTGCAACAATTACTTATTAAACTCTTAGTTCAGTAATATTAACACTTTTCAGCATCTGAATTCTTTAGAATTGAAATTGTTGTAGTCTTTTTGAAGTTTGTCCTGTATATCTTGCACACCAGAGAAATGAATATTTAAAGCCATTATCACAGTATAATTGCATATTTTAACAGTACATTACACCTACATCTACAGGTACTCTCTGCAAACCACAATGAAGTCCACGGTGGAGGATATACCAATTAAAATGTGTTCACTTCCTTCTGATGCATAGTTAAAAGAATCATGAACATTAAATTAAAACAACACTATATCGTTTAATAAATTAATAAACAATAAGAGGGTAATGTTGCATAAAAAGGCTAACATAATAATTTAAGTTTGTTAGAATTACATAGGCCTACCTTAGTATTCATAGACTAGAAATAGTCTGCTTTCCACCTCACTAGTGTGTATTGCAGTAGTAAAATATTTTATACAAGAACCCATTGAGATCCCATCTTTAAATTTTGCGTGCATGTAGTCAGCTAGACTGGACAACACACATAATATTTATAAAAAAAATCCGAGGGTACGGATTTTGGAAATTTCAAAAAATGTTTTTTTGGAATTAGTTTAAAATTTTCAGATTTTGGTAGCATGGTCACATTACATATCAAATTGAAGGGAATTTTCAGAGGAAAACAATGGTGCAAGTTTGAGCTCTCTAGGTTGTATAGTTTTTTAGCTACAGCATTTTGAAACAGTCATCAATTGATCAAAAACAGGGTTTTTTTATTTTTAAACCCTTGAAACTCAAAAACCAAACATCAGAAAATTTTGAAATTTAATCTAGTGTTAGTTGTATATTACTTGGAAAAAAAATCATCCAAATCTGATGGGTCATGGTGCAAATCATGAAGTACAATTGGTTGATTTGACGTGGAATGACCCAACTAGTGAATCTGACTTAGTAAAAATAAAACACAGTTTAAAAAATAAATATTGATGAACTGAACACTACGTCTATGCAACTATTCAAATGCTGTCTGCAGTGGCTAGCAAAGCTTATAACTTTTCTTATAATCTTCACAACATAATTAGAGAACAGTATTAAGTGAACTCTGAATACGACGGTGGCAGTCAGGGAGATACACAAAATTACAGACCAGTAACTATTAAGCCCGTTTTATCTAAAAAGAAGAGAAAGTATAACTGAAGTCAACAAGTAATTTTATAGGAGAACGATATTAGAAAGATGCACAGCATGGTTTTCGGAACGGTGTATCTACCAGAACAGCAACAGCTGACTGTTTCGTATTTGTAACTAAGGCTCTAGTTCAACAGAAGGAAGTTTGAGGTATATTTCTTGACTATCTATAATGAGCAGGGTGCGATTTGTGCTTTTACCAGTGGGGGGGATGTCTTAGGGGGTTAGTAGAATTATATATGTTACTAGCTTGGACCTTGGTGTTACACATGGTTAAACAGCTATTTATAAATAGATGTTAATGCCGAAACTCACTATTGACGCGTATGCACTAGGGTCATTCCATATCAAATCACCCAATAAAAAATTTTACACCCACCTCCTTAGATTTTCATGAAATTTGGCTCAAATGGTTCTAATACCATCCTCACAACACCTGCAATTTTTTTTTTGCTGTATCTCTTACAGTTTTTTTTTTTATAAATTTTTAAAGTTTTTATGTTTTGCGTTTTCTGAACCTTCGGAAATGGTCAGTTTAATTTGTATTCAAAACTTTAAATTTGCTTATCTTAAAAACTCTTTTAGATAACATCATGAATTTTTGCAGCAAGTTTATTTATTATACATATTTGAAGATAAAAATGATGCTATTAAAATATATTAATATTTTCTATGAAAAAAAATATATATATGTATTTTTTCTTTTTTTTTTTTTAACGGATGTTTTGTTTTATAAGAATTGCAATATCTTGAGTCTCAGACCTCATAGAATGCTCAAATTTGTTTTAATTTACTCTTAAACATATAGGCTACTTGATAAAACAAAAGTAATGATGGCTTTTTAACATGTTTATTAATTATAGTAGATTACATTAGAATTATGTACAAAAATAGTTTACTTACAACACTTATGTATAACCCAACTGATTGCTTGAAACATTGAATTTTTTGAGTAATTTTGTCTTTTTAATAAACATTAATGCTGATTCAAACTGTTTTTCCACTTCATCCAAGAGCTTTCAGTTCTTTTGATACAGTCTTTTTTGAAGTTAATACATTCTCCCAGTGCCGCTTGATTGAGGTGCGTCTACTACACAGACTATGTGCTCCAAAGGCACTATGCAGGAATCTTCTCTTTCAGGCCAATAAAATGATGCAGCGGGTCCTGAAGGATGTAGAAATAGAATTTCTGCATCTTCTTCATCATTCAATATTGTTTTTACCAGTCCAAAGTACCAGTTACCATCATAATTTGCAGCCACATAGCAATTTATGGATGGTTCAACACGAACCCAATCAGAAGAAGAATGGAAAGAAAAGACTAAGGAGGGTTTTACACTATCTGTAGTCCTTCTAATTTCAAGGTTGTTTGTTGGAAGTGGTTTGAAGTTATGAAAACTTCTAGTTCCAGGAATGGTTCGGGTTGCTGAAAAACGTTTTTCTAGTTTTAACCATAGCAAATCAGCTTCTTTTTTGTCAATAAAGTGAAAACGAATGTTTTCAATATTTTTTTCACAAAACTTATACACATCGATTGCTGTCATTATTTGTTCTTTGTCTGAAAGCTGTAGACTGGCTTCCCTTAAAATTCTTTTAATAGTTCCTCCTAGGCCATCACAAATTGACTTCCCATGACTTGTTGCAAAAAAAGAGTGTTGGGCCTTCAAATTAAAGTCTCTCAAGCGTTCAGTCAAATTTTTAAAACTGTTTCTACACTCCTGGAAATTGAAATAAGAACACCGTGAATTCATTGTCCCAGGAAGGGGAAACTTTATTGACACATTCCTGGGGTCAGATACATCACATGATCACACTGACACAACCACAGGCACATAGACACAGGAAACAGAGCATGCACAATGTCGGCACTAGTACAGTGTATATCCACCTTTCGCAGCAATGCAGGCTGCTATTCTCCCATGGAGACGATCGTAGAGATGCTGGATGTAGTCCTGTGGAACGTCTTGCCATGCCATTTCCACCTGGCGCCTCAGTTGGACCAGCGTTCGTGCTGGACGTGCAGACCGCGTGAGACGACGCTTCATCCAGTCCCAAACATGCTCAATGGGGGACAGATCCGGAGATCTTGCTGGCCAGGGTAGTTGACTTACACCTTCTAGAGCACGTTGGGTGGCACGGGATACATGCGGACGTGCTTTGTCCTGTTGGAACAGCAAGTTCCCTTGCCGGTCTAGGAATGGTAGAAAGATGGGTTCGATGACGGTTTGGATGTACCGTGCACTATTCAGTGTCCCCTCGACGATCACCAGTGGTGTACGGCCAGTGTAGGAGATCGCTTCCCACACCATGATGCCGGGTGTTGGCCCTGTGTGCCTCGGTCGTATGCAGTCCTGATTGTGGCGCTCACCTGCACGGCGCCAAACACGCATACGACCATCATTGGCACCAAGGCAGAAGCGACTCTCATCGCTGAAGATGGTGGTGGTGGTTGTTGGGATGTTTAAGGGGGACTAAACAGCGAAGGTCATCAGTCCCCCATTCCAAAATCAGGCGAGCCGTAAATCTACGGAGCGGGTAAAAACCTAAGGGGGAGGAGACGTCCCCCCAGGCGCTAAAAGAACACAAATGCAGCAAGAAACACTGCAGACAAGAACAGGACAGAGGAACACCAGACAGAAAGAAACAGAAGAAAGGAGGATGGCCGGAGACTGGTTGACTGACCATGAGAACAAAAAAGGGAAAGAGTCAACCATCTGATGGCACACCAGAACAACAACAGACACAAGGACAAAAGACACAGAAAGGGGAAGGTGCAGGACCACCCTAAATCGAACCATAAAACGGACTACCACGAATAAAATTTAAAACGTCATCAGCCATGGAGGCATCGTCGGATAAAACCAAAGCCAAAGTGCCCGGGAGATTAAAAGATTGCCGGAGTGTGCTCAGTCGAGGACACTCCAGCAAAATGTGGCCGACCGTCAGCCGGGACCCACACCGACACAAGGGGGGATCCTCCTGACGCAACAGATGGCCGTGCGTCAGGTATGTATGGCCGATGCGCAGCCGACACAGGACTACCGAGTCCCTGCGAGAAGCCCGCAGGGAGGAACGCCACACATCGGTCATCTCCTTGACAGCCCGCAGTTTATTCGGGGCTGTCATGCCACGCCACTCAGCAGCCCACATCCCAATCAGCTTACGGCGCAACACCAGCTGCTGGTCGCGAGCCGTAAGGCCGATCTCCAAAGCCGGGGCGTCGATCGCCCCTTTGGCCAGCCTGTCTACACGTTCGTTCCCTGGGATGCCAACATGACCGGGCGTCCAAACCAGGACCACCGAACGACCAGAATGGGCAATGGCGGAAACAGACTCCTGAATGGAGGACACCAGAGGAGAGGAGGGATAGCAGCGGTCGATGGCCTGAAGGCTGCTCAGGGAGTCACTGCAGATGACGACGGACCTACCTGAGCAGAAACGCATATGCTCAAGAGCGCGCAATATGGCCACCAGCTCTGCAGTAAAAATACTGCTGCCAGCCGGCAAGGAGCGCTGCTCAACATGGGCACCATGAGCAAAAGAGTAGGCAGTGCGACCATCAACCAGGGAACCATCAGTGTAGACAGTCTCACAGTCCGAAAATGAGGCGAGGAGAGCAAGAAAACGGCGACGGAGGGCCACAGGCGGAACCGAGTCCTTGGATCCCTGTGCCAAGTCCAGATGGACGGACGGCCGGCGGGACAAACACCAGGGAGGCGTAGGTGCACGGACCCGTAAGGGAGGCGGAAGAGGGAATGAACCCAATTCCGACAGCAGGGACTGAACGCGGACAGCAACGGAAAGCCCAGACCTAGGTCGCCGTTCGGGCAGATGGAGGACCATGGCAGGGAAAAGCAGGCGACGATTGGGATGGCCTGGCGAGCAATGCATGTGGACAGCATAGTCGGCGAGCAGTCGATGGCGGCGAATCCGCAGCGGGGGAACCCCGGCCTCCACCAGTAGACTATCCACGGGGCTCGTACGAAAAGCGCCAGTTGCAAGCCGGACCCCACAGTGGTGTATGGGGTCTAACAACTTCAACACTGAGGGTGATGCAGACCCATAGGCCAGGCTCCCATAATCAAGCCGAGACTGCACAAGGGCTCTGTACAATCGCAGCAGCGTGCAGCGATCTGCACCCCAAGACGTGTGGCTAAGGCAGCGGAGGGCGTTGAGGTGCCGCCAGCATTTTTGCTTCAGCTGAGTAATATGAGGAACCCATGTGAGCCGGGCATCAAACACGAGTCCCAAGAAGCGGCAAGTGTCCACCACTTCAAGCAGGTGGCCGTCGAGGTAAAGTTCAGGATGAGGGTGGACCGTCCGACGCCTGCAGAAGTGCATAACTCGAGTCTTGGCTGCAGAGAACTGAAAACCGCGAGTCAGAGCCCATGATGCTGCCTTCCGAACGGCTACCTGCAGCCTGCGTTCGGCGACTCCCGTAGTCGTGGAGCTAAATGAGATGCAGAAGTCGTCGGCATACAAAGAAGGAGACACCGACGACCCCACTGCTGCAGCCAAACCATTAATGGCCACTAAAAATAAGGAGACGCTCAACACCGAGCCCTGCGGGACCCCATTTTCCTGTATATAAGAGGAACTAGAGGTGGCACCGACTTGCACCCGGAAAGAGCGGCGCAATAAAAAACTTTGAAGAAAAGTCGGGAGCCGACCACGAAGACCCCACCCATGCAACGTGGCGAGGATGTGATGCCTCCATGTGGTGTCATACGCCTTCCGCAGATCGAAAAATACAGCAACAAGATGCTGACGTCAGGCAAAGGCCATACGGACAGCAGATTCCAGCCGCACCAAATTGTCCACTGCAGACCGGCCCCGACGGAAGCCACCCTGGGATGGAGCGAGGAGACCGCGCGACTCAAGGACCCAACACAAACGCCGCCCCACCATACGTTCGAGCAATTTGCACAAAACGTTGGTGAGGGTAATGGGACGATAGCTGTCCACCGCCAGTGGGTCCGCACCGGGCTTGAAGATGGGGACAATAAGACCCTCTCGCCATTGCGACGGGAACACGCCTTCGCTCCAAATGCGATTAAATATCGCGAGAATGTGTCTCTGGCAGTCCCTGGAGAGATGCTTCAGCATCTGCGCGTGGATGCAGTCTGGGCCTGGTGCTGTATCAGGGCAATCGGCGAGGGCAGCGAGGAATTCCCTCTCGCTAAAAGGAGCATTGTATGTTTCAGAATGACGCGTGTGGAATGAGAACGGCGTCCGCTCGGCTCGTTCCTTTAGAGAGCGAAAAGCGGGGGGATAGGATGCAGTCGCTGAGCTCTCAGCAAAGTGCGCGGCTAGCCGTTCAGCAATGGCAGCAGCGTCCGTGCAGACAGCGCCGTCCAAGGAGAGCCCAGGGACACCCATAGGGGTCTGGGAGCCATAAATCCGCCGGATCCGGGACCACACGTGCGAGGACGAGACACGGGAGCCCAGGGAGGAGATGTACCTCTCCCAGCACTCCTGCTTACGCCGTGCAATAAGACGACGGGCGAAGGCACGGAGCCTCTTAAAGGCGATGAGGGTCTCCAGAGACGGGTGCCACCTATGCCGCTGGAGAGCCCACCGACGGTCGCGAATAGCCTCAGCAATCTCCGGCGACCACCAGGGTACAGCCTTCCTCCGAGGGAGGCCAGAAGATCGGGGGATGGCAGCCTCAGCCGCTGAAATGATGGATGTGGTTAAAACACGGACCACCTCGTCAATGTCACCCTGTGGGGGAGACTCAATGGCAGCAGCAGAAGTAAAAGCCGGCCAGTCTGCCCTGTGGAGAGCCCAGCGGGGCAGGCGCCCAGAAGAACGACTCTGGGGTAGTGACAAATAGATGGGAAAATGGTCACTACCACACAGGTCAGGATGCACTCTCCAGTGGAGGGATGGGACAAGTCCAGGGCTGCAAATAGAGAGATCTATGGCCGAGAACGAGCCATGGGCCACACTGAAATGCGTGGGAGCACCGGTGTTCAAGAGGCTAAGGTCGAGTTGAGCCAACACATGCTCCACGGCCCGACCGCGATCATCGGAGACAGTCCCACCCCATAGAGGGTTGTGGGCATTGAAATCGCCCAGAAGCAGCAAAGGTGGCGGGAGTTGAGCCAGCAGTGCAGCCAAGACATGTCGGGGGAGCTCCCCATCCGGAGGAATGTAAACAGAGCAAACAGTAATAGCCGGCGAGAGCTCAACCCTGGCAGCAACTGCCTCTAAAGGCGTCTGAATGGGTACTGGCGAACTACAGACAGAGTGGTGAACAAAGAGGCAAACCCCACCTGACGCTCGACGACAGGCAACACGGTTCTTATAGTATCCCTGATAACCGCGAAGGGCGGGGGTCCGTAGTGCAGGAAACCAAGTTTCCTGCAGAGCAATGCAGAGAACAGGGGAATCACTCAGAAGCATCCGGAGCGCAGGCAGGTGGCGGAAATAACCGCCGCAGTTCCATTGGAGAATGGAAGCAGGAAGGGACTGGGAGGGCGTGAATGCGACTAAGAGGCAGACAGCGCTTCAGAGCCAACTGCCGCCACTGGGGGAGAGTCAGCTGAGTCCATAGGAGAGGCCCCCAAGGGTTCCGTGAGGGCGAGATCCGCGGCAGAGGCGAGGATCTCCACCTCATCCCCGGAGCCAGGACTATGTACAGCAGGCGGTGCTGAAACCGCCGGAACGTCCTTCTTCTTGGACACATTCCGTTCCTTCTTCTCGCATCTGCCCTTAGGGTGAGAGGGCTGGGAGAGCTTCTCTGAAGGAGCGTCGGAGGCTGACGACGACGCAGAAGCCCTACGATCAGCAGGTGGCGGAACCTTCAGCCACTGGCTGACATCTGGCTGGGAAGGAGAAGAAACGGAGGAAGGGAGAGCCCCGAGGGACCCCTTCCGCGAGAGAGGAACCGGCGGAGGCAACGCCGCCGGAGAAGGAGGGGGTGGAACCGAGCCTCCCAGTTGTGGAGCAGATGTCACTCCCGAAGTAAGCTTGGGGGGAGCGACAGAAGAGGGTTTGCCCCAAACTGCTAAGGGGGCAATAGAGGAAGGCTTGCCCCCAGGCACGAGGGGGGCAGACAGAGATACATGGCCCCGAGGGCCCACTGAAGGCGGCACAGATGAAGCGACAACCGTCGCTCGCGCGGGCGACGATAACGTGGCTGCAGCATAAGATGTTCGAAAGGAAGCAGGATACAACCTTTCATATTTCTGTTTAGCCTCTCGATAAGTAAGCCGGTCCAGGGTCTTAAATTCCATTATCTTCCGCTCCTTATGAAGAACGGGGCAATCCGGCGAGCATGGAGAGTGGTGCTCCCCACAGTTGACACATACAGGCGGGGGCGCACATGGAGAATCGGGATGAGAGGGGCGTCCGCAATCTCGACATGTAGTGCTGGATGGGCAACGGGAGGACATATGCCCAAACTGCCAGCACTGGAAGCACCGCATCGGGGAAGGGACGTATGGCTTCACGTCACAACGGTAAACCATTACCTTGACCTTCTCGGGCAAGACATCACCCTCGAAGGCCAAGATAAAGGCACCGGTGGCCACCCTGTTTGTCTTGGGTCCTCGATGGACACGACGGACAAAATGCACACCACGCCGTTCCAAGTCGGCTCTCAGTTCGTCATCGGATTGTAACAAGAGGTCACGATGGTAAATAATCCCCTGGACCATATTTAAGCTACTGTGGGGAGTGATGGTAACAGGGACGTCACCCAGCTTATCACACAAGAGCAACGCTCGTGACTGGGCTGGGGAGGACGTCTTGAGGAGGATGGACCCATTCCTCATTTTTGACAACCCTGCCACTTCCCCAAACTTATCCTCCAGGTGTTCCACAAAAAACATAGGCTTCGTCGGAAGAAAGGAGTCACCATCAGTCCTGCTGCAGACAAGGTATTGCGGTACATAAGGCTCCCGCTTGGCACTAGACCGGCGTCCCTCCCATGGCGCAGCCAACGAGGGGAACGTCTGAGGGTCATATTGCGCAGCATCGAAGTCGACTCTACCTCGCTTAGAGACGCTGGTGGCCGTGCGACCACCAGCTTGGTGTGATTTATTGCGCTTCATTGCGCCACATACGCCCAGATGCCACCTACTCCGAACGAGGGCTCTCCCCAAGGGCGCCACCCAGCCAAAGCAACGGGTACCTGGCCGATATCCCGTTGCCCGGAGTCCCCGTGCCCCAGACAAGATGGGCACATACTCCTTGGCATGCATGGGGAGGAAACAGCTCTGGCATCTGTAGTGCGATCCCTGCATGGTCAGGGGGCTACCACCAAGAGGGTACATGACGACCCCACCACAACGGACTGGCTACCGTGCTGGATTTTAGGTGTTTAAAGGGTCCACAGTTGTCGTAGGCGCGAAGAAGAAGAGTGCGCACAAGGCGAGAAGGAGACAACCCAGAAGATGTTGGGCGTAGTCCCCCCCCACACGACAATAGGTAACATGCAAGATGGTGGAGCATGATGGACCAATACAAAAACGCCACGTAACGTGTCCTTCCCCAAATGGCACGCACTGACGACGGAAATTTGGAAGAAAAAAGGAGATCAAACCCAAGAGGGGACCACCACAGAAGGCCGAAACGTTTGAGACTCCTTTTAGTCGCCTCTTACGACAGGCAGGAATACCGCGGGCCTATTCTTACCCCCGAACCCGCAGGGGGACATCGCTGAAGACGACACATCTCCATTCGTCCCTCCATTCACGCCTGTCGCGACACCACTGGAGGCGGGCTGCACGATGTTGGGGCGTGAGCGGAAGACAGCCTAACGGTGTGCGGGACTGTAGCCCAGCTTCATGGACACGGTTGCGAATGGTCCTCGCCGATACCCCAGGAGCAACAGTGTCCCTAATTTGCTGGGAAGTGGCGGTGCGGTCCCCTACGGCACTGCGTAGGATCCTACGGTCTTGGAGTGCATCCGTGCGTCGCTGCGGTCCGGTCCCAGGTCGACGGGCATGTGCACCTTCCGCCGACCACTGGCGACAACATCGATGAACTGTGGAGACCTCACGCCCCATGTGTTGAGCAATTCGGCAGTACGTCCACCCGGCCTCCCGCATGCCCACTATACGCCCTCGCTCAAAGTCCGTCAACTGCACATACGGTTCACGTCCACGCTGTCGCGGCATGCTACCAGTGTTAAAGACTGCGATGGAGCTCCGTATGCCACGGCAAACTGGCTGACACTGACGGCGGCGGTGCACAAATGCTGCGCAGCTAGCGCCATTCGACGGCCAACACCACGGTTCCTGGTGTGTCCGCTGTGCCGTGCGTGTGATCATTGCTTGTACAGCCCCCTCGCAGTGTCCGGAGCAAGTATGGTGGGTCTGACACACCGGTGTCAATGTGTTCTTTTTTCCATTTCCAGGAGTGTATTTTTGTACTGCCCAGCACAACCATCTGTAAAGTAGTGAACTGAGTCAATGTCAGTATGATGTAATGACAGCCACTTTGTAATTTCTTTTTGTACAAAGTTAACAAAACCAGTGTCATGTTCTTGGTCATCACTAATAAAACAGTGGTTGGAAACAAAAACATTGTTTTCCTCATTTCTTAGAAAAACTCCAACTGGGTGTAGAGTACAATCACCTCTATTCCAGTGGTAATTTTGGATCTCATTTTGTATATAACAAAGGAATAATTTTCACTGAAATCCATCACAATAATTTCTGTTTTGGGTGGTGGGTCTTCTTTCAATCTTTTAAAGGCTGCTGATTGGGATTTTGCTATAAACGAGTGTGGGGTGAGCTTTTCCAATGACCTAACCAATAAAGAAATGTAGTCTTCAACACTGATAGACTGTTTCATCATTTCTGCCCTGTCTGTGTTAACCCACTGACTGATTACAATTTCTTCTTCTAAATCATAATCTTCACTTAGTTTTTCAGTTAAGCACTCTGTTAGTGCAGTATTTGCAGGACAGCTGTTGCAATGATGTAGCACGCAGTTTTGGTTTTCTGTGTTGCACACAAGCATCTTAATTAGGTCTTTATAAGATTCTTCAATTTTCACAGCATCCAGTAATAGTTTAACATTCTGGTGGATACTGCATACACATACAGTGTGTGTGCCTGCAGCACCAGCAAGGATACACCATTTAGGTCTCAAGAAACAAAATTTTGAAAATCCTACTTCTACCTCGGGATTCTCCCATTTGAAAGAATAATAGAGTTCTCTCAAGTTACACAAAATGAGTCTTTTTTGCATGTACACATTTTTTTGAACGCTTACTTTGTCTTTTGTTCCAGGTAGCACTCTGGAACATTCATCCTTTTCATAAAAATCTGTTACAAGTCTTACTGTATTTTCAGAAAGAGTTTTACCTTTTTTTGGACCAGGAGTTTCCAAAATACCCTTTTCAGATTTTAGCTTTCTAGCTTGTCGCACCATGTACTCACTTACATTAAATTCTTTCATCACTTTATTTCGAGTCCAAGAATCTGGAGCCAAGGTCAGAATCTGGATTTTTCTAGACCTCCCAACAGATGAAATCTTCTCTTTCATAAGAGAAATCATTACATCAAAATCCTTTGCTTTCTCAACCACACTTTTATCTTCTTCGCCATCATCAGAACTTGGTGCATCATCATATTTTAATGCTTTTGAAACCACATTTTTTGCAGTCTTTTCAATACTGCTAATCTTCCTTTTAAAATAAGACCCTTTACTTTGTTCTGACAAGCCATGAAGCTTTATCGGTGTTAAACCTAAATAATCAAGAGCAATGTTTGTTTGTACGAGGGATTCATTTCTGGATTCCAATGATTCTAATTCAACCATGACTTCATCATCTGTTTCACTTTCATTGACTTCAACTCTTAATTTTTCCTCACAAAAGTTACGGCATGTTGAGCAAAGCTTTTGTCCAGGTTTTATGCTAATATTTTTTGTCAGTAATTGTTTAGAAAGATCCAAGCCTACACTTCTCAACGATTTTTTGATGGGCTTTTTGTGTTTTTTTAGTGGGTCTACACATGTTGTTTGATACTT
This sequence comes from Schistocerca piceifrons, assembly GCF_021461385.2. Classification (NCBI taxonomy): domain Eukaryota; kingdom Metazoa; phylum Arthropoda; class Insecta; order Orthoptera; family Acrididae; genus Schistocerca; species Schistocerca piceifrons. The sequence continues at coordinate 26,566,426 of NC_060146.1, read as the reverse complement.
TTCAAAAACATTTAAAAAGTAGTAGCTGTAGTGTGAACATATATTCTTAAATTCACACAGATTAATTCCAGATCATAAGTGGATCAAATCTTTTTCTTCCTCACTCAATTCTGATACCGGTTGTAACTTTTTTGAAGGTGTGTAGGTTGTTTGTAAACAGTCAGACTTTTTTAAATAACCCTACACTACAGGTTTGAATATCTGACATACTGATTTCACTTTTGGTCTGATTACTGTTCTGGTTACTTTTATAGGATATTGGAAAAGAATCTCTGTAAACTAAGCAACAGTACTTACTGAGAGTTCGAATAAACTTAATAAAATACTATCCAAGCACTATTTAACACTGTAATAATTTTTTATTTCAAAACACAGGAGTAACAATACAAAATCCAAGTGTACATTGTTACTCCAAGAAGACAAAAACTTATTTTCGGTGTCTAAGTCACTTGGCATTTTTTATTTTTAAAATATAATTAATATTATTTTAAAAATTAGATAACTATTAAACAGGTTAAAAAGCCAACATAATTTTTCTTTTATCTAATAGCCTATACAATTAAGAGTATTTTAAAACAAATTTGAGCTTTCTATCAGGTCTGAGACTCTAGATATTGCAGTTTTTGTAAAACTAAACATCCGTTAGCTAAAAAAAAAAAAAAAAAAAAAAAAACCCCTCTAAATTTTTTTCATTTGGAAGAATTTAATATATCTTTATGGTAATTTTTTTTAACATTTAGATATAATACACAAACTTATCCCAAAATTTCATACTGATATCTTGAGTATTCTTTAATATACTAATTTTTTTAGTTGTGAGGACACGTTTAAGTTACAATTTCCGACTGCTGAAACAAAGCCAAATCTAAAAACTTTAAAAATTTATTTAAAAAAAACTATAAGAGATAGAGCAAAAAAATTTTACAAGTGCTTTCAGGATGATAAAAGAAGTAATTGTACCAAGTTTCAGCAAAATCTGACATGGTTGGTGTCAAGGCCTGGGTGACTTGACATGGAATGACCCACTATCAGAAAAGTACATTGTAAGTAAAGCTTATTTACAAAATCATCTACATACAGGTACAGATATATGAGGGGAATTCAAAAAGTAGAGGCACATTTGTGAAAAGTTGTACTTATTCTGATGACAGAAAACTGAAACATATTAATAGTAAGACTTATTAAAAACTTTCAGTGTTCGGCTCCACAAATTTAAATTATATGTAAAGTTTTACTCCAGTGCGTGGGAAATAAACATCCCAGGTAGGGATGCATAAACTAAAACCAGAGGAGGGGATGGTCTGATGCAGAGGGGAGAGGGGGGGGGGGGAATCCCCCCCATCCCCCCCTGCAAATCGCACACCAATATTGAGACACATATTTGCAGGAAATATCGACAAGCTGCACCGAAAATTGTCTGCTAAAAAACGCGATAGTCAAAGTGGCGTTCTAAAACATTAGATAAATGTTAATCTCGCAGTTTTGGTGTACGGGTTTGTAATTTACCTTTTCTTCACAATGATATACAATTCCGCCCTGGCTGCGGCGGCTATACTCTCTCCGTAAATAACTTGGCTTCCGAATGTGCCCATTTAAAATTGCAAGTTCTCGTCGCTTCGGGATACAGAAATTAGGACGTAATTCGGTAGTAGAGTGAGAACTTGCGACTTCCGCGTATTACTTACCAACATACTGATGCTCAATTACAGGCCTCTTCCTCACACCAATTCAGATGACCGACACACACCGATATCCGTGAAATCAAATGAGGTACATAAACTAATTGCTATTTTTGTACTTCAATTTTCTGTCGGCGTGGATAGGCCTATAATCATACATCCCGACATCTTTGCCGTACGAATAATTTAAAGAAACTACACAGCCGATCCCTCTGCACCGTATACTTATGAGATCCATATCAGTATACAGTGGTGGTGCATTTCCATTTTTTTTTTTTTTAGTGTAAACTCTTGGCCTGTCAGGCTACTGAGACCTTTAGTTGTGGCCAAGTTTACCTTGTCTATTTCCGGAATGTGCCATTACATTTTGTTTAGTGTACGCTTTATAAATTATTACTACTACTACTACTACTACTACTATTTACAAATTTTTAAGGGTTGCGTCAACAGGCGCATTTGAATTCAGAGTCTTCAGTTCCATTATTGGAATTTAACCACTGCAATTGCGGCGATGTGCAGCGCGGTCACCTCACGTGACGCGAGCGCACTCGAGTTTGTTAACGCGGTAGTCAAGTTGAGCTGTATATATGCGTGCTACAACTTCACTTGTTTACGTAGTTATAAAAGTGTTCATCCCATTGCTGCAACGTGGTGTACTGACGCTTGCGCATAGTGGGGCCATGGATGATGTGGCGCGGTCGTTCATCGTTTACGGCTCAGGCATCTGTTCCTGTCGTAATTAGTGATGGGGAGCTCGTGAATGAGTCGTTCAAATGAACGCTTCACTCCAGTGAAGTGTGAACTAACCACTCAATTTCAATGAACTGGCACTTCAAACTCTTCACAGATAGCACACTCCACACTTTTGTCTAGTTCACTCACTCTCTTCCCCTCTCCCTCTCCCACAACATCGGCGCTACGTCACTCATTCTCCCTTCACTTCAGTCCTCCCTCTACTGCCTGTCGACGAATCGCGCGGTGAAATACACTTAGAGCAACAGTTGCACTTTGCTTTCCCATCACCTAAACCGGCGAAGAAACCCCAAATTTCACTACTTTTAGGCGATCGTGAGTTGCTAGCCATTGTATAAGCGTGAACAGAAACAAAAACTGCTTGCCGAATAAAATAATGAGGGATTTTACCTGAAATCGTACCAATGACTACAGGTGACAGTTTACGTTTTGAATTTAGAGCGTTATTATTCTCAACAAAAATAAAATATACAGGAAAACTTCTGAATAATTACGTAACGTAGGTTTATAGACTTTGTGACAGTGGTAAACATACCCATTCCATTTTGGATTAAATTTTAAAAGGAACATAAAATTGGACTGCATTTCGTTGGTAGCCCTAGTTTTCAGTCCATGAATTAAACAAATAAGGTTTCACTTGGCAGATGAAGACTTTTTTTGGCGCTACATGAGAAAATGTCGAGCAAGATTAAACGTAATAGCTTCTTTATATGTGACATGCTTCTCTGTTTATCTTTCCTTTGTCCCCTTCGATTATGCTCCATTTAAGTTAACTCACGTCAGACGCTGTAAGACGCAAAATGTTGCGTGCACGTTACAGCATAGTTCGGCCATCTGCTGGTAAAATGAAGTATTACGAAGCTTTATTGTACGAGCGAGGCGAAGCGAGCTGAGCGGCGAACTGGGCAACTTCGCTAGGCTTCCGTACTTCACGAATGAACTACTTCATTTGAACGCTTCACGGCAAAGAGTGAAATGAATGAAGTAGTTCACGGGAATGAATGAGTTCGACCCATCTCTAGTCGTAATCCACATGTTTCAGTGGTTGAACCAGGCTCACGCTATTCAGCATCCTGAAGACTCTTCCGAAGGGGTTTAAGGTAAATCTCCACTGTCTTTATTCGTTTACATACCCTCTCTGTAGTATAATGTCTTATCGTTTTTCACGGGAAGTTTCTGGTTTCAAACCTTATTAGTTCACATATGCAGTCCCCGAAAAACATATTCATCTTTACATAGCCTTTACATTTCATCGTTGTACGATAATGAAAGTATTTACATTTTAAAATATGACGCGCCGGGTTTGCGTATTTCTTACTCCGTAAATAATTTCATATTGCATGTACATTTTACACAAATATGCAAAAATTTATAGAAATACTGTACAGTAATTATACATTGTAGGCACTCATTATTAAGAACGTTTCTTGTGCTTTTATTTCACGTAACATGACAGTTTCTTACACCATCATTTTTATTATACAATCTCATTTTCCAGTGTTATTGACAATGTATTTGCATGCAACATTATCACATGAAATGGATACGTTATGTAATCCTACACCGCACCTGACCCGCGTATCCACCGTTACAGATCTGGAGGAAGGAAAACACGATAACGTGACGTCGCGATAATCCTATATAACTACGCCTCTGACAAGTTCACTAGGATTGCGTCTACTAATACACAGGAAATGTTGCTGATAGCAATCCATTATGAGAGAACTGCCGAGTGCATCATTTCACGACTATCTACTCATGTTATCCACCTACTTTGTGTTTACTGTCTACTGATGCATTCTGAGAGTAGAGTAATGTTGACATAGACTGAAATTTACTTCAATGTCGATGACTTAAACTTTTGTTTGTTACATATCACTCTTTGTGCATGAATACGTCTCTACGAGAATCCTGCCAATGAATAAGTGTAAAACAACGTTGAGGCAGCTTGTGTTCGTGTGCGAATGTACTGCAATAACTCTTGCCTGCCTCTCGCCTGTTACATGGACTTATAATGCGTCGTCTGACCCCTTTGAATTTCGTAACACAATACCTAAATTCAAACTTATCATACATCTGACGCATTGTATCATTTTCATACATCCCTTCACACCATCTCACACATACATTTTATACTGTACATACAATTTATTTTCGTTGCGACCCTGAAGCATTGGTACCCAAAACACCTAACTGTTGCGGCCCCCCCCCCCCCTTTTTTTTTCTCCAAGACGTGACTCTGCATCTTTCGCTGGATGCACTCCCGAATTTAATAAATTTCCGAACCGGGGCAAAAACTTGATAGTGTACCCAAGTGCAGTGCCACGCCTCTTCACACAAAATTCTTTTATCGCACATCACTGTATTTCGCTCTGTGGGATCCACGCGAGTGTATTCTGTAATAGAAACTATCAAACCTATATTCAGGACTGTGGCAATTAAAATATCCTGTGATGACTCACCTTCTCCCAATCGACTGGTTTGACATCCTAGCCCCCCCCCCCCTCCGTTTTTTTTTTTAAAAAAAAAAAAAAACGATCATAATGCTGGATAGGATTATTTGTGATCGAGAGAATAAGAACTACTCAGGAAATCTGCACTCTTCATTGCCTGTCTGCTAATAAGTGTTTGCTGTGACCTAAAATTAAATAGGAAACAAAACCAGTAAAGATAAGACAAAAATCTCTCTCTCTCGCTACAGTTTAACGTGGCGTGCTTTCCTTTCTGCGTAAGAATCTATTAGGTACTTCAAACGTTTGCTATGTGAAAAATCGAAATGTCATCTGACATTGAAAAAAAAACTGCTAATACTTTTAGTACACAAGACCAGTGTAGCTTCTCCAGTTGATTACGTCTATTTTGTCACTGTCTACTACATAAAACTAATAGGCCTTTCTGTTGTGTATTTTAATACACGCGTGAGAGCTTTCTGAAACAAAGCTTTATTAATTAATCAGTTCGTGCATAACGACTGCACACCCGATAACACACAATCACCGAACAATTAGAACAGAGTAAATGAAGAACTGTCGACATCAATTTACGTACTAGTATGTTAACATGTCCCCATAAATTGACATCGACACATAGTATGAAGCCTAAATATAGTCACTCATTCACTTATTTCACAAGGGCACAGTGTCCTACACGTTTCATATTTGGTATTGCTGAGTGGTTTTGTGAACACATGGGCTAACATATCTTCAGAAGGCAGATGTTCAACGTTAATAACTATAATAACAACTGACTCAACATGCATTCTTCTAATGTGCGCGCACATTTTATATATATAAAATGCACATGCGCTTTGGTCTAGAGTTTGCTACTAAATTCTTTGTTCACTGATTGTCTTCTTTATCATCACAACATACTGTAAATGAATTTGAAACTGCTTGGATCTATGTCAAACCCAAGTTGTCTTAACCACAGTAAATCTTGAGCAGTTGATGCCAAGGCGATATATTCAGTTTCGCAAGTAGAAAGTGCAGTAGTTTTGTTTTCTACTAGGCAATGAAATTAGTGTTCTGCAATTTTATGCATGAACCAGTTAGTTTGTCTGCTACTGATTTTATTTCCTAATGTGCATCACTGAAGGCTGTTACTTCTGTTACCACATCTAGAAAATTCTAGCTTGTAGTCCATGGTTCCCTTTAAATATCTAAATAATCATTTTACTGAAGACCAATGAATCTCTTAAAGCAATGATTATATCTGCTAAGGAGATTTAGAGCGAAACACAGATCAGGTCTGGACATTTGGGACTGATACAGAAGACTTATTATTGCTTCTTGATATGGTACCTTGATATCATCTGATTTGACTGCTTCAAAGTCCAAACAAAGTTCTGAAGTGATCTAAGATACTTATGTCATTTGAGAATGATATCATCAACATAAAAAGCTGATTACTAGTTTGGCAGCATCTCTGTGAGAACAGATACATAGATCAGTATTTGATCTGTTCAGTTTGCTTTCTTAATGCATCAATTCTTTGATTCCAATTCCTACCAGCCTGTTTGCCCACAAACAGCTTTCATCAGCCTCCGTACTTTCCCAGGAGTTACAAAATTTTCTGGTGGAATGACTTCAATTTCTTCATTTAAGTCTCAATATAGATAAGCAGTAATGATGTTAACATGGTCAATCTCCAGGTCCTCTCGAGCTGCCATAGACAAGAGATATCTAATGGATGCATGCTTGACCACTACTGCAAAGGTTTCCTGATAATAAACACCTTGAACTTGAGCCCATCCTTTTACCACTAGGTGCGCATTAAATGTTTCTGGTGTTCTGCTAGTTCCAGGCTTAATTTTTAATACCAACTTAGTCTTGAGTAGTTTGTGTCCCCTGGGTAGCTCTATTTCTTCAAATGTGTTACTACACACTAGAGATGAGAATTCTTTCTTCATTGATTTTTTTTTAATTCTTCATTTTTTAGCACTTCCAAGCTTCTTTGACATGAGTGTCTTCACTTGGAAGTCTTTATTTCAAATAGTAAGTAACATGCTTTGACCATGTCTTGGCTTTTGGTCTGTTTGACCTAGAGATATGTTTTGATTCTCATCACCCTAATATTGAGCTTCAGTTTCTATTTAATGACTGTCAATTCCTTAACAGGGTTCATTATCATTGTTTTCTGATTTTACTACTTCAGTTTGCGAAGTATTGAAGTCCTGAAGAACTGCTTCCTGTTTAAATCCTACATCCCTGCTGACAATTATCTGGCCAGTCTCTCTATTGATGAATTGATGGCCTTTGTTTGCATGGCAGTTGCTTAAAAATGTCAACTTTTGTGACTTCTTATCACACTTCTTGCAATGGGGTTTTGAAATGTGAACCATTGCACTGCAGCCAAAAATTCTCAAATGTGATAAACAAGGTTTTCTCCTAAGCCAAATTTCATATGGCATCTTACCTCAAAGTGTGATGAACAGTGAACGATTTGATGGGTACGCAGATGTAGGCACAGCTTCAGCCCAATACTCCATTGATAGGTTAGCACTGAGCATCATAGTAGAAGCCTTTTCAACCAATGTTCTATTAGCTCGCGTGGCAACGCCATTTTGCTGTGAACTGTAACATACAATAAGATGGAGCGTGATAACCTCAGAAGCAAAAATCTGTTTAGTTCATCGTTGACATACTCCTTTCCATTGTCGGGCTGCAATTCCTGATATTTCTGCCTGTCTGCTTTCCCACCATGGCTTTGAAGTTTTTAAATGTCTGTGCTACCTCAGATTTTTTTCTTCAAGAAATAAACTTGAATCTCAAAAAATCGTCAATAAACGTGAGAAAATGATTTACACAAATTGATTGTCTCCATTCGCCCACACAAACCAGAATGTACTTTCTAAGATGTGTTTAGAAAACATTTTGCCAGGTTTGAAAAGATTGTGACTGTTTTCTCATGTTGCACAACTCACAGGAAACCTTAACCACAACACTTCATTTAGTCCTGTCGAAAACTTTAACAACTTTAGCATACTTTTGTGATTCATATGACATGTGATGCCATAAGTTATCAGGAGGAAGAAAACTGCGTACTACAGATTGGAGCGCAGAATGCCCGATTCCTTAATCGGGCAGGTAGGTTAGAAAATTTAAAAAGGGAAATGGATAAGTGGGAATTAGTGAAGTTTGGTGGCAGGAGGAACCTGACTTCTGGTCAGGTGAATACAGTGTTATAAATACAAAATAAAATAGGGGTAATGCAGGAATAGGTTTAATAATGAATTAAAAAATAGGAGTTCGGGTAAGCTACTACAAACAGCATAGTGAATGCATTATTGTGGCCAAAATACACGAAGCCCACGCCTACCACAGTAACACAAGTTCATATGCCAACTAGCTTCACAGATGACGAAGATATTGGTGAAATGTATGATGAGATAAAAGAAATTATTCAGATAGTGAAGGGAGGCAAAAATTTGATAGTCATGGGTGACTGGAACTAGATAGAAGGAAAAAGAAGAGAAGGAAACATAGTAGGTGATTATGGAATGGGAGTAAGGAATGAAAGAGGAAGCCACCTGGTAGAATTTTGCACAGAGCATAACTTAATCATAGCTAACACTTGGTTCAAGAATCGTGAAAGAAGTTTGTATACATAGGAAAGGCCTGGAGGTACTGGAAGGTTTCGGATAATTATATAATGGTAAGATGGAGATTTACGAACCAGGTTTTAAATTGTAAAACATTTCCAGGGGGAGATGGGGACTCTGACCACAATCTATTAGTTATGAACTGTAGATAAAAACTGCAAGAAGGTGGGAAGTTAAGGAGATGGGACCTGGATAAAGTGACAGAACCGGGGATTGTAGTGTGTTCCAGGGAGATCATTAGGGAACGATTGACAGGAATGGGGGAAAGAAATACAGTAGAAGAAGAACGGGTAGCATTGAGGGAAGAAGTTGTGAAGGCAGCAGAGGATCGAGTAGGTGAAAAGATGAGAGCTAGTAGAAATCTTTGGGTAACAGAAGATATATTGAATTTAATTGATGAAAGGAGAAAGTATAATAATGTAGTAAATGAAGTAGGCAAAAAGGAATACAAATATCTCAAAAAATGAGATCGACAGGAAGTACAAAATGGCTAAACAGGAATGGCTAGTGCACAAATATAAGGATGTAGAGGCATATCTCACTAGAGGTAAGATAAATGCTGCCTACAGGAAAATAAGAGACCTTCGGAGAAAAGAGAACCACTTGCATAAATATCAAGAGCTTAGATGGAAACCCAGTTCTAAGCAAAGAAGGGAAAGCAGAAAGGTGGAAGGAGTATATAGAGGGTCTATACAAGGGTGATGTACTTGAGGACAGTGTTATGGAAATGGAAGAGGATGTAGATGAAGACGAAATAGGAGATATGATACCGTGTGAAGAGTTTGACAGAGCACTGAAAGACCCAAGTCGAAACAATGCCCTGGGAGTAGACAATATTCCATTAGAACTACTGACGGCCTTGGGAGAGCCAGTACTGACAAAACTCTACCATCTGGTGAGCAAGATGTATGAGACAGGTGAAATTCCCTCAGACCTCAAGAATATAATATTTCCAATCCCAAAGAAAGCAGATGTTGACAGATGTGAAAATTACCGAACTATCAGTTTAATAAGTCACAGCTGCAAAATACTAATGCGAATTCTTTACAGATGAATGGAAAAACTGATAGAAGCTGACCTCGGGGAAGATCAGTTTGGATTCTGTAGAAATATTGGAACACGTGAGGCAATACTGACCCTACAGCTTATCTTAGAAGGTAGATTAAGGAAAGGCAAACGTATGTTTCTAGCATTTGTAGACTTAGAGAAAGCTTTTGACAATGTTGACTGGAATACTCTTTCAAATTCTGAAGGTGGCAGGGAGCAAAAGGCTATTTACAATTTGTACAGAAACCAGATGACAGTTAGAAGAGTCGAGGGACATGAAAGGGAAGCAGCAGTTGGGAAGGGAGTGAGACAGGGTTGCAGCCTCTCCCCGATGCTATTCAATCTGTATATTGAGCAAGCAGTAAAGGAAACAAAAGAAAAATCCGGAGTAGGTATTAAAATCCATGGAGAAGAAATAAAAACTTTGAGGTTTGCCAATGACATTGTAATTCTGTCAGAGGCTGCAAAGGACTTGGAAGAGCAGTTGAACGGAATGGACAGTGTCTTGAAAGGAGTATATAAGATGAACATCAACAAAAGCAAAACAAGGATAATGGAATGTAGTCGAATTAGATCGGGTGATGCTGAGGGAATTAGATTAGGAAATGAGACTTAAAGTAGTAAAGGAGTTTTGCTATTTGGGGAGCAAAATAACTGATGATGGTCGAAGTAGAGAGGATATAAAATGTAGACTGGCAAAGGCAAGGAAAGCATTTCTGAAGATGATAAAATTTTTTAACATCGAGTATAGATTTAAATGTCAGGAAGCCATTTCTGAAAGTATTCGTATGGTGTGTAGCCATGTATGGAAGTGAAACATGGACGATATATAGTTTGGACAAGAAGAGAATAGAAGCTTTTGAAATGTGGTGCTACAGAAGAATGCTGAAGATTGGATGGGGTAGATCACATAACTAATGAGGAGGTGTTGAATAGGATTGGGGAGAAGAGAAGTTTGTGGCACAACTTGACTAGAAGAAGGGATCGGTTGGTAGGACATGTTCTGAGGCATCAAGGGATCACAAATTTAGCATTGGAGGGCAGCGTGGAGGGTAAAAATCGTAGAGGGAGACCAAGAGATGAATACACTAAGCAGATTCAGAATGATGTAGGTTGCAGTAGGTACAGGGAGATGAAGAAGCTTGCACAGGATAGAGTAGCATGGAGAGCTGCATCAAACCAGTCTCAGGACTGAAGACTACAACAACAACAACAACATCTTGCACGCATTCAAAAATGAACTTATAATGTGTTCCATAATGTTAAAAAACCAACAGGAATGCGTTACAAAATCATGCGCATAATCAATAGACAACATGTGTTGGCTGCTATGCGCTTTGGAGACAAGTCTGTTTTTCTTCAAGAATATGAATTTGGCACCTCCTAGGCTCCTGAAATTGCCACCCTGAACAGATATGTTTGTCACCTCTCCTGTAGTGCCCCCAAACATTGTGAGTGTAAAGTATAAAGTCGTTAACACACACTACTGGCTCTGCTGTGGGTGGTGTCAGTGAAACAATACACCTTGGTAAATCATTAAAAAAATTTTCAACATGTCGTTCTACAGTAGTTTTAGCCTTACCTTTTGCCATCTGAGATCATTCTGCTGTAGCTGCTCCATGCTTTTGCACAATCTAATGTAGTATGAATGTTGTATCTTTCATCAACAGAATGCTGATTCCTGAATTGTTCTCCACAAATGCCAATAATTCTTGTAGACCAAGTAGAAATCTCAATAACTCATCAGAAATTGTTTTCATTAAGTCTGATATACACAATTTCAAAATCGAATTCCTTTAAATACAAACACCACCTAGCAGTCCTTCTGTGTAAGAGTTTACAAGAGAGAAGGAAGCGCAAAGACTGATGGTTGGCTTTCCTCACAAGTAACATTTGAACTTTTTGAGAGCCCATATTACCAAGGTCACATGTGGTAGTCTAGCTACTGATACGTGTCCTACAAGCAAAACTAATTACTTTGGGTGGAAGCTCCCCATTCATATCAGTGATTTGCAATAAACAACAAGCTCCCAGCCCTTTTGAGAACACGTCTGTTCACAGGCAAAAATCCTGGGTCATGTCAGGATGATGTATGTTGTAACATGTTGGCATTGCTTGGTCCAAAACCAGGGGTGGTTCTTCTATAAAAGATGCAACAGACCATCACTATTTAAAAGCTACTGTGATATAAATTTCCTGAATAAAGATAGTAATCAAAGGTATCCCTTAAACGGTTCTTTATTTTGAGGTGTAGTGTAGTGCAGTGTCTAATAGTATCAAGCTTGTTAGCATCTAGAAGTATACCTTGAGGTGATATGTGACCAATGAATTTAATCATTTCCTTACTGAAATGTGACTTAATCAGGTTGGCTCCAACTCTGTATTCTGAAACCTGTACAAGACTTGAGCCAAGAGCCTTAACTGTTCTGACTACATGGGGGTCGCAATCAGAAAATCAATACACACACAGTGATTAGACTTAACAATTCAGGTCCTAAAACTCAATCTAAAGCAGAAACAAATGCCTGCACTGACCGTTAAACCAAAAGGGAGAACACAAAAATCATAGTTTCTGCCCCCACATACAAAAGCAGTGCACTTACAGATATTTTCATCTAGTGAAGTTTGCTAGTATGAGGCTCTGAGAACTATTATGGTGAGGCACTTAATGTTATCGAATTTTAGTTGTTCTTCCAGGTCGTCAGGTTGCTTCCTGACAGTCACAATAATTTTATTTAATCATCGTGTGTCGGGCAAGAGGTGCACACTTACTTGTTAACAGTGAAAATGGAGCTACAGTATGTAGGTAAGGATAGTTGTATTGTTTCCCAATCTAGCATTCTATTGATCTCCTTACATTCACCTTCTTCGCCTATGGAATGGGGTAGGTTGAAAAGCAGAAGGTTTCATGTGGGTACACCTCTAATTTGTATGTGTATTCTGATTATGCCAGGATGTTGTTCAAAAACATGAGCAAAATGCATTAAAAGCACCTGCAGTAGTTCTGTTTCTTCTCCTGTAAGACACACAGACTCGCCTTTGTGCACCCTATGTCGGGGCCTACTTCCTTTTCCTGATATTACTCAATTTCTTGTATTTACAAACATGATGATAAGATAGAGCAGTTGCATTCGAATGTCAACAGTGTGTTTTGGTTTGCTTCCTCTGGTGTTTTACTTGACTAGATCTACTGAATATTGTTGGTTGTTCACAGTGAAACGGCACTTCCCCTTACCAGTGTCAGTCTGTGCTTGAGGGGGATATGGCTACCAAGGTAGTCATGCAGATAAGGCAGTTTATTATTAGTTTTTCAACCAAAAGGAAAAATTCATCACTTTGAATAGGAATTCATGCCTGCAGTTTTATGCCTTTAAACTTCGCTCCTACAGCTGTTTGGATTTTACAGGTTTGGACAGGAAGCATCAGTATGGGTTCTCGTTTTTGTAATTCGTGAAACATACCCTGTGAAACTATATTTGTGATAGTTCCAGTGTTCAGTACTATGAGTACCCTTAATCCAAGTATTTGTGCACTGATTTCTGCCTGTACTGGCTTCATATTCATCTACAGAGTTGGTAATATATTCCTCATACAGATCATCTTTGATATTGTCACAGTTTTCATACCTAAGAAAGCAGCTTTTAACTAGTTCCATGCCCCCACATCTATTATGCATCATTGTAAGAGCCTAATGAGACCAGCTAGTTTTCAGAATTACCCTGAGTGCTGTGAACCTCGTTAAGAGTAACCTCAAAAATGTGCATATTATACGTCTTTCACCAGCTATCTTGCTCAGCTCACAGTTCAAAATTTTGTTGCCCTTGGCTGCTATTCAAAATGTAATTGTTTGTCATGATTATAGCCAAGCAGTGGCAGGTTATTTTATTGTCCAGTTGTTCTGCCCTTGCCAGTGGCAGTTCAGGTCATTGTCCCCAGTCAGTGGTGCATTGTGGATTTGCTGATAATAACCTCTGGCCATTAAATCCTGTCAGATTGAAATTCTGTCCTTGATTATTTTTATATCCATCCATGACTTTTTGCCTATTCCTGTTATCAAATTGGTTCCTGTTGGTATTGTTGAGGAGAATATGGCTACCAACCGTGTTGGTTGTTATTGCCATTCCTGCCATGCTGTGCATTTGTTCACGTGGGGTCTGCCTGCCTGCTATCACATTGTGGTCGCACAGGTCTCTCTTTCTAAAGATTAATAGAATCTAGAATTGAGAGAAAATTCTCTACATTATCCTCCGGAGTGGAGATTAATTTCTCACATGTGATAGCTGATGGTTCACTTTTCAAGATTTTTAGGACATCTACATGTGATGATGGGTGTGTCCAGTAATGGATTTTAGTAAGATACTTCTTGAAGTATCTTCTGAACCCTCTCTGCTTACAGCTGAATGGCACCAGGTTAAATGCTTCGTGCCTCAATCTCTCTTTTAGTGCGATAGACCAGAACTTGTCTAAGAATGCCCTTTCATACTGTTCATAGGTGTGACATTTTTCTGCCATGTCAGTTGCCAACAGCAGGAAATCACCCTCTGTATAGCCTACCAGAAAACTTAACTTCTGTACTTCAGTCCAGTTCCTCAGGAAAAGGTTCCAGAAGGCTGTTATGAAAAAGACTGGGTTTGTTTGCTTACCTTTGGAAGAAAAAAATCGGAAACTGTCTGTGTCGTAATAAGCCTTAATCTGTAAGCAAAGTAGAAAGGCATGCAGCACTGCCCATTCTGGCATAACATTGTTTTGATGTTTTGGATCGTATTCCATTTACCTTTGTATAACAGGGACAGAAGTAGGTAGTGGCTGAAGCATGTTATAATTGTGATCTATTTCACCTAAGAGGTTAGGGTTAAAGTACGGATAGATATTAGAACTCTCTCTCCTGTCTGCTGACACCTGATAGCTTGGGGCTGAATGATCCCTTTTCTTCTCGACGTTACTAACGATATTAGTCCATGACAATTCCTCCACAACTTTCATTGTCTGACCTATTTCAGTTCTTTGTTCTGCCTTCTGCACCATCATTGCTTCCTTGATTTCACCTGCATAACCCTTGTTTCTGGCTCCTTTCTTACGAAATTAATATTTACTTACACTACTTATTTGCAATGACAGGACTTTCGTAGACTGCTTGCAACCAGTCAACAGTACCTGCAAGTGTTCATATTCTGGCACAATTGTGACTGCTCTTACTGCATTTTTGTCTGACTTGGATACTTTCTTCACCTTTTCTGCAAACTGTTCTTGTGTTTTGCTTACTGATGACACTTTTTGGCTTAAATTATTTTGTTGTTGTTGTTGTGGTCTTCAGTACTGAGACTCGTTTGATGCAGCTCTCCATGCTACTCTATCCTGTGCAAGCTTCATCTCCCAGTACCTACTGCAACCTACATCCTTCTGAATCTGCTTAGTGTATTCATCTCTTCGTCTCCCGCTACGATTTTTACCCTCCACGCTGCCCTCCAATACTAAATTGGTGATCCCTTGATGCCTCGGAACATGTCCTACCAACCGATCCCTTCTTCTGGTCAAGTTGTACTACAAAATTCTCTTCTCCCCAATCCTATTCAATACCTCCTCATTAGTTATGTGATCTACCCATCTAATCTTCAGCATTCTTCTGCAGCACCACATTTCGAAAGCTTCTATTCTCTTCTTGTCCAAACTATATATCGTCCATGTTTCACTTCCATACATGGCTACACACCATACAAATACTTTCAGAAATGACTTCCTGACACTCAAATCTATACTCGATGTTAACAAATTTCTCTTCTTCAGAAACACTTTCCTTGCCAGTCTACATTTTATATCCTCTCTACTTCGACCATCATCAGTTATTTTACTCCCTAAATAGCAAAACTCCTTTACTATTTGAAGTGTCTCATTTCCTAGTCTAATTCCCTCAGCATCACCCGACTTAATTAGACTACATTCCATTATCCTCGTTTTGCTTTTGTTGATGTTCATTATATCCTCCTTTCAAGACACTGTCCATTCCGTTCAACTGCTCGTCCAAGTCCTTTGCTGTCTCTGACAGAATTACAATGTCATCGGCGAGCCTCAAAGTTTTTATTTCTTCTCCATGGATTTTAATACCTACTCCGAATTTTTCTTTTGTTCCCTTCATTGCTTGCTCAATATACAGATTGAATAACATCGGGGAGAGGCTACAGCCCTCTCTCTCCCTTCCCTACCACTGCTTCCCTTTCATGTCCCTCGACACTTATGACTGCCATCCGGTTTCCGTACAAATTGTAAATAGCCTTTCACTCCCTGTATTTTACCCCTGCCACCTTTAGAATTTGAAAGAGCATATTCCAGTCAACATTGTCAAAAGCTTTCTCTAAGTCTACAAATGCTAGAAACGTAGGTTTGCCTTTCCTTAATATATGATAAGTCGTAAGGTCAGTATTGCCTCACGTGTTCCAATATTTCTACAGAATCCAAACTGATCTTCCCTGAGGTCGGCTTCTTCTAGTTTTTCCATTCGTCTGTAAAGAATTCGTGTCAGTATTTTGCAGCTGTGACTCTTTAAACTGATAGTTCGGTAATTTTCACATCTGTCAACACCTGCTTTCTTTGGGATTGGAATCATTAAATTCTTCTTGAAGTCTGAGGGTACTTTGCCTGTCTCGTACATCTTGCTCACCAGATGGTAGAGTTTTGTCATGACTGGCTCTCCCAAGGCCGTCAGTAATTCTAATGGAATATTGTCTACTCCGAGGGCATTGTTTCGACTCGGGTCTCTCAGTGCTCTGTCAAACACTTCACGCAGTATTGCATCTCTCATTTCCTCTTCATCTACATCCTCTTCCATTCCCATAATATTGTCCACAAGTACATCACCCTTGTATAGACCTTCTATATACTTTTCCACCTTTCTGCCTTCCCTTCTTTGCTTAGAACTGGGTTTCCATCTGAGCTCTTGATATTCATACAAGTGGTTCTCTTTTCTCCAAAGGTCTCTTTAATTTTCCTGTAGGCAGTATCTATATTACCCCTAGTGAGATAAGCTTCTACATCCTTAAATTTGTCCTCTAGCCATCCCTGCTTAGCCATTTTGCACTTTCTGTCGATCTTGTATCTTGTGAAAAATCACTGGGCCATTGTGTTTTAGGGTCTTTCCGTATACTTAAGTTTATCCAATAATTCGTTTGAAAGGTCAGCATGCAAATCCTTTGCCAAGTTATTGAACTGTGGTGTTATGTCTATTTTGAAAGCATCAAGAATTTGCTTTTGCTGTTCAAATAACTCCTTTTGCGTCTCTAGCTGTTGTTTTTGAAATATCAATAAATTTTTCATCAGTACTGTGTTTTTGATCTTTCTTAAACTCATTTTTAAAATCATTGAAGCTTTGTTTAAATAACTGTTGTAACATTTGCATAATGAATGGGGATTCTGGTGGGCACAATGCACCATGTTTAATCACTTTTGCATTAGGCGCAAGTGTGGCAGGCAAAGAAAGGTGTGAGATGTCCATCTGTTGCGTGTTACATTCTCACAAGGCAAAAAAATACTCCCTGGGGAAAATTGTGACCCTGTCTCATCGACTGTCATTTCATCATTTTGTATGATGATGATACTATTACCTGTGTTCATCTTCAATGAAAAATTTAATTGGTCGTTGTCACTGTGACCGACAATTTCAGTTAAGATTTCATTTGTTGCCACATCCATTCCAACGATATCTTGTCCCTGGCTATCCGGCAATAGACTAACAACAATGTCCTTATTGTGTGTTGTCATTTTCTGATACTTTTGTAAAATGACAAAATAAATGAACTCCTTCAAAAATAAAATATTTTGTTTTGTAATAGTAAGAGTAACACTACAAAACCTGTTCAGTGGTGCGTCACTAACACGTATCAAAATACACCTTTGGTGTAACTCAATTATATGCACACATTTGTGTCCACAAAAGAAATTTTCTTTCCAAGTGTTGACATATTTTAAGAGAATGCTCCAATTTCAGAATTGGACCAGGAAAGATACTACAATCACCAGTGGCAGAGGTGCTACGAAGCACAGTCATGAAATGCAACAGATCATGAATTGTCTTACCTTTTCAATGTTGCTCTCGCTCCTTCCGGAATTGATTCTCCAATTGACGATGTTTAATCTTTGGCACACCGCATGATGTCCTTCCTCGTTGCTCTAACATAGTATCCCATTCATGAAATGCAGAAAAGACAGCAATTAGTATAATAAAAAATTTACAACATTATGCAATAATTTTAAATTATTACAAACATGCTAACTCTCTCCTACCCAGAAAAACGTGCAGGCGTAGATGCATTCTAAAACATTACATAAATTTTAATCTTGTAATTTTGGTGTGAGAAAGTAATTTACCTTTTCTCCCCAATGATGTACAACAAGGCTGACGTGGCTGCAGTGGCTGTTCTCTCTTCGTGAATGTCACCTCAGATTGTGTCCATTTTAGAATGCAAGTTCTAATCGCATTGGGAGAAGCAAATTAGGACGTAGCTTGGTAGTAGTGTGAAAATTTGTGACTTCTGCATTTTAGAAATTTTACATAACAGAATGCTGAGACTCAATTACATGCATCTTTCTCGGACCAACTCAGACCAACAGGCACAGAAATTGGTGAAAAAGACAAATGAGGTGATGCAGAATGTGGCTGTTTTCAAAACTAAGCATTTAATACAGTCTTTAAGAGTACCTTGAAGCTAAAAAATTATTGTGCACATATTTAACAGTACAAATACTTGATTTTTTTCATATAGCTTAAATTTACTTTCATGTATGGGCAATTCACCTATGCATTCACTGTTTTTCAGTGGGTATTTAAAATAATCATGCCTTTGCATAATTTTGAACTACCTGTAGCCATGGTGTCAAGTACCATTATACAAATGACAGAAATGCTACTACTTATCATCCACAAAAATCAAGGTCGGATAGATTTAATTCTTAACATGTGTATTCAATATCAATACTTTGTCAATACTTCACTTTCAGGTGCTCACTAGGAAGGACGGGAAGAATACCTCGTGACGCAGTCCAACCACATTCTTTGCGCTTCAGTGTGGACAGAGTCCATCCAGAATCCTATGTACAGCTGCAGATGCCACTGTTTTGCTTGTAACATTACAGTTGTTTAGCTCAACTACCAGCAAATCAATAAATACTAATAACTATACCGAATGGCACACCACAGCATCTCAATGTACAAAAAAGGCTTGCATGAGCAAATCAAAGGTGGAAGCCATGCTGATAGTGTTTTTTGACATCAGGGGTGTGGTTTGCCTGGAGTCTGTGCCACAAAGCCAAACTGTCAAATGTGCTTTTTATTGCGAGTTGCTCAAGAGACTGAAAGCCAGGGTCCATCGTGTGAAGCCAGCCATTGCCGATGTTTGGAAGTTGCATTGTGAGAATGCACTGAGTCACACCTGCTTCATGGTGGCCAGCTAATGTGCATAGAAATAAGTGAACAGTGCTATTACAAAAACCTTACAAATTTTGAATTTATTTAAACAGTGGGAAGTCCAGGTCTGAATGTAAACAATATTATGGGAAGGCCAGATGACACACTGAGATCCAGGTAGGCATGATGAAAAGCCTGACCCATAAGCTTTTGTCTACAGAAAAGAAACTCACACCCATGACCCCTACCTCCAGCCACTCTGGCCAGGGTTAGCAATCATGTGCACACATTTGCTTCTGTGAAGGTATGCATATTTCTTTTTCCTGATGGACACTTTGACCTAAAGCTTACATGTAACAGTCTTTTGTTACCATGCCTGCCTGGTGCCTGGAACTTGGTTTGACAAGGATAGTGATCTATTCTTTATATAATATTGTTGAATTTCTTTTATTCTTTGTCTTACACATTTAGTTCTACAGGTCCAAATGGAGGAGCAAATCTTCAAGTCATGGAATGAATCAGTACATCAAATTAACATCAGGAAATTAATAATGGATGATATAAAATATACACCGATTCTCAGGGCCGGTGCAAGCCCAAGTGCCGCCCCGTGTGAGCTGCTAAATTGCGCCTCCCCCCCTTTTTTTTACAAAATGTTTTTGGAATTAGATTTACCTAGGTTTCGGCCACTGAGTGGCCAGTCTCAAAGCTTTTAATTTGTGCTTACATCTAAACTGTTACGTTCAGCATGACCATATAGATGTAAACATAACTCCAAGCATTGAGAATAGCCACAATGTGCCCGAAATCTATGTAGATCTGGAAAATAAAAACAAAAATTGCAACTGATTTGTGACATTCTCTACAGATTTGTACTAAACAATCACTGGGCAGCAGCTCAAAAATGGAGTCAAACCTGATTGAAGAAATCTAGCTAATTTTAATAAGCCTTCTAAATTTACAAAAATATTCAAATGTGTGTGAAATCTTATGGAACTTAACTGGTAAGGTCATCAGTCCCTAAGTTTACACGCTCCTTAACCTAAATTATCCTAAGGACAAATACACACACCCATGCGCGAGGGAGGACTCGAACCTCCGCCAGGACCAGCCGCACAGTCCATGACTGCAGCGCCTTAGACATCTCGGCTAATCCCTCGCGGCATGAACTTACAGTTAACATAAACATTTTTGAATGGTTGTGAACAGATAATGTATTCAACGGAAAACAAAATATATTTACAATTTAACAATAATTTGGTTTGAACAATAATATTTACAATAATTATTTAAAGTTGAACAAAATAAGCAAAGACACAGTAAATAACCAAGGCACTGGTCATAATATAAAAATTTAGAAAAAGTACTAGATAAATCAAACTCTCCTGGCTTTTGCTTGAGCAAACTCTTTCACACAATCTGTGTAATTTAAGTCCGCCACAAGCTCATGCTCAATCGATATTGTTGCAAGATCATTCAAACGAGTTTGGCTCGTCGTTGATCGAAGGTATGTCTTTATCAATTTCAATTTCTCAAACCTCCAATCGCAACTGTTGCTGGGAGTTTTAGAATTCTCAGAGCAATGTTAACATTGGGGCAAAAATTATGGCTTCCTATAAACTTCAGTCTCTTTTGGACCTATTACAGGTTTGAGCAATCTTGAAAGCACTTTTAGTTCTTCCCTCAACTCCAGTGCATCAATGTCGCTTGACTCGTGTGGTAATATTAGATCTTTTAGCTCTAATTCTGTAGCATATTCTTTGGAATCCATCAAGACAGACAAACTTTTCCTCTCTTCTGCTGGTCTCAAAATATGCTTTCATTTTTTATTTTTTTTTAACATCTTCAACTTTTGTAGTCCTGTCTTCCTCAGTTGTGTGTAATATTACAGTATATTGATAATTTTTACTTATGGACCGTCTGACAGCAACTGAATAAAACACAATTTTAGTGGCATACGCATTTCGCCTTTTTCTGGTGGTTAGTATTTCCTATTAAGTAGTAATGTTTTGAACTGCACTTACAGGTTGGTGGACAATTTCTTACATATTACGCTCCTGTTGCATTTTTGGTGGTGTTCTTCTTATGAATGCCAATTTGCGATTTTTATGTATATATATAAAAATCTCTTTGTTTAACATTTTAGAGGAACTTGGACTTGACTCCAAAACACTAAGGCTTATCAAAGAATCACTGACAGACACTGTATCTAAAGTTAAATTCAGGGGAGAAATCTCTGAACCTTTTCTCATAAAAACTGGAGTACGTCAAGGTGACGGGCTATCTCCACTTCTGTTTAATATAGTCCTGGATAAAGTCATTAAGGAATGGGAAAAAGAATTAAAAAATCAATCATACTGGAAACCAATCCATCTTGGTAGAACCAAAGACAACGTGGAGATATCTTGTTTAGCATTTGCGAACGACTTGGCCATACTTGCAGATGATGAAGAAATCGCCACCAAACAAATAGAGATCCTTAAGGAATGCGCGGATAAAGTAGGTTTACAAATTTCGTTTCAAAAAACAGAATTTTTCTGTACGAAATTCCATATACACAGTTTGAACACAAAATATGGAAAAATAAATAGAGTAAAACATTTTAAATACCTAGGTGAAATTTTGGAGCCAACCGGAGGAGAGAAAGTTGCACAGAAGATCAGACAACAGAAAATGAAGAGCATATGGTATGACACATGAAATATACAATAAAAAAATGCATCTCCTCGAACACAAAAATCAGACACTACTGCGCAGTAATTAAGCCAGCAGCACTATATGCTAGTGAAACGCTCACACTCCACACAAAATGTGATTTAGAAAAAATACTAAAAGAAGAACGCAAAATTATGAGAAAGATTTTAGGTCCAAAATTAACAGAAGAAGGATACCGGATACAATCAAGAAGAACCACAGAAACTATATCAAACCTGGCTGCAGACATAAGAAGGCGAAGATTAAAATTTTATGGACATGTCACTAGACTTCCCCCCCCCACACGACTCACCAACAGAATTCTCGCTTACATAGAAAAAGTCAAATCAACAACACCATGGATTAGCCAAGTAAAATTAGATTTACAAAAAGCAAATATTGAACTTAAAGATGTCAAAGATAGAAAAACTTTTAGGAATAAGGTGGAAAAGTGGATTGTATTGTTGGAGAAGGAAGCACTAAAGAGACCAGGAACAAAATGGACAGAAGAAAGAAAAAGAAAACATGGAGAACGAATGAAAGAAGTATGGAAGAAACGACGTCAGAAAGCTTTGCGTGATCCTTCTGGGTCTCATATTATATATATATATTAATTAGTGTATGTATGTATGTGTATATGTGGGCACGTGTGTGGGCGTGCGAGTGTATACCTGTCCTTTTTTCCCCCTAAGGTAAGTCTTTCCGCTCCCGGGATTGGAATGACTCCTTACCCCCTCCCTTAAAACCCACATCCTTTCGTCTTTCCCTCTCCTTCCCTCTTTCTGATGAAGCAACCGTTGGTTGCGAAAGCTTGAATTTTGTGGGTATGTTTGTTTGTGTTTGTTTGTGTGTCTATCAACCTGCCAGCACTTTTGTTCGGTAAGTCTCATCATCTTCGTTTTTAGATATATTTTTCCCATGTGGAATGTTTCCCTCTATTTTCAGCACTATGAACTGAACGCTTGTTACAATGCAATGTTTTGGTTTCTACCAACCACCAGAACTGTTTATAACCTATAGGCACTGTGACAAAAATGTAAATTAAATAGCTAACATATGTACATTTTCCAGGACACTGATGATGCGCATATGGCACTAAAATTGTTTTATTCAGTTGCTGTCAGACAGTCCATAGGTAAAAATTATCAATATACCGTGTGCTTTTTTTATTTATTCGCAAGTGATGTTGCTTCGTGAGTGGTCATGCCATCGAATTCTTCTGATATCTCAACCAGCGCATCATAATCGCCTCCAGTTTGAAACATCAGGGGAGCAAGTGCATCGATGTGACTTCCCCACCTTCTATCGCTCAGTGGCTTCAGCGACAGGTTAGGGAGATACTTCAAGACATCTCAACTTCTTATGGAGGACGAGAAGTCATAGAAGCTTGTCGAAAACATGGAAACAGCATATTTAGAAGACATAGCGGCATCGTTTACAACAAGATTCAATGAGTGACTGCTATATGGTACATAAAATGCTCTCTTGTTCATATCTGAAATTCTTTTCTGGGGACCAGACTTCTTTCCTTTCATGTTTGCTCCATTGTTGTACCCTTCCCCTCTCATATTACACAACAGGATTTTTTTTTTTGTCTTCCAAGAACTTGAGTACGGCCTGCGTGAAAGTGGAGCTTGAAGAATCGGGCACTGGAAGAAATCCCAGGATTTCCTCCCGAATTCGGACATCGTATACCCCGTTAAGTCTTGTCTCCTGGACGAAACGTACCACAACTGTCATCTGTTCAACTTTTGAAAGATCTGATGTGCAGTCCAGAATTATACTGTAATACTTTGCAGATTTAGTCATTAATAGAATTTTGTTGGTTATAGATGATCCAATAAGACAAATTAGTTCATTCTGTGTTTCCTTTCCAAGATAATGATGACCCTTGTTCTCATCCTGTTTTGTTCTGTGCAGGTGTTCCATCATCAGTGTCGAACTTTCCCAATAATTCAACGAGTTTCAAGAAGTTTCCGTAGTCAGGCTAAAAGAGCGTATCTGTACTTCCTCTCAAAGGTATACATTGCCAACCCAGGAAATGAATTATTGCCATTAAGCGCTCAAGAACATTTTACCAATGTTTGCTATCAGTATTCAGAAGCCTTTGATGGGCGTCGACAGTTCGTGACTTTTTCAGTCCCTCGGAAAACACGATCCACTTTTTATGTGAATTCAAATGCTCTGTAGACATCCTGTGACTTTAGAGATACGAAGCAAGGTGCTGTCAGTCACTTATACCGTTCTTTGCAGTTTTTACTGTAGATGATGAAAAAAGTTTGCAACAAAAGCAGATTACAGCAACCTTGCTCTTTGAGTGCACCAACCAATGTCTGTCTGCTTCTTCTAAATTCTTCAAAGAATAGCTGTAGTGCAACAGGGCTGAAATGCCGGTTGTCCGTGTTTTTAGGACATTCTTCAGCTTCCTTAATGTGCTTGGGAGGACCTCAAATGACCAAAGGCGTTCGAATGCAGTCGGTAATAATTTCTGGCCTTCTTCCGGGATCTGAGTCAGTTGTGTCTTCCAGTTTAGGCTCGTCTTCGTCCACAAAAATCAAGGTCAGATAATTATTACCATACATGTATTCAGGATTAACATACTTCGTCAGTACTTCACTTTCACGTGCTCATTAGGAAGGATGGCAAAAGTCCCTCATGATGCAGAGATCCAGCCACATTCTCTGTGCTTCAGTGTGGACGGAGTCGATACAGAATCCTTTGTACAGCTACAGACGCCACTGTTTTACTTGCAACATTACAGTTGTTAGCTCAGCCATCACCCGGGCATCGATGGGTACTAATGCCAGTCGACATATATTAACTCAATGCACTGCAGTTGTTCATTTCAAAGAACTGACACTCGACGTCTGTAATAATTTCCACGTGTCACTTCTTTCGTGTCTGATTATGGAATAAGGAGCAACAAATTAGTCATTGCCGTATCACTTCACTTTTCTTCACTTTTTCATTCTAGCTATTGGGATGACACGTGCTTATTTGCCGACTTGGCAATTTTTGAAGTAACAGATCATAAGAAAAATAAATTTGCCTATTCTGCAGTCTTGAAGGAGAAAATTTTAACTTATGAGTAACGTGCATTTGCAGTAGTAATTGTACGTTATATGAAAAGAGCTTACCTATTACATCCCAAATTGCAAGAAATGCAGACGCACCAATTCTTCTGTTCTTACGAAACGCAATGAAAGAGCTTCTGACCTATATTGACTCCCTCGGCCAACTACCGAAACGAACTCTGTAGTTTTTGTTGTAGAGAACACAGTAATACCTATTGCCTGGAAAGGCGAAGTGGTGATGCGGCAGTGCCAGGAACTAGATCTCGTGACGAGGTACAGTGAGGCTACGGTTAAACTAGCACCCAAGAAGCAACAAGTATGCGACCGATGACATGGATAAATGTATTATCAGGCAGCAATTTCTGTGCCATTACGAACAATAGAAAGAAATACGAACTTTGCGAAAACTGCACAACTTTTGTCAAACGGAAATGAGCTTCAAAGTTGGCAAGGAAACTCTTAGAGCAATGTTCTGTCTATAGATTTTGGTTTTAGGTGTCAAAATTAACATTTTGTTTTTTGTGAACGAGAGGGCATTGTTGCTAAAAGACCATACTTTCTCCGGTTTTCATCAGAATCAAAGCGACCAGTAGTTTACTAAGATGAAACATGGATTCACACACATTATATAGTAATGAAATGTTGGCAGAGTGATGGTGTGCGAGTAGTATTGTCAAACAAAAGTGCCGGTCAGCGTTTGTTGTTCATGCAGGCGGAGACAGGTGCTTCATGGCTCAAAAACCAAAACATCAGACTATCACTCAGAAACGAGTAGCAAAAATTTTCAAAAATACATCGAAACCCAACTTATGCCAGGCTTATTAGCAATGTCTTTATCCCTTGTAATTATTCACATCATATTTACCCATTCAGAATACTTCTAGCTATTGTAATTGTTGGACATGTTTGACTGTAGTAATGTCCAACCATTTTTTTCCATAATGCGGGAAGAATAAAACAAACTGCCATTGAAGGGCTTAGCAAAATTGCTTCAGGCTTAACATGTATCTGCAGTATCGAACATTGCATTCGAATTTCCAAATTAGATTTTGTCTTCTGCAAAATTAGTTGTGAGTAAACGCACGGCACGTAACAGGCTGGCAGCGCTCCACTCATAATACTGGCGTGTATGCCAGACTGCTTCCCCCTCTCTGTTCCAGGGGCGGCCGGCAGGTAGTTGAGGCACCATGTCCCAGTTCCCGAAGCCACTCGCTCAGAAGTTTGGTTTCGAATCCCCTCTTGGGCATGAATGTTGAGTTTATCCTTAAAAGGAGCAGGGGGGGGGGGGGGGGGGGAGGGCAGATTTGCCGCCCCCTCAGAAAGTGCTGCCCCTGTGTGGCCACACGTTTCGCACTGGCCTTGCGCCAGCCCTGCCAATTCTATCTTCAAAACATGCTGCATGTGTATATTAGCACAATCGACAATATAACATAAGAATCTGTTGTATGTGGAAAGTTGTCATTTATGAAAATGATGCTTCACTTCTTGTAATTACAGTTTCTACAGATGACTTAAAAATGAAACTTTCTCAAAATATGAAAAATGTGAACTGTTGCTTCAATAAAATTTCACATCTAAACAAATACTTGCAAGCCAAACGTAATTTGAACAAGGTTGGAGACTTTGATCTAAGCTCTAAAAGTATTCCGGGTTGTGGTTGTCGATATGTACTTGAGATGGAAGACTCCTAAATAAGTTCTCGAAAAGAGTTAAAGTACATCTGATGAAAAAATGTAGAGACCATAGCCAAACAAGCGATAGTATACTGGAGCCAAAGAGAATCACTGAATCTAATGGTTACTTTCAGTGGAACATAGAAATTAATTTTGCATATTCGATATGCAGAGAAATAGAATATTTTTTGTCGGTCTGGTTATTATGAATTTCAATTTTTTTACCATCTTATGTACTTTGTGAATGGAAAAACTAGATGTACTGACAGACTGACCTGTAACACTTTGAGTTGCTCCCAGCCAACAAATCAACAAGTAAATGCTACCTCAAGCAAAGTCTACATGACTTGACGGAGTTAAAACAGAGAATTCAGGAATCTCTACTGTAGATTTCACAAATGTATTCATACAGGATGACTCCATCTAAAGGACGCAATTTTTAAAAAATGATAAATACTATCAATGTTTCGTAAACGGCAAATTTAAGGTTTCAATTACTATGAATGCAGTTTTTTTCCTGCATCACTTATAGTTTCATTGGTTTGTGGAAATGTTCCTGTTGTTTTTCTGTGTCACCCTATATAAAAGTGATACATGGCTGTTTTCCAAAGTAAGCATTTCATACAGTTTTTTAAGAGTATCTTGAAGCTAAAAATTAGTGTCCATATTTAACAGCACAAATACTTAAATTCTTTCTTATACCTTAAATTTACTTTAATGTATGATAAATAAACCTATGCATTCATTGTCAGGTGTTACTTAAAATAAACCACCATGCTTTATCTTCGTATATATTTGTCTAACTCCATGTAACAGACATAAAAGTTTTCTGGGTATTGTACCGCATCATAATGTATAAAACTACTGCTGGTGGACAAAAACTGTTTCAGCCACAGTTGCAGCAGCCTTCTTCTGGTCACCAGAAAACTTTTGTCAACTGACTCTGGCCTTTGTAAAGTGATAGAAACATGAGTATTTTTAATGCATATATTAAGCTAATCTCTTACTTTATTGATAGTCACGTAATTGTGTAATTCTGAATTGTGTAATCATGGTGTGTCAAGTACCATTACATGAATGACAAAAACGTTACTATTTATCATCCACAAAAATCAAGATTAGATAATTCTTACCATACATTTATTCAGGATTAACATACTTTGTCAGTACTTCCCTTTCATGTGCTCATTAGGAAGGATGGCAAAAGTCCCTCATGATGTAGAGATCCAGCCGCATTCTCTGTGCTACAGATGCCACTGTTTTACTTGGAACATTACAGTTGTTAGCTCAGCTATCAGCAAATCAATAACTACTAATAACTATACCTTATCTTTCATTTTCTATATAATGGTCAACCTGAGTGACAACATATGACTGGAGCAATTAACATAATGTGTAATTTCTGCAAGGTATAAAACATATTGCAGTTTTCATCTATGGTTATAAAAATGTTTTAATTTCAGTATACTGATGTGTAGCTTCAGTGGAAAAAACAGCAGTAATATGAGTGTGTGTAATATGCCATTTGAATTTTGAGGATATGTACTGGGCAAATTCTATGTGCTGTGACATATGTAACGTTCTTATAGTTCTATTAAAATTGTAATGTCTAAGTGACAAGTAAATTCAACTATAAATTTTCATGTAAATGTATTTTAAATTGTAATGTTTATTGACAAGTCCTATATCATTTTGATGATGTACTAAAAGGATGCTAATGAATTGAACTGAATTGAATTTGGAAGCGAATGTGACACCAGATGAGGAAGGCTGTTACTACAGGATGTCTCGAGTAAAACCATCCTTAGGGAAGCATTGTGATCACTTTGGTAACAGTGCCAATTTCTTGAATTTTTCTATGTAATACTGTTCTTTTCATTAACTATGTGAATGTTTCATTTTAGCCTCATGTATTTTGCAGTTCATTTATTTTGGCTTCCTGTGTATCCTCACATACTGCAGAAGCATCAGTACTTTACAGACATTGTACTAGCCATCCATCATGCTGTGTTTCATGAGGCAGCAGTCATTATGACAATTGGAGCTTTATTTAATGCATGTTTTATTGTACTTAAGCATTTTTGTATGAAACTAGTATGTGCTCATCAGTTGTAGTCTAGAAAAACTACTATTTGAACACAGAATAAATTACTGATTTCTAATATCTCCCATCTATTGCCTCATTTGTGTTAATAATGATTATTGGTTTTGTTCAAATTCCAAACCTCTGAAGATAACTTAAGAAAAAAGTTTAAAAAGTTTGATGCTACATAACTAACCTGAAACATGATAAAATTTAAAGTGCATACTCTATACAATTTAGTTGCAGACTGACCCATCTGTTGCTTAATATCTACATCTGCATTACCCTTACGTAATTCACAGTAGTATTCGGCAGAGGATTCACACAATTAAATCAACCATTCTGTGTGCAGGGCTCCTTTAAAACCTGGAGGTACTGGTGCTTTTCTTTTGATGTTGACAGTGGGCTTTTAAAGACATTATCATCATCTTCTTTCCTTTCTCAGACCTTAGGTCTGGTTAAAAATGGAAAGTGATGCGGACCTTCATCATAAAGTGTGACTTCCTTTTAACTGTACGGCATATGTTAAATCGCATTGATGTAGCTGTATTGCATTGATGTACTGGTGGATATTGTGTGGTAAGACTCCTGTAGCTGATAGTATAATCGGTATGTCAACTTTATCCTGATGCCACATGTCCTTGACTTCCTCAGCCAGTAGGATGTATTTTTCAACTTTTTCTCCTGTTTTCTTCTGTATATGTGTTGTATTGGGTATGGATATTTCGATTAGTTGTGTTGATTTCTTCTTTTTATTGGTGAGTATGATGTCAGGTTTATTATGTGGTGTTGTTTTATCCGTTATAATGGTTCTGTTCCAGTATAATTTGTATTCATCATTCTCCAGTACATTTTGTGGTGCATACTTGTATGTGGGAACGTGTTGTTTTATTAGTTTATGTTGTATGGCAAGTTGTTGTTGTTATTTTTTGCTACATTGTCGTGTCTTCTGGGGTATTCTGTATTTGCTAGTATTGTACATCCACTTGTGATATGATCTACTGTTTCTATTTGTTGTTTGCAAAGTCTGCATTTATCTGTTGTAGTATTGGGATCTTTAATAATATGCTTGCTGTAATATCTGGTGTTTATTGTTTGATCCTGTATCGCAATCATGAATCCTTCCATCTCACTGTATATATTGCCTTTTCTTAGCCATGTGTTGGATGCGTCTTGATCGATGTGTGGCTGTGTTAGAATGATATGGGTGCTTGCCGTGTAGTGTTTTCTTTTTCCAATTTACTTTCTTTGTATCTGTTGATGTTATGTGATCTAAATGGTTGTAGAAGTGGTTATGAAATTGCAGTGGCGTAGCCAATGTATTTATATGAGTGATTGCTTTGTGTATTTTTGCTAGTTTCTGCTCGTTCTATAAAGAATTTTCTTAAATTGTCTACCTGTCCATAATATAGGTTTTTTATGTCGATGAATCCCTTCCTCCTTCCTTTCTGCTTAACGTGAATCTTTCTGTTGCTGAATGTATGTGATGTATTCTATATTTGTGGCGTTGTGATTGTGTAAGTGTATAGAGTGCATCTAGGTCTGTGTAACTCCATTTCACTACTCCAAATGAGTAGATCAATATTGGTATAGCAGAAGTATTTATAGCTTTTGTCTTGTGTCTTGCTGTCAATTCTGTTTACAGTATTTTTTTAGTCTGTCTATATTTTTCTTTTAGTTCTTCTTTAATATTTGTATTATCTATTCCTATTTTTTGTCTGTATCCTAGATATTTATAGATATCTGTTTTTTCCATCGCTTCTATGGAGTCACTGTGGTCATCCAACATGCAATTTTCTTGTTTAGTGGTTTTTTTTTTCCTTGACTATGCTATCTTTCTTACATTTGTCTGTTCCAAAAGCCATATTTATATCATTGCTGAATACTTCTGTTATCTTTAGTAATTGGTTGAGTTGTTGATTGGTTACTGCCAGTAGTTTTACGTCATCCATGTATAGCAAATGTGTGATTTTGTGTGGGTATGTTCCAGTAATATTGTATCCATAATTTGTATTACTTAGCATGTTGGATAGTGGGTTCAGAGCAAGGCAGAACCAGAAAGGACTTAATGAGTCTCCTTGGTATATTCCACGCTTAATCTGTATTGGCTGTGATGTGATATTACTTGAATTTGTTTGGATATTAAGTGTGGTTTTCCAATTTTTCATTACTATGTTTAGGAACTGTATCAATTTAGGATCTACTTTGTATATTTCCAGTATTTGTAGTAACCATGAGTGGGGTACACTATCAAAAGCTTTTTGGTAATCAATGTATGCGTAGTGCAGCAACCTTTGTTCAGTTTTAGCTTGATATGTCACCTCTGTATCTATTGTCAGTTGCTCTTTACATCCTCGTGCTCCTTTGCAGCAGCCTTTTTGTTCTTCATTTATAATTTTGTTCTGTGTTGTATGTGTCATTAATTTCTGTGTAATGACTGAAGTTAATATTTTGTATATTGTTGGTAGGCATGTTATGGGGCGATATTTTGCTGGGTTTGCTGTGTCTGCTTGATCTTTAGATTTCAGATAAGTTATTCCTTGTGTAAGTGTATCAGGGACTGTGTATGCATATGCAATGTAATTGTTAAGTAATTTAGTTAGATGTGAATGTGTTGAAGTGAACTTCTTTAGCCAGAAATTTGCTATTTTATCATTTCCAGGGGTTTTCCAATTGTGCGTAGAATTAATTGCTCGGGTGACTTCATGTTTCAAGATTATCACTTCAGGCATTTGTGGTATCATCTTGTATGTGTCTGTTTTTGCTTGTATCCACCGTGCATGTCTATTATGTTGTACTGGGTTCGACCATATGTTGCTCCAAAAGTGTTCGATGTCTGTTATGTTTGGTGGATTGTCTATTTTAATGTGTGTGTTATCTATTGTCTGGTAAAATTTCTTCTGGTTTGTGGTGAATGTTTGGTTTTGTTTCCTTCTATTTTCACCTTTTTTGTATCTTCTAAGTCGTTTGGCCAATGCTTGTAATTTCTGCTTCTTTTCATCTAATTGCTCTATTGCTTCTTGTTGTGAGATTTTACCTAACCTTTTTCGTTTTTTGTCTGATATTTCATTTCTTATAAATTGTGTTAGCTGTCGGATGTCTTTTTCTCAGTTTTTCTATTCTGATCTGTAGCCTGTGTTGCCATGCTGGTTTTGTGGGTTTCTTCTGTTTGTTGGTTGGTTCTGATCTCTGCCTAGTGTGTATATTTAGTGTAGTGAGTGCTCCTACATAAACCAGTAGTTGTAACTCTTCCATAGTTGTATTTTCATTTATTTTTTGTGTATGATTGTGTTGATAGTTGTTATTGTTTCGACTTGTGGGTTATTTGGTGACCTATGCAAGAATGGTCTAATGTCTGTATTTGTGTCTTTGTATTCTATATATGTCAGCTGAAATTTTTCTTCTATATCTAATATCTGTGTCACTTTGTGTTCTATTTGTGTTTGTTCTGGTGGCTGTCTTAAGATTTTGTTTTCCTCTGATTGTTTAATTGATGCGTGTTGTTCTTTGTTTGTTTGCTCTGGGATGTTTTAGTCCGTTACTGTATTTTCTTCTTCTGACTGCACATTATTTTGTTCCAGTATTTGTTGTACTTGTTGTTTGTTGTTTGATGTTTTCTAATTCTGACTGGGGTATCCTATTATTTTTTATTATTACACGGATCTGATCAGTTAGTCGTTGTTCTGTTAAAAATTTTAATTCTGGGTATCTGGTAATAAATGTTGTGTATCCTTGTGATCTGTATCCAGTTGTGTTGGTTCCTAGGTTTGTTGCTTGGTAATAACAGAACATGAGGTGTCGGTTAACTTCATCTGACCATCTCATCCTCTGACTTTGTTTACCTTCTAGGGTGGTTGCAGGAAGCATATCCTGCAAAACACCTCTATTTGGATTTAAATCATTTTCCAGTTGGCTAGCAGTGTCGTTACCATTGTGGGTGGGCATAGGGCTCAAGCGTCTTCCCCGACCATGACGGCACTTGTCCGAGGCTTCTTTAGTTCTGTCCTGAACCAACTAATCACACTAAAAGGGGGTTAGCCCTATTAGTGGTTAGTTCTTTTCGTCGCCTTTTACGATTGGCAGAACATACCGGAGGCCTATTCTTTTTCCCGGGCCTCCACGGGGTTTGTTGTTATTATTATTATTATTATTATTATTATTATTATTATTATTATTAACAACGCCACAAATATAGAATACATCACATACATTCAGCAACAGAAAGATTCACATTAAGCCGAAAGGAAGGAGGAAGGGGATTCATCGACATAAAAAACCTGCATTATGGACAGGTAGACAATTTAAGAGAATTCTTTCTAGAACGAGCAGAAACTAGCAAAATACACAAAGCAATCACTCGTATAAATACATCGGCTACACCACTGCAATTTCATAACCACTTCTACAACCCTTTAGATCACATAACATCAACAGATACAAAGAAAGTAAATTGGAAAAAGAAAACACTACATGGCAAGCACCCATATCATCGAACACAGCCACATATCAATCAAGATGCATCCACCACATGGCTAAGAAAAGGCAATATATACAGTGAGACGGAAGGATTCATGATTGCAATACAGGATCAAACAATAAACACTAGATCACATCACAAGTGGATGTACAATACTAGCAAATACAGAATACCCCAGAAGACATGACAATGTAGCAAAAATAATACATCAACAACTTGCCATACAACATAAACTAATAAAACAACACGTTCCCACATACAAGTATGCACCACAAAATGTACTGGAGAATGATGAATACAAATTATACTGGAACAGAACCATTATAACAGATAAAACAACACCACATAACAAACCTGACATCATACTCACCAATAAAAAGAAGAAATTAACACAACTAATTGAAATATCCATGCCCAATACAACAAATATACAGAAGAAAACAGGAGAAAAAATTGAAAACTACATCCAACTGGCTGAGGAAGTCAAGGACATGTGGCATCAGGATAAAGTTGACATTATACCGATTACACTATCAACTACAGGAGTCATACCACACAATATCCACCAGTACATCAACGCAATACAGCTACATCCAAACGTATATATACAACTACAGAAATCCGTAATTATTGATACCTGTTCAATAACCCGAAAGTTCCTAAATACAATGTAACATATACTGTACAGTTAAAAGGAAGTCACGCTTGATGAAGGTCCACGTCACTTTCCATTTTTAACCAGACCTAAGGTCTGAGAAAAATAGAAATAATAATAATAATAATAATAATAATAATAACATTTTACCTCTGTAAGCTGATGCTTGTGATTGATATTCTTCACACTCCTGCTCCTGAAGTCGATGTGAAACTCTCTCCACTAATAAAATCAAGAGCCATTATAAGGTGTGGGTTTTTTCCAATCATTGCTTCTCTGATGGCCCTTGTTAGGAAAGTACATTTCCTCAAATATTTCTTCAGAAATGACCCCTAATTTTGTATCATGTCTTGATACATCAAATGGCTTAGGTTTACATTGTGAGCTTCAACGATCTTCACCCAATCCCTTGGAACTTCCACTACTGTTTGGAGGTTAATCATACAAGAGCACATATGGAAAAATCTATGTACACATGACTGCCACAGTTATAATACTAGAAGTCATAAGAATTTGTATGTAGAAAGGGTAAGAGCAACACAAACCCAAAAGCATGTAAGTTATTTTGGAATAAAACTTTACAATGCTCTGCCAGTGTACGTAAAGGAAATAATAGGTAAAGTAAAATTTAAGACTGAGCTTAAAAATTACCTTTTAAGCAAAACGTTCTATGACATAGATGAGTATGTTTGTGTTTGTGTGTGTGTGTGTGTGTGTGTGTGTGTGTGTGTGTGTGTGTGTGTGTGTGTGATTACATTATTATGTTTGTAGTACTTGCATGATAACTTTGTTGTGACAATTCCTACATCATTCTAAATGATTTACAGGAAGATAATGAAATGAAAATGTAATAGCACTTGATACCATTGTATCACATGCCATCAGATCTGAATAACTGGACAGATGATATAGATAGTTATAAAAACAAATTAGATACAGGGTTGAACCATGGTTATATTCCATTGCTGCAATTTCACAGTACAGACAAATACAACTTCACACTGTGTGCAGACAGTTC
Source organism: Schistocerca piceifrons (assembly GCF_021461385.2). Taxonomy (NCBI): domain Eukaryota; kingdom Metazoa; phylum Arthropoda; class Insecta; order Orthoptera; family Acrididae; genus Schistocerca; species Schistocerca piceifrons. The sequence goes on along the minus strand of NC_060146.1, from coordinate 26,531,779 downwards.
CTGTACTTTTCATTATGCTGATAAGATGGCTGTAATGATTCCTCAGCATGCAGCTGTGTAATTAGTTCTTGGCCTTAAGTACCCAATACTTGAACAGAGTTACAAGCATGTGGAGCATAAAACTACTGCAGTGAACCATCTTTTCGCTATACCCTTGTTTTGTGGCAGCAATAACATCCAAAACCATTCACTCAAGCTAACCATCATCTAACAATCCCTTTTATCCAATAGCAGCAAGTATTTTGTCCACACAAGCAATTCTGGCTTTCAATTTAAAAAAAATCTGTACAAAGGACCCCTCAAAATCTGACACAAGCAAAACATTACATGGGTGTGATTATTCCCTGTTAAGGCTGTCAACTGTTCAGACCATAGAATTTAATTATGCCGAAGCATATAGCATTAAATGTATCCCTTTGTGTGGCTGGAGTTCTATCCCAAGAGAAATGATTGTCGTATTAGCAAATGGTACGATAGGAATGAAACTAAATTAAGACTGGAGAGAGAGCATCCCTCTAACTTTGGTAAAGGGCACACTTGTTCAAAAGAACAGACACTACACATTCATGTAACTGACTCGCTTCTATGGGTAATGGATCCACCACATTCAGTGTGGATGCACAATTGTGTCCAACCTCCTTTAGGATTTGGAAAGTAGTGTGCGTGGAAGTCGTGCATAGGAACTGCGGGTAGGTGGCACCAGGTGGGAATGTAGGTCAGCTGAGAGGCCTGGTCAGATAGTTGACACAGTTGCGATAAACAGTGTCCTGGTGGCACAGTAGTTGCCAGGTTCGAATCCTGTTCTGGCACACAGTTTCATTCATTGCCACTGATGCCACATAGTCCTGATGCACCAGATATCAATATTCCCTTCCCTTTTCTTTATCTCCTCTCCTTGAATTTATATAATAAATAGGAAAGACAATCCATGACTCATAAACTACAGCTTGCTGATATAAACACAATGATTAAGAGACCAAACAGCCACAAAAATAGGCTGTTTGCTTGGAGTAAGCAGCTTACCTTAATCCTGCAATTCAAAACAGATCAGCAAAGGGCTGGTTTGTACTTACAAATATTGCTAATTTTTTTCCTCTGGGTCCCATTTTCTACAAAAGCAGCTTATGCATAGGACATTTGAATGTTAAGTACTCACACAACACTTCATGAATTTACCTATCTTCCAATAGAGTGAAAGCAGCGATGCTGTAAACATGACTGAAGATTTGCCAGAGGGCTTGGTATTATTTGCTTTTATGTTTTCCAGACCTATAACCAACTCCTATGTGGAAAATGCTGTTTAGGCACCACAGAGGTGTGTTGATTTGGGTCATATGTAAGCTTCCTTTTTGCCTGGTAAAGTGATCATGAATATACTTTATTTTTTTAGTGTACTGTGCATACCTTCTACTTTTATTTTAAATAGGTGTTTCTATAATGTAGATGCATGGTAAAGGAGGAATACCAGAAATCTTAATCAGTTTTATACAAGACTAGGTTTGCATCCAAACAAGACTCTAATAGTCTTTGTTGTGCTGTTTGAGTGTGCTCATACGAGGGGCATGTGAAAAGTCTGTGCAAAAATAAAAACTACTTACATATTTGGGGGTAAACCTTTTTTATTTTTTGATGTAGTCTCCTTTTAGACTTATACACTTCATCCAACACTGTTCTAATTTTTGATCCCTTCCAGATAATAGGAATTTTTCAAGTCTGCAATATAGCTATTAACTGCTGCAATCACCACCATGTTTGAATAAATACTTTGTCCCGCCAGCCGTTGCTTCAAATTGGGGAACAAATAGTAGTCAGAGGGAGCCAAGTCTAGAGAATAAGGGGGATGTGAAACGAGTTGGAATCCTATTTTCATGAATTTTGCGACCACAACCGCTGAAGTGTGTCCTGGTGCATTGTCGTGATGGAAAAGGACTTTTTTGCGGTCCAATCGCCGGCATTTTTCTTGCAGCCCAGTTTTCAAATGGTCCAGTAACGATGAATAATATGCGCCTGTAATAGTTTTACCCTTTTTCAGATAGTCGATGAGGATTATCCCTTGTGAATCCCAAAAGACATTTGCCATAACCTTTCCGACCAAAGGAATAGTCTTCGCCCCCCCCCCCCCCTTTTTTTTTCTGCGCAGATTCTCCCTTGGTAACACATTGTTTAGAATGTAGTATAGTAATGTATCCATGTTTTATCCACAGTGATGAAGTGATGCTTAGTCCTGTGGATTCTTCGTGAACATCTGCAAACCATCCTTGCAACACTTCATAAGATTCCGTTTTTGGTCAAGCATGAGCAATTGCGGAACCCATCTTGCGGATAGCTTTCTGATGTACAAATGTTATGTATCCATTCATTCAAAATGCCCACAGCACTAGCGATCTCACACACCATAATGCTTGCCATTCATCACTGTATCCTGGATCTTATCAATGATTTCTGGAGTTGTAACCTCCACAGGGTGTCCAGAATGTTCAGCATCACTTATGCCCATATGGCCACTCCGAAAATTTTGAAACTACTTATAAACTGTTCTAGTTGAAGGTGCAGAGTCACTGTAATGTTTAATCACCACACAAAATTCTTTTTTGTCCAATTTTTTTGACAATCATTTTACTTCCTTGATTCACACGAATGCCAAACTCAAAGAAATAGACCAATACGGCTGAAACTTAGTGTGTGTTCTTTACAAAGATGCTGCTAACGAAACATGATCTTGATACGCACCAGTGGTGCCATCTTTCGGACTTTGCACGGTCTTTTCAAATGCCCCTTGTAGCTGCTTTTAAGTATCACAAAAGTGACCCCATATTTAAGGTGAGAATGAGATCAGGAACTATATGTATTCCTTACTGTTTTCTCACTAAAGCAGGAGTTTCATGACCTGGAAACAGCAATGTTGATGTGCATTGTGCACATCCACTCTACACTGACCTGGGGCAATCATCTGGGACAGTGCAGCTAAGGTTGAAAAATATATGGAAGTATGCTGTAAAAATACGTGTCAAAAAAAATCATTAGTGGAGAGCACATTACAATAGAGATTTTGTAATCACAAATGGGCAATGCGAAACCGCTTGTCGAAAAAATGTTCTAATGAAACAGCAGCTCTCCTTGCAGTATGTCGAGTGTTTTAGAAGACATTTACAGTCAAACACATTTTATCGCTGCTCGTCTGTTAATTTATTAACTTATTTCAGCTTTGATTATGTGAATGTTTAGCATTCTTCAGCTTGTCACATCAGTGTTAATGTCAGTGCAATACCAGGATATTTGACAAACGTACCAGCAACACAGGCACAGCATTCAGTGAAAGTCATTGCTTTTTAATTGCCCTGTTCTGAAGGCTCACTGTCTGAGGACTTTTTTTTCTTTTTTCTTCCCCCAAATTGTATGATGCCTTCTTTCAAAACATTTTCTTGCGGATTTTCAGTGTTGCATATGCACGTAAACCAGTCTTCCTCCTGCGACATCAATTGCTTCCTCAAGTAAAATGTGCGTATTTTTCATTAAGAATGTGCAGTTTCTGGATGGAGCCTTTCTTGTCCCTTGAGCTCATAATTTTTTTTTAACCAGCTATATCGGCAGTGATAATGGGCAGCCTTACAGCCACATGATCCATTTCTGCTGTGAGGCTATCAAGTTCAAATTGATTGTAGAGATCCTTCTGGCACCTGTGTAAACATCTCCTCTTTCATGGAACTCCACTAAATTAAAATATGTTTCTCTTGTAGCCATTATAGAATAATTTCTTTCTTCTTTACACTGGATTTAGGAATTTTCTCCTTCTTTCTCAAATGGTTATTGGTGTTACCAATAATTGCATCTCTCTTCTAAACCTTTTAATGAATAAAAACCTGTGTTCAAATACACCACTGTTCATTTCTTCATGATAATCACTGGAATTGCAGGCTGTAAATCTTGGCCTTGCTCTCTCGATAAAGCCGTATTCAGATGGTCCCACTTAAGTTTACTTTGCTAGTCAGTGATTTTATCCTGTCATTGCCTTCTGAATCTTGTCTAATGAGTTTTCTGGCACTATTTCCATTGAGCAAAGTCTTATTGAGAAATAATAAAGCAAAGATTTTCTTTCTTGATGCTACATCATTTGCTCAGAAAACTTGTCTTAGCTGCTACAATGTCAGTCTCTTCATCGAAACCAGTTTTTATAGCCTTGCATTGTCTGTACCTGAATCCCAAAGATTTTTTAATTCTTTCACTTGATTGGTACCCCACCCGTGAAAGTAATCACATAGTGAGAAACATGTGCCACCTGTTGCCTCAGAATACATGCCATAGCTATAAAATTATCCATTACATGAACACTGTACGATGAACAATGTTTTTCTGGAAATTGTCCAAGTCACAGTTCTTCATTAGTATGTTTCCTCAGAGACAAACCGCTTTTTGACTGCGGGATTCCATTGTCAATACTTCTTCAAATCTTCTCAGTATCATCTGAAGTGAAACACCATTCTCTTTTACATACTCAGTCTGCAGTGCCAATATAATTTCACCCCTTTTGGCATTATGTGGAAAAAATTTATATCACCTTTTCTTTGGCTTTGTGCATTTTGAAGCTCTTCACCCTAACTATGAAAATCACTGTTCTCTTTGCAAACTTTCCATGCAACAAAGACATCAGAAAATCCAATTAGTATGTAGTACCAAAACAGCAAAGCCATGCCAGCAACAGCACAAATAAAGAGCTCAGTAATGCCACATACTCTCTGAAGGTGTTAAGGTGTTTGTGTCTGGGTGCTTGTTGTGTCCGGGTGCTTCATTCAGTTTTACCTGACCAGCACTTGTAGCAGAAGTGACACCGTGCAAACTGTGTGACCTCAGCCATGGACCAAGCCAGACAATGCCACAGGCTTCCCACTGCCAGTTACAAACTGAGGGTGTGAGAGAACGGACCTACACCTCCCAGATGCTATTCTAGCTGCTTCCTGGCACATCATCGAATGCCAACAAAAAGTGAATAAAAACCATTTTCAACTCATTTAAACATGGGCACACTGAACTTCGGACCACCTGGATTTAGAATAGATCTAGACGCCAAATTGTATGCTCAGTTTTGAAAATTAACAAATTAAGAAATATTAAAAAGGAGCATAACACTCGAACAACAAATGAATACCCACATTAACAGAGCATATGACACAATGAGTAAGTAGCTTGATACAGCTAATTTTATAAAAGTTTTCAGTACACTTACTTCCCTGGCAAATGCACCCTTTAAAAATCCTCTTCTGAAAGACAATGTTATCCACTGGAATAGCCAACAGCAAACTGATCGTAATATTATGAAAATGGGAACCATGAAGCAAATCTGTCTGGTACTACATGAAGTTACAATTTTCCTCACTGTGCACCAATACGGACTTATCACAAAGATAATTCCGTAATGTTCATTGTAACAATCTTCACTTTTCCATACCACTGAATGAAGTAAATTATCAGCAGCTCAAAACTAAATTCTGTTTCTTTGACAAGAGAAGCTAGCATTGAAGGTTTGCTGCATTTTTATCAAAATACTCAAACCAATATTTGATAACAGTGCTCTTAATGTAACAATGTGTGTTATATAGATACCATTAATAATGTGTTCAGTCAAGGCCAAAATTCCTTTTGAAAACAACAATGCCAGTTGAGCGTACATGAGAATAGTCCCTCTTTACTAATGGGTAGCAGCACTTCTGCTTAAGCTGACGGTGAGGAAGCCAAGTCAATCGGGCATCGAAAACCAATCCTAAGAATCTATATACCTCTACTACAGCTACAGGGAGCGGATCATCATTAACGGAAGTTCTGGTTCTGGATGAATGGTATGATGCTGACAGAAGTGCATAACACACAACTGGAAACCGTGGGCGAGAACCCATGACTGCAACTTGTGGACGGCTCGCTGTAGGTGTTGCTCAGCAACACCAGTACTGGTGGAGCAGTACAAAATGCAGAACTCATCTGCATACAGAGAAGGTGAGACGGACAGCCCTACAGCTGCTGCTGCTGCTGCTAGACCATTAACGGCCACTAAAAATACACACACTCAATACAGAGCCCTGCAGGACCCCATTCTCCTGGATATGGGGTGAACTATGGGAGGCACCTAGTTGGACATGGTAAGTGTGAAGCGGCAGAAAATTTTGGATAATAATCAGGAGCAGGCCTTTGAGACCCCACTCACATAATGTGGTAAGGATATGATGTCGCCACGTCATGTCGGACGCTTTTCATGAATAAAAAAAGACAGCAACCAGGTGTTGGTGTCTCAAAGACTCGAGCTACACAGGATTATCAGTGGTAGAGCAACCCTGGCGGAAGCTGCCCTGACATGGAGCCAGTAGGCCACATGACTCCAGGACCCAACCCAACTGCCGACACACCATACGTTCCAGCAGCCTGCAAAGAACATTGGTGAGGCTGATGGGCCAATAGCTACCCACATAAAACAGGTTTTTATCAGGTTTGAGCTCCAGAATGGTGGTGCTCTTCTGCCATTGTGATGGAAACATGCCATTGCACCAGATCCGGTTCAAGATGACGAGGAGATTTTGCTTGTAGTCAGATGAGATGTCTAATCATCTGACTGTGGATCCTGGCCCAGGAGCTGTGTCGGGGCAAAGTGCAAGGGCACTGAGGAGATCCCACTCTGTAAATGGGGCGTTACAAGATTCACTGTGGTGTGTAGTGAACGAGAGGATTTTCCCTTCCAGCCACCGTTTGAGAGTGCAAAAGGTTGAGGGGCAATTCTCCAATGCAGAGGCTCGAGCAAAGTGCTCGGCAATCGTGTTTGCGTCAGTAGATAACACACCATTTATGTTAACACCAGGAACGCCTGTTGGGGTCTGGTACCCAAAAACTTTGCCTAGACTTGGTAAGACGACGTATGGCACCCAATGGTCGACATTTATCTCTCTCAACACTCCTACTTCCATGGTTTGATCAGCTGGCAAACCTAGGCATGGAGCTGTTTAATTGCTATGAAGTGCTCCAGGGAAGGGTGCCACTGTAGAGCTTGCTGACACTCCTTAATTGCTTCAGCGACTTCCAGCGAGCACCGAGGGACTGCCTTTTTGCCAGGGGTACCCTAAAGAGCAAGGGAATGTGTTTTCTTCCACAGAAACGATTGTTGTAGTCAGCCGCTCAACCATCACATTGATGTTACTGAGTGCAGAAGATTCAGCAGTGACAGCTGAGGTGAAAGTTTCCCAGTCCGCCTTGTTTAAAGCCCATCTGGGCAGTCTTCCATGGACCTGACACGGATCAATGACAGGAAGATGGGGGAAGTGGTCACTACCACACAGGTTGTCATGTGCTCTCCAGTGGATAGATGGGAGAAGTACTGGGCTGTATATTGATAAATCAATGGCCGAGTAACTAGCACAAGCCACACTGAAATGTGTGGTGGCCCCAGTATTTAAGAGGCAGAGGTCGAACTGAGACAGTAAAGTTTTGACATATATGCCTCAGTCAGTAAGCACGGTGTCACTCCACAAGGGGTTATGGGTGTTAAAAACTCCCAAAAGTAGGAAACGTTTAGAGTTGATCAATCAGTGCAGCTAATACATTAAAGGGTACTGCACCATCTGGAGGAAGATATACATTGCAGACAGTTATTCCTGTGTCTTCCTTATTCTGACAGCCGCAGGGGGGGGGGGGGGGGGGGGGTGCTGCTCCCAAAGTAGGTGGTGCGGGAGCAACACGGAGGTAAGTGTACCCAACCATCAAGGGGGCAGGTGTAGTCTCCTGGGTCTGAGAGGTGACAGGAATGTGAGGAACTGATGGGGCGACAACTGTTCTCGAAGTGGCGGTGTAAGAGGTCATAGCCACAGGAAGTAGGCGCTCAAATATCCTCTTAGCACCAGTGTAGGCCAGTTGGTCCAGGGTTCTATATTCCATGATTTTCCTCTCTTTCTGTAAAATCCTGTAGTCTGGTGAGCAAGGTGAATAATGCTCTCCGCAGTTGCCACAGATGGGAGATGGGGCACATAGTGTTGGGATGTGATGGACATCTGCAATCTCGACATGCGATGCTGTCAGTACAGTGGAAAGACATATGGCTGAACTTCCAGCACTGAAGGCACCACATTGAGGAAGGGATATATGGCTTGATGTCACTGCGGTAGACCATCTCCTTGACCTTCTCGGGCAATGTGTCACCCTTGAAGACCAAGATGAAGGCACTGGTGGCACCCTGATTATCCCTCAGACTCCAATGAATGCGCTGGATGAAATAAACACCTTGTCGCTCTAAATTGGTGCGCAGCTCGCAGTCAGACTGCAAAAGAAAGTACCTGTGGAATATATTACCCTGGACCATATTTAAGCTCTAATGGGGTGTAATGCCAACAGAAACATCCCCCAACTTGTCACAAGTGAGTAATGCACGTGACTGTTTTTCTCAAGACTGACTCTGATTGCATTTTGGACAAGCCCTACACCTCCACATACTTGTCCTCCAAATACTCCACAAAAAAACTGATGCTTCATGAACATGAGATTCCCCATCAACTCTCATGCATACAGGGTACAAGGGCGAATAAGCTTCATTGCAACCCTTAGTCTGGTGTTCCTCCCATGGTGTGGCCAGGGAGGGGAACAATTTTGGATCATATTTCTTAGCATTGAAGTTAGACTTTGCCCACTTAGAGACAGCTGGTGGCGGACCACCATCAAGAGATGACATACTTTGCTTCACGGTGTGTCATCCGCCCTGATGCCACCCACTCCGACCAGGGGCCCTCCCCACAGGCATCACCCAGCTTCAGCAACAGCCACCTGGTAGGATGGCCATTGCCAGGAGTCGTGATGCCGCAGGAAGGTGGGCATCTACTCTGTGGCATACGTGAGGAGTTAATGGTGCAGGCATGTGCAGAGTGATCCCTGTGTTTTCAGTGGGCTACAACCAAGAGGGTACATGGCGCCCCCACCACAACGGACCGGCTACCGTGCTGGATATGAGGTGGTAAGAAGTCCATGGTCATCATTGTCACAGAAAGTGACACTGCATAGTGCATGTTGGGAAACACAAACAGGAAGGTGTTCTCACCCAAGAGATTGAGAATGAGCGGAACTGCAATGCAATGACGTGTTAGTGGGCCAAAGGTCTCGATGCACGATGGACACAATGCACCTTGTAAGGCGACCTTCCCCAATTGGCTCACTCTTTGGGAAAATTTAGTAAGATGGAGGTTAAACCTGACGGGGACCATCACATAAAGGCCGAAATGTGTGAGACTCCTTTTAGTCGCCTCCTATGACAGGCAGGAATGCCTTGGGCCTATTCTAACCCTTGAACCTGCAGGGGGGGATTTGTTTTGGAAAGAAAGTATTCAGGCAGTATACTCCATGGATAGGAGCTCAATTTCACATGTGGTTGGTCAGTAAACAAGCTCAAAAATTGTATCCATTAGTAGAAACAGGTTTTCTTACCTGAGTATACATAGCACCCACTTCAGCCAAAACAATGGACTTACAGTAACAAAGCTTTTCTTATTGCTAACTTCAGTATTTCAGCAAGTTACCTCACAATGAATTAAAATTTCATGGCCACATGACATAATTAGCACTGACAACTGAGGCAAACATGTAAATGCATCAAGAGTAACCTGAATAAACTAATCGATAGGACAAACCATACCTGACTTCCACAGAGTCCTTGGCTGCAGGTTCTGGAAGCATAGGCTCCAGCCTGTTCACCAGCAGGCTACGAACTGCGAGAACAGTTAATTGTTGCAGCAGTTTTATGCAGTGTAGCAGTGGAAAATGAAATTTCATAGTACAAAATAACAACTAGGTTTTGGGAGATCCAATAAAAGAAGTGATAACATGTAACTATGTTTCTTAAGAGGTAGTGAGTAATTAAAACACGGAAGACTTTACAAAATGAAATGAAAGATACTGCTCCAAACTTACCAAATGTTACTTCTCAGAGAAATAGTGTAGGGAAGCAGCCTACTCACGCTGTTGTAAATTCACGTCATTTTCCATTGTGTGCCAGCCGGTCTGCTGTAACTAGCTCTGACGTCATAAATGTTGCGCAATACCTTAAAAATCAAGCAAATGACCTAAAACTTTTCTAGCATGTCAGGAATAATACTAAATTAATGTGTGTTAAATATCAGTTCGATAACTTCAGCCATTTTCAAAATTTGGACGTTTTTCTAAAAAAATCATTGGCGCAACAGAAAAGAGCTAGAGACTTCAAAATTTATATTTAGATTCATCTTTCATAATGATTTAATAAAAACAGTACTTTGGATTTCACATATTAAGATTTTAGTGGAAATTCATGATTTTGTGGTTTTCGTCTCAAAACTGAAGGAAGCAAGATAGATTAAGTAGGCTAGTAAATAAGGCTAGGATGTTTAGATTTAAATAGGTTGAAGGTCCGCTATGATTATGAAGATGTGTAAAGTTTCTTTTGAATACCTATAAAATTATAGCGATAGCGGATCTCAAAAGGGCCAGTTCAGAGCTCATCTACTGCGTGCAGTGTAATCTAATTAATTCTCTCGCCCAAAATATTTAACTTAGCCACGTCAAAATTTTATTATCAATACTTACCTGCGTGCTGAATGCACGTTTAATTTAAAAGCTTCATCGGCCATAAGCAAAAGAAGCTATAAATTATTATGTAACTTGAAGTGGTGCGTTACTAGCCCAGCGGCTAGTCGAGAGAGCCGAAAAGATCAGGCGTTCCCTTCGCCGTCCGCACTGCGGCTTTATATATAAGGACGCTACGTGAGGAAGAAAGGCCCCAGTTCTCTCCAGACGCTGAATGACACGCCATCTGTGTCAGTAGTCGCGTCGCATCAGTGTATCTGCTACAAACAGCCTCGGGTGCCGTATTAAGTTACTAGAGATACGCGGAACCATGAAAACATTTCATGTGAAGTGTTAATTCTGGAATGATCTTCATTATCTAGCTTCAGTGTGCGTATTATCGTATTTTCACGTGCCGTCGCGGGACAGACATTCTACCAAATATTTAGCGTGGCGTTTGATGAAATATTTTCATCAAATTATGGCAAGCATTCTTTTTAACAGTTAATTCGGACATTTATAGTTGCATCAGCGCATTAGACTCTGAACTGCTCTGTTAGTTAGGTTGTAGGGATACTTGTGTTTTTTATCAGTGAATTTCAGAATATACTCAACTATTTTGGAAAACCGTTTTTGATTAGAAATCCCGGACAATCTCCTAATTCCTCAGAGCTATGAGCTGCAGCTATAAGGGTATCTCAATTGAAGTGGGCACTAGGATCTCTAGTTACTGGCTCCGTGTTTTATTAAATCACTTTCTGGGTGCCAAGAAGTAAATCGAGAGCCAGTGTTGAGAACGGCGAAAGACAGCATTAACAACATTCTAAAAGCCAGAAACTGATTCTACATGCAAGCGTTTATACAGCAAACATAATTCATTTAATTATTTTTCTACAAACTCATCCGCCGCCCCACAATTGGTGCATCGGCCAGGAAATGTTACAACATTCAAACAAGGATACAACAGTAAATGTTCAAACTTATCCGCCGCCCCACAATAGGACCACAATTATCACTAAATTTAATTAAGCATTACAGAAGCTTATCTTTTACTGTGACAGCAGGATAATCAGGAAAAAGAAAGTTTATCCTGACCAGTTACATGCATAAAAAATGGAAGTGTCACTAATACTCATGAAGATTCTCCTGGAAAATCTGAAATATCCCCTTACATATTAAAGGTTTATTGAATTTTTTACAACACAACAATAGCTATGGGAAGCTGGTCTGGAACCTAATGTTACATACATCAGTGACCCTATTAATTTTTTACATTTTTTCTCAGTGTCTTCATTCTCAGATTTTTCTCTTTTTAACACACTGCAACAGAATTTTCCTACATGGGAGTTGAAACAGAGTTACATTCAAACATATCAAAAACTTTCAATAATTTTTCAAGATAGGTATGTTTGCAATTAGTAATAGTACCTACCGAGCGAGGTGGCGCAGTGGTTAGCACACTGGACTTGCATTCAGGAGGACGACGGTTCAAGCCTGTCTCCAACCATCCTGATTTAGGTTTCCCGTGATTTCCCTAAATCGTTTCAGGCAAATGCCAGGATGGTTCCTTTGAAAGGGCACAGCCGATTTCCTTCCCGATCCTTCCCTAACCCGAGCTTGCGCTCCGTTGCTAATGACCTCATTGTCGACGGGACATTAAACACTAATCACCTAACTACCTAGTAATAGTACCCTTCATTAAATTTTGAACAATATTTCCAAATAGTATCTATTCAGACCTAAATCCTTTATTTTGAAGTTATCACTTAAAAACAGCTTTAAATCATCAATTCCACTATGAGGAGTTAAAGCTACCATCAGATCATTAATGCAAACAAGTATGTTTTATTGCTATTTTCTGTATTTATATATAAAGCAGTGGGAGCAAAGTATCTGATGATGGTCGAAGTAGAGAGGATATAAAATGTAGACTGGCAATGGCAAGGAAAGCGTTTCTGAAGAAGAGAAATTTGTTAACATCGAGTATAGATTTAAGTGTCGGGAAGTCATTTCTGAAATTATTTGTATGGAGTGTAGCCATGTATGGAAGTGAAACATGGACGGTAAATAGTTTGGACAAGAAGAGAATAGAAGCTTTTGAAATGTGGTGCTACAGAAGAATTCTGAAGATTAGATGGGTAGATCACATAACTAATGAGGAAGTATTGAATAGGATTGGGGAGAAGAGAAGTTTGTAGCACAACTTGACCAGAAGAAGGGATCGGTTGGTAGGACATGTTCTGAGACATCAAGGGATCACCAATTTAGTATTGGAGGGCAGCGTGGAGGGTAAAAATTGTAGGAGGAGACCAAGAGATGAATACACTAAGCAGATTGAGAAGGATGTAGGTTGCAGTAGGTACTGGGAGATGAAGAAGCATGGAGAGCTGCATCAAACCAGTCTCAGGACTGAAGACCACAACAACAACACATATAAAGCAGTACTCTAAATCACTTCTTACAAATCAAAAGCCAGTTATTATGTGTGGAATTTAACACTCAAAATTTTTGGGGAGTCCTTTAAACCACATAAAGCCTTTTTAACTGTACAAACTTTACCGTTCATTTTATTGCAACATCCAGTAAGTTATTTAACATAAGTCACCAGCTCTCTCTCCATAGAGAAAAAGCAATACGAATATCCAGCTGATAGATGGGATAGTCATTCTCGTTACAAAAGACCAGAAGAAACCTCACTCGAGTTAATTTTGCTACTCAACTGTATATTTCTGAATAAGTAAATCTTTGTTGGAAACTTTAAGCTACAATATGAGCTTTGCAAGTAAAATCATTACTTTTCTTTTCTCATTTCCACCTAAAAACCCACTGTGTGTCAATAACTTTACAATCATTTGGTTTACATTCATAATCCTATGTATCATTTTATTCCATGGTGTATAGTTGTGTTACTATGGCACCTTCCAAATTTTCAGCATCACTACAACACATTGCTTCAGTGTAGGTCCTAGGGTCATCCTTCACTGCTGTCAACAGTTCCAACTCAAAATCCTCTATGTAATTCGGGCATTGATTATTTCTACTGGGTCTCAGACTGTATGTCCTCTCATCCTCATCATCTACATTTTCCTATGTATACAGAAAGAAAAGGGCTCTTTCTTCACTGATTTCTTGTTTTTCTTTAACCTGACTTTTCTTCCACAACTTCAATCCTTGTTTCTCCATTTTGCCCCTCTGATTCTGAAACTTTTATCTTGTTCTCTTCATCACAACAAGTAGTATGTGATTCTATTACAAGAACATCAGTTTCTTTCTCCCTTTCAGATATTGCTGATGGCAAGAAAACTACAAATCTGTGCACCGCAAATTTCTTTCTGGAAAATCGTTATCATAACCCATAAATAAATCTATCTTGTTTTTGGGGTCAAGTTTCAATGTCATTTCTTTGCGTACAAGGACAGGCATGCAAACCTCAAATCTTCTAAGGGTAATTCTCTGCCATAAAAGGCTTTAAAGAGAGATTTACCTCTGACAGGGCTTGGAGCAGTTGAGTTTAGTATGTAAGCTGCTGCATTAATTAGTTCATTCCAGAAATCCAGAATGAGATTTTTACTCTGCAGCGGAGTGTGTGCTGATATGAAACTTCCTGGTAGATTAAAACTGTGTGCCAGACCGAGACTCGAACTGGGACCTTCGCCTTTGTGGGCAAGTTCTCTACCATCTTTTTCTTTTAAATTCATTTTGTTCGATATAGTTCATTGCGTTTGTTCTGGGCGGACGTCACAAGACATCTGTTCAAGTTGATCATTGATTCCTTGCCTCATTGTTTTTATTACAGAGAGCGCGCAGCCCTCTGACCGAACACGCTGGGCTACCGTGCCAGCACCATCTGAGCTACCCAAGCACGACTCACATCCTGCCCTCACAGGTACTGGCGGAAGTAAAGCTGTGAGGATAGGACATGAGTCATGCTTGGGTAGCTCAGATGGTAGAGCACTTGTTCTCGAAACGCAAAGGTCCCAACTTCGAGTCTCGGTCCGGCATACAGCTTTAATCTGTCAGTCCAGAAATGTCTGGGCATTCTTGAAATCACTGAACAAGCAGTTTCACCTAAGGTGTGTATTTCCCTTTCAGCTCTTCTATTTTGCTGTGGTGCTTCTTTGATAGGTTGTGCCAATTAAAATCAAAATTTTGTCTAAATCCATATTCAGAAACTTTAATCTATTATCACTTCTTAGAACTTTAATTTTTAGACCAGTTCTCTCTCAGCTTTCGCAGTAAAATTCCTGATCAAACCTTTAACACGATCCATTTTGCAATGACCTGAGTAGTCATCCTTCAAAAGCAAAAAAATATCACACTCCTCCTAGTGAATGCGTCTCCATAGGTCTGCAGATCTCTGCATTTACCAATTCATGCAGGGCATTAGCTCTTGATGAACTGATAGGGAATGCAAGCAATGCTGTTTACTTCCAAAACATTCTTCACAAGTGACAAAGTTGTCAGAGAAGTCCACTCCTATATGCAACAATAACACTCTCATATGCATACTTTTCTGATGACACAATGTTTTATGGCAAAAACTCAAGTTTTCAACACATTTAGACAAATTTACCAGACTACTATCAGTATTGATTGGTGAAAAGCCAAGAGTGTAAGTGCTTTCAACCACAGAGTGCATTTTATCTGCACACATTAAAGTAATTATTGACAGTTCTGATTGCGTTCCATTGATGTAAAGAAACATATGATGCATTCTATTGATATGTTTGGGTAATGCACAAACTTCACCTTTACTGTTCAAGAATTCACATTGTTCCTTGTTTCACACTAAACATAGTTCCTAGTAAGAACAGATTGAATTTCAGTTCAGGCACGAAAACCACTCCACTAGGTACTGTTTTAATAAATTTAACCCCATTCCATGTATACAATTCCATAGTACCATATCCAGTGACATCAAGAAGTTTACCGTCACCCACAGTAACTTTCATTGAGTTTCACATGCTGTCCAGTTTCTTAAATAATTTGTTTACTAGCACCTGTATTCATGAACCAATAATCTTCCAGGTCAGCTCCTTGACTCATATGCATAAAAGCATTTACATCCTGAGCCTTTTTGCCTTCCTTGGACTTCAACAACCTGCAATCTGACTTCAAATTTCCTCTTTTCTTACATTACCTGCAGCTTCTGGTTTTTCTCTTTGCTTTATTTTTACAGTTGTTTGCAAACTAGCCCTCCTTACCACAAGCATAACAGATAATTTTCTGGTGTCTGCTTACATTTGCAAAAGCTACCTCTGGCTGATCAGACTTATTGTTTGTCTCTTGTGCAATGAGCAGTCTTGAAGTTAACTCATTAACTGTTTACTTCTCAAAGGGGACAGACTCCCATGCTGAACAGAAATGTTTATATCTGTCTGTCAATGACCTCAACACGTCAGATATTATCATTTTCTCTGAAAATGATTCACCCACTTGCTTCAATTTAGTGTTGGTTCCTCATTTTTGGCATAACTATAACCACTGAGTGATCACCAAATTGGGGCAAGAAGAACTTTTGCTGAAGGAGGTGAATGCTCACCATCTACTCTTTTTCCATACACAGTCTCCAGTTTATTTGATACAACAGCTGATGTACACAAAAGTAGTTGAGTCAGTGGTGCTACATCCATCTGTGTCTCGATAAGTTCCTTTAATTTTGTGTCCTTTTCCAGCCATCTTTTTTCCTCTTCTTGTTTCTCCATCAAAGACTTAAAAGGCATGCCAATGACAATACCTAAAGACTTTTTCTCTATCACTTCCATTTGGAATATCCCCATGGCCCAATTCTCCCATCCAGACAACTTCCAACACTGATGTGTAAGCTGTTCCATTGTGGCATGCCTACACTATGCTGGTAACATCAAAGTTGTTATTGCTCATGATATGACCAAAAACTCTGTCACTACATTGAAAAACAGACTTATGCTCCTGGGCCCGTAACTTGTAATCAGGCACAGCAAATGAAGTTCGATAATAAGTCTATTTGGATATAGTTTATTTAAGTACAGTATGTAATAGCTTATACTCAGTAGCAAATGCCACTAACATGTGCAGAGGATAAGCAACAAAACAAAAACATCTGAGAAGTGGAGGTAAACATAAACAATCAAGCACCGTGTTGCCACCTTGAGACAACATTAACATTGTACCACTAATACCTTTCTTTGGAGGCACTCCATAAAACTGCTAAACACTGTTATTCCTATGCAAAAGTGAATCATAGAGTTGAAGGTACATTCAGGTCCTGCTCCATCAAATAAGGAACTTGCTCTTTGAGAGAGCCTTATGATTAAGAGAGGGAGCAATGGTATCTTGGCACATTGCTGAATATTAAGAAAGAAAGCATTACATTCATTGAAGGTGAGTGGGATGTGATATCCCTTTTGAATCGTCTCCCATATACTGTGGCCACTACAGACACAACATGTCATGGATGTCCTACGATTGTCCATCATGCAAGGTGTGTTTACTTACTTCCAGCGTTATAGTTCATATGTGGCTATTTAATTAGTTTCCATTCATTTTTTGCGGGTCTGTGTGCACAGGTATATTTGATCTTTCATAGATTTTATGGTGATGAGCAACTTGTATAAATATGTTCAGCCATAATCTGCTGCCAGCAGTCAGAAACACAAGCTGCATTGAAACTTCCTGGCAGATTAAAACTGTGTGCCGGACCGAGACTCGAACTCGGGACCTTTGCCTTTTGTGGGCAAGTGCTCTTCCAACTCAGCTAGCACTCCTGAGGCAGAAGTAAAGCTATGAGGACGGGGCGTGAGTCGTGCTTGGGTAGCTCAGTTGGTAGAGCACTTGCCCGTGAAAGGCGAAGGTCCCGAGTTCGAGTCTCGGTCCGGAACACAGTTTTAATCTGCCAGGAAGTTTCATATCAGTGCACACTCCACTGCAGAGTGAAAACCTCATTCTGACAAGCTGCATTATTTGACAAAGGTGCAGTGTTCTAAGCAATGATGGCTAATGTCAACACTGAAGCCACAAATCTTACTATGGTAGCTGTGGACAAACTCATTCGCAAACTAGTGCAGCCATTTCTATGTTTAAAGAGAACTTGGCTGGGCAAGTATCATATGTTCCGCAATTTAGTCACTGAGCAAAGAGCCCCTGCAAACAGGAAATGTAAGGAACAGAGAACTGTAAGGAACAGAGGACTGTAATCTATCCCCTCCTAACTACTTCCATCTATAGTCCACATTACACAGTGTCTTTTATGAAGATTTGAGAGGAGCGAAGATTACAATAAACTTTCCAGTTTACTTAGGTCGTCATGTTGAGTTGACTCCAGTTCTTCTTGACTAAGGGTCAGATTCTTGTAGTTGAAAAATGTCACATCAGGCCCTCATGGTTGGTTTGAACTAAATAAATCTGAAAATTGTTACAGCTTTTTCTTTTACACAAATATATTTTCTCACATTTTAGTATATCATACAGTATTTTGATTTTTCACATTAACAAAGCCAAATTTTACATTATTCACAAAAAATACATCCAATCATATCAGTGGCATGCTTAAGACTCTCACATATTTTTCTTAACAAATGAATTTCTATTAATTTTTATTATTATTTTATAAATGAATCCAGAAATGATATGGTAAATGGTACAGGATTGCATAATTAATAACAGAAATTTTAAGTGTGCCAATAATTCACAATTTCAAATATTTCTAAAAACATTTTAACTATACATTCAGAACTAGTACTTATTGATTATAACATCAAAACTAAAATATTTTATAAAGTAATTCCTTTTCATAAAATTTAGCTTGAAATATAGCATACTGTATATAAAATTGCATGAAAGTTTTCAGAAAAGAAACTGAGATAATATTGACCTGTCCAAAATTTGAAAAATGTTACTGGTATCATTAACTATTGTTGAGGAAAAGTAATGCTAGAGAACGATGTCCCATTACAGCACTCTACTCAGAAATAAAATAAAATAAAATAAAATAAAAGAGTTTGTCAGCACCAACACTGTCTAGACTTGTGACAGTTGAGGAAGTTCTCTTGCACTGTGAAAATAATAGCACTGGAAGTGGCCACACTTATGTTTAATTCTAGCTTTTTTTTTGCTATAAACTCATATGATACAGAATAAAATGCATTACTTAAGTCTGAAAGTGTAGCACAGGTGGTCAGCTTTCTTTCATAACCATTGTGAATTGCAGTAAGAGGCATTAAGTAGCCTGTATGTTTTATAGTTTTGCACATCTGTATGTAACAAAATTTGCGCAACCAACTAAAATGTTATGGTACAACTGTTATGCTGCTGAAATTGCAAATGTGAAAATAAAAGATATGGCACAAATGTAAACATTAAGCTACACTACAGATCAGTCTTTCACCACAACCTTTATTTGGCATTAACATCCATTGGCTTCACCAACTCTCAACCAAATTATCATCTTTCAACCTAATATAGACATCGGGCTAAGTTACACATGATTGTTACCACAACCAAATCGAAAAACTGCAGTCGAATGTCAGTCATACTCCACTCATTTTAGTGATACATCCTTTATGCTGAACGGAGGTACAATGTTACACTGGGCCTCGTTTGCTTGTTTATTTTTAGGATATTATTTATACTGTATTTTGATGCTATTTGTTTTGACCGAGACCAATATATTTCACACTTGGCGAGCTGTACATGTTGCCCACATCTGGTTTTGAGTGTTGAGACATGTGGTTGGGCTTACTAGAGCAGGCTGATGTATTATTTGCCACATTAAGTATGGTAAACCTTCCTAGGCTCTGATCATGTCTCTTGTGGCAAGCTCTTGATTTGACTAGCACATGGACACAGAAACAACAGTGTTCTTAACCCACCATTTCCTGCACCAAAACTGAGTTTATTTTGTGGTTTCACTACCTGTAATTCTAGTAACACTAACCACTACTCTTAAAGGGTAGTAAGAAACCCTTTAGTAGTTCCTTATCAGATACAATTTTTATTTATCTTTTGCACTATAGTACTTTGGATGGAAGGTTTAGATGGGTGCAGTTTAATCCTCCTCACCACATAGTCTACATTTAGGGGCTTCTTCATCTGTACTCAATGTGTGTAGATGTTTCTTAAATTTCCTACGGCCAGTCAAAAGTCCTATCCCAAGTTTAATCTGCCCACTACTCACGTTCAGGATTACAGAGTTTCTCTCGAAAGATGGACTTGGCATCATTAGTTTGCAATGTTTTTCTTTTTGGATCATAATCCAGTATTCTACGTGCTGCCTCTTGATCTGGCTGTGTATGACCACCATCCAATAAATAATACAGCCTTTTTTTCTGAAAGCAGATTGATTTAATTAGGATTGCAACACACCATATTATTCCCCAGTCTTTTTGCTACAAAACACTATTCTTCGACATAATCTCCGTTCAGTGTGTCTGACATACGCCACCTTACTGGGATGGCCTGTGTGCCTGTGTGGTACCACTCTACTAGTTGATGTCGCAGCCAATGTCTTACTGTATCAATATCCTCCCCATCATCTGTGTACTGCTTCACGCAGAGTGCATCCTTCGTTGGACGAAACGGGTGGAAGTCAGAAGTTGTGAGATCTGGGGCATAGGATGAATGAGGAAGTTTTGTGAGGGTGGGTGCACAGACTTGTGTGAGGTGTTGCATTGTCATGTAGAACGAGAAGTGATTTTGCATTTTTGTGGTGGTGAACATGCTGAAATTCTAGAATGCAATTTGCACTCTACAGCGGAGTGTGTGCTGATATGCAACTTCCTGGCGGATTAAAACTGTGTGCCGGATCGAGACTCAAACTCGGGACCTTTTCCTTTCGCGGGCAAGTGCTCTACCAACTGAGCTACCCAAGCATGACTCATACCCCTTTCTTAGGATGACACAATACTCTTGAGAGCTGATTATTGCACAGTGATAGAGGATATAATACAGAATGACCCCATCAGAGTCCCAGGAGACTATTGCCACACGTTTACCAGCTGGGGTGCGACCTCGACTTTTTCTTCGGAGAAGAGATCATATGGCAGGACTCGGTGGACTGCCATTTTGTTTCCAGTTTGAAGTGTTGAACCTATGTTTCATCGCTTGTGATGATCTTTGACAAAAAATTATCACTATCAGCCTCCTGAGGTGGAAGCTGTTCCACACAGATGGTGCTTCATCGCCCTTTACGATCTTCTGTCAGGCTGCAAGGAACCCGGTGGTCATACGCCTTTGAATACCCCAACTGGTGGATGAGTGTGTCTGGCACTGCCAACAAAAATGTCCAGTTGTGCAGTAAGGTTTTTGATTGTGATCTGTCAATCACATCAGGTGAGAGTGTCTGCACATTCTTACATTGCAGGAGTCACAGCTACATTTGGCCGATTGCCGTGTAGAGATCGTACAAGTTTGAGTGAATTTGTTGCAATGACAACAGATGCCTCTCCCAATAGCTCACCGTGCTTTTGTTTACTGCTTCAATGCCAGGTCTCTGTATACATTCTGCAAGGGCCTGCGAATAGCTGTGATGCTCTTGTTTACCATCAATAGAAACTCAGTGACAACTCTCTGTTTGAAACACACTTCCGTTACAAACACCATTTTGAACACTACGTCTAATGCTGCTACCTATCAGAACTTCATGACACTGTAATGGTTAAAGTGGAAATATTCCACAATGTCCCACAACAAATTCCATATATCTTCAACAGAAACTGGCTGACAAAAGCAACATGTTGTATTACTTATTGGTTTTACCATCCCAATATGGAAGTTCAGGAAAGGTTTTGGTCCAATAAATTGTCAAGCCTGTCCTGGCTAGCCTATCAGTTTGTCCCATGCCACTAGTTCGTGAGTGACCAGTGCCCCACAGCTGGTTTACTCAGTTACCTTCCCCGTGTCTCACAAGGGCTTCACAGCATTCTGCAATGATCTTTGATCTCAATGCAGGAGCCGACAGAGATTTCAGTGCTGCTTGGCTGTTCGAATAAATGTAGGTGCCACAATCCTTGTAGCACTTATCCAAAAGCTCCGTCGTATACAATCTGACAGCAAAATTTTCCATCTGGAACAATGTGGTAAGCTTCCCTATAGAGATTGCAGTGGCAAAGTTACAAATATTGAAGGATGGGCAATATTACGAGCAATACAATCCCTAATATAAATAAGTGTGACTTTCTTAAATTTTTAGCATATTGATTCAAAACGCATATTAGTATAAGTTATGTCACTATTTACACATGACAGTTATATTAAATATAGTGTTTGTATATGTTAATATGATGCTGCTGCATGATACACATCATTGGAGCCACCCGTGAGAACTGCAAAGTAATTTGTTAATAGAGTCCTGCAGTTTTCTGCACCAGAGAGGATTTAGTAAAATCTCGCACTGGGTTTCAGAGGGCCTTCAGTTTGAGTGTTTTCTGGCACTGACAAGGGCTTAATTTTTGTAACTGTTCGTCTTCCAAAGCTATCAGAGTATATTATCAGGAGTAGTGATTTTGCCTCAATGTTTCTTGAGCCTCTCTTCTCATTTTCCTTTTTTTCTGTAGAATTTGGAGCACTTGTGTGTTTACTTCAATATTTAACAGCAGGCATCACACATCAAGTTTTGGGAGACAGTGCAAGAATTTTTTCCTGTTCTTATCAGGTAATAAAAATGCATCAATTCCATTTACAGCTGTAATTTTGTCATTATTTCCAGACAAAGAAATTTTTGTGTTTCATGCATTTGGCTTCAATCTGAATGTGTAAGTTTCATTCACTGCAGCATCACAATGCCCAGGCATTTCTCTGCTTCTTATTATAAGAATATTAGTTTTGAATCTACAGCCATCACAGTTCCATTTCTTCCTGATTTTCTCCTCTCCTTTCAATGAGGGCTCTAGTTTTCCACATTGAAAGTGAAATCTGTTTCCACACGCCAAGTACACAGTGTCACTTCTCAAAGATTTCTGACATTTTTGACAATGTTTACATGTACCTTTATGTTTTCATGAATCCAATTATCTAATACCACATCACCACACACTAGAGGTTCACATTATCATATTTTTGCTCAAGACATTAGTTTTGTAGTTTCAAACATGTACTGCTTCTAATAAGAAATTGTGAACTTCCTCTTTGCAGTAATTATCATTTACCTCTTCGTGTATTTGGTTTTCCAGCAATTTGAGCAGGACCAGTTTCTGTTTTGTTCAGGATAACCATTTGCACACTTAAAATGATACACTGTTTTACAATTACAGCACATTACTCCTTTGAGGCCACTGTGGTGATTATGAGATCAAATGATCGAAGTGCATTGTGCAGTGGGGCACAATGTGATATCTTTATCTCTCTGGTGTCTTTTGCGTCTATAATGAGCATGTGTTACCAGTTTCTCTTTCAAAGTGCGTTTTATGAATAAACTGATGTTGAATATACACTCCTGGAAATTGAAATAAGAACACCGTGAATTCATTGTCCCAGGAAGGGGAAACTTTATTGACACATTCCTGGGGTCAGATACATCACATGATCACACTGACAGAACCACAGGCACATAAACACAGGCAACAGAGCATGCACAATGTCGGCACTAGTACAGTGTATATCCACCTTCCGCAGCAATGCAGGCTGCTATTCTCCCATGGAGACGATCGTAGAGATGCTGGATGTAGTCCTGTGGAACGGCTTGCCATGCCATTTCCACCTGGCGTCTCAGTTGGACCAGCGTTCGTGCTGGACGTGCAGACCGCGTGAGACGACGCTTCATCCAGTCCCAAACATGCTCAATGGGGGACAGATCCGGAGATCTTGCTGGCCAGGGTAGTTGACTTACACCTTCTAGAGCACGTTGGGTGGCACGGGATACATGCGGACGTGCATTGTCCTGTTGGAACAGCAAGTTCCCTTGCCGGTCTAGGAATGGTAGAACGATGGGTTCGATGACGGTTTGGATGTACCGTGCACTATTCAGTGTCCCCTCGACGATCACCAGTGGTGTACGGCCAGTGTAGGAGATCGCTCCCCACACCATGATGCCGGGTGTTGGCCCTGTGTGCCTCGGTCGTATGCAGTCCTGATTGTGGCGGTCACCTGCACGGCGCCAAACACGCATACGACCATCATTGGCACCAAGGCAGAAGCGACTCTCATCGCTGAAGACGACACGTCTCCATTCGTCCCTCCATTCACGCCTGTCGCGACACCACTGGAGGCGGGCTGCACGATGTTGGGGCGTGAGCGGAAGACGGCCTAACAGTTTACGACCATCATTGGCACCAAGGCAGAAGCGACTCTCATCGCTGAAGACGACACGTCTCCATTCGTCCCTCCATTCATGCCTGTCGCGACACCACTGGAGGCGGGCTGCACGATGTTGGGGCGTGAGCGGAAGATGGCCTAACGGTGTGCGGGACCGTAGCCCAGCTTCATGGAGACGGTTGCGAATGGTCCTCGCCGATACCCCAGGAGCAACAGTGTCCCTAATTTGCTGGGAAGTGGCGGTGCGGTCCCCTACGGCACTGCGTAGGATCCTACGGTCTTGGCGTGCATCCGTGCGTCGCTGCGGTCCGGTCCCTGGGCGACGGGCACGTGCACCTTCCGCCGACCACTGGCGACAACATCGATGTACTGTGGAGACCTCACGCCCCACGTGTTGAGCAATTCGGCGGTACGTCCACCCGGCCTCCCGCATGCCCACTATACGCCCTCGCTCAAAGTCCGTCAACTGCACATACGGTTCACGTCCACGCTGTCGCGGCATGCTACCAGTGTTAAAGACTGCGATGGAGCTCCGTATGCCACGGCAAACTGGCTGACACTGACGGCGGCGGTGCACAAATGCTGCGCAGCTAGCGCCATTCGACGGCCAACACCGCAGTTCCTGGTGTGTCCGCTGTGCCGTGCGTGTGATCATTGCTTGTACAGCCCTCTCGCAGTGTCCGGAGCAAGTATGGTGGGTCTGACACACCGGTGTCAATGTGTTCTTTTTTCCGTTTCCAGGAGTGTAGTTGTATTCCATTTCATTGTTTGCAGTTAGGATACCCCCACAAAAAGAAACCACACTGTTGACTTTCCATATATTTCCTGCACAATATTGACAAATGGACTAAGCTTTTTTGTTATCATAGACAATGGATACTCTTCTGAAGACATCTTGTACTGCATCAAACACCAACAATCCTTTGCTCTCTGCTCCAACCACTTCAATTCCAAACACAACAGTGTGATCGAGTTCCCCCTTCGAGTCAGATCGGCAAAAAGTTTCTTCTTCACCAAACATTGGTAATGTGAAATTTCCGCTATCCTGGTCAACATGTTAAGAACTGTGGTTTTTTCAGATGAAAATAGTTTTTCACAAACACCAAGATCAAAGTGATTTTGATAGATATGTGTTAGTACTGTTGCAGTTAGACAATGATCATGTAAGAACCACTGAGTATGTTCTACATGAGCAGTCATACACACATGTGAAATACACATGGATCTAACATTATTTGTTGCCTCAGTATGAATGTTTAGAAAGCTTTCTTTCACCTCAAACTTATGTGCAACTAAAACCTTCAGAAAGTTTAAGGGAACTGCACTTGTTTGGGTGTAAAGATCTAACAGAAACTGCATTACATATCACACGGCTTAGCAAATTACCAACCAAATTTTGCCCTGCCTTGGTGGCAGATACATATCTGTCAAAGTGATATTTTTAGCTCTCTGGTGTCTTTTGTGTTTGTGATGCAAACCAGGCTGACATTTTGGCTGTCTACTTAGAATACAATTTTCATGACAAAATATCTTCATTTTCAGGGTGCAGCCCCACAACATGCATATCGATTGCTGAGGCTACCAACCCTGAACTGTGTGTACCAGCTGCAGTCGATGCTACTTATGTCAGTTCATACGACTTCTCGAGCATGTCAGCACCTGCCGACAAATCTCCCATACAGAGACCTGAACTCTAATGGCAAGAAAAACGCTGCACAAAAAAGACTTCTTGGTGTTGGTTCCACAAAAAGTTTGCACCCAAAGCTTCAAAATGTGCAGTGCCATACTATTTTCATGATGCAAGCTTTAATAATAACACAAACTTTCAAAGATTGCAGTGCTCTAATGCTACAGTAGTAGCATTCAGAGATTCCAGCAGGTTGTTTATTAAAGGCAGAAACAATGAATGCAATTTTTTTGTCGATTCAGGGTCTGAGATTAGTCTTTTTTCATGGCATCTGTGTTCCGAGCTGACACCAGCTACTTTTTGTACCTTGAAAGTGGTAAACAATACACACAATTCGTGTGATGGATGGGAGATCTCTGTACACTTCTATCCTAATTTTTCCCCTACTAAGAGGTTCATCATCACTGATTTGAGCACCCCTATCTTAGGAAGTGATCTGAAAATTTTCAGAGTGATGCCAGACTTAGTGTACAACTGTTTGGTCAGTACTAGGAGTGACAACTTTTTGCCTGTCACAGCACCCGCACCAGTTTGTAATGAGTGATTGAAGCCCATCACAGACTGCATGAAGATTTCTGTGGTGTGTACTTTGGAACTACAGTACTCATACTTTGGCAAATGCATACTACACTCATGTGTGCCACATGAGAAGCTACCAATTTCCTCTGTTACAGTATCCATGACAGGTGAAGTGTGCACCATTTCCAGTGCTGCTATTTGCACACAATCCATTATAGGTGAAGTATGCACCATTTCCAGTGCTACTATTTGTGCACAGTTGTTGAAAACATTCCTCATACTGATGGACCCAGCTCAAACCAAAACAATGGTGCTGCCACATCACACAGCATCATATCAAAACCTCACCCAGACAGTTTGTTTTCCACTGCGTGTGTTGCCTACCTCCAGAGAAATTCACTGCAGCACAGAGGGAGATGAATAAACTATTATGTCAAGGCACTGTGTATGTCTCAGAAAGCTATTGGGTCCCTCTACTCCACATTGTGAGAAAGAAGGATGGTATGTGGAGATTATGCTGTGGCAACAGAGCATTAAATTCTCGCACAACACCAGATCACTATCTGGTACCTAACATAGCTAACTTTAATTATGCTATCAATTAGGCATCTGCTTTCAGTGTTGTTCTCATAGATTCCAATGGCCAAGGAGAACATAAAGGAAATACCCATTATAATGACACTTGGACTATTTCATTATGATTATATGCTGTATGGTTTAGACAACATGAAGACAGCACTGGCAAATGCAACACTTCACACACCTCCAAAACCAGGTGCCTTTATCAGAGATTACATCAACACCAGCTGCATACCAGTGGGCACAACCTTACAGCAAAAAATGCTCTGATCTTGGCAACACCTGGCATTTTTTGTCTAGGTATCTTGAAGAGGCCCAAACTAAATGGAGTGCTACAGATAGGGAGCTTCTTGCTATGTACCAGTCTGTCAAACATTTCCATCCCATTTTGGAAGGACAAGATTTTGCTGTGTTTACAGACCACCAGTCATTTACTTCTATGTTCCTTTCATTCGAGCTGTAGCCTTGTAGCCTCTACAGATTTTCATATGGGGAGGGAAGGGGGCTCTGATGTCTTGGTGTTTGTTGTAATGTTATCAGTCTCCCTTTCAAAATGTATAATCTGAATAAATTGTCATTGATTGTTATAGTGTACTATTTCACCAGTTAGGGTGACACCACAAAAGGGAACCTACACCATGCTTGTTGCAGTATCAGTCCGGAGATATCACTTTTTTGTGTGATCTTCACTAAACAGAGTTGAAGCAGCACACAGGATTTCACTTTCGTATTTTTCAATACCTGCACTTTTTGCTTCAACAGTCTTTTAACTGTATAACATATCTTACAAACTATCACACTAAAGTGCTGAATTTTTTGCATGTTGGAGACTTATCCTTGACAATTTTTAAATTTACTTGTCAAGCTAATATACTCACAGTGTTTTTTAGCATCACAGAGGTGCACGAAGGGAATGTCAGGATAACCATTCCTACAAATTGGTATGAGCAGATAAGAAATTGCCTCTGAAAGCATATTAACTCCCCAGGAAATTCGAAATGTATGTTGTAAATGTAGTTTATTTAATTATATTGATAGTTTATTTAATTGATAGATTTTGTTTTATGCTCCTCATAACTAAGAACCATTGGACTGATTTCAGCCAAACTCCGAACTCCAAAATACTGTGAGGGTAAGAACAACCAACCTAACAGTGGTGTGGGGGCGGAGGGTTAAAAACTAGTGCATCCCATGATGTGCAAATACCCATAGCTTATTCATCTAGTATTTCAGAATGGGTGGGGGTTGGGTTGTTTGGGGGAAGAGACCAGGCAGTGAGGTCATCGGTCTCATCGGATCAGGGAAGGATGGGGAAGGAAGTTGGCCATGCCCTTTCAAAGGAACCATCCCGGCATTTGCCTGGAGCAGTTTTGGGAAATCATGGAAAACCCAAATTAGGATGGCCGGACGTGGGATTGAACCATTGTCCTCCCAAATGCGAGTCCAGTGTGCTAGCCATTGCGCCACCTCGCTGATTTTCAGAATAGAGTGACTTGCAACAAACTTTACACATAATTTCTAATCTTCACAGAACTTTATCTCGCTGACTGTCCCCACAAACTGAAAGGGAAAAAAATTATAGCCAGCTCACTTTACATGCAGTAGAACTGCTGCATGAAGCGTGACATTTTAATTTAGTATTTCCTTACTACTAAATTTATTCATGACACATCTAGCAAACAGTATTCACATATGCCAGAAAATGTGCCAGCAAAATTGTATCTATACAACATGTAGTTCAGGAGATATGATGTCATGAACACTGAGCTGTGTGAAAATGAAAGTGTAGGATGAAATTGTCTATAGATATGGGTAAAATATGTGAAATATATTTGACATGCATACGCAGGCAAAGCAACATGTAAAAATCTCATCCTAAACTCCTGGGATGGATCCAATCAAATTTAGTACACATATTCAATATGATCTGGAAAGAAATGCTGTAGGATAAGAACCACCAGCCTCCTAATGGGGAGGCAGTGACAACATGGAGAGAGAAAGGAGGAAGATGAGGAGGAGGAGATAGGTGGCAGGAGGAGATGGACTACTATAAAATTGGACAAACACATATCCAGCCATCATCAGGTACTCAGCTAGTAATCAGTAAATGGTTCTCTTGATTCAGTTATGCTTCTTGCATCATACAGTTTTGAGCAGTGCTGAATGCATGGCAGTAGCAGTCAGTGCAAGCCACACATGAGTCACTGCTAGAGAACTGGTCATTCACCATATTTTAATGTTCCTGTTAATAGATACGGGTAAAACTAGTATCACACTAGACTAATTTGTGTCTGCTGTATCTAGTTGGCATGTAAAGATTCCATTTAAAAACTATTTTTTGCCACAGGTGGCAGACAGACAGTTTCTGTCTATGCTCGGCAGTGTGTGAAAGATGTGACGTGCAGTATTAGTTTGTGGTGACTCTGGCTACTTACCCCTAAGGTAAGTCTTTCCACTCCCAGGACTGGAATGACTCCTTACCCTCTCCCTTAAAACCCACATTCTTTCGTCTTTCCCTCTCCTTCCCTCTTTCCTCATGAAGCAACCATTGGCTGCGAAAGCTTGAATTTTGTGGGTATGTTCGTGTTTGTTTGTGTGTCTATCAACCTGCCAGCACTTTCGTTTGGTAAGTCATATCATCTTTGTTTTTAGATATATTTTTCCCACATGGAATGTTTCCCTCTATTATATTCATATGTATGTATGTAATTATGTACCACATCTCCTAAACTGGTGGACCAATGTCAACCAAATGTGGTACACATATCGCTTATGTCTGGAAAGAAATATTGTGTGGGTAAGAACCATCTATCTATCAAATGGGTAGGGTTGGGGTGAAAACACAGTGTAGCACATGACACTTGAAAACCCATACTTTATGCATCTAGCAAATGGGAATGAGAGTGCTTAGTCATTTACAACAAACTTTACACATGATTTCAAACATTTACAAAACGTTTTCTCACCGACAGTCACACAAAATTATGAAAGGAAAAATGTTTATCACCTAGCACACTACATTTTCACTGTTTGTGCAGTAAAACTGCTGCAATGACCATGACATTTTAATTTATTACATCTTTACTACTTACTGTATTCATGACACATTTCCCGGTGTAGTGCAGCAGTTCGACGTGACAGGAACTTAACGAGTCTGTGGAAGTCCCCTACGGAAGACTGAGTGACGCTTCCTCTATAGCCGTGCGTAATTGCGGAAGTTTTGACAGCGCACGATTTTGTCCACAAACTGACTTCTCAATTTTGTGCGATAAATGTTCGCTAGGATTCGTGTCGGGTAATCAAATGGTCCATAATGTTCTTCAAACCAATGGCGAACAATTGTGGGCTGGTGACATGGCGCATTGTCATCCATAAAAATTACATCGTTGTCTGGGAACATAAAGTCCATTAATGGCTGCAGATGGTCAATAATCATTTGAGCTGGACCAGAAGACCTAGCCCATTCCATGTAAAACACAGCTCACACCATTTTGGCAGCTTGCACACTGCCTTACCGCTACACAACTGAATTACCAGCAAAACTGTATCATTAATGCATTGCTCTGTTCGTGCAAACTCTGTGATGTGTGAAAAACTGCTGCATTGTGTATGATGTCTTAATTCATTACTACTTTACTACTAACTCTGTAAGAGAGTATAAGTGCAGTCATAAAAAGTGCAAAAAAAGGAGCACATAAACATAAAACCACCAACAGGAAAGTAATTCGCCTATGGCACAACTATTAAATAACTACATTAGTGGCTCTTTATAATGAAATCCACACGGACCAAGTATAAAATGCACAATGTCCAAAGCAAAGTTTATTAGTGCAATCATTAGAGATAATCTTGGCAAACCAGTAAGTTGACTAAACAGTAATATTCAGCATATATTGATTTCATTCCTGTGACAGTTTTGAAAAAGCGTGTGTAGAAATTAACTCATTTAACACATTGGAATGTGTGTGTGTGTGTGTAGACACTGCAGCTGCTCTGAAGTGAGTTTATCATAGATCTTACAGATATTAAAAGAAACAAATATAGAGAAAATGGCTAAAAATGTCACACCTTAAGGAATAAACCTACAAAATGATACTCATTCAATCTCTCCCATCTCTGTTATTTTCACCCACAAAGCTGGTCTGTCTTGCACACTGTAAAACATTGGGGAAAGGTGCAACACCTGGGATTAAAACATACATAAAATGACAGAGGAGCTAAGCAGCATAGAGAAATGTGAATGGCTGCCATGACAAAAAAAATATGAGTAGGTCAGTCACCCATAAAATCTTATGAAACCAGTTGGACAAACCTCAAAACCTTAAAGCTCTAATTACATCATTTGAATGTCAGTTAACCCTTCATAGGTTTTTGGTCAGTTTTTGACCACATCATGTAAGGTGGATTTTCTCATTGATTTATATTGTGATTTAGTCCTCATGGCTTCAGCAAATCAGTGAGAACGCTTTGTGGTTGGAAAAGTACCCACAAAGTAGTCTGCTACATTCTCAACAGATGACAGGGGCACATTGTTACTGTGTTTGAAAAATCAACCACAGAATGCTGCCGACTGCATCAGAGGCATTTATCGCCTTTGTTACTTTGCAGGCAAGCGTATTGTTGTTGTTACATAAATTTTGCCCGCTGTAGTCCTTCTCTGAAGTTTTATCTTTGGAAAAATGTCAATAGTGTATTGAAACCAAAGGTTAGTACCCTTGAAATAAATGATTTGCAATTACACTGTTCTGCAAGCTCTTCATTACTGCTATTCTGCCGAAATACAGGGCTGTTTGTTTTTGTAAACTGTGACCCAGGAAGGTGTTGTCATCATTTTGATACATGCTTTTTTGATAAGTGAAATGTGGAACAAACATCACAGTACTTGACATACAGCCAGTAACTATTCCACTGAGATGTTATTTTCAAGCAGCAGTACAGAGTTTGACATCCTACATTTTCTTATGCTTGGTGTCAAGACAATTTGCTTTGAAGTAATTATTATTTTTGAAATATCTATCACAGCTGCTTGTACTATGTACTATATGAGGTTTCAATGTTTTTTATGGTTATAATTTCCTTTTGTGGTCAATAATGGATACATTAGCGTAATTTCTTTTGTAGTGAAATGGCTAGACAAAGACTGAACAAAGCAGAGATACTGCAGATTCTTGAAGATTCATGTTCTCATGTTTCTTCGGATGATTCTGTGTATGTGGGTGATACAGATTCAGAAGATTCATGGATTCATCCTGAACCCAGGACCAGTTAATGCCTCCCTGATACAGTTCATCCTGTGCAGGGTGGCAGTCCAACAGAGGAATTAAGATTTCAATAACAGTACCTGTGATGAACGTGAAGATCCTGCAGTTATTACTCAGCTTCCAGATTCCTTGACATGTTGTGCTACTCATTCAGATAGTGACTCAGAGATTGATGGCACAGTAATAACACAGGGGCAATATCAGTTCACTAAATGTGGAAGTGAACCCAGAAAATTCAGTGACATTGTTTATAGTGAATATTTTGGGCCAAATGTTCCAGTAAATTTAAGTTCCCCATCTGAAATAGTTTCACTGTTTTTTTCTGACACTTTTCTCAATTTCATAGTTGCTCAGTCCAAAATGTATGCTATTCAGAGAAGAGCAGCTCTCAATCTGAACTTAGCAGAGCTGAAAGATTTTCTTGGTATACTAATTATAATGGGATTCCATTCTCTTCCAAGCATTCACCAGTATTGGTCAACTGACCCCAACTTCACATACCAAGAGTTGCAAATATAATGTAACTCAAACAATTTATAAACATTGTTTGTTATTTCCATCTGAATGACAATGAAAAGATGCCCAGTAAAGGCGCTCCAGGCTATGACAAACTTTCTAAAGTAAGACCACAATCCTACACAGAAAACATTTGTTACATATCATGACAAGAAGGGGAGGAAGCAAACGATCCCTAGCCATCAAGCCATTGCTGATTCCAACTGCTATATGGATGGTGTAGACAGATTTGACCAGCATCATGCATCCTACAATGCAGCATGAAAGTCTCGGTGTGACTGGATGAAAATTTTTTATTACTTTATAGATGTAGTAATACCTATGCCTATGTCCTTTAGAAAGAAACTAGCAAACTAGCCATGCACAGCAAACAGCAGTCGCATTTAACATTCTGGAGCATACTGATCTGAAAGGTAGTTTTTGTTCCAAATCAAGTATGGCAACTATACCAAACCCAAAAGTCGTTATTAGTAAGAGTAAATCACACATCATTTCCAAGGTCAGCACACATGGTTGTGAAAGATACTTCAAGGAGGTGCGCAATGTGCAGTATCCGAGCAAAACCGAAAAGTTATCTTAATTGTAGTTCCTTCGCAAGCAATACTTTGCACCATTTCACAGTATGAAATGATTCAGTGTTATTGGATGCACTTTGCTTGGTTATCAAAATACTTTTGAAAGATGGATATGCTTACACAATTTAGTTAGAAAGGTAAAATTTTTATTTTCAATAGAAAAATTGTT
Organism: Schistocerca piceifrons; assembly: GCF_021461385.2. Lineage (NCBI taxonomy): Eukaryota > Metazoa > Arthropoda > Insecta > Orthoptera > Acrididae > Schistocerca > Schistocerca piceifrons. The sequence continues at coordinate 26,498,692 of NC_060146.1, read as the reverse complement.
TTGAAACTGTATATTTTGTTCAAAGTATTTGTTTTAATGTCAAACCCAGGAATAAAATTGTTTACCTCCTTCAAGAGATGACATTTTATTAATATATGAGATAAATGTATGAGTCTGAAGATGGTGGTCAACAAATCAACCATATAACATTCAGGTAATGTATGTAGCCTTAAATAGATTATGGTTGATTTTTTGCCAAGCAAAAAAATTCGTAAAAATTAAATTTTTGTTTGTCAATGTAAAAATCCATATTTTCATGTTACCATGTGTAAATAGAAACTTAGTAATGTTCGTGTCTGCTGCTTTGAAGGAAAAAAATGCTGTGCCCTATAAAGGGTTAAAATAGAGAGCAGATCTGTCAGCAAATTTTCCGCTGCTCTCTGGTCTGAAAAGAAAACAGTGTCTAGCAGCATGTAGCACACAGCATTCTGTATGCCATACCAGTTGGAGCATCAAACAGTGCAGTTGCTTCAGATCCCTGCCTATGGCTTATTCGATTAATAATTACCTCATAAATAATTGCCTCAGTGTGGGATTGTGCTGGTTGTTCAGAATCTGGGTCATTTTCTTCCATGGATTATAAATTTTTTCTCACTTAGCTCACTGTTTATTTTATACACTACTGGCCATTAAAATTGCTACACCATGAAGATGACGTGCTACAGACATGAAATTTAAACAACTGGAAGAAGATGCTGTCATATGCAAATGCTTAGCTTTTCAGAGCATTCACACAAGGTTGGTGTCAATGGCGACACCTACAACGTGCTGACATGAGGAAAGTTTCCAACCGATTTCTCACACACAAACAGCAGTTGACCGGTGTTGCCTGGTGAAACGTTGTTGTGACGCCTCGTGTAAGGAGGAGAAATGCGTACCATCACGTTTCCGACTTCGATAAAGGTCAGATTGTAGCCTATCGCAATTGCAGTTTATCGTATCACAACATTACTGCTCGTGTTGGTCAAGATCCAATGACTGTTAGCAGAATATGGAATCGGTGGGTTCAGGAGGGTAATATGGAATGCCGTACTGGATCCCAATGGCCTCGTATCACTAGCAGTCGAGATGACAGGCATCTTATCCGCATGGCTGTAACGGATCGTGCAGCCACATCTCGATCCCTGAGTCAACAGGTGGGGACATTTACAAGACAACAACCATCTGCACAAACAGTTTGATGATGTTTCCAGCAGCATGGACTACCAGCTTGGAGACCATGGCTGCAATTAACCTTGATGCTGCATCACAGACAAGAGTGCCTGCGATGGTGTACTCAACGACGAACCTGGGTGCACGAATGGCAAAACATCATTTTTTTCAGATGAATCCAGGTTCTGTTTTCAGCATCATGATGGTCGCATCCGTGTTTGGTGACAACCCGGTGAATGCACTTGGAAGCATGTATTTGTCATTGCCATACTGGCGTATCACCCAATGTGATGGTATGGGGTGCCATTGGTTACACGTCTCTTTTTCGCATTGACAGCACTTTGAACAGTGGACGTTACATTTCAGATGTGTTATGACCCATGGCTCTACCCTTCATTCGATCGCTGAGAAACCCTACATTTCAGCAGGATAATGCACGACCGCATGTTGCAGGTCCTGCACAGGCCTTTCTGGATACAGAAAATGTTCGACTGCTACCCTGGCCAGCACATTCTCCAGATCTCTCACCAATTGAAAACACCTGGTCAATGGTGGCCGTGCAACTGGCTCATCACAATATGTCAGTCACTACTCTTGATGAACTGTGGTATCGTGTTGAAGCTGCAATTGCAGCTGTACTTGTACATGCCATCCAGGCTCTACTTGAGTCAACGCCCAGGCGTATCAAGGCCGTTATGACGGCCAGAGGTGGTTGTTCTGGGTACTGATTTCTTGAGGTCTATGCACCCAAATTGCGTGAAAATGTAATCACATGTTAGTCCTAGTATAATATGTTTGTCCAATGAATACCCGTTTATTATCTGCATTTCTTCTTGGTGTAGCAATTTTAATGGCCAGTAGTGTAGCACTGCTGCTTACGTCGAGGTGTGACAACACAATTTCTCACTGTGTGACTTGAAATAATAATGATGGAAAAGGTATGGGCTTGCAATTGTGAAACAATGGCATGATACAAGACAATATTTCTTTTTGTGGTTGGCTCGCTTTATACATACGCACACCTGCTCGAGGGTTAAAATCCACAAAATATCGTAAAAGTGCACATTCATGCCAATGTTTACATGTACATGATGAGGAAGCACATCTTGGAACCTTCTCACTCAAAATACATAGCACAACAGACAAAGATAAGGCGCATAAAAAAAAATGTGCTTTACTCATCATGTACATTTAAACATTGATATAAATGTACACTTTTGCTATATACTGTGTACTTTAACAACTGAGAAACATCAAAAGAGTGCTACATATTTAGAAAGGCCAAGTTCCACAAGGTGCATTTTAACTGCGTATATTTTTACTTGTGTTTTTATGTTTGACAGACCTATGTGTAATGTCTGATATACACTCTGCTAAAATTTTAAGTGATTTCCCTAAATCACTCCAGGCAAATGCCGGGATGGTTCCTCTGAAAGGGCACGGCCGACTTCCTTCCCCATCCTTCCCTAATCCGATGAGACCGATGACCACGCTGTCTGGTCTCCTTCCCCAAAAACCAACCAACCAACCAAAATTTTAACACAGCTTGAATAATGACATACAGATGAAAAAGATTTAAAGGTATTGTAAACAGTCCCAGTGGAATCCAACCTCTGTTTAAAGGTATTTCCTCATTTGTAACGACTAACAAAAATAATGATGGTAGATGAAGTATATGTAAATGCCTAATTTTACAGATCTAAAGATGACAGTCATACCTGTCAGAACTAGTCAATAAAAACACTTGTGAACAATCTTGGCTAAAAAAAATTTCTTTAAAATATATACAGTTCACTCCTTCTCATTTCACATTATTAGAAACTTCATTCATATTGCCCCTTCCAGCCACTCTTCATCCCGTCGGCACATGACTCTGTGACTCAATAGTGAGGTGGCAGCACGTAGTGACCTGATGGCTCTGTGAACTAAATGAGGATCATGACTCACCTCTTTGGCTGTTACACCTGCCCTTTTGTCCCCTGCAATGCCCCTATGCCCTGATACCCAGCAGAAATACACCTCCTTCCCCAGCCTTCATAGGTGGAGAAGGACATCCTAGATATTCTGGACTACTTTATCAGCTGGAAACAAGCATTGCAGCGACTGTAGTGCATTCAGGGAGTCTGAACAGATGAGTTTAATAGGCATGGCACACCTCATCAGCTCCACCGTCCTCAAGATCGTGGATAATTTGGCACTGAAGGTAGTGAAACCTGGAGGCAACAAAATCATGAGGACACCATCAGGGAAAAACAACAAAGCAGCCATCAGAATCCCCCTGCTTAGAACCATTCCTGGATACAGCTACATAGCTATAGTGCTCAATTAAAATGTTGTATTAAAAACATAAGCAGGAATGCAGTCTCTCCTCTATGCCATTAAATCTAAAATACTCTTGGCCTCCAGTAAACAAGGAGGCAGCCAGTTAAAACTCCGGATGTGAGACTTTATGTGTGCCACATTAAGGGACTCCAGCACACACCACAGAGACTGGATATGGGGCTAGACCTGCAAGCACCCATGGTTGGACTGATCTCATGGTGTATAGTGTCATCATCATCATCATCATCATCATCATCACCCAATTCAATCATTAGATGATGTGGCCTCTTTGAGTCGTGGATTCAGGTAGGCTTTCAGAAGTCTTTTCCAAGTGGGACGGTCTTGGGCAGTTCTCTGCCAGGTGTTACCAGCGATCTTCTTGATGTCTTTGTCCCACCTGTCTGGTGGTCTTCCTCTAGGCCTCCAGTGCTCTCTCGGACTCCACTCCAGTACTAACTTCGTCCATCTGTTGTCTTTTCTTCTTGCGACGTGGCCAGCCCACTGCCATTTCAAGGAACCTACTCTCTCTAAGATGTCATTAACCTTCGTCACAGACCGGATGTCATCTGCCCTTTTCCTGTCCTTTCTTGTATAGCCCAGCATTGATCTCTCCATGGCTCTCTGTGCTGTCCTAAGTTTCCCTTTTGTGAATGAGTTCAGTGCCCATGTCTCGCATCCGTACGTCATCACAGGAAGAATGCATTGATAAAATACTGCTTTCTTCAGATTTACTGGCATTTTTGATCTGAATACTTTTGAATTCTTCCCAAATGCTTGCCAGCCAAGCTTGATGCGTTGATAGATTTCTGGTCTTATGTCTCCCTTCATATTTATAATCTGGCCAAGGTAGACATATTCACTGACCTCTCCTAGTAGACTGTCCTTGACTTTCACATCTCCAGCTGGGACCGATTTGTTGGATATTACTTTTGTTTTGGAAAGGTTCATGTTCAAGCCAACCAGCTGACATTCCGATGCAAGATCTGTAACTAAGTTTTGGAGCTCTGCGAAGTCTTTGGCCAGTAAGGCAATATCATCAGCAAATCGCTAGTTGGTAAGCCTTCTTCCATTAATTCTAATTCCCTTACCTTCCCAGCTCAGCTTTAACATAGCCATTTCCAATACAGCAGAGAACAGTTTTGGGGAGATGGGATCGCCTTGCTTGACACCCCTCATGATGCGGAATTCTTGAGTTGATTCGCCGATGTTAACATAAGCCGAAGAATTCTCGTAGATTTTCCTGAGCACTTCAATGTATGCTGCTCCCACTCCTTGCTCACTCAAAGCTTGGAGGACAGCTACATGGATAACGGAGTCAAATGCCTTTTCAAAGTCAACAAAGTCAAGGTAATGCACCCATAGTCCACCTGTGATCGGAAGAAGGCTCTATAAAGGAGCAGAAGCACCTTGGAAATCCGACAAGAATTATTAATATGGACACACACACACACACACACACACACACACACACACACACACACACACACACACACATATAGAAAGAGAGAGAAAGACTGCAAAATCATCCACAAGTAAGGAGCACTGGACAGGACTCCATACTGTCAACATCCTACTGTTAATGGCTGTGGCAAAGAGTATGGCACTTAAAACACTGCTGTGGGGAGTACCATTCTCCAGCACAAAACTATTTGACAGCATGTCACTGACTATGTACCTAAAAGGGTGTCTTGAGAGGCAGGAACAAATGAACATGGACCCCTGGACTAGCATCATAGGGTTGAGAACTGTAGGGTCCCCCTAAATAGGTCAGGTGTGCACCACACATCAGAGATTACCACTCAGGTAGCTGACCGTTCGTGAAGTGCACACAAGGGTTTTTTAGATTAGGTGACTCTCCATCCAATCCAGATAACAATAACTGTAGGAAACCATAAGTATCAGAGTAAGAAATGCCTCCCACAGGTGGGAGTATTAAAATGCTGATGGTAAACTGCTGAAGTATTCCCAATACAGTGCCAGAGTTTGCAGTGCTCATGAAAAGCAGTGAATCTCGCGTAATACTAGGTACAGAAAGCTGTTTGAAACATGAAATTGACAGCAGTGAGACTTCTGTGGAAAATTTAAGAGTATATAAAAATCTTAGGGAAATGGAAGTGGTGTATTTGTCACAGTAGACAAGAAACTCAAATGCACTAAGATGGAAATTGAAGCCGTATTTGAGACTCAGTATCAGGTGTGCGCATAAAATGATAATTGGATCCTTCTATTGCCCACCAGACTCCTGATGTAACCAAAAACTTTAGACAGAAGTTCACTTGTATTTAAGGTCCCAGTCACACTGTAATCACCACTGGAGACTTTAATCATCCAATAATTAATTGGCAAAATTCCAGTTTTGTGAGTGGTGGGTTGTGATAAGACATCTTGTGAAACATTACTAGATGCCTTCTTTGAGAACTACATAGAACATATACTTCAGAACTTCACATATGATGAAAATACATTGGATGTCATGGCAGAAAATAGAACTGACTTCTTTGAGGATGTCCACAGCGAAACTAGTATCAGTGACCAAGACACGGTTGTGTCAACAATGGTTACCAAAGTACAACTAAAACAAGTAGAAAGATATATATTCAGTAAACTAGATAAAAAATCTATAGTGTCATATCTTAGTGAGGAACTTAAAACTTTCGTTACAGGGCAGGAGCATGTAGAGGTTTTATGGCTCAAGTTTAAAAGAATAGTTGACCATGATATTTGAAGAAATTTTCCACAAACAGCTAAGCAACTATTTTGAATAGTATGACTTTCCCTGTAGTAGACAGAACAATTTTTGACAAGGAAAAATACCACCTCTACAGTCCTTTAAATAGTTAATCAGACATTAATGGCATTTGAAAACATACAAACAGTCTCACTTGAACTTTGTGATCTGACCAAGGCATTTCATTGTATCCCCTTTGACATCCTACCAGCCAGACTAAAGTATTATGGTATAAATAATACAGAGTTAGAAATAATCAACTCTTATCTATGTAACAGGAGACAATTTGTGTCAATTCAAAACAGACACTCTTCTATGAATGTCACATCTAGTGTGACTCAGGGCTCTGTTCTTGGTCCTTTCTTCTTCTTTGTTGCAATTAATGATTTGCCATCTTATGTTGGGCCTGAGTCAGTTATCTGCTATGCAGATGATACAACCTTAATCAACACAGATCAAGATTTATCAAAGCTACACCAGAAATCACAGGACCCTCTCACCTTAACACTAAACTGGTTCTCGGCTAACAAACTTGTATGCAATCCGGAGAAAACTCAGCATCTGCAGTTGGGACTGGCTATCAAGGTAGAACCAAAAATCCATAAAACTGCTTAGTATACACATTGATTCCAAACTTAACTCGCAACACCAAATCAACCAGGTCTGCAAAAAGTTATCAAGGGTGTCCTATCTTATCTGGAAACTGTGTGATCTAGTAGTAATGAATATCTCAGAATAGCTTACTTTGGACTTTTCCAGACTCATATATCTAATGGGCTGTTACTATGGGGCCACTTGTGTCATGTCAGTGATGTACTACTGATGTAGAAAAAGGTGCTATGAACAAGGGAACAATGCCGTCCCCTAGGTAATCATCAAAATTGAAATAATTACAGTGATAAATCTTTATATTTGTACATCACTAATATATGCTAAAAAGAACAGAACAAAATTCAACACCAGAGAGAACATGGACTTTCATGACACCAGAAACAAAGAGAGTATTGACATTCCTAGACCTGGGCTGACAAAAACAGGCAACTCTCACAAAGTGAACTATTTGATATTATTTAACAAATTACCACATACTGCACTCAATACACCTTTCAATAATTTTAAAAGTAAACTGTACAAGTGGTTAATAGACAATCCATAGTACAGTCTTGGATACTTTTAACATAGAAATTGAGTTTTAAGCCTATGACTGCAATACTATATAACTGATTAATGTAGCATATATAATTTGTACTTGTAAACAGTAACTAATATAGTAACTTCTTACGTATCTCGACATCATTATAAAGCCTATTTCACTGCATGTTGTCAATGGAATATAAAGAATCTGAATCTGCACTGGATAGATCTGTACCTAGCAGAACAGTTCATAGTGGGAGGGAACTTCTGTAGTATACAGCCATTGTAAAGGAACTTCTAAAGAAATGAGATTACTGCATGATAGGTGTGAAACAAAGTGTAGAGCTATAGATAGATAGATACTGAATGAAATGCGTTTGGCAGTCAAGAGAGCCATGTGTGATGCTTTTGATGATTACCACAGCAGAATAGTGTCAAATGATATGTCACAAAACCCAAAGAAATTCTGGTGACATGTAAAGGCTGTTACTGATGTCAAAGGTCATATCCAGTTACTAGTGGATGAGACACGAACTTAAATTGGTGGCAGCAAAGCTAAAGCTGAAATGCTTAACTCCATTTTCAAATGTTCCTTTACAAAGAAAAACCAACAGAATTGCCCAAATTAAATTCTCATAGTGCTTAAAAGATGAATGAAATAAGTATTAGTGTCAGTGGTGTTGAGAAACATCTGAAATTGTTGCAATTAAACAAGCTCCAGGGCTCGATGGAATCCCTGTCAGATTCTATACTGAATGTACATATGAGTTAGCCCCTATTCTGACTATAATATTTCATAGATCCCTCACACTAAAAACCGTGCCCAGTTTATGGAAAAAAGCAAAGGTCACACTGTCTACAAGAAGGGTATTAGATGTGATCCACAAAACTGTTGTCCGATATCCTTGACATCTGTTTCTTACAGAATCTTAGAACACATTCTAAGCCAAAACATAATGAGGTATTGTGAACAAAATTACCTCCTCAATGCCGACCAGCACTGATTCCGAAAACATTGATCGTGTGAAACCCAACTCACACTTTTCTCACATGACATACTGAAAGCATTGGATCAAGGCACTCAGGTAGATGCAGTATTTCTGGATTTCCAAAAAGCATTAGGCCCAATGCCAAACCTACACTTTCTGTCAAAAGTACCATCATTTGGAGTACCAAGTGGAATTTTTGACTGAATTGAGGAATTTTTGGTAGAATTGTTTTGATTTGATTGATTGATTTGATTTATTTCATGTTCCATAGGTCCAACTGTGTTGGATACACACGGACGTAAACAAGTCAGTTTTTTTCAGTTTTTTACAAATGCAATTTGATAATCTTATAGCATATACAGAAATTTGAGTATATAATTATATAAAAATGTATGCAGTAAATTCTTTGGGCAGCAATACAGAAAAAGAAAATACAGATTTTCTTAGAATCATTAAAACACTACAGAAAACGGATACAGAGCACACACATATACAGAGTTCAGGTTAAATAAAATTCTTAGTGGCATTATGTCAACTTGTATCATATAATATTAAAATATTACGACTTATTTAGTTATATAAGTAAAATAGAAAGAAACATTCCACATGGGAAAAATATATTAAAAACAAAGATTTCATGATGTTGAATGACAGGTGAGGTATGAGTGGCGGCAACTTGAAATTAGCAGAGATTGAGACCTGGTGGATAACAGGAAGAGAGGATATATTGATGGGCAAGTTCCCATCTCCGGAGTTCGGATAGGTTGGTGTTAGTGGGAAGTATCCAGATAACTCAGATGGTGTAACAATGTGCCAGGATGTGCTGGCCATGCACCTAGGCATGTTTAGCCACAGGGTGATCCTCGTTACCAACAAACACTGTCTGCATGTGTCCATTCATGCGAATGGACAGTTTGCTGCTGGTCATTCCCACATAGAATGCGCCACAGTGGAGGCAGGTCAGTTGGTAAATCACGTGGGTGCTTTCACATGTGGCTCTGCCTTTGATTGTGTACACCTTCCGGGTTACAGGACTGGAGTAGGCGGTGGTGGGAGGTTGCACGGGACAGGTTTTACACCAGGGGTGCTTACAAGGGTAGGAGCCAGAGGGTAGGGAAGGTGGTTTGGGGATTTCATAGGGATGAACCAAGAGGTTATGAAGGTTAGGTGGATGGCGGAAAGACACTCTTGGTGGAGTGGGGAGGATTTCATGAAGGATGGATCTCATTTCGGCGCAGGATTTGAGGAAGTCGTATCCCTGCTGGAGAGCCACATTCAGAGTCTGATCCAGTCGTGGGAAGTATCCTGTCACAAGTGGGGCACTTTTGGGGTTGTTCTGTGAGAGGTTCTGGGTTTGAGGGGATGAGGAAGTGGCTCTGGTTATTTGCTTCTGTACCAGGTCGGTAGGGTAGTTGCAGGATGCAAAAGCTGTTTTCAGGTTGTTGGTGTAATGGTTCAGGGATTCAGGACTGGAGCAGATTCGTTTGCCACGAAGGCCTAGGCTGTAGGGAAGAGACCGTTTGATATGGAATGGGTGGCAGCTGTCATAATGTGTGAAGCTGGCCATTGGACAGATGGAGGTCAACGTCAAGGAAAGTGGCATGGGATTTGGAGTAGGACCAGGTGAATCTGATGGAACCAAAGGAGTTGACGTTGGAGAGGAAATTCTGGAGTTCTTCTTCACTGCGAGTCCAGATCATGAAGATGTCATCAATAAATCTGTACCAAACTTTGTGTTGGCAGGTCTGGGTAACCTAGGAGGCTTCCTCTAAGTGACCCATAAATCGGTTGGCATACGAGGGGCCATCCTGGTACCCATGGCTGTTCCCTTTAATTGTTGGTATGTCTGGCCTTCAAAAGTGAAGAAGTTGTGAGTCAGGGTGAAGCTGGCTAAGGTAATGAGGAAAGAGGTTTTAGGTAGGGTGGCAGGTGATTGGCGTGAAAGGAAGTGCTCCATAGCAGCGAGGCCCTGGACGGGCGGGATATTTGTGTATAGGGAAGTGGTATCAATGGTTACAAGGATGGTTTCTGGGGGTAACAGACTGGGTAAGGATTCCAGGCGTTCAAGAAAGTGGTTGGTGTCTTTGATGAAGGATGGGAGACTGCATGTAATGGGTTGAAGGTGTTGATCTACATAGGCAGAGATACATTCTGTTGGGGCTTTGTAACCAGCTACAATGGGGCGGCCAGGATGATTGGGTTTGTGAATTTTAGGAAGAAGGTAGAAGGTAGGGGTGCGGGGTGTCGGTGGGGTCAGGAGGTTGATGGAGTCAGGTGAAAGGTTTTGTAGGGGGCCTAAGGTTCTGAGGATTCCTTGAAGCTCCACCTGGACATCAGGAATGGGATTACCTTGGCAAACTTTGTATGGTGTGTTGTCTGAAAGCTGACGCAGTCCCTCAGCCACATACTCCCGACGATCAAGTACCACGGTCGTGGAACCCTTGTCAGCCGGAAGAATGATGATGGATCGGTCACCTTCAGATCACGGATAGCCTGGGCTTTGGCTGTGGTGATGTTGGGAGTAGGATTAAGGTTTTTCAAGAAAGATTGAGAGGCAAGGCTAGAAGTGAAAAATTCCTGGAAGGTTTGGAGAGGGTGATTTTGAGGAAGAAGAGGTGGGTCCCGCTGTGATGGAGGACGGAACAGTTCCAGGCAGGGTTCAATTTGGATAGTGTCTTGGGGAGTTGGATCATTAGGAGTGGGATCAGGATTATTTTTCTTCGAGGCAAAGTGATATTTCCAGCAGAGACTACGAGTGTAGGACAGTAAATCTTTGACAAGGGCAGTTTGGCTGAATCTGGGAGTGGGGCTGAAGGTGAGCCCTTTGGATAGGACAGAGGTTTCGGATTGGGAGAGAGGTTTGGAGGTAAGGTTCACTACTGAATTGGGGTGTTGTGGTTCCAGATTGTGTTGACTAGAATTTTGAGGTGTTGGGGGGAGTGGAGCTGTAAGTGGGAGATTGAGTAGATGGGAGAGACTGGGTCTGTGTGCAATGAGAGGAGGTTGAGGTTTGTTGGGAAGGTTGTGGAGGGTGAGTGAGTTGCCTTTCTGAAGGTGGGAAACCAGGAGATTGGATAGATTTTGAGGTGGAGGGTGGCATGCTGTTCTAATTTGCTGTTGGCCTGTAGGAGGATGCTCTGAACAGCCAATGTGGATGTGGGAGAGGAAAGATTGAGGACTTAGAGTAGGGATAGGAGTTGACGGGTGTGTTCATTGGCTGAGTCGATGTGTAGGAGGAGGATTAGGCTGGTGAGGGCTATGGATTGTGCAGTTTGGAACTGGTATAGGGACTGATGGAAAGAAGGATTACAGCCAGAGATGGGAACTTCAAGTGTGAGGCCTTTGGGATTAATGCCAAATGTAAGACAAGCCTGAGTAAATAAAATATGGGAGCGTAATCTGGCTAGGGTGAAGGCATGTTTGCCGAGGAAATGTAAATAAAATTTAGTGTGGTCGTTGTAGGGATGTTGTGAGGGGGACATGGTATTAGAAGGTGGAAAGGGTAACATGAGGCTAAAGTGAAAATAAAAATATATAGGGAGAGATAAAGGTGTGAAAAAAGTTGAAAAAGTGTTGGTTTGAGATGAGCTATGTTGATCCTGTGCTGAACTTAGGTTGGTGAACAACGATGGGTACAAAGGTTAGGTAGTTGTGTTGCCTCCAAAACACGTTAAAGAGTGGAGAAATTCAGGAAAATTTCGAAAAAACTGCGTGTAAATGCGTATTAAAAGGACTGGTTATGTGCTGGCAAATTATGAAAATGAGGCTAACAATTGTCTGACGAAGAAATAATAACATATAAAGATGATCGGTTATGTGGGAGAAAACGGGAATGGAAATAAAACGAAAGTTGTTGGAAATGGCTGAAATGGTTGTTTAATGGGTGAATGGAACTGAAGCTGTGAAATAGTATTCACGAGGTTACACGAAATGTTTGTAAACTGGGAACAGTGGATTTTATAGCAGTGGAAATGTTGAAAGCGTTAAACATTTTTATGTTATGGTTTGGAAGTAAATTACGTATTATTGCCCATCAACCTCCTGACCCCACCGACACCTCGCACTCCTACCTTCTACCTACTTCCTAAAATTTACAAACCCAAACATCCTGGCCGCCCCATTGTAGCTGGTTACCAAGCCCCCACAGAACATATCTCTGCCTACGTAGATCAACACCTTCAACCCATTATATGCAGTCTCCCATCCTTCATCAAAGACACCAACCACTTTTTCGAATGCCTGGAATCCTTACCCAGTCTGTTACGCCCGGAAACCATCCTTGTAACTATTGATGCCACTTCCCCATACACAAATATCCCGCACGTCCAGGGCCTCGCTGCGATGGAGCATTTCCTTTCATGCTGATCACCTGCCACCCTACCTAAAACCTCTTTCCTCATCACCTTAGCCAGCTTCATCCTGACCCACAACTTCTTCACTTTTGAAGGCCAGACACACCATCAATTAAAGGGAACAGCCATGGATACCAGGATGGCACCCTCGTATGCCAACCTATTTATGGGTCACTTAGAGGAAGCCTTCTTGGTTACCCAGGCCTGCCAGCCCAAAGTTTGGTACAGATTTATTGATGACATCTTCATGATCTGGACTCACAGTGAAGAAGAACTCCAGAATTTCCTCTCCAACGTCAACTCCTTTGGTTCCATCAGATTCACCTGGTCCTACTCCAAATCCCATGCCACTTTCCTTGACGTTGACCTCCATCTGTCCAATGGCCAGCTTCACACATCCGTCCACATCAAACCCACCAATAAGTAACAGTACCTCCATTATGACAGCTGCCACCCATTCCATATCAAACGGTCTCTTCCCTACAGCCTAGGCTTTCGTGGCAAACGAATCTGCTCCAGTCCTGAATCCCTGAACGATTACACCAACAACCTGAAAACAGCTTTTGCATCCCGCAACTACCCTACCGACCTGGTATAGAAGCAAATAACCAGACCCACTTCCTCATCCCCTCAAACCCAGAACCTCTCACAGAACAACCCCAAAAGTGCCCCACTTGTGACAGGATACTTCCCAGGACTGGATCAGACTCTGAATGTGGCTCTCCAGCAGGGATATGACTTCCTCAAATCCTGCCCGAAATGAGATCCATCCTTCATGAAATCCTCCCCACTCCACCAAGAGTGTCTTTCTGCCATCCACCTAACCTTCATAACCTCTTGGTTCATCCCTATGAAGTCCCCAAACCACCCTCCCTACCCTCTGGCTCCTATCCTTGTAACCGCCCCCGGTGTAAAACCTGTCCCATGCACCCTCCCACCACCACCTACTCCAGTCCTGTAACCCGGAAGGTTTACACGATCAAAGGCAGAGCCACGTGTGAAAGCACCCACGTGATTTACCAACTGACGTGCCTACACTGTGACGCATTCTATGTGGGAATTACCAGCAACAAACTGTCCATTCACATGAATGGACACAGGCAGACAGTGTTTGTTGGTAATGAGGATCACCCTGTGGCTAAACATGCCTTCGTGCACGGCCAGCCCATCTTGGCACAGTTTTACACCGTCCAGGTTATCTGGATACTTCCCACTAACACCAACCTATCCGAACTCTGGAGATGGGAACTTGCCCATCAATATATCCTCTCTTCCTGTTATCCACCAGGCCTCAATCTCTGCTAATTTCAAGTTGCCACCACTCATACCTCACCTGTCATTCAACAACATCTTTGCCTCTGCACTTCCGCCTCGACTGACAGCTCTGCCCAAACTCTTTGCCTTTAAATATGTCTGCTTGTGTCTGTATATGTGTGGATGGATATGTGTGTGTGTGCGCGAGTGTATACGTATTCTTTTTTCGCCCTTAGGGAAGTCTTTCCGCTCCCGGGATTGGAATGACTCCTTACCCTCTCCCTTAAAACCCACATCCTTTCGCCTTTCCCTCTCCTTCCCTCTATACTGACGAAGCAACCGTTGGTTGTGAAAGCTTGAAATTTTGTGTGTGTGTTTGTGCGTTTTTTTATTGTGTCTATCTACCAGCGCTTTCCTCTTTGGTAAGTCATGGAATCTTTGTTTTTAATATAATTTATTTAGTTAAAAATTCATCTAGACTGTAAAAAGCTTTTTCTAGCAGAAATATTTTTAGTGCTTTCTTAAACTCACTCTTGTTATGAATCTTCGTCTTTATTTCGGAAGGAAGAACATTGAAGAGTTTTGCTCCAGTGTAGTGGACACCCTTTTGTGCCAAGCTCAAATTTCTGAGTTCACTGTGTATGTCATTCTTCCTCTGTGTGTTATGCTCATGATAATTACTGTTTGGTTGGAATATCTCTATATTTTTAGAAACAAAACACACGAGAGAAAAAATATATTGGCATGTAGTTGTGTATATTTTAAGATTACGAAAATTATTTGTACACGAGTCTCTTGGGCGCAATCCACATATAATTCTTAAAGCTCGCTTCTGTGCAATGAACACTTTCCTTGCTAATGGCTGGTTGCCCCAAAAAATAATTCCGTACTCAGTGAGAGAATGAAAATAGCCATAGTATGCCACGTTTGCAGTGTTAGGTTCAACACATGTAGTGACAATCTGTAAAGCATTGGTAGCAGAGCTAAGCCTCTTACAGAGATCGATAATATGTGAAGAACAGTTCATTTTCTTGTCAATGTGCACTCCAAGAAATTTTGTTGTTTGCATTCTAACTATTGGTTGATTACCACATGTCACACTTATCTCTCTCTCTTTTTCTGTTTTTGTACAGAATTGAATAAAGCTGGTCTTCCTGGAATTTAATGAGAGACAATTCACCTTGAACCAATTAACCACATCTGAGAGTATGTGATTAATGAGTTCCTCAAGATTGTTATCTGTTCTACTGCTCATAAAAATTGTGGTATCATCAGCAAATAATGTAAATTTACACGGCAGGCTTGTACATGATGGTAGATCATTTATAAAAATCAGGAATAATAGTGGCCCAAGAATTGAACCCTGGGGCACTCCACATGTAATGGAACTCTATTCAGAATCTGAGGAAGTGTCACATACTCCACCCGAGCTATTCAAGACAACTTTTTGTTTTCTGTCTTGGAGGTACGAATGTAGCCAATTGCCTGCAACACCACTTATTCCTACTAATTTTGGTTCTTGCAAGAGAATCTGGTGATGAACACAGTCAAACGCTTTGGATAAATCACAGAAGACGCCAAGTGCTAGCATTTTTTTCATTAAGGGTTTCTAGGACTTCATTTGCAAGTGCATAGACTGCGTCTTCTATTGAACGGCCCTTTTGAAAGCCAAATTGGCTCTTGCTGAGAACTCCATTCTTCATGAGATGATCAGTAATTCTTACATGTATTAGCTTTTCTAGAATTTTGGAGAAAGCTGTCAGCAAAGAGATAGAGCGATAGTTAGTTAGTTCAGCTTTATCGCCCTTCTTGTACAGGGGCTTCACAATGGCATACTTAAGTCTACTGGGAACAATGCCTTTCTGAAGGGAAGCATTGAAAATACGACAGAGAATGTCCCTTATCCACACACAAGAATATTTCAATAAATTACTAGATATATTATCAACCCCTGCAGAATTCGTACTTTTTAGAGACATGATGATTTTTTGAATTTCTCTTACAGTGACAGGATTGAGGTGCATTTCTGAAATTGTGTTTGAATATACTGCTTGACAAAGAGTTACAGCTACATCAACATTGGGCTTGCAACCAGTCTGTTGAGTTACTGATAGGAAGTGTTTATTAAAAATCTCAGCCACCGTTTTGGGGTTATCTACTAGGATACCTTCATATCTGATATTATTTACATCTTCTTTACTTGTTGTATCTCTTCCTCTTTTACAATGCTCCAAGTTGTTTTTATTTTATTATTAGAATTATCTATTTTCTTCTCATAATAAATGGCTTTTGATTTCCGTATTAGTTTCTTCAAAATTTTACAGTATATTCTATAGTGTTCCCATTTTTCTACATCTTCACAGAATCTTGTTGCAGCATAAGTTTCCCTTTTGGTTTTACATGACTGTTTTATACCTTTTGTAATCCAAGGCTTGCTTACAGAATTGGAAGCACCATTTCTGACCCATTTCTTGGGAAATATTTCTTCAAAAAGAGCACAGAATTCATTTATAAAACAGTTAAATTTAGTATCAACATCATCATGGCTATATACTAAAGACCAATCCATTTGCTGCATCCTGTGGTTGAAAGTTCCTTTTGCCTCTTCATTAATTCCATCGAGGAAATTCTTTTTTGAACAGATTAACGTCATAAATAGTGAGACTTTGTCCATCATGATCTGAAAGCCCACTTATAACCTGCCTGAGAATATAATTCTGATGTCTATTTACATCTAAAAAAATGTTGTTTATCATAGTTTGGCACTCGGATGTAATTCGTGTTGGGAAGTTTATTACTGATGTCAGATTATGTAAGGTCATCACAATCTCAAAGTCTATTTTATTCTTATTTTCTGTCAAAAAGTTTATATTGAAATCACCTAAAACTACAATATCCTTCGCTTTTGAAAGTAACCTTGACAGAAGGAGTTCTATTGAATGCAGAAAAGTTTTTATGTCACCTGATGGAGCCCTGTAGACAGCCAACACTATTATTGGATAGAATTTAGTTGTTATTTCTGCGGCACATACCTCACATTGTTGTTCCACACAATATTTCTTAATATCTATAGCTTTGTATGGTACACTATCCTTAACATAAATTGCTACTCGACCTTTATCTTTACTTTCCCTACAGTAGTAGGTTACTAAAGTATAACTTACTATAGATGGCAAGGTACATTTATCAGTAACATGGTGCTCAGTTAAGCACAAAATCTGGGCATTATTTATACTGTCCTTTTCACTAATGTTAATAAAGAGTTGATCTGTTTTGTTTAAGAGGCCCCTTATATTTTGATGAAAGAAAGAGATGCCTTCCTTTTGCTTTTTCATTCTATTAGTGCTGTTACCTGACTGAGAATCCATTGGAGTCTGTCTTGAAACAGTAGAGAGGAGACACCTGACACTACCTCCTGTTGTCCCTTCTTTTTCTTCAGGCCCACACATAAAAAATCGTTGAGATGAGAAGGAGGCTCAGCATTTGTTCTGTCCAACAGCTTTCTATTTGTTGTTGTCGATGGTGGTGCTGTTTCTGACACTTCAAATGATGGTTCTACCACTACTGCTGTGTTTCCTTGTGAACTTGGAGTCTTCTCGTTGTTGTTATTTTCGTCTAAAATAATAATTGGCAGATGAGGAACAGTAGTTCTTTTGTTGCTGAAATCGATGTCCACTGTTCTTTCTGTTAAAATTTTGTCTTTTTTTACATGTTTTGCTGCTGCTGCTGATGTTTCTAATGAATTTTTTTGAAGCGTTTTCGTTATGGAGGCAGGCGATGGCGATGCAATTATCGTTTTGGTTTTGAATTTATTTTGGTGGTTTTTTATTACCCTGGATATCAGGCTTGTCAGATATTCTTTCCCCAAGCCATTCAGGTGAAGTCCGTGTTGCGTGTGGAATCTACGTCCAATACTGCTTATATCAACCCATTTCACGTTTTTAAAATGTCTGCAGATTTTTTGCAAACTGACTGTTGGCACTTTCTATTTCCCTGTTAACACATGACCATCTTACAAGATCATAGCGATACGGAGTATTGACAGTTATTATGTTAGTGTGAGTGAGGTTCCTCAGACACTGTTTAAGATCGCGCGTTGCACTCGCTGTTTCATTTTTGTAGATGTCGTTTGCGCCTGCCTCCCATAAGTACAACGAAGTCTTTATCATGCAGATTTTTTGCCTCTGCGAATTCGGTCATTTTTTTAATTTCGCTAAGTGGGGCTCCCAGTTTCACTATACCGCACGAAAATGTTTTAGTTGTTTCTTTTGGTTTACTCGCAAGTCCACGAAGATGGCTGTCTGAAAACACAAACAGTTTCCTGTTATTGGAGTTCACAATTTGCGAATCATTTTGTATAGTTTTACTACACACTTCGACACAATTTTTGGTCGGCACATTTATACTGACCTCCTTCACAGTTGTTTGCGTCAGTAAATTTTCTTCATTTACCTTATTCCCCACAGTCCCTTTTAGCTTTTCCCATCGTTCATGCGAACTGTAAGTTGCATTTTCACTATCGGCGATCGAAAGTACATGAAATGTGTTTTCGTGCACAAAGCTTGCGTAACTTTCGCAAGTTTTCCGAATTTGCACTTTGGTCTTGCTGTTTTTGCACTTTACATTTGACCACTTTTCCGTAACGAACTATCTCGCACAAGTTTTAGCGTGTTCAGTTCACTATTTTCTTGTTGTATTTTCGAAATGTCCGTTTTCAAACTGCCGATTATGAATTGTGAGCTCGTTATGCGTTCATTCAGTTTCTTGATTTCGTCTTTACAATTTTCACACGATTTCTTTTTTACGGCAAAATTTATGTTTTTCTGGAAGGACACTTGCTTAACTTTTACTGTAGCCGCCATCTTGACACGAACAAATAGAGAGGATGCAGCAAGTTTTCTTGGCTGGATAATCATTGTATGTGTAGAAATAACTTCGGGTGTGCTGCAGGGAAGTGTGTTGGGATCTTTGCTGTTCATGTTGTATATTAATGACCTTTCAGTCAGTATTAATAGTAGAATCAGGCTTTTTGCAGATGATGCAGTTATCTATAATGAAGTATTATGTGAAAGAAGCTGCATAAATATTCAGACAGGTATTGATAAGATTTCAAAGTTGTGAAAAATTAGCAACTTCCTTTAATTTTCAGCAGTGTAAAACTGTACACTTCAGAAAACAATTGTAATATCCTATGACTATAATATCAATGATTCATTGTTGGAATTGGCCAACTGATACAAATACCCGGTTGTAACATTTTGTAGGGATATGTAATGGAACGATCAAATAGGCTCCGTTGTGGGTAAAGCAGGTAGTAGACTTCAGCCTGTCAGTGGAATACTGGGGAAGTGCAGTCAGTCTACAAAGGAGATTGATTAAAAATCGCTTGTGTGACTGGCACTATAATATTGCTCAAATGTGTGGGATACATATCATATAGGACTAACAGGGGTTATTGAACATACACAGATGGGCTTCGTATCTTCCACTCTTTATGTTATATCCTGAAATTCCTACTCCAGACAGGTTGATCTGCAGAGTAATTCACACACTTCATAGGAGAACTCCTTTATGAGTGGCCTCACCACATTCGCCACAAGCAGTTTCTCCCTTACATATGAGAGAAGTGTGCCAAAAGACTTAGTATTCAAAACAGTGCATTGGGTTAGGGGCATTAGGCTGCACATTTAAACAAGGAGAACCTGCCTTGACATATTCAAGGAGCTGTGTTTTATTCAAAGTGAGGATGAACGATTTGGATTTGACCAGATCACTTTCTACCCTTTTCCTGATATTCTGCACAGCCACAGAGCCTTTTGAATCTGCTCAGCTTTCACGGTTCTTCTTTGGGAATGTCCACCAAATCGCTGTACATGGTAACACCTTTACTGTAGTCTAAGGTGGGGTGGAGCTCAGCTTCGACGGTATATTCCCCGAGGCTTAAGGCTTTCTGCAGGTTTGTTGCTTGTTGAGAACTAGACAGTTTAACGAAATAGCTTTTATTTTCGTTAAAGATAGTATAATAATTATTGCTTTTAGTTAATTAATTTGCCTCTCTTTAACTGTCTTCTGTAAGTACGAACTTTGTTGTAGAACCTCTCTCTTATTTACGTGTGATAATAAAAAAAATTTTCACTTTCAAAAGAATTACGTACATTTAAGAATTACGTGAACTCATATTAACTGATTAAGAATATTTAGTTGAGAATTAAATCCTTTACATAATTCGGCCTTGGCACACATTTTCTAAATGCAGTGGGTTTTTTTTTTATTTTAAATATTTACTGAATTCTATCGCGGCGTTAGCTATGGAACACAAGATTATCTCTATTAGCAGAAAATGGTTAATTATTGCCAAGCCGACATTTAATTATCACTGATCAAACCTACTTCACTATACATGTAAGTTATTTGAAAGAACCAAAATTGTTAAATTTCAATGTTAACTAACATTAACTATCCGCCTACGAATGCACAAACGTATAATTAGTTTAAAATTCATCAGTCTCAGGATCACTGTAAAAGAAGAACAATTTCTTAATTCACTGTTAATTTTTATCTATCTGTTCCCGATTTACGGGTTTGGTTGATTTTTCCTTTAGCGGAACAATTTTTTAAATGTGCCGCCGCTGCAAATCGATCGGTCGCGGCACAGCCCAGCAACACCGCTAAAAATGCTGAAAATTCTTTAAAGAAATTTTATAGATGACATGGGCAAGCTAATTTACATTAATAATACACACTTTTGATAAATTCTGATATATTTAGATCAAACAATAATTGAACTCACATTAATTTGTAACGCCTCCTCTAATGGCGGCTAAATCTAGACAGAGACAAAAGAAGTCTACCCACTGATAAATCGCTTCGACACAGCTTCCTCTCGCATTCAGCTCTATACAGAGAAGACCAAAGAATACGCTGTACATGGTTCTTTTATACTACTGCTGACTACTAACATTTCTTTGTAATTTGACAATATTATTCTCCTGTGGCTAAATTTCACATCTCTGTTATCGCAGATACTGACACATTTCACAATCACATAATAAATATAGAAAAATTACTATCCTAAATACAGAGAGAATATTACTACAAAAAATATTACGATAATAACAAATGTCTTTTACACAAAATTCAATAATATTTTTTGTTCAATAATTACGGTATATACAACTTGCTCAGAGCGGCGTATATGGTACAAATAAACTCTTGTTCATTAATAGCGTGAGTTTGCCAGGGAACGTTACATTGCCCCCTGGCAGCATTTGGCAAAGAGTTTCTATACTTTGATACAATGGTGCCAGTAACGTTCTTTACAATTCTGTAATTTTTATGGAATGGCTCTTTTAATTAGTCCCAGGGTTGTATATGTTCATGGCTCCCCCATTTGGGCGAAGGCAGACAGGAAACCTGGGCATAACTGTGCCGGAGCCCAGCCATCCCAGTTGGTTCATGATTAATATTGTCTCTTTAACAGTCATTCATTTGAATTAATTTAGCAGTTTGTCACCAACGGTTACATAATATCACAGTCACATACAGTTCAACGAATTTTTTTTTTTTTTTTTTTTTTTTTTTTTTTTTGTGTGTGTGATTAAGTACTCGTTATTATTAATTTTGGGATATACTGCAAGGTCACTTGTACTAGGATATATCACTTAGTTTGTTTTTTTTAAATCACTTAGCACAGGATCACTTTTCATAATGTTTCCACTACCTACGTGTTCCAAATTCATCTCTTGCACTTGTTAGTGTTCATTTTCTCTTTTCTCTTGTCAGTTTACGGACATACATAATAAATGTTCAATGTTTATCAACTTGAGTCATTGACATGTTATGCAGTTTATGTAAATATTTTGGAAAAAGTCAATAATGCTGTAGTTGGTGAGTGGTGCGGAGTGATTGTTGAGCGGCGCTCGGCGCGGCGCATCGGCTCCGTGTAGGTCACCGCCCCCGGTGTTGACAGCTACGGCGCGGAGAGGCGTGTGGCTGTCTGGTCCGCTACGGGCTGCTGCGGCCGCTGCATGGCTGATGTAGCCGGATGCGCGTTGTATATCAGCTCGCCCGAGCCGTGTGACGTCTTCTTGTAGTGCTCCAGCAAACATGCAACAAGTTCACAAACAGTGTACTATCCTTATGGGCATTTTTCCTGCTGTGGGAAAAAAAAACGCACACAGTTATTGGCAGTTATTATTCAGTAGGCCTTCACTAGTCTGGTTTGCACAATGTTTTGTTGTCACAGTAACACGTTTTATGGGCACACAATATTTTTCACCATGTCATGACTTGTCATTAGTCACACGCAAGTTTTCACCTTAGGACAAAATGTATCTCTGTAGTCAATGCGCTTTCCTAGCGTCCCTTGACACACAAAGAATTAAAGTTTGACACTAACTTGGTCCACCGTCCGTTATCGGCTCACTGTTCGTGTCGTGCTAGTTCCTTGTCCACTTGCACACACGGCGATGATACAGTTTCTTATTACTTATACACAACAACTTCGTGACGTATTGCTGCAGGTTTAACAGTCACTGTCTGTCTCTGCCACACAACACTGCACTTTTGTTTAAGTTCCTTTATTTTTATTTACAATGTCCGTTGTGCAATTTTTGTAACAGCACATTCGTAACTCTTTACCAAGGTGTGTGATATTTGCGTACATGGTAACAAATATTAAAATTTCGTATTAGTTTGCCCAAAAATCATCTATATTCGTGTTCGAGTAGATTTTATTTGTGCATTCCAGCCGGATTCAGGCATATTGTTCAATAACTCCTTTGAAATTATGTCTTACTTCACTTGCAAGCTCCTACGTAACTACAGTGTAGTCTCTGTAGGCTAAAATTGACTTTGACTGTATCAGGCTAGCTTCTTTTTTACTGATTGAATCTGCACATGCTTCAATTGAAGCTTCTTTGTGCGTAACTTTGCGCTACTTAAATTTGCAATAAGTTTGCCTCCCTGGTGCCCTCGGGTCACTACTGGGTGCATTATTCTCTCTGATAATATTGGTTAGATAATAAAGTTCTCAGGGCCTCATATTATTGATATTATTCTGGGTTCGAATCTGTCAATCTGACAGCTACACATATATACATATATACACATATAATAGAGAAGATTGTACAAGAAATATTCCAAGTTTGACGCACATATAGAATATTATGCAGTACACAAACTAATCATTACTAAAATGTTCCTCCTGACTGATCTCTGTCACAATTTAACACTATAAATAATTGCACTAATCAGGTTATCTGTGCAGACATTTAGAGCATGTTTAAGCTAACATTAATTAAAAGAAGACATAACACAAATATTCATAAACAAAAGAGAAAGTCAATCATATTCTTATAACTAAATACTTCTACACTAGTACATTATCTCTACAGATCACACATCATTAATGTTCATTTATTTACAAAAGAATGGTGTCCACATAGGACTATTAGTCTTTTACTGTAGGAGTCCGCCCCGGTAGCTGAGTGGTCAGCGTGACAGACTGTCAATCCTACGGGCCCGGGTTCGATTCCCGGCTGGGTCGGAGATTTTCTCCGCTCAGGGACTGGGTGTTGTGTTGTCCTAATCATCATCATTTCATCCCCATCGACGCGCAGGTCGCCGAAGTGGCGTCAAATCGAAAGACCCGCACCAGGCGAACGGTCTACCCGACGGGAGGCCCTAGCCACACGACATTTCCATTTTTTTTACTGTAGGAATATTTTTACATCCTTACGCAGATACAGTCCTCGTACTCTCCCTGAGTGGGGATCTGCTAAGAGATAGCTACACTCATGTGGCACACTTACTACTCTAAAAGGTCCATTGTACACCAATTGCCACTTGCTATTCTGTTTCAAGGATGCCGAGGACTTAGGATGATTGCGTAAGAGTACCAAGTCCCCAACACTAAATTTTTGGTTATTCGTCACATGTCGATTATATTTTTCTTTCCTTTTCTGAGCGCACCTGGTAAGGTTGCACCCTGCTTTTCTTATCTTCTCTTCCTTAGGCTCAGGAATGACTGGGACCTTAGGCAAAGGTGCCAGCCACTCATTCAGAATTCTATTATTATTCATTATAATCTCGTTTGGTGGATACCCCGTAGAAGCATGCGGGGTTGTGTTGTGAATTTCCAAAAACTTAGGTATCAGATCTTGCCATCTTGTGTGCTTATATGCAATGTATAACCTGAAAAATTTATTCAACTCTCCAAATGTTCTCTCTACTAAACTTGCTTGTGGGTGAAAACGGGATATTAGTATGTGCTTTATATCTTGTTCATGTAAATAGTTTTTCCAGGTATGGCCTGTAAAATAGGAAGCATTATCCGATATTATCGCTTCAGGCTTACCCACTTGTGTAAAATATTCTTTCCCTAACCATTTAACTATTCCACGAGCAGTGGCTGATTTAAGGCAGTATATTTTTAAGTATTTAGAGAAAAGGTCATACACCGCTAAAATGTACTTTAATCCACCCCTGGCTCGTGGGTAGGGTCCTGCTATGTCTATAGATACTAACTGAAGTGGCCGATGAGGCACTATAGGATGCAGTTCAAACCTTGTGGACTTATTTTGAAACTTAGCTTTTTGGCACAGAGGACAAGTCCTGATAATGGTGCGAGTCTGCTGGCTTATTCCCTTAAAGTAACAGAATCTGGATAAAATCGTTATTGTTTTGCCTATCCCTGCGTGAGCCCATGCTAAATGCGTGTGCCACACTACAGCTGGGATAGCCTGTTGGGGTATACACACGACTCCATGGTCATTTGACACACCTGTTTTATAATACAGAATATTATCTACTATTTTGAAATTCTGAACACTTTTAAGATTGGTTCCTTCTTTAATTTTGCTAATGATATCTCGCCAAATCGGATCAGTTTCCTGCAATATAGACATATTCTTACACATGTGTAAAAAGTCCCTCCTATGTACCTTATCTTGTACTAAGAGTATTCGATATTCCCCCGATTGTTCCAAAATCTGATTGCCCTAGTGAAAGCCTCGACAAGGCGTCAGCTACAACATTATCTTGTCCTATTAGGTACATAATCTTAATTTTATATTCCTGCAATGCTAACCTCCATCTTAGCAAGCGGGTATGGTATAATTTGCAAGACATTAAATAGCTCAGAGCCTGGTGGTCACTGAATACTTTGACTTCTTTACCATAGATGTAATAGTTGAATTTCTTTACCGCCCAAACCACTGGAAGAGCCTCTAATTCGGTAGCGGAATATGCTCTCTCACAGCTGTTTAGTGTGCGGCTGGCAAATCCGATTACATTGATTGTTGTGGGGTCGTTGCTCCTGTCCCACTGAAATAAACAAGCGCCCAGACCGTATGAACAGGAATCTGTCGCTATGCAAAAATCTTTTGTCATGTCTGGGTGTCGCAGTATGTTTGCATTCACCAAGGCGTTTTTGATAGCGTCAAATGCGCGTTGACATTCTTCTGTCCACACCCAGTGCGCATTTTTACGCAACAGGCTCAATAAAGATTCGTTATTCATTAATTGGTTTGGAACAAACCGTCTACAAAAGGATGCAAGACCTATAAACGCTTTGAATTGTCTCTTAGTTCTCGGACTAGGAAACCCACGAATTGCGTCAAGTTTTTTGCTGTCAGGTTTGATGCCTTGTGGTGTTATTATGTGACCTAGAAATTTAATCTGATTACGTCCAAATTTGGATTTCTCAAGATTCGCTGTTACTCCCGCTTGCTTAAACCTTTCTAAGACTCTACTCAGTAGTTCTACGTGCTCCTTCCAGGTGGCAGTAGCAATCACCAGATCGTCTACATACACTGTTACCCTTTGCAGCAAATCCGGACCTAAAACCGCGTCGAGGGCTGTTATGAAAACTCCTGCACTTACATTTAAGCCGAAAGGTAGTACCCTAAATTGGTAGCTCCTTCCCCCAAATATAAATGCAGTATATTTCCTCGACTCGGGTGTGAGCAGGATTTGCCAGAATGAACTTTTCATATCAATAGATGTCAAATATTGCACTCTATGGAATTTTTGAATTTGCTCATCTAAGTTTTCCGGATGAGTCCTGACAGGTACAATAATTTCGTTTATGTCTCTCGCATCTAATACTAACCGTACCTGTCCGTCTGCTTTTGCTACCGCCACCAAAGGACTACTATAAGGGGACAAAGACGGTTCTATTATTCCCCACTCGATCAGTTTTCTTATTTCTTTAGCTACTATTTCCTTCTTGGACCAAGGAATGGAGTATGAGGCTCGACAGTAGGTTTTGTGAGGCTTCACCTCGATATTGTACTGATATCCCTTAACAATTCCTGGTCGTTCTGAAAATACATCTGCATAGTTAGTTAATAACTACCAAATCCTGCTGTTGCATTGAGTTCAAATTTTCGGACTGTGATACTTTGTTCACTAGTGCGTCCACATTTGCTTTTAATTGATCACTTTGTACGTCTGGATAATAGAGATTTTGTCCTTGACAATGATTGTCTAAATGTAGTATCCACTGATTCCTACACTTTATGTTAATAGCATTACAATTAGGCACAGGTACCTCTTCAGATCTGAGCATGGACAATTCTATCCTCCTACCAGCGTTCATCAAACTTAATTTTCCCCGAGAAAGGTCGATTACTGCGTCCCTTTCTCTCAAAAAATCTACCCCCAAAATGCAGGCTACCCTTAAACCCTTTACTACCAGGAATGAGCACGCTATGGCTTCTTCCCCTATATACATCTCTACCCGCACTTGGAGTTTAATTATTTGTCGCTGTGCACTTATGGCTCCAGTGACTTTACAATTGTTCACAGGAAAAGTCAGCATACGCCATTCTTTCCCCAGTACTTTGAATAAGTCCATACTCATGACACTGACAGTAGCACCTGTATCTACGATCGCTTGCACATCAATATTGTTAATTTTGATCTCTATTATCGCTTGTACTTTGTCTTTGTGCTCCTTTATGCACGTGGATGGTTCAGTTATCAATTCATGTCCCATCTCTACCCCATCATTATACCTGAGGATACAGATTCCCAATGTTTTGTTCGGTGTCGGGCTGCTCTCACTCCAAACCTCAGACGACGATGGAGAGCGTATCTCGGCTGAATCTAGTTTGTTGAATTATTACAGGTGGATGGGTGTGGCTGCTCTGTGTCGCTGACCTCCACTATGTGTAAGTTGTGTTGCGTCGGCCGCCACGGTTATGCAATTGGCGCATTTTGTGGTGGCGGTCGGTTATTGTCATATCTTTCACTGTTTTGCCGGTCCGGACTGGGCCTCTGGTTCTGTGGCCAAGTTCGGTTTGCATCATTATAGGTATTAGTGTTCCACGGCCCCCTGGCATTTTTCCATCTACTATTGCTTGGTGGGCCTGTTTCATATCGGTCATCAGACCTCCTTTTCCGGTCATTATTCACCGGCGGACTATTGCCGTTCCGGTCTCTACCTCTATTCCCGTTTTGTACATAATCTTGTCTCCTATTGTTACCTCCGCCGTTTCTATTATTTGGTGGAGGCGTGTTATTTCGACCATTTCTGTAACCGTTTCCGTTACTTCTAGCCTGTTCAGAGGCTGCCTTAACGTCCTCCTGAATCAGGTCAATTGAGTCCAGAACAGACAAGAAATGTTCCATGTCATTCTCCGGCACGTGTATAAGTTTGTCCTTTACGTGTATCGGCAAGTGTGATTTCAAAAGTCTGATCAAATCCCGGGATGAAATCTACTCGTCCCAATAACGGGTCTTATTAATGTACTTCTCAAAATATTTTCGCAAATTGCCTAATCGTGGAGAATACGGCTCTGGATTATATACCTCCTTCCGTAATCTCTCCTGAATACATGTTGACCAATATTTGGCCAAGAATGCCTTTTCAAATTGCTCATATGTATCGCAACTGTCAGCTGCTTCGGTTGCCCATAATGCAGCATCTCCTTGTATGTAAGACATAACGAACTGTATTTTCTGTGTATGACTCCAAACGCTAGGCAAAATGTTTCTAAATTCCTTGATAAACACTACAGGGTGAACAGATTTCTTCTCCGTTGTAAAGATCTGAAACTGTCGGTTTCTAATCAGGCTTTCTTCAATCACTACTTTGGAATGACATTTATTTGTTTCGCTTACATTGGTTGCCTGTTCTGTCTCGCAGTCGCAATTTTTTACTGCTGTATTTATATGCCTATCATTGTTGGACCTGGCTGGCGTGACATACACCTGTGAGTCGTCATGCCGCAAGCTGATTTCTATTTCGGCAAGACGACGGTTGACATTCCGCTGCCACAGCGGAATGTCAGTGTGTACCACCTTTCCTTTATAAAGGAAATAGACGAGAAAGTGCACGCCGCGATTGAAGCCAAAGATGTGGGCTCAAATGCGGAAGTGCAGAACCTGAAACAGGTGGTACACACTGACATTCCGCTGTGGCAGCGGAATGTCAACCGTCGTCTTGCCGAGCCAAAGATGTGGGCTCAAATGCGGAAGTGCAGAACCTGAAACAGGTGGTACACACTGACATTCCGCTGTGGCAGCGGAATGTCAACCGTTGTCTTGCCGAAATAGAAATCAGCCACCTTTCCTTTATAAAGGAAATAGACGAGAAAGTGCACGCCGCGATTGAAGCCAAAGATGTGGGCTCAAATGCGGAAGTGCAGAACCTGAAACAGGTGGTACACACTGACATTCCGCTGTGGCAGCGGAATGTCAACCGTCGTCTTGCCGAAATAGAAATCAGCTTGCGGCATGACGACTCACAGGTTTCTGCACTTCCGAATTTGAGCCCACATCTTTGGCTTCAATCGCGGCGTGCACTTTCTCGTCTGTTTCCTTTATAAATTCGCTTTCCATTTTGTGCACTTGTTCGGACACTTGTGCTCAATTACTTGATTTGTGTCAATCTCTAATTGTTCCACCCTGTTGGTCAGTACACTGATTTCCTCTACGATACTGGCGTTAGCCACTTGGATACTCAGCTACCAATCTCTGGTCACGCTCTGCTTGTTCAGCATCACGTTCTCTTTCACGCTCTGCTTGCATACGTACAAATTCAGCTTGGAAATTGAGCATGCGCTCGAACATAACTCTTAATGATTGCACTTCTGACACCTCACCACTCTCTGGTCCGTGTCCAGTGCTTGCGGGTGGCACAGTATTTCCGCTATCAACTGAATCACTGTCTGGCAGTGGCAACATTTCTTGCCCTTCTGCCCCCAGATTCTCACATTGTACTTCCTGAACTACGCCACTAACATTACTTTGTGTCCCACTTTCTAACTCGGTATCACTACTTACTAACTGTTGTTCATTATCCATGTTGATATCTTTCTGACTACGCAACCTAACCATAGTCAACAAAAGAAACAAATTCTGAACTAAATATCCTAACACTCAGGTTTCACTGACATAATCACACAAGAAATGGTCATTTGTTAAAACACACTTATTATATACTACAGTGACTAACTACTCAAATGTCCTGTTATTCAAAAAAAAACTAACAACAAGCACACCACTAATGATCTGAGAACACTGCACTGAGGCTGCTTTACTACCCACAGGACAACTACACTGTAGCTTTACCTTTTGGTGATCTATCTTTGGTGCAGCTGCCCCCTGATATTGTGGTAGGTAATTAATTTTTCGATATAATGAGCTCTCTTCTTCAGCTTGCCTCTGGGTATATATAGTGTTCTCATGCAAAAAATCATATACAGGTATTACCACACAATATTGGTTATGCAATACATACAATACATGGAAAAATTATTCTCGAACAAAGTTCGACTATAATAATTTCCTAGTTATCTCATGGGTATTTAGTGGCCACTGCATATTCGAGCCCCGCGCTGGGCGCCAATTTAACGAAATAGCTTTTATTTTCGTTAAAGATAGTATAATAATTATTGCTTTTAGTTAATTAATTTGCCTCTCTTTAACTGTCTTCTGTAAGTACGAACTTTGTTGTAGAACCTCTCTCTTATTTACGTGTGGTAATAAAAAAAATTTCACTTTCAAAAGAATTACGTACATTTAAGAATTACGTGAACTCATATTAACTGATTAAGAATATTTAGTTGAGAATTAAATCCTTTACATAATTCGGCCTTGGCACACATTTTCTAAATGCAGTGGTTTTTTTTTTATTTTAAATATTTACTGAATTCTATCCCGGCATTAGCTATGGAACACAAGATTATCTCTATTAGCAGAAAATGGTTAATTATTGCCAAGCCGACATTTAATTATCACTGATCAAACCTACTTCACTATACATTTAAGTTATTTGAAAGAACCAAAATTGTTAAATTTCAATGTTAACTAACATTAACTATCCGCCTACGAATGCACAAACGTATAATTAGTTTAAAATTCATCAGTCTCAGGATCACTGTAAAAGAAGAACAATTTCTTAATTCACTGTTAATTTTTATCTATCTGTTCCCGATTTACGGGTTTGGTTGATTTTTCCTTTAGCGGAACAATTTTTTAAATGTGCCGCCGCTGCAAATCGATCGGTCGCGGCACAGCCCAGCAACACCGCTAAAAATGCTGAAAATTCTTTAAAGAAATTTTATAGATGACATGGGCAAGCTAATTTACATTAATAATACACACTTTTGATAAATTCTGATATATTTAGATCAAACAATAATTGAACTCACATTAATTTGTAACGCCTCCTCTAATGGCGGCTAAATCTAGACAGAGACAAAAGAAGTCTACCCACCGATAAATCGCTTCGACACAGCTTCCTCTCGCATTCAGCTCTATACAGAGAAGACCAAAGAATACGCTGTACATGGTTCTTTTATACTACTGCTGACTATTAACATTTCTTTGTAATTTGACAATATTATTCTCCTCTGGCTAAATTTCACATCTCTGTTATCGCAGATACTGACACATTTCACAATCACATAATAAATATAGAAAAATTACTATCCTAAATACAGAGAGAATATTACTACAAAAAATATTACGATAATAACAAATGTCTTTTACACAAAATTCAATAATACTTTTTGTTCAATAATTACGGTATATACAACTTGCTCAGAGCGGCGTATATGGTACAAATAAACTCTTGTTCATTAATAGCGTGAGTTTGCCAGGGAACGTTACAAGTGCCTTCTTGAAACTGCTCAGCTTTCACGGTTCTTCTTTGGGAATGTCCACCAAATCGCTGTACATGGTAACACCTTTACTGTAGTCTAAGGTGGGGTGGAGCTCAGCTTCGACGGTATATTCCCCGAGGCTTAAGGCTTTCTGCAGGTTTGTTGCTTGTTGAGAACTAGACAGTTTGATCAGCAGCACACCATTTGCAGCTGCTTGACAGATTTTAAAGTACCAGCTATGCCCTCTAAACCCTTCTGAATTTAGGAAAATAGGAAAACACATTCTGACCTACAGTATATGTTCTGTTACTGAAACCTGAACTACCCTGAACAAATCTAGAATCTAGAGGACTCATCGCAAGAGGCTTCTAGGAGCAACTGGGTGCACCTACCAGTGCCCAACCCACTCCACTGTGAGGTGCAGGAGAAAATTTCAAGGGTTCCATATCAGTCCCACAAGCAGTTAAGGAAAGAAGGGTCGACTCCTACGGAGCCCCACTTGCCCGAGTAAGCCTTATGCAACTGTTGCAAGCTAACCTTATTCGACGCAGCACACAGATAAAATTTTTGAAATCCCCGATGATGCTATCTCACTTACACTGCGGATGTCGACACCAGGTGGGCACGAAGAATAGCATTTCGCTACCGAGAGTGGAGCCGGGGAAAAAACAGCATCGGTACTTCTGACAGGCCCAACAGCAGACTTCACCAGAAATGTAGTGGGGCAGAGCAGCTAGGCAGTATCATATTACCTTCATTATGTGTTAAAAGAAACGCTATTCCTAATGCGACAATGCATACCGACAGCTTTCACAAACCAGTCCTACACTATAACGAACTTGTTAAGCGAGTACAGCAGAGTGATAATCACTGCTAATTTTGTAATAGCAAGGTCTATTCAGTTATGTCAGGTGACATCATGTTAACATTAGCCACTACTTCACTCCATAAATACTCCAGGACTTTAGTTCGGAAGACAGTCAGTCAGACAGACTGATGATGTACATCACGTTTACAGTCGATTCCCTGATTATACTAAAGTACGTGCGGCCCAAGTCTGTTCTAAATTTCCTGCACAATACTGAGAAATAGCAACTGCTACCGGGAATGATGGCTTATTCACCATAGTCACCCGTCACACAGGTCAACACCAGAGTCTGCTGCTGTCACAGGTAGATGGATGCGAGAATCTTCCCTGTGGTTCTGAGTCACGACACCGGCATTCCTGATACTTTGACAAACTGACCAGGGCCTATCCGAATGGCAGGCCGAGCTCTCCACACTGTACATCTACACGGCAACTCGCAGTTCGACAGGTGGAGAAGAATGGGGTGAGTGGAAGAGGACAGATCACCGCCCAAATTGGCACGTATAAGTCTAACATGTGTGGCACCTCCACTAACTGCCACATCATCATAGTACAGTCAGCACTAGAACAACCATGGGTGGTAAACTGCCATAGCAACAGTTGGCCAGAAACGACACTTATGATGCAGACCCTCAATGTGCATCAACAGCAAGTCAAGACACCGATTGTAACTTACGGAAATAAATAACTAATTCCCAATCTTCTTTCACTGTGCTTGCCGTCGACAACAGGTCACCGCCATCCTTCTGAGGAAAATTGCAAAGGAGTGAAATGGAAGACTGCCTTCTGACACAGAGCCATCTCTACTTTTGTGCTTCCAATAGTCACCTCTTGTACAACTGAGGTGCAACAATCTCCAGTGATTGCCCACTAATGACTGTTCCACCTCAACAGTCACACATCTCATTCATGACGAGAACATCCTGAAAGTGAGAGGTTTTTCCATCCCCGTTATCCGAGAGATCGAACAAAGGCCTCTATTCCCTGTGGTACACAAAGTTCCACCATTGCACCACACAGTGGATGCTCGAGCACACCAAAAGCTTACAATGACAGGACTAGTGGCACTTACCAGTACCTAGCTCAGGAACTCCAGTGTCTCCCAGCCCATACCCAGCAAATGAATGCAAAACCCCTGAGGGCAACAGACTTGTGCATTTGTTTCAAAGGAAATTATCTATAAAAACTGATGTTACTTTAAGGTAGGATTTATTAACTGAATTTTTGCACATTACACAAATCAATCCAGGACACAGTTACATGATCTTTATGCCATAAGCTGAGTCATTTTACAACACCCAATACTACACAGTAGGATAAAACAAAACATAGGGCTGTAGATAGATAGGTGGTTTGGCTGCCAAAAGGGCAGAATTCTCAACCATCATAGTAATTAGTTGTTGAAATCTCATGCATAAAAATCAAAGAAATTCTTGTCATACGTGAAGGCTGTCAGTAGCACCAAATTTATAGTGTGTAGGCATTCATGGATAACAGAGGAAGAGAAATAAAGGGTGGCAACACAGTAACACTAATGATTAACTTTGTTTTCAACTGTTCCATTACAAAGAAAAATCCAGTAATACTGCCCCAGTTTTAATGCACCCACCACTGCTGAGTTGAGTGATATAAGCCTATCAAAAGAAAAATTCAACTGATAAACCAAACACACCTTGAGGCTGACATTCTGGCCAGTACTTACTGTCAGAAGGTGAAGTGTGTATCGCTGTCAGAAGGTACACACAAAAGTGACTACACTATGCTAGCTTTTGGAACTACATTGACAGGAAAAGTGATCACATCACCAAGAACTAATTAATGTGAGCAACAAAATTTCCGGAATACATTTGCCTAGGTAACATATTTAAGTGATTAATATTCCAACGTCACAGGTTAATGTAAGCACAAGATAACCCATTGCAAATATAACAACTGGCGTAGCTACCAGAATGTTGAATGCAAACATGCATGCATTGTGTTGTACAGGTGCTGGATGCCAGTTTTGTCTGTTGCACTAGGTTTGTCAATATAGGGACAGTTAATGGTGTTTATGGATGATGCTGGCATTGTCATGCGAAGATGTCCCACATGGAGACAGATCTGGTGATCAAGCAGGACAAGGCAACATGTCAACATTCTGTAGTGTGTGTTGGGTAAGAACAGCAGTATATGGATGAGTGTTATCCTTTTGGAAAATGTCCCCTTGAATGCTGTTCATGAATGGCAGCACAACAGGCCAAATTACCAGACTGACATACAAATTTATAGTCAGGGTGAGTGGGATAACTGTGAGAGTGCTCCTGCTGTCATACAAAGTCAGAAGCCAGACCATAACCCCAGGTGTAGGTCAAGTGTGTCTACAACACAAACAGGTTGGCTGCAGGTGAAGTGTTACATGCCATTAGGCAAATAACATTTCACACTCCTCGTGTAGTCCGAGGCAAGAGATTGTGACAGAATAATATTAAGTAGGGAGAAAGTCACAGAACATATACTGCGTGAGGGTGCTTGTTTTTGTATGTGCAGACATTAAACAGCGGTTATGGAATATGAGAAAACGTGATGACAAAAAAATTTTCAACCTCTCTTTAAAAACTGGTGTATTCCCAGATATTTTTAAAATAGCAAAAGTTTCACCACTGCTAAAAAAAGGTTCTTCTGAAAAAATATCAAACTACCGACCCGTGTCAAAGTTAAGTTCCTTCTCAAAAATTCTAGAAAAACTCTTCTATGACAGGCTTTTAAGTTTCATAAATAAATATGCACCTCTTACAGTACAACAACATGGTTTTAGAAAGTCTAAATCTACACAGACAGCAATTTTCGAATTCTTAGACTACATTTTAAAATCCCTTGATCAACGTAAATTAGCTGCAGGCATTTTTCTAGATCTACCAAAAGCCTTCAATGTCCTGGGCCATAACATTCTGCTCGAAAAATTAGAAAGACGAGGAGTAAGAGGTGTAGCACATAGCTGGTTGTGTTCATACCTAAAAAACCGCAGGCAGGAAGTATCACTTCAGTATGAATTCAACAAAATGAATAAAACAACAAACAACTCCTTTCTTTCAAGGGAATTACCAATAAAATATGGTGTACCACAGGGTTCAATCCTAGGTCCACTACTCTTCTTGATTTATGTGGACGACTTAGTTGAATATATGAGTCCCACAAAAACTATCCTGTTTGCCGTCGACACCAGCATATTGCTCACTGGATCCAGTCCAGAAACTTTGTGGTCCACAGCAGAAAGTTCTATGAAAAGACTCTCTGAGTGGTTCACAAAAAAACAAACTCGTTATAAATACTGAAAAAACTGTGTGTGTCGATTTTCATTTAATTCCTCCAACTAATCAGATGTCTATTCAAGCCCAATTAAAAAATGATCCCCTAGAAACTGTAAGTGTCACAAAATTCTTGGGTCTTTGGGTTCAGCAAGACTTAAAATGGGACACACATATAAATAACTTGTGTAGAAAACCATCTTCTGTGTGCTATGGCCTAAGAATTTTAAAGGCTACAACAAGCAAAACAACACTACTGCTGGCATACTATGCACAGTTCCACTCACTAATCCGATATGGGATCATTTTCTGGGGATACTCAGCTCACATTGTAAAGGTTTTTAGAATGCAAAAAAGAGCTTTAAGAATAATTTGTGGCCTTAAAAAGATGGAGTCCTGTAAATCCCATTTTACTGAGCTTGGTGTTCTAAATGTTCCAAGTTTATTCATTTATGAAACTATCTTGTTCACTTGTGACTACCTCCTGAAAACAGGCAAACTGCTACAGAACAAAAGTGTACACATCTACAGTACCAGAAGGGAATCAAATATACATAAAAATATCACAGAACAACCACCTATCAGAGGAGCATAATTAACATTGGTGTAATAGTACACAATAAGATACCAGAGGAAATAAAAAATACTACTCATCCAATATTTAAAGCTAAACTAAAGGCATTTCTAATAAAGCACTGTTTCTATTCTGTCAGAGAATTTCTGAATAAGTAACAAAATTAATTGTAGTAGGTACCTAATTTTAATTGCTAATATTATGTATTATTGTAACTTATCTTTGACCTGTCCAATATCAATTGTACAATTTGTGCTATATGATAAAACTGGACCAATAAAAAAATCAAATCAAATCAAATCAAATCAAACAGCTTTACCTGCTGTGATGGGGCTTCCACATTTTGTTGTCACAGCTTGGTGGTGGCTTGACCGTCAAAGATCAATCATGCTCTCCAAGAATGAAAGCAAAAGACAGGATGATTCGGTGACAAACGAAATATACTGTAATCTTGGATGTCTTGTTGAGCCCGCAAGGCATATGTCATATAAAAGTTGTGTTCTAATAATAAATTATTAATGGAAAATCTCATATAAAGATGTGAAACAAATACTAACAAAGAGATAGAGGGGCTGGCCAGTACTTACCTCAGCTCAGTACAGCCAGATACACCAAACAGAACAGAAAATTTATGTTCCTATCTTTCAGAACTTTGTTCCTTTGTCAGGGAGGAGAGAGGGGAAAAAAGGGAAGAAGGGAGAGTGGATTCAGTTACTCACAACCCAGGTTATGAAGCAACAGGTAAACAGGGAGAGTAGCAAGGATGGAGGCATGGTTGTCAGAGGGAAGCCAAAGATATTCTACTGTAAATACTGTGCCAGCTTCAAACTAAAGAGGATGCATACAGACGTAAAGAGGTATAAAGATAAACACAACTACACTCCTGGAAATGGAAAAAAGAACACATTGACACCGGTGTGTCAGACCCACCATACTTGCTCCGGACACTGCGAGAGGGCTGTACAAGCAATGATCACACGCACGGCACAGCGGACACACCAGGAACCGCGGTGCTGGCCGTCGAATGGCGCTAGCTGCGCAGCATTTGTGCACCGCCGCCGTCAGTGTCAGCCAGTTTGCCGTGGCATACGGAGCTCCATCGCAGTCTTTAACACTGGTAGCATGCCGCGACAGCGTGGACGTGAACCGTATGTGCAGTTGACGAACTTTGAGCGAGGGCGTATAGTGGGCATGCGGGAGGCCGGGTGGACGTACCGCCGAATTGCTCAACACGTGGGGCGTGAGGTCTCCACAGTACATCGATGTTGTCGCCAGTGGTCAGCGGAAGGTGCACGTGCCCGTCGACCTGGGACCGGACCGCAGCGACGCACGGATGCACGCCAAGACCGTAGGATCCTACGCAGTGCCGTAGGGGACCGCACCGCCACTTCCCAGCAAATTAGGGACACTGTTGCTCCTGGGGTATCGGCGAGGACCACTCGCAACCGTCTCCATGAAGCTGGGCTACGGTCCCGCACACCGTTAGGCCGTCTTCCGCTCACGCCCCAACATCGTGCAGCCCGCCTCCAGTGGTGTCGCGACAGGCGTGAATGGAGGGACGAATGGAGACGTGTCGTCTTCAGCGATGAGAGTCGCTTCTGCCTTGGTGTCAATGATGGTCATATGCGTGTTTGGCGCCGTGCAGGTGAGCGCCACAATCAGGACTGCATACGACCGAGGCACACAGGGCCAACACCCGGCATCATGGTGTGGGGAGCGATCTCCTACACTGGCCGTACACCACTGGTGATCGTCGAGGGGACACTGAATAGTGCACAGTACATCCAAACCGTCATCGAACCCATCGTTCTACCATTCCTAGACCGGCAAGGGAACTTGCTGTTCCAACAGGACAATGCACGTCCGCATGTATCCCGTGCCACCCAAAGTGCTCTAGAAGGTGTAAGTCAACTACCCTGGCCAGCAAGATCTCCGGATCTGTCCCCCATTGAGCATGTTTGGGACTGGATGAAGCGTCGTCTCACGCGGTCTGCACGTCCAGCACGAACGCTGGTCCAACTGAGGCGCCAGGTGGAAATGGCATGGCAAGCCGTTCCACAGGACTATATCCAGCATCTCTACGATCGTCTCCATGGGAGAATAGCAGCCTGCATTGCTGCGAAAGGTGGATATACACTGTACTAGTGCCGACATTGTGCATGCTCTGTTGCCTGTGTCTATGTGCCTGTGGTTCTGTCAGTGTGATCATGTGATGTATCTGACCCCAGGAATGTGTCAATAAAGTTTCCCCTTCCTGGGACAATGAATTCACGGTGTTCTTATTTCAATTTCCAGGAGTGTATATAAGATGAAAGGATGCGTGAATGGCTAAAGAGGAAAGGGAAAAAGGAGAAGACTGAAGAGTAAATGGGAGTGAGGTTGGTTAACGTAGGTTCAGTCCAGGGGGATGGCGGGATGAAAGGACGTGTTGGAGTGCAAGTTCCCATCTCTGCAGTTCCGAGGGACTGGTGTTGGGTGGGAGAAGCCAAATGGCACATACGGTGTAGCGAGTTCCTAGGTCTCTAGAATTATGTTGGAGGGCATGCTGTGCTACTGGGTACTGGACGTCTCCTAGGCTTACAGTTTGTCTGTGTCCGTTCATGCGCTCAGCCAGTTTAGTTGTCGTCATACCGATGTAAAAGTCTGTGCAGTGCAGGCATGTCAGTTGATAAATGACATGTGTTGTTTCACATGTGGCCCTGCCTTGAATTGTCTATGTTTTACCAGTAGCGGGGCTGGAGTAGGTGGTTGTGGGGGGATGCATGGGGCAGGTTTTTCAGTGGGGTCAGTTACAGGGGTAGGAACCACTGGGTAGAGAAGGTGGTCTGGGAATATTGTAGGGTTTGACAAGGATGTTACAATGGTTGGGGAGGGGGGAGGGGGGGGGGCGAAGAAAGGTAACTCTGGGTGGTGTGGGGAGGATATTGTCAAGGGATGATCTCATTTCAGGGCTTGACTTGAGAAAGTCATATCACTGGTGGAGTAATTTGTTGATGTATTTGAGGCCAGGATAATATTGGCTGACAAGGGGGATGCTTCTGTGTGGTCTGGGGGTAGGAACATTGTTGTTGGATGGGGAGGAATGTATTGCTTGGGAGATCAGTTTGTGGACAAGGTCTCCAGGATAGTTGCGGGATAGGAAAGCACTGGTCAGGTTATTGGTGTAATTGTTGAGGGATTCGTCACTGGAGCAGATACGTTCGCCACGAATACCGAGGCTGTAGGGAAGGGAGCGTTTGATGTGTAATGGATGGCAGCTATCAAAGTGAAGGTACTGTTGTTTGTTTGTGGGTTTGATGTGGAAAGAGGTGTTGCTTCATAACCTGGGTTTTCCCCTCTCTCCTCCCTGATGAAGGAACAAAGTTCCGAAAGCTAGGAATGTGTATTTTCTGTTCTGTTTTGTGTATCTATCGGCTGTACTGCGCTGAGGTAAGTACTGGCTAGACCCTCTATCTCTTTGTTAGTATTTGTTCTAATAATAATTCACTAGTCAGCCTAAAGATCTGTACACTCACTCAAGAAAATATATCTTTGTAAAAGGAAAGTAGTGAACATACTTTTTCACAATATGAGAAGAAGTTATCTTCTTTTGTTCCAGTAATAGCTCCAGAATGCGAAGAAGTCAAGCCTTTCTTTGGCTACACATGGGATTTCAGAGGTACTGATTAGCAATACCTCTACTTTAAGAGAATCAACTACAGTGGCCAGATAAAAAAATAAAAATTAAAATTAAATGTTAGGTTGGATGACAGATCTCATGAACTGTTCTGACTCGGCTTCAACTTCAAGGAGTGAGCCAGCAGCCACACAAAACCTGAAAAAAAGCCCTCTTCACAGGTGGCCTCCTCCTAACCAACACACAGCCATCTGTGGCACTAAGGCAGAACACAACTTGAAGTCGTGAATGGCAGTGGTTTGTGGTCAGTGAAATGCACAGTACACGGCATCTGGCTCAGAGCTGTTCCTGAAGTGACCAATTTGTAACAGCTTGTTGTATCTCTATGGGGCCAACTGCTGCTCCAATTCCTGCTGCAGATGCGCTACAGCCAAACACCAAACTCAGTAGTGTTATGTGGCTGTCAGGGCCTGGTCTTCTTGCGGCTGTACATTCTCATGCCACTGGGCATTTCAGCATCTTCATCCAGACACATAGTTCACAATTAAGTAAACGCCTATCCATAAACATGGACAGAAAACTGAATGGAAACTTTCTTATTTGTGCTAAATAAACAGCAAATATTGGAACAGAAATAACAATGATAACAGGCAACAGTCATTTACCAATGCAACAACACTCAAATGTCTCTGCTCTTAACTGAATATGCCGGGGATCCAGGTACGGTTTCTATTTGGTTGCTCCTACACATTAGTTTCTTCAAAAGAATACCATAGTAACTCAACTAATGTGCACAACTAAACCAAATGAGTTGATTGTTTTCCAACAACTTACTTAATCAACTGTTTTCATTCTGTTGTTCCCATCACTACTCCCTGGGCTCTGAATGGCCTGACATGTTTTCAAACCTTCCCCAACTTATTCCTCAACCTCCATGAGGAAGAAGCTAAGACAGGGTGGTGCAAAAAGAACTCATGGATTTCAAACTAGTATAATTGGCTCTATTTTGATCACATCAAAATGTATTCACATCACTACAATTGGTAATGTATCCAATTTATGAACTGTCAGGTTTTTCACATTTTAAAGATAATGGCAGACAGGCAGTGGCCTTCTTCATTACTCACATTAAAAGTCTTTCTATAAAGTTTGCCACTACTTTCATCAACATGTCATGTAAAACAGCAGCAATTTCTTGAAGTGTTGCAACTTTTCGGTCATTGAATGTATGAGGTTCGTCGGAGTACCCTTTACTGTTTAGAAGGAGGCACAAACCAACAAATCTGGCAAGTGGACATCATCAAAACATGAGATTATGTGTTGAGGAAACATTTCTCGAACAACTGCCATGGAATTGATAGTCATGTAAGCTCTGGCTCCATCTTGTTGGAACCACATGCCTGCCATGTTCATCCCTATAGCGTCCAGGTGTAGCTACATGAAACTCCACAGCACTGCAACATAATGTGCAGAATTCACTGTTACACTAATGCACCTTCTTCAAAAATATCAGGCCCAGCAATTCCCACTTTGGGCCCTCCGCATCACACTCTCACTTTTGAACCAGTGGTTTTTGATGCACTTTTTTAGGTTGTCTGCTGCCCAGTAGTGACAGTTTTGTTTGTTTACATAAACATCTAAGTGAAGTGCAGTTCATCACTCATCGTAACACAACATCAGCAGCAGCAAGAACATCAAGTATTCTCTCACAAAACAGTTTCCGTTCATCACACTCATGGTTGTGAATCTTCTGCACAATTACAATTTTGTAAGGATGGAAATGTAACTCATCCTTCAGGATGTGCAATGAGACAAGCCCAGAGTTGGAGCATTCTGCCTAGTGGAGCGACGAGATCTTTAAAGACCTGCTGCTCTTACTATATTGACATTTTCCTGCATTCCCATCATAAGAGGGTGACAAGGTGATATCTGCTTCATGACAGATCCAGTTGTGCGAAAAGAGGCATCCTTTAGCTCAAAAAGGTAGAACAATGTTCTGTAGTCTTACATGTGTCTATCAGCAATACTAAATAGTTTCCTTCCTGTTGGTAAATACTAGCCTGCAATTATGTCTCATAATTATATAGTTTTCTGAAGCAAATTTTCCATTTGGTACAAATAAATTGTTCTTAACATTGAAAGGAATGATTTTTATCAATTGAGAATTATGAATAATGTCCAACATGGATATGGTATACAGGGTGTTACAAAAAGGTACGGCCAAACTTTCAGGAAACATTCCTCACACACAAAGAAAGAAAATATGTTATGTGGACATGTGTCCGGAAACGCTTACTTTCCATGTTAGAGCTAATTTTATTACTTCTCTTCAAATCACATTGATCATGGAATGCAAACACACAGCAACAGAACGTACTAGCGTGACTTCAAACACTTTGTTGCAGGAAATGTTCAAAATGTCCACCATTAGCGAGGATACGTGCATCCACCCTCCGTCGCACGGAATCCCTGATGAGCTGATGCAGCCCTGGAGAATGGGGTACTGTATCACAGCCGTCCACAATACGAGCACGAAGAGTCTCTACATTTGGTACCAGGGTTGCGTAGACAAGAGCTTTCAAACGCCCCCATAAATGAAAGTCAAGAGAGTTGAAGTCAGGAGAACGTGGAGGCCATGGAATTGGTCTGCCTCTACCAATCCATCGGTCACCGAATCTGTTGTTGAGAAGCGTACGAACACTTCGACTGAAATGTGCAGGAGCTCCATCACGAATGAACCACATGTTGTGTTGTACTTGTAAAGGCACGTGTTCTAGCAGCACAGGTAGAGTATCCTGTATGAAATCATGATAACATGCCCCATTGAGCGTAGGTGGACGAAACTAAAATGAGCTCTAACATGGAAATTAAGTGTTTCCAGACACATGTCCACATAACATCTTTTCTTTATTTGTGTGTGGGGAATGTTTCCTGAAAGTTTGGCCGTATCTTTTTGTAACACCCTGTAAGATGATGTATCTTACCAAACAAGCTTTGGCATGTTGATAGACACACAAACAAACAAAAACATACACACAAAATTCAAGCATTCGCAACCAACGGTTGCTTCATCAGGAAAGAGCGAAGGAGAGGGAAAGATAGAAAGGATGTGGGTTTTAAGGGAGAGGGTAAGGAGTCATTCCAATCCCGGGAGCGGAAAAACTTACCTTAGGGGCAAAAAAGGACAGGCACACACTCGCACACACACACACACACACACACACACACACACACACACACACACACACACACACAAACACACACACACACACACACACACACACATATCCATCCGCACATATACAGACACAAGCAGGCATTTGTAAAGGCAAAGAGTTTGGGCAGACATGTCAGTCAAGGCGGAAGTACAGAGGCAAAGATGTTGTTGAATGACAGGTGAGGTATGAGGGGTTGGTGTTAGTGGGAAGTATCCAGATAACCCGGACAGTGTAACACTTTGCCAAGATGTGTTGGCCGTGCACCAAGGCATGTTTAGCAACAGGGCGATCCTCATTACCAACAAACACTGTCTGCCTGTGTCCATTTATGCGAATGGACAGTTTGTTGCTGGTAATTCCCACATCGAAAGCTTCACAGTGTAGGCAGGTCAGTTGGTAAATCACGTGGGTGCTTTCACACGTGGCTCTGCCTTTGATCGTGTACACCTTCCGGGTTACAGGACTGGAGTAGGTGGTGGTGGGAGGGTGCACGGGACATGTCTTACACTGGGGGCGGTTACAAGGGTAGAAGCCGAGGGTAGGGAAGGTAGTTTGGGGATTTCATAGGGATGAACTAAGAGGTTACGAAGGTTAGGTGGACAGTGGAAAGACACTGTTGGTGGAGTGGGGAGTATATCATGAAGGATGGATCTCATTTCAGGGCAGGATTTGAGGAAGTCGTATCCCTGCTGGAGAGCCACATTCAGAGTCTGATCCAGTCCCAGAAAGTATCCTGTCACAAGTGGGGCACATTTGGGGTACTTCTGTAGGAGGTTCTGGGTTTGAGGAAGTGGCTCAGGTTATTTGCTTCTGTACCAGGTCAGGAGGGTAGCTGCGGGATGCAAAAGCTGTTTTCAGGTTATTGGTGTAATGCTTCAGGGATTCTGGACTGGAGCAGATTCGTTTGCCACGAAGACCTAGGCTGTAGGGAAGGGACCGTTTGATGTGGAATGGGTGGCAGCTGTCGTAATGGAGGTACTGTTGCTTGTTGGTGGGTTTGATGTGGACGGACATGTGAAGCTGGCCATTGGACGGGTGGAGGTCAACGTCAAGGTAAGTGGCATGGGATTTGGAGTAGGACCAAGTGAATCTGATGGAACCAAAGGAGTTGAGGTTGGAGAGGAAATTCTGGAGTTCTTCTTCACTGTGAGTCCAGATCATGAAAACGTCATCAATAAATCGGTACCAAACTTTGGGTTGGCAGGCCTGGGTAACCAAGAAGGCTTCCTCTAAACGACCCATGAATAGGTTGGCGTATGAGAGGGCCATCCTGGTACCCATGGCTGTTCCCTTTAATTGTTGGTATGTCTGGCCTTCGAAAGTGAAGAAGTTGTGGGTCAGGATAAAGCTGTCTAAGGTAATGAGGAAAGAGGTTTTAGGTAGGGTGGCAGGTGATCGGCGTGAAAGGAAGTGCTCCATCGCAGCGAGGCCCTGGACATGTGGAATACTTGTGTATAAGGAAGTGGCATCAAATGTTACAAGTATGGTTTCCGGGGGTAACAGACTGGGTAAGGATTCCAGGCATTCGAGAAAGTGGTTGGTGTCTTTGATGAAGGATGGGAGACTGCATGTAATGGGTTGAAGGTGTTGATCTACGTAGGCAGAGATATGTTCTGTGGGGGCTTGGTAACCAACTACAATGGGACGGCAGGGATGATTGGGTTTGTCAATTTTAGGAAGAAGGCAGGGGTGCGGGGTGTTGGTGGGGTCAGGAGGTTGATGGAGTCAGGTGAAAGGTTTTGTAGGGGGCCTAAGGTTCTGAGGATACATATATATATATATATATATATATATATATATATATATATATATATATATATATATATATATATATATAATAGAGGGAAACATTCCACGTGGGAAAAATATATCTAAAAACAAAGGTGATGTGACTTACCGAACGAAAGCGCTGGCAGGTCGATAGACACACAAACAAACACAACCACACA
This sequence comes from Schistocerca piceifrons, assembly GCF_021461385.2. Lineage (NCBI taxonomy): Eukaryota > Metazoa > Arthropoda > Insecta > Orthoptera > Acrididae > Schistocerca > Schistocerca piceifrons. The sequence continues at coordinate 26,454,138 of NC_060146.1, read as the reverse complement.
CAAAATTCAAGCTTTCGCAACAAACTGTTGCCTCATCAGGAAAGAGGGAAGGAGAGGGAAAGACGAAAGGATGTGGGTTTTAAGGGAAAGGGTAAGGAGTCATTCCAATCCCGGGAGCGGAAAGACTTACCTTAGGGGGAAAAAAAGGACGGGTATACACTCGCACACACACACATATCCATCCACACATATACAGACACAAGCAGACATCTCACAAGCAGACATACTTAAAGACAAAGAGTTTGGGCAGAGATGTCAGTCGAGGTGGAAGTGAAGAGGCAAAGATGATGTTGAATGACAGGTGAGGTATGAGTAGCGGCAACTTGAAATTAGCGGAGATTGAGGCCTGGTTGGTAACGGGAAGAGAGGATATATTGAAGAGCAAGTTCCCATCTCCGGAGTTCGGATAGCTTGGTGTTGGTGGGAAGTATCCAGATAACCCGGACGGTGTAACACTGTACCAAGATGTGCTGGCCGTGCACCAAGGCATGTTTAGCCACAGGGTGATCCTCATTACCATCAAACACTGTCTGCCTGTGTCCATTCATGCAAATGGACAGTTTGTTGCTGGTCATTCCCACGTAGAATGCATCACAGTGTAGGCAGGTCAGTTGGTAAATCACGTGGGTGCTTTCACATGTGGCTCTGCCTTGGATCGTGTACACCTTCCGGGTTACAGGACTGGAGTAGGTGGTGGTGGGAGGGTGCATGGGACAGGTTTTACACTGGGGGCGGTTACAAGGATAGGAGCCAGAGGGTAGGGAAGGTGGTTTGGGGATTTCACTGCTGAAGCCCAGGCTATCCGTGATCTGCAGGCTGACCGATCCATCGTCATTCTTCCGGCGGACAAGGGTTCCACGACCGTGGTACTTGATCGTCGGGAGTATGTGGCTGAGGGACTGTGTCAGCTTTCAGACAACACCACATACAAAGTTTGCCAAGGTAACCTCATTCCCGATGTCCAGGCGGAGCTTCAAGGAATCCTCAGAACCTTAGGCCCCCTGCAAAAAGCTTTCACCTGACTCCATCAACCTCACCGACACCCCGCACCCCTACCTTCTACCTTCTTCCTAAAATCCACAAACCCTATCATCCCGGCTGCCCCATTGTAGCTGGTTACCAAGCCCCCACAGAATGTATCTCTGCCTACTTAGATCAACACCTTCAACCCATTACATGCAGTCTCCCATCCTTCATCAAAGACACCAACCACTTTTTCGAACGCCTGGAATCCTTATCCAATCTGTTACCCCCGGAAACCATCCTCGTAACCATTGATGCCACTTCCTTATACACAAATATTCCGCACGTCCAGGGCCTCGCTGCGATGGAGCATTTCCTTTCATGCCAATCACCTGCCACCCTACCTAAAACCTCTTTCCTCATCACCTTAGACAACAATTAAAGGTAACAGCCATGGGTACCAGGATGGCCCCTTCGTACGCCAACCTATCTATGGGTCGCTTAGAGGAAGCCTTCTTGGTTACCCAGGCCTGCCAACCCAAAGTTTGGTACAGATTTATTGATGACATCTTCATGATATGGACTCACAGTGAAGAAGAACTCCAGAATTTCCTCTCCAACCTCAACTCCTTTGGTTCCATCAGATTCACCTGGTCCTACTCCAAATCCCATGCCACTTTCCTTGACGTTGACCTCCACCTGTCCAATGGCCAGCTTCACACGTCCGTCCACATCAAACCCACCAACAAGCAACAGTACCTCCATTATGACAGCTGCCACCCATTCCACATCAAACGGTCCCTTCCCTACAGCCTAAGTCTTCGTGGCAAACGAATCTGCTCCAGTCCGGAATCCCTGAACCATTACACCCACAACCTGACAACAGCTTTTGCATCTCGCAACTACCCTCCTGACCTGGTACAGAAGCAAATAACCAGAGCCACCTCCTCATCCCCTCGAACCCAGAATCCCCCACAGAAGAACCACAAAAGTGCCCCACTCGTGACAGGATACTTTCCGGGACTGGACCAGACTCTGAATGTGGCTCTCCAGCAGGGATACGACTTCCTCAAATCCTGCCATGAAATGAGATCCTTCCTTCATGAAATCCTCCCCACTCCACCAACAGTGTCTTTCCGCCGTCCACCTAACCTTCGTAACCCGTTAGTTCGCCCCATGAAATCCCCAAACCACCTTCCCTACCCTCTGGCTCCTATCCTTGTAACCACCCCCGGTGTAAAACCTACCCATGCACCCTCCCACCACCACCTACTCCAGTCCTGTAACCCGGAAGGTGTACACGATCAAAGGCAGAGCCACGTATGAAAGCACCCACGTGATTTACCAACTGACCTGCCTACACTGTGATGCATTCTATGTGGGAATGACCAGCAACAAACTGTCCATTCGCATGAAAGGACACAGGCAGACAGTGTTTGTTGGTAATGAGGATCACCCTGTGGCTAAACATGCCTTGGTCCACGGCCAGCACATCTTGGCACAGTGTTATACCGTCCGGGTTATCTGGATACTTGCCACCAACACCAAGCTATCCAAACTCCGGAGATGGGAACTTGCTCTTCAATATATCCTCTCTTCCCGTTACCCACCAGGCCTCAATCTCCGCTAATTTCAAGTTGCCGCCACTCATAACTCACCTGTCATTCAACAACATCTTTGCCTCTGCACTTCCGCCTAGACTGTCATGTCTGCCCAAACTCTTTGCCTTAACAAATGTCTGCTTGTGTCTGTATATGTGTGGATGGATATGTGTGTGTGTGCGAATGTATACCCGTCCTTTTTTCCCACTAAGGTAAGTCTTTCCGCTCCCGGGGTTGGAATGACTCCTTACCCTCTCCCTTAAAACCCACATCCTTTCTTCTTTCCCTCTCCTTCCCTCTTTCCTGACGAAGCAACCGTTGGTTGCGAAAGCTAGAATTTTGTGTGTATGTTTGTGTTTGTTTGTGTGTCTATCGACGAGCCAGCGCTTTCTTTTGGTAAGTGACATCATCTTTGTTTTTAGATATATTTTTCCAACATGGAATGTTTCCCTATATATATATATATATATATATATATATATATATATATATATATATATATATATATATATATATACAACAAATAATGACAGTATCAACTAGAGATGGAAGGCAGACATGGACTCCCTCAAAAGACAGCTTGAAGAAAATGTGCACATTATAAGCAAAATGGGTTCAAGATGGCGACGAGTGTAGTGATGCATAGTGAACGAGTGAATAAAAGTTACTGTTCTGTCGAAAAAAAGGAATCCTGTGAAAACTGTAAAAGTGAAATCGAAAAACTAAACGATCGCATTTCAAGTTTACAAAAAGTTGTAGATGTTCTAAGACGTGAGATTTCGCATATAACTAATGAAAACTGTGAGCTGAAGAAGTTGCGCCATATTCTAAATGATAAAACAATAAAGCCACAAACGGGAACCTGGTGACTTATGAGAAGCGGAAAGGAAGCAATAGACAGGCATCAAAGGCAGCAAATGAAATTATAATTACAGATAAAAACAGGTACAGTGTTCTGTCGAATAGTAGTGATGCCTGCAATAAGGATGTGCAAAACGCTAGTGAAGTGATGCAAGACAGTGAAACAACGTCCGAGTGGATAAAAGTGTCGCTGAAAGTTAATCCCTTGTCCACTAAAAGAATAACAAACTCCGTAAAATCTGTCACATTTTGCGATAAAATCAAATACGACGTTTTGCAACAAAGTGAAAATACAAATAAACAAAAACCGACGTGTGTGACAATGAAGAACGAATCAAAAGTTGACGTCTTTCGAGACAGTCACGCCAAAGGAATTTCTCAAGAACTGCAAGTAAATAGTAAATCAACGACAGTCACAGGCATGGTTAAACCAGGTGCTGGTTTCAAAGAAGTGACGAAAAACATCGTAAAATATAACTATGACAAGCAGGACAGTGTTGTAATCTGCGCAGGAGCTAAAGACATTTACGAAAACAGTGCTATGAAAATGTATAAACAGCTCTTGAGTCTTTTGCTAGTACTGTCAAATACAAACATTTTACTGGTGAACTTTACCCACAGGCATGATTTACCTGAATGGTCATGTGTGAGTAAGGAAATTCACAGAATTAATGCGAAACTTAAAAGTAGTTGTAGGCTATTCAGCAATGTGAAATTAATTGACTCAAGCACACTTGACAGAGAATGTTTTACGAAACATGGGCTTCACCTTAACAGAAATGGAAAGGCCAGGTTAGCAAACGTAATAAAGGAAGCAATTAAATGCAATTACAAAGTGACAGCCACTGAACTGTGATGGTATAAATCTCCAATAGCAGAAACACCAGCAAAAACAGGAGCAGCACGCATATGGACCATCCAAAAAACAGTAGCAACAGAGGAACCTACTACTGAACCAACATTAGCAACAGCAGAACTAACAACAGAAGCAATAGTTACAGCATCAAAAACCAACCAACCAGAATCATTAGCAGTCACAGCAACATCAGAAGCAGTAGTTCCAACATCAATAACCAAGCAACCAGAATCACTGGCATTCACTGCAACAGCACTCAGCAGCAGCAGTGGTAATAGGAGCAGTCATCACACCAGAAGAAGGCAGCCACCCTTGAGAAGCCAGGATTTTTGCTGGGGCAAAGCAGTCAACAACAGCACATAACAGGGAAAGAGATAAATGCTTGCAAGCAGAGGAATCTACAACAAGGATTTTTGGTACCCGGCCTCAGTTACAAGACTAACATAAGGCAGATACCTTCAGATACACCAACTTCCAAGTCTAACTGGCAACAGACTCACCTCCAATGTCATCAACAGAAGAATAACCATGCCACCAGCTCATCTAAAGGATTTTTTAGCATCAGGTCTAAAGGGAAAGGCGCCACCAAGATAAGTGAAAACAAATGCCTAACAGTGTTTCACCAAAACATTCAAGCCATAAAGAACAAAGCACAACAGCTAGAAGTAGAATTGGAAAATTTTGATAGCCAAATTTTGTGTATCACTGAACACTGGTGCAAAGGGAAGGAAATTGAACACATTGCGTTAGCCTCATTTGACCTAGCATGTTACTATGGCAGAATCTCAATGAATGGTGGAGGTTCATGTATCTATGTAAAAAAAAGGTATGTCATTTAAAGTTAGATATGATCTTTTGGATCTAGGTGAGGACAAACATTTCGAACTTTCTGCTATTGAAATAATAGGACCTGGCATAGCAAAAAAAATAGTCACATTTTGTGTGTACCGCTCTCCCAGTGGAGACATTGATATATTCTCCTCAAAACTGAATCAAAGCTTAGACAAGGTTTCTGGACCAAAAGCAAATGTAATTATCTGTGGTGACTTAAACATTAATATGATGAAGCCTGATAAGGCTAGCAACATATATGTGAATATTCTAAGCTGTTATGGAATATCCTCCCTTGTTAATTGTCCAACTAGAATAATGAAAGAATCCTCGTCATCTATAGATCAGGTAGCTACAGATATTGATAGTAAAAAATGTCATATTGTTGTCCAAAACCTGGGCCTAGCAGACCACCTCTGCCAGATCTTAAAAACTAACATTCATGTAGAAACTCCTCCTAAACTTTGTACATACAAAAGAATGTTTTCCAAATCAGCCCTGCATCAGTTTAAATCCCAGCTAGAATATGAAGATTGGAGGGAAGTCTATGCAGAAACCAACGCAAATCAGAAATTTATCAGTTCATGTCAATTTTTAAACTCAGATTTGAAGAGATGTTTCCCAAAACTCTTTATCAAATTAAAACTACAAAGAGAAATCAATGGGTGACTACAGGTATCAAAAAATCCTCAGAAACTCTTAGATATCTCAACTCCATAAAAAATAATCAATCTAACCCAGAAGTTCTGCAATTCTACAAAAAGTACAGGAAAATATACAGAAAGGTGTTGCTAGCCGCAAAAAACTTTCAAACAACAAAATATTACTTGAAGTTGAAAACAAGAGCAACGCAGCCTGGAACATCGTCAAACAGGAAACATCTAACTCTGCTAAAAAGGACCTCAATTCACATATTAAAAACAAAGATGTACCAGTAGGTAACCCTAAAAAATTAGCTGATTTTGTAAACTCATATTTCAGTAGTATTGCAAAAAAATTACAGCAGAAATTTCCAGATGTGTATGATTTACCTACTCAGAACCAGCCAACAAACTCGATGGTGCTCTTGCCAACTACAGAAAGGGAAGTGGCACTAGTAGTACACCAACTAAAAAATAAAACTTCAGTAGGACTTGATGAAATCCCAGTCTGCGTAATTAAAGAATGTATAGACTCCATAAAGGGCCTATTAACAGACATAATTAATGAATCTTTCGAATCTGGATACTTTCCGGAGTGCCTAAAACAAGCAAAAGTTATACCTATCCTTAAAAACAGAGATGTGGAAAATGTAGAGAACTACAGGCCGATCTCTGTACTGTCTATCATTTCTAAAATAATAGAAATACTAGTCAAAAAGAGACTGCTAAATTACCTGAATAAAAATAATCTTCTTTCCAATGACCAAGTTGGTTTTAGACCCGGAAAAGGCACAGTCTGCTATAGCACAGTTCACTAAAGTAATTTTAGAAGCACTGGACAAAGGTGAAAATGTAAGCGGTATCTTTTTAGACTTGTCCAAGGCCTTTGATACAGTTGACCACAAAATCTTACTTCATAAATTAGGGCGAATAGGAATAAGAGGTGTGACAAAGAAGTGGTTCAAATCATACTTGGAAAACAGAGTTCAACGAGTTGAGATATAACAAGTTTCAAACAATTCCCTTATAAAACGCCTGTCTGACCCAGAAAATGTGAATGTAGGCGTCCCACAGGGAAGTGTATTAGGCCCAATATTGTTTCTTATATACATTAACGACTTCCCACAAAGTATCAGACATGGAGAAAAAATACTTTTTGCTGATGACACAACATAGTAATAACAGGTGAAAATCCAACACAACTGTCAGAAAGAGCAAACGAGGCTCTCAATGATGTCCACAACTGGTCATTAAAAAATAAAGTAACCCTAAATGTAAAGAAAACTAACTATATTAACTTCCAATTGAACAAAAAACACAATGCCACTAGAATAAAAGTTAATAATAATGAATTAGAATGTGTAACAAGTACCTAATTCTTAGGGACGAATGTAGACAGCCAACTGAAATGGACAAACCATGTCAACATTTTGGCAAAGAAATTATCCACAGCATGCTATGCTCTTAGAATCCTTGCACCGGTATGCAATAATACCTGTCTTAAAATAACATATTACGGATATCTACACTCAGTCCTCAGCTATGGGATCATGTTTTGGGGAACAAGTGCCAGTAACATACAAACTGTGTTCAAAGTACAAAAAAGAGCCATAAGGATAATAACAAACAGCAACAGCAGGGCCCACTGTCTAGAATTATTTAGAAAGCTAGGCATTCTAACTGGTTCTTGTGAGTATACCTTTCAGAACATAATGTTCATTAAGAAAAATCTCAACATGTACAACACAAACAGCCTAATACATGACCATGAAACAAGAGCTTGTTACCACCTCCATCTAAATAGAAAGAACAAGGCAAAGACGCAAAAAAGTATATTTTATAATGGGATAAAACTGTATAACAAATTACCACAGGAAATTAAAGAAATGAATGAGCCCCTCACTTTCAGACAAAAGCTTAAAACTTTTTTAGTAAGTAAAAGTTGTTATACTGTAAAAGAATATTTAACATAGATGTAGATTATTAGCAACATATGACATTATCACCAAAATATTATGTAATTATAAATGTGTGTATGACTAGTTAAAAACAACACAAAATATGAGAAACCTGTTTCATTGTAAATGTAAATGTGTGCTCATGTGTTGTAAACTGACGACATCCATACAATATTTATTGTTCCACGGATGAATAAATAAATAAATAAATAAAATAAATAAATTCCAGAGAGACTCAGTGCTGCAATAAGAACTGAATTAAATAATGTTTAAAATGAAGTGGGTCAAACTGTAATGTCACAAAATTGTTAATGTTTGCATTTCTGTGCCTGCTGCTGGTGCAATCACAGGTAATCTCTAATTTGCTTAATAGACTATTGTGTGACACATTTAACATGCTATGGATGACTGGGGTTCATCCATTATTAATTTAAATAGGCCACCGTTGTGCCTGCCACATGGGCCAAAGATGTGAGAGGATTAATTCCATGACACCTCATAGATACCACTCCTTTTTTAACAATTAATTACTATAAATTGTTTTTTTAGATTGATTGGAAAGTTTATCATGAAAATAGTTTTGTACATTAGCTCAGTTGAGCAAAATGCAATGTAAATGGAAAAATATATTATATATCAGCAAAGATAACTGGACATATTTTATGTCATAGCAGTGAAAATAAATTGCAGTTAATTTTTTTTCATATTAACTACCTCTCCTGAAATTGAGCCTACTAGTTGAAACAAAATTTTAAGAAAGATAACCATTATAAAACCAGAGAGACTATAACAACAAAATAAAGGATGACAAGACTGTCTCATATGGCACAGGTCCCTGGATCAAAAGGGTCATTTTGAACTTTAGGAATGATGGGCACAAATATTTGTCTATACTGTGATGTGCAACTGATGATGAAGTTGCAACTACAAAATCATCAGGAGTTGGTTGAACAGTAAAAGAAGGAGAGTGAGTTAACACTCCAAAATTTCACACTACCATTCAATTGAAAAATTTTTGTCTCGTGTGACAGATTGTATTTAGAATTTTTTGGAGCAACAGAACAAATTTACATGAAGAATTCATGAACTGGAGCACAACTGTATCAGTGTGTAGCAGTTTTAAAATTAGGGCACTGCAGCAGTATAATTTTTTGCATAGGATCTGATGATATATTACACTACCTAATTATAGACAATTTTTATTAATTCCATGCAAATGCAAGTTTTGTTTCCACTCCCGTGGTCACCCTGCTCCTGTAGTGTGTTCCCAATTTTTTTCATCTCTTATATTTAAAGAAAATGATAAGTCAGATGCCAAAAAATTAAAATAATAACATTTAAAGAAATGGTTCTTTACAGAGGGAAAACTAAAACAATACTTTCCACAGAATTACCTGTCATGCCTAACACCACTATGCTCTTGTCACCATCTGCTTCCATTCTGGGAAATGTCTTCTAGATCTGCTGCACCAAATGAGTGCCCACTGTTTTCCACAGCAAGTCAAGCAAGTAGCTGTAACTGTTCTGGGGGAAACACACTCTGACCACAAGTATGTCCTCACTAAATGATTGGTCTCCATCCCAGAAAGCTATCGCTGCAAGTGGCTTTCTTTCTTCAAGTCTTTGTTTGACATTACTACATTGGGCTAGAAGAAAAGCAACGAGAGAGTACAAATTTCTGATTAAAATATTTAGGCTTTGCAGTTAATTTTACTTCCCAGTAGTATCGCATGACAGTGTGACAAAAAAAAAAAAAAATATTCTTTATTTTTCTGCAGCCACACCATAAAATTCATGCATTCAGTCCAACCATTTTTGAGTTATTAACATACTCATCAAAACATGATTTTTGCATTTGCCTCACCTCCAATCTCATAATTTGACATGTCGACATCAATATTCATCCATCCAGTCACTTCTTTAAGTCTGAGAACATAGGGTAACTTTGAGTCAAATCAAGAAATATTACGGATGTGGAAACAGTATCCAAGTGAAGATCCCAAAGGTGTGCCTGAGCAGCCCCGAATCTATGATATTTGGTAATTGGGGCAAAAACTTGATAGTAGCCCTCCCCCTCCCCCCCCCCCCCCCCCACTCGACCCCCCTCTCACTGTCAAGCATTAGAGATAGGACATCATAATTTTTTTTAATTAATTTTTCAAAAATATATTCATTTTGTAGTGCACATCTTTCTGAAGAGCTTGATGTATAAAACATACATCTTAGAGGAAATATAAGGCATGTTATTTGGTCTTGCATGTGCCGAAGTGCAGTGCTCTGTGGAATTCAAACATGTATATTTTGTAACAGAAACCATCAGATCTATATTTAGGACAGTGGAAATTAAAATGTCTTGTGGTGTCTGTCCTGCTCCCAGTCAGTCGGCTTGACATCCTATTTTCCTTAAAATAAAACTTGCAATCGATACTGGATGGGATTATTTTTGACCAGAAGAATAAGAACTCTTCAGAAAATTTGCACTCTTTATTGTATATTAGCTAATAACTTTCCCTTTTGTGTGGCATAAAATTAAATATAGGAAACATAAAGCCAGTAAAGACAAGAGACAAGCAAGACAGTACACACTTCTTCAATCCTTAGGTTCCAGCATTTTTTCTCTCTAACCTTGCAACAGCTTTACGTGGTGTGCATCCCATTCTGCGAAACAATCTATTATTTCATCAAAGTTTGTCAAACGTTTTGTTACATGAAAAACCAAAACAGTGTCTAATATTGAAGAAACTGTTAATATGAACAATTCCAAAGATGTGTGGTTTCCCAATTTGATTACATATTATATTTTGTGAATGTCTACTAGATAAAATGAAATAAGCCTGTCTTGCATTACAGCAATTGTTGTACTTGCCAAATAAGTGAGACTGTTGTGGTACAAATGGTCATTTTTATCTACCTCATTTACATAAATAACATAACAGAATGCAATTCACAAAGTACCAATATCATAAGATCAAAAAATAATAGTAGCAGTATGAAATTTTTTATAAATTTGGAATCATCATATTCTTCCATATAATTTGTATGATGTCCCCATTTCTTCTCCTTCCTCATTCTAACAAACAATCTTGCCATCTTTAATTCTGTAACTATTCCTGCCATTGTCAAAACTTATTCTCTGTTTAACATCACCAACCATGCCAGAATCATGGTTCAATTATCCTGTATTTATTCTCCAGTTAGGCATTATTACATGTTTGTACATTGTGTTTTCCATGCTATTCCAACAATAGAACCTAAGCGGCTGCTGACCGGGAACTTCATAAATGACCCTTAGTAGTGCAGTAATCTGGCAAAAATTTTCTGTCAAAGTTTCATTTTCTTGGATACACTGAGAAGTAATATGCAATCTTTCTTACCTGTTACCCCTATTAGTCATTTATTTCCACTCTAGTAGTCTGAATCTATGTATTTTGCTAATGATTATAATAACGCTTATCATTTGCACACCCAATTAACCACATAAGCAAACAGCGATTGGCATTCACCTATTTGGGTTTATTCGGCTCAACTTGCATAGCCCCATCTCCTTTTGTCTGCAGGAAAGTTTTTCATTTCTAGATGCAACAAGGACTCCCCTGGCAGAGACATCAACTTAGAATGTGCTCAAAATTGTTCCAAAACCAACAGGAATGCATTTCAAAATCATATGAATAATTGATAGACCAGTGTGGATTGTATGTTAGGTGCTTTGTGAAACAAGATTTTGTTTTCTTCAAGAATATTAATTTGGTGCACCATGAAATTGACACCAGGGGCAGATACCACAGTTTACCCCCGCCCCCCTCCACCGCCCATAGATCTGGTCCAGTGCCTCAGCATGCATTACTGTGAAAGGAAAAAACTTGCTTCTTTGCAAGATGTGAACATTTAATGTGAACCAAATCCAACAGATGTGTAAAGCTAACTCTAGCCAGTGATGCTTCTATCCTTGTAGCGATAGTCTAAGTACCACACTGTGAAAGTAGTAGTCATTGCTTTGAAGGGCCAAATGCAATCATTTTCATTTTCTTTGGTCCACTTCCACCCTAAGGCACCTTCTGTTTCAACTTGTCCATTACCTGCAGGAAATGATGGAGATGTATTATATCTGTTATTATGTAAGGTCAGAGAAGTTCACTGAAATTCAGTTAAAAGAAGTTCGACACTTCTGAACAATATTGATTTTAATGCATTTTATGTCACTGGCTCACTAGTGTGGCTACAATTGAGCTTAAATAGATTTTGTAAGTGAAACTGCATGCAAAATGTGATGGGCATAGCCCATAGCCATCTTCTAAATGTCAGTGAGCTTGCACACCTTCTGACAATGATTGTTAAATGGAGTATTGTGAATTTTCGCCGCTGTCTCAGTTGTACTGGCTTTTTGACATCCACCACATTGACAGCAAGTCCACAGCAGATCCCTTTTCAGTCTTCCAAAAATTAAGGAGGAGAATCTTGTAATACTAGATCTCACCCATGTTTAAACCTTTTCAAAAAGTGCTTTATTGCAGGTTGTAATTCTACTTTGACAGTATTTGACAAAAGTTTCAGCACTTGATTGTTTACACAATCACCACAAACCAGTGTTAACTGTACATCTCAAACAGCACAGTCTTTTGATTACATTCATGCTGTCCTGTGTTAAGCTGAGAATTTTTAGATGACGTTCATAACTGATTGAAGATCTAGATCTGTCAAAAAAAAGAAAAAACTTTGAGAAAAAGTGCTAATGCAGTTGCATACTGTATTTTGTAGTGTTAGTTAGCGTGTGAAGACAACAAAATGATGCAAATTCCAAGCATTTGCGAGGGTAATCCCAAAAGTAAGGTCTCCTATTTTTTTATAAGCACATAGACCTGTTTATTTCTACAATGGTTTACATCAGTTTACAGCTTGAACATTTAGTTATTTTTCAACATAATCACCATTTCTGTCGATGCATTTTTGTAGACGCTGTGGCAGTTTTTGTATGCCCATGTCACACCAGCTCACCGCCATGCTATTCAGAAAGTTATAAATCTCTTCTTTCATCTTGTCAACGGAGCTGAATCGCTTTCCAGCCAAACGTTGTTTTAATCAGTTCAGAAAGTTGTCCTGTTCGGCTGCAAGGTGAAGAAATGCGCGGGAAGCATCAACTCATTGCCACATGTGGTCTTCAGCCAGCATGTGTGGCACCCATCTTGCACACACCTTCTGGTAGTTCAATCATTCCACTGAAATTCTGTGAGCGGTGCTTCGGGAAACCTCAGGAAACAACGTGCAGAGATCCTCCAGGTTGATCCACCGATCTTCCTGCATGCTTTGTTCAACCTTCAACACTGTCTCCTCAGAAATAGATGGTCTCCTGCTCCTTTGTTCATCATGAATTTTGGTCTGACCAGCTGTAAACTCTCTACACCACTTACGAACATTTTTGACATCCATGCATGACTCGCCATACAGGTACGTTGATGATACTTTCGTGGTGTGGAGCCATGGTGAAGAACAGCTCGGTGAATTCCTGAGACACTTGAACAGCCTCCATGCCAACATAACATTTACCATGGAAGTAGAAAAGGACAAGAAACTGCCATTTCTAGATGTGCTGGTCACAAGGGAGGGCGAAAACCTGGGACACAGCGTGTATCGAAAACCGACACACACGGACCGATACCTGCACAAACTGTCAAACCACCACCCGAGCCAGAAAAGAGGCATTATTAGTACGCTCGTAACGAGAGCAGGACGAATATGTGAGCCTCAACACCCCAAACGAGAAATGCAACACCTGGAAACTGTTCTGAGGAGCAATGGGTACTCCACAAATTACATTAGAAGTGTAACAGAGCCAAACACTCGGCGAAGTAAGGAACCAGAAAAAGAAATGTGGGTACAGCCTTTCTGCCATACATTCCCAGAGTGACGGACAGAATCGGCCGTATATTGCGCAAACATGGCGTAAAGACGATTTTCAAACCGTCAAGGAAAATCAAAGAGTGTCTTAGATCGGCGAAGGAGAAAAGAGACCCACTTGCAATGTCGGGGATATACCGTATACCATGCACATGCGGAAAAGTTTATGTCGGAATGACTGGACGATCAATTAACACCAGGATCAGAGAGCATAAGCGACATTGCAGGTTGGGGCAGGTGGAGAAATCGGCCATGGCAGAGCACGCACTGAATGAGACCGACCACGTAATAAAATTCGCCGACACGGAAGTTCTGGCTGTAGAGAAGCACTATCACACGCGCTTGTTCAGAGAAGCTGTAGAAATACAAAAACACGCGAACAGTTTCAACAAGAAAGAGGAAAGCCTTAAGGTAAACGGATCCTGGCTTCCCGTACCGCAGCGAACGACCGTCGCAGGTAGCAAGAGGAGAACCGCACCGGAAATGACCGCGGAGAATCCCTCGGACGTTGGCGCGACAGGTACATATAGTCTGCGGCCGCGAGCTCGCCTCCAGTTCACCACCGGCAATGGAGGGTGAAGCTTTGACAATGCCAGCCACTCGTGCTGGCGAAACGTCAGAAAAATCAGTAGATGAACGTCGGCCGAAGAACCCGAGACAGAAGCCAATAGACAGTTTGTCAACAAGTGGCCACGAAAGCCTTAACAATTTTGTACTCACCATACACTTCTGTCAATTGGCGATGGATTTCAATTGGTGCAGTGCCCTTTGCATTCAAAAACCAAGTAACTGCACGCAATTTGCAATTGATGGTAACATCCAACAGGGGCTCCATTCTCAACGGCTGCCAAGCCAAGACTGAGCACCTGAGTGCAACGTGTGCATGTTTACATACAGCGTGTGAAGCACTCTTCATAACAGTGTGACCAACTGCCACACAAACAGAGTTCTGTACTTGTAAAACAATAGGAGACCTTACTTTTGAGATTACCCTTGTACTTCAAGATGGTCACGCCATTTAAAAAGTGGATGATAGCTGTTAGGAATCTTACTGATACAGTAGGATCTCTGTCCATTCCCAGCCAAGATCTGCACTGATCACCACTATTGTGGTGTTCCATAATGTTCCCACAGGAAAGGCCATGGCACACCATTAGGCTCTTCAACGTATGGAGGATAGCTGCAGGAACAAAATACAAAACACTATATATAGCTTAGATGTATGTTATAAAAATAGTACACCAATGAGTGGTGACTCTTTGTACTAAGTCAAATGAGATAAGGTGCTACCTGGGTGTGCAGGCTGTACAGTGAGTGGATGTCTACACATACTGATGAAGTGCTTTATTCCATGCTGTCACCAGCTGAAGGTGTTTTGTAGAGGCCTCCACAGAATATGCAAGCAGACCTCTCCAAGACTGCCAATACTAGTAAAGACACAAAAGACACTGGTTGATTTTGAGTGAAGGTCCAGATTAATAGTTATTGTTATATGGTTGTGAATTGTAATTGTATAAGTTTATGAAAGAAAATATAGTGTTTAAAGCAAAGTCATTGTTGAAAATAATTTATATAGTTAAAAACAGCAGAAACCCCATTGTGTTGCAGTGACGCACTCACACTTTGGGAAAGAAGTTACTGAGCAAGGCAAGAATTCAAGTTGTAACTAACTAGCAGGTCCAGCTCATAACTATTATTAAAGGGAACTGCCATACCAATGTTAACATATTGTAGATTCAACCAGCTAAAGAGAAGGCAGCGTTACACCTGGTGTCAAGTACGGTGAATCACAGCAGCACCAGGGAACCTGATAAATGCTACACACATCAAATGTTATGGCCAGGACAGAGGGCTTCAAGTGAATGAGAGCAGAAGAAGGACATTTTGAAGAATTTAAATGGTCTGAAGTGGGAGACTTGAAGAGATATGGCATTGCCAAGGGCAAACACTGACATTAGTTACGAAATAACAAGAGGCCTATGATTATGAGAACAATGGCATCAGAAAATCCCAAGTGCTTCTACGTCTTTCAGGAAGAGGATAGAAAGAGAGATGAAGAGACTAGGAATAGGGATGAAAATCTGTTACAACACCTCCACAGTAGCATCAAAGAAATGAAAAGAAATAACAAAAAACTGAGCTAAGTGAGGAGATCCAGAGTTAGGTGTAAGACTACTGATTAAAGTTTTAGGCTGTATAAGGAAGAGGTGACTGAAATCACTGAGGAGCAAGGTCGGTGGACTGAAGAACTGCAACAGAAGATTACTGTCTTTTTCTGAAGAAATGCAAAGAGAGATTTCATAACAGTGTGACTGGAAGGAAGTAGATGAATACCTTAACGTAACAGAGCTTCACGAAAGTGTGGAGGAAGTCAGAGAATTTGCAAGACATGACTGTAAAGATGTAAAGGAATGAATGTCAGAACTGTGTACACATATCAAAGTGCTAGAATGTCATAGTGAGTCCAGTGACATAATTGTGTCAAGTGAATCTACAACTAGGTTTGGAGGAAAAGATTCAGACTTTAAGTAGACCAGAAGTTTCAAGAAAAGATCAAAAATTCGAGTATGATTAATTCAGTGGGGATGATGCTGCTAGACAAAGTGAGGAATTTAAAAATTATGAGATGAAGTTACTAAAACCTGACAGGTACTAAAGCTATGAGAACAAGGGAATAGCACCCAAAACCTAAATCTATTACAAGAATTGCAATTACAGAGTGCCACGAATTTGTCTAAACATTTTCCTGAGCTCAAGCCAGATGGGGATGTACACCCAGTGTACTTCCTAAGAGTACTTTTGAGATCCTTGCCACAAAAATGGAAGAGGCAAAAAGGATAGGCTTCATGCTAAGTTATTTGGTAGGCATTGAGGCAGAATGGGAAGCAGCTCATTCTGAGGAGTTCACATCCTGGGCAAATTTTCAGGAAGAGTTTAAGAAAAAATACCAGTCTCAGGGAATTCAGGAGAAGTTAACATCAGAACTGGTAGATCCAAAATACTGTAAGAGTTCCTGGGACTGTTTCAAAAACATATTGAATGGCACCTAACATGATCAAAATATTTAGGTAATCCAGTAGAGGAGATTCATCTTGCAAAGGTTTTAGTAAGGAGATTGCCTTAGTTTGTACAAAAGGAGCTTTTGTATAGAGGATTGTCCACAGTGGATGATTTGTTGATGTTTGTGGAAAGTCAAGAAGCAGTGAATACTGAAGACACTGAGAATAATTTTAAACCAGTAGTGTCGGGAGAAATAAACCATCAGAAGATAGATATGTATGTTACCTCAGTAAGCGAAGTCTCATTTGTTTCAGAGTCATTATTATTAATGTTAAGACCTAAGGTGGTATACCCTACACTTCCAGTGACAGGGGTATACATTGTTAGTATTATGGGTTCTAAAACAATACAAGTAAAAAAAGAAGTAATATTACCTTTCACGCTAAGGAATTTTGTGTACATGCAGACACTTTTAGTAGTGCCCAATGTCAATTTGCAATTATTGCATATAAAGTAATTTTAGATTTTGCAGCACGAGAATTGATGTGTAACTACAATAATATGTGTTATGTGATACCATTTAAGAATATGGGAGTAATAAGTAACAGAAAGTATGAGGCAAGGTTAGTGGCTACATGGAGCACATTGAGTTGGGAGGAACCTAGTGATCAGAAAGAATTGTTACACTTGCAAATAAAGCTAGAAGCATTTGAATCACATTTGTTAACAGACCAACAAAAAGAGGACTTATACCAAATATTGTTACTGCATGAGAAGGTATTTTCAGATAAGCCAGGCGTATGTGAAACTTATATATGTAGCTTTTTGATAAAGGATGATTCACCACTTTTTTTTGTAAACCTTATCATACACCACTGAGTATGCGACTAGTGACTACTGGTGCAGGAGGAGATACACAGGATGCTTGAAAACAACATTACTGAACATAATCTTGGTATATGTACCAATCCCCTGATAGTGGTACATAAGCCTTGGTATGAAGTGTATACTTGTGAAAATCCTAACAAAAAGTTTGAAAAATTCATGGAAATCTTCATGTCATACTTTGGAGCTGCATTTCAATTAAAAAAACAAAAATGTCAACCTAACTTCAAAAAGAACAAATGGATTACAACAGGTATTAGAATCTCTTGTGCAGAGAAAACAAGATTACACGATATAGCAAAGACACAGAACATGCCTCCTGAATTTCATTTGTACTTGAAGAATTACAAGAGGATCCTCAAAAAAGTTGTAAGGAAAGCTAAAACAATGGCAAATGACAAATACATTGAAAATTCAAAAAACAAATCTAAAGCTATATGGGAAGTTATGAACAAATAAAAAAACAAGTGAAACTAAGCAATATAAAAATATGAACTTATGAAGGACAAATGATTTCTTGCTCAACAGAAATTGCTGGGACCTTCAACAAATATTTTGCAATCATAAGTGAACAGTTGGTGAGTGGACTGGAAGAACACAACAAAATATCACCTCCATCATGCAATAGTGTGAGAAACGTGTCTACATATTTGTTTCTTTCACCCACAAATACTGAAGAAATTTTATCAGTTACAAAAACCTTGAAAACAGGGTACTCATGTGGAATTGATGGAATACCAGATGCAATTTTTAAAAAATGCTGTCTTGCCTTAGCTGAACCCTTGACACACTTGTGCAACAGGTTACTGGCATCAGGAACCTTCCCTTCATGCTTAAAAACAGCAAAACTGAAACCACTGTACAAAAAAGGAAATCCAGAATGTGTTTCAAGTTATAGACCAATAGCCCTTCTGCCTGTATTTTCAAAAAGTTTAGAAAACGTTTTTTATAAGAGACTGTCTGATTTCCAAAATAAAAATGAAATTCTCTCTCATTCACAGCATGGCTTCAGGAAAGGCTATTCAACTGAAAGTGTAATATTTGAGTTTCTTAATGAAATCTATACTAAACTGGATGCAATTGAGTTTGTGACAGGCATATGTCTTGATTTATCTGAAGCTTTTGACGTCATTGACCATAATGCCCTACTGCAGAAGCTTGACCAATTAGGAATTAGAGGTATATCCAATGAGTGGCTCAAGACATACATACCTATGTGGTCGCAAACAAGTGGTCGAAGTGCTGTATACTGGCCATAACAAAATCAGCTACTACTATTCAGGATATGAAAATGTGAAATATGGCGTCCCTCAAGGATCAGTATTAGGACCCATTCTGTTTCTCCTCTATGTCAATGATCTTATGTACAACAAGTATTGCCAAATTACCTTCCAATTTGCAAACGATACAAGCTTCTTTAGTAGTGGTAAAACAGAAGAAAAACTTAAAGACTCCACTATCCAAACAATGAACAGTGTAGAACAGTGGTTCAGCTACAACAAGCTAATTATAAACAAAGAAAAGACAGTAGCACTGAACTTCTATAATGTAAAAGGAAGACACCACCCAAACATAGAAATAGAACTTAGGGACAGAGTTCTTGAAAGTGTTGACAGCACTAAATTTCTGGGACTCTGGCTCCAGAACAACACAAAATGGGAGGTACACATTGAATATTTGCAAAGAAAACTAAGCAAAACCTGTTACATGATATGGATCTTAAAAACTTGTTGCACAAAGTTAAATGTATACTACTCCTATGTGCATTCTGTAATTAAATATGGCATAATCTTCTGGGGCAATACAACAACAAATATTAAACTTTTCAGGATGCAAAAGAGAATACTAAGAATTATCGAAGGGGTAAATAATACGAAATCATGCAGACCCATGTTAAAAAAACTGTCAGTTCTTCCTCTTCCTTGCATTTTTATCTATTAAACATCAGTTTTCATCAAACAATATATCGATAGACATCCAGATATCTTATTAAAAAATGAAGATATACATGCACACAATACAAGGCAAAAATCTGACCTTCATATAAAACAGGTGAGAACATCATTGTGCCAAAAAAGCACACTACATACTGGGATGAAGATTTTCAATAATCTACCTAACCATATTAAATCAATAGGTAAACTCTGTAGTTTTAAGGCTGAAGAAAAGGCATATTTAATTGATCATTGCTTTTACAGTCTGACAATATATAAAAGACAAACAACAAAAATAAAGATGCATTATTAATATTCTACTTTGTATGTTGCCTGTAATGTTTGTTGTATATATGAATCTTTGCTAAATTACTTCAATATCTAGTCCTTAGGATTGCAATACAAACTGTATTTTACCTTGTAAATACTTAACCATGTCCAATATCCTTGTATATATTCTATGCATATAGGATTTGAAGGACCAACTAATAAAAAAACCTACTTGTGGAGTAACATTAGTGCTGCATGCACATATGGTGAGTAAATATATAGAAACAGAATGACTTAAACCATTCTATATTGATGAATTATTGAATGAGAACAATATTTTAGCTCAATGAATTTGACCATGGGGTACAGGCAGGTCAGAATAGATGAAAATTCGAGAAAATATACAGCTTTCTTGTATAAAGGTAAGTCTTTCCAGTTTAAAGTGTTACCATTTGGCTTGAATATTTCAGTGTCTATTATTCGTTAGAGCTTTGGATGCAGCATTAGATAAGGATCTACTAAAAGAGTTAGATATTTTAAGTAGATGATATATTACTAGCAGCAAAAACTTGGGAAGAACACTGCAATCTATTAACAAGTACTCTGGATTGATTTTACATTAAAGATATTACAATTAAGGTTTCTTGACCACATTTCAGCAGAGATGAGTTAAAGTTTCTTGGGCATCTTGTAGATGTAAATGGGATAAATTCCAACCCAGAATGATTATAGGCTATTATTGTCCTGAACCAAAGAATGTGAAGCAATTAAGATTCCTAGGCTTAGCAGGATTTTATAGGTGATACATGCAGGAGCAACCTATGAACAATTGCAGGTTTTAATACTTGTCAAACAAAAGTCAAAATGGATTTGGCATGAAGAGCATTCAGTAATATTAAGTTAGTGTTGGTAGAGACTCCTATCTTAAGACATCCGTGTATGGGTAAGCCTTTTAAATTTAGTACTGATGTGTCATTGGCTGAATTTTTAGATATAAATTAAGGGAAAAAACTTAAACATTAGTGTCATGCAATATTTTGTGTAATGTAATATCTTGTACAGACATCTTTTATTAACCTGACACGTTCCACATCATTACGAAGTGTTGTATTCATGATCTATGGAACAAGTATTAATCTAATCTAATCTAATCAGAATATGTAGTTGTTTGAAAACCGTTCCAGGGAGAGTGGGATATGACATTAGGAGACCACGATACCTTAGTGTTTGCTAGCACAGCACTGAACAAACTGAGTTAAATTACACTACAACAGAAAAAGAGTTATTGGCCGTTGTATGGGGCATAAAGGAATTTCAGTCTCTGATTTGGAGGTCTCAAATTATAATTTGTATCCATCATCAAGCCCTGTCCTTTAATGGAAAATTGTATATTACATAGGAAATTCATTAGATGCATACTTCGCCTACAAGAGTATCACATAGAGATAAATTACGTAAAATGTCCACAGAACCATTAGATGGGTACTTTTCCGACAAGAGTATCACACAGAGATAAATTACATAAATGGCTCAAAGAACGTGGCGCCTGATGTGTTGTTATGTCTACCTATACCTGTGAATGACATCGTGAGATCCAAGGCTCCTACAGAAACATTCAGTATAAATTTTTTAGGCTTAAGTTATACCAACAATGACATACAGAGCTTGGTAGTGAAAATAATACGGACTATACCAGAGGATCTGTAGTTAAAAGATAAGCAATTACCTATGGAACAAGGCGGGGTTATTAACAATAATATAGCTGAATGGATAATACATGATGATGTTTTGTTTTGGAGAATAATAACTATAAGACTTGCATGGAGAGTATTTATACCAATGACTGTGGAGACAGAACTTGTTAAGTTTATCCACAAGGGATATGGACACTTTGGAGTATGTTAGTGCATCAAACCTATAGTCAAAGAGAACAAAAGTAGTATCAGTTTTAAGATCCTGTGAAGCATGCAGAAAAAGTAAGATGGTAACCAAGCTGTAAGTTATAAGCTGTATCCTACAGTATCAAAAAGATTGCTTGGTCTTACTGCATCTGACGTTTTTGGTCAACTTTCAACTAATAGAGGGGGAATGTAACAATATTAGCAGAGGAAAGTTGCTACTCACCATACAGCGGAGATGCAGCATTGCAGGTAGGCACAACAAAAATATTCTCACAATTATAGCTTTTGGACATTAAGGCCTTTGTCAACATAGACACACACACACACACACACACACACACACACACACACACACACACACACGCAAATGCAACTCGCACACACAACTGCAGGCAGCTGAAAGATATTTTTTTGTACTAGTTGAGTACTATCCAAAATATGTAAAATTACATCCCATAAAACATGCAAACATGAAAACAGGGATTTGCTGTTTCAGGGAATATTTCAAAAGTATAGGACAACTAAGCAGATTATTAACAGATAATGGTCCACAGTTTGTGAGTCAGACATTTACAAAGTTTTTGATATGGGAAAGAGTTAAGCATATAGCTACCATTCACAAAGTGACGCTTGTGAATGAATTACGAAAGAGATATCATGACTACGTAGAAGCTACCATCCAACTAAACATGTCTTCGCACAGTTAATTCTTGAGTTCCATGTTATCTACCATACATGGCATGCTTAGCACCTATGGAAATGGTGGACAAACTATTTACAGTAGGACCACTACTAAAAAATTTTAAGTGCCTTAATTGGAAGCAATGGGTGAAATACAATTATACGTAGGCAACAGTTTATGTTTACATATGGAATAAAGTGTGCAGCAATGTAACTGTCAAGCACATGTTCCAGATTTAAGACTGGTGTATTGGTATTGATTCGCAGTCACTAGTTAAGCTCAGATATCAAAAAGCAGACAAGCAAATTTTTCCCTAAATAAAGTAGACCATATATGGTAAAAGGAATTCCACACCTGAAAGAGCTGTTTCTAGTAGCACCAACTACAGAGCAAGAGAAAGGATTATATAACGTGGAATTGGTAAAACATTATAAACAGACAGAATAACCATTGTGGAATGGTAACAGCAAGCTGAGTGTAGCTAGCTGTGAATTTTGTAAAAGCAAGAATATAGCTCTCCAAGTTCCTTCTCAAACAAATGGAATTATCATTTTTTTAAAAGTATTAATTATATATAGTTTCTTTCTTACAGAAAAAGATACATACATGATTCTTTGTATACTACTGCGTATAATTGCTATTTTATATTTTTTGAGAGGAAAAATACACAATGGTAAATTGGTTTTATATGGGAGGCTCTTTATAGGTAGTCGATAGAGATGACAACTTTCTTTTATTTTCCTTGTGTTATTGTTCTTTCTCTCCAGACTTGCAACAGAGATTTGCTGATATCATTTCAGATGTCTGTGATGGTGGAAAGTTGTGACAAGTTCATTCTTAGGAAATGCTGAACACCTTCTCCCTCCAGTGTCACAACAAAAACTTTTACCATTTGTGGAAATTTCTTGGAGAGTGTGTGTGTGTGTGTGTGTGTGTGTGTGTGTGTGTGTGTGTGTGTGTGTGTGTGTAATAGATTCTGTCTTTTGAGGCTCAACTTCTTCCTTCATTGACTTTAACAAATCTATTCTTTGATTTCCCTTCTTCCTTCTCTGTAGGCATGTCACACACTGTGGGGGATGATAACAGGAGAAAGCCCCTGCATGCAGCACAGCAGTCTGAACTATGATGTGCTATCAGGAGCATAATGAGTAGAAAAAAAAGAAAAGAAAAGAAAAAAACGATTAATTGACAGCGAAGAGGCATGATAACATGATAAACAAAAGGTCATTTCAGTAGAGGACATGAGAATTACGCTATATTTAGGTAACATAATGGTCAATCACTGCAAACAATATTTAATCACCAAGATATGTCTATTATAATATAAATGTTTCATAAAATTTACTACAGAGATAAAGAAATAGATGACGCACAAGCATTGGAATGCTAGGGAATGCAGTCAAACAACAGGGGAAATGGGAAGTGAGTGTAATAATAATAATAACAATAATAATAATATTTATTCAACATTGAATAATCAAATACAATCCCTAGACATAATACAGTTTCAGGACATCATACAGATTATTCTTCTGAATAGGTCAGTTTATAAATTACAAACTAAAGATTTGTTTGTATTAATAAATTTTACATTTTGATGGAATTTACGTCTGGTAGTATACAATCACGATATTACAAATATTGTTTTTATCAACATTATATTAGTTGTAGGTTACTTAAAACTATGAGCTTGACATACTTATGAAAGACTTTTCATACAGATATAATACTCGTCTAGGGAATAAAAAGGGTTTTCAATTAGAATTCTTTTTAGCTGATCTTTTAATTTGATAGCAGGAAGGGTTGTGAGACTTTTTGGTAGGGCATTGGCCAGCTTCAGCCCAGCATGAAGTGCATTTTCATATAAAACTGTTCTGTGGCTATTTACATGGTATCTGAACTTTTGCCTTGTATCATATTGGTGCAGGTCACAGTTGAAATTTGGATTAATTGTTTTCACAAGCAATATAACTTTCAATATGTACACACCTATAATGGTAAGCACACCTAATTTTGGGAACAGGTTCTGACATGATTCTCGAGGTTTGGCACCACAAATAATTCTGATAACTTTTTTCTGTGGTATTAATAATGTACTTAGGTTGGCTTGAGTTGTTGCACCCCATATTTCTACAGCATAGTTTAAGTTTGATGAGAATAGGGCATGATAAGCAGTTTTTAGTACACCCATGTCCTTACAATATTTGCTAATCATATTTATAGCAAACACATTCTTCGACAGCTTACATGCTAAGGAATCGATATGCTTGTCCCATTGGAGGCTGTTCTGGATTGTAATTCCCAGGAACTTTGTCCATTTTTCCTTTTTTACAATGGCATTTCCTATGGATAATTTCATGTCAAATTCTATTTGTTTCCTTGTCTTAAATTCCATCATTGCAGACTTTGAAGCACTTACATTTAGATGGCTTTCATTAAAATACTTGACTATTTCATTAGTTACACTGTTGCACTGTACCTCCAGACTCTCATAGTCTTTGTGTTTACACACTATTGATGTGTCATCTGCATACAATATTTTTGTACAGTTAGGAGAACAATGCTGTATATCATTGACATAAATCAAGAAAAGAAGGGGTCCCAAGACAGAACCTTGAGGCACTCCATATTTGATCTCTGTAATTTTAGATTTGTAAGACCCACTGTTTGTTTTAAGCAAGATAAATTGTTTTCTATTGCTCATATACGATTTTATTAGCTCATAGCCAGTTCCTCTGATACCCAGGTTCCACAGCTTGTCAAGTAATATGGTGATGTTGACACAATCAAAAGCTTTTTCTAGATCAAGGAACACTCCAGTTACATACTCCTTGTTCTCTATGGTCGTTATTATTTTGTCTATTAATTGTGCTGCTGCTACTGATGTTGACTTGTTTTTCATAAAGCCATTCTGATTTTCGAATATTAAATTGTGTTGACTCAGGAATGTCATTAGTCTAGTATAAATAACTTTCTCAACTACCTTAGAAAATGCAGGTAAGATTGAGATGGGGCGGTAGTTTTCAATTTTAGATTTATCACCTTTCTTGTGAATCGGGGTTACTTGTGCTGTCTTTAGGCTATCTGGGAAACAACCTGATGCAATTACATCATTTACTGCTGTGGCCATGGCATCAGATATGTTGTCTATGCATCTTTTCAGTGTACTGATAGACAATCCATCATAGCCTGCTGATTTTGTATTTTTTAATGACATTACTATGTTTTTGACTTCCTTGTTATTGGTTGGGGCCAAGTATATTCTTTGTTTGATTGGAATGCCCCTATATCTATGCTGAACATTCTTAAAATGGTCATTGACAGGTTTTCCAACAGAAGAAAAGTACTCATTAAAAACATTTGCAATCTGTCACTGACATTTCATGATATGCCCTTTATGGTTTATAGTAAAATCACTTGTTGATCTGTCCTTACAATCCCTAAAGCTATTTATTACTTTCCAAACAGCTAAACCTGTGTTAGTAGAGTTTCTTAACATTGTGGCTACATATTTACTTTTAGTTTCTAGCAGAAGATCTTTATAGTAATCCTGATAGTTCTTAAATTCTACCTTTAGTCTATTATTAGTGTTATTATTTATCATTGCATACTGGGAAAGTCCAAGTTTCTCTCTTGCTGTTTTTACTTCATGATTTATCCAGTTACTTTTTTGTATCTTTTTGCAGTCATTTACTGTAAACGTCATTTCTGGGCATGAGACATTGAAGCAATAATAAAAATCTGATGAAAATTCACTGAAAGTAATGCTGTTTTTTTCACCCCATTGTGAGCTCTTTAGCAAACTGTTGAAATCTTTAACATTGTCATCATTGGTCATTCTTTTTGTCACATATTGTTTCTCTTTTCTATTGACATGAAGATTTTCAGCTTCTATCAATACCTGTACTGCGTGGTGGTCAGAAATGGCAAGCTTCAGAACTGATGCACTGCATGTAAAGTGGGACACGTTAGTTGTAATGTTGTCAATGCATGATTTTACACTATTGACCTCTCTAGTGGGCTCGTTTATCAGAAATGTTAAGTTAAATTGAGCTAGTATTAGCATTAGTTTTATAGATACAGAGTCATTGGACAGCAAGTCAATGTTTATATCTCCAGTTAGTATTATGTTAACCCATCCATTTTTATTGCAGTGTTTACTGCCAATGTCAAAAAGCAGGTCATTAAGAACATCAAAGAAACTATCTAGGCTACCAGATGGAGGTCTGTATAGGCCTATAATAATTAAGTTCTCTTTCACTCACTTATAATTAATTGCTGCTAGTTCTATTACACCCTCAATGCTGAAAGCACTTACATCTATTACACTATAATTACTACCACTGGGTGCAAAGATAGCTACCCCACCACCACGTTTCTCTTTTCTACTGAAGGCAGAGCGAAAGTTCATGGAAAGTGGCTTACATACACTAATCAGCTCATCTGTGTACCAGTGTTCACTTATAACCAAAACATCAGTGTTATCAATTGCTGCAATGGTATCCAACTCGTTGTGCTTATTGCCAAGACTTTGAAAGTTCTGCTGAATTAATTTGAAAGTGAGTTTGGATTGTTGAGCGCTTGATGGACGTGTCACCCTGCCAGAACCAATTATACATTTATCCCTAAAAAAGAAATATCAGTTGACAGAGTGGGTTTGGTATTTTTCACTATCCATTTATTCAAGTTGGTCTGTTTCCATGTACTGGGAGCTTGGGAAGAATCAGCTTTATCTGGTGTTTTCAGCAGCCATTTGTCCAATGTCGTCTGTCTATACTCATTCCTGCAGTCTTCTTGTGTTGTGGAGCACTCATTCTTCGAATGTGTGTGTTTTGAGTATACGTTGTTCCTAGCATTTACTACGATTTCACAAATAATGGACGCTAAGTGACTTTTTCCGCGCCGATTGAGGTGAAGGCCGTGAGTGGTGTAAAGATCTCTACTAAAATGTTGCACGTTGACCATTTGTACATTTGCGTAACGGTTGCAAATTTCTGCATATTGACTGTTTGTATATGCTACTGCCCTGTTTACACACGAGAACTGAGGCAAGTCATACCTGTGTGGAATATCGAGAACAATGGCGTTTGAGTCATTTAGATGGTTTAGGGCAGATTTTAGGGCATTTAGCAGCATGCAAACCATCGTTGTGTGCGACGTCATGTGCACCACCACATATTACAATGAAATCTTCCTTCATTGTCTTTCGAGAGATATTGTTTACAGTTGAAAGCACTTGGTCAAGACGAGCGCCAGGTTTAATGAAACCTGAAGCATTTACTTCACTGTTTACGCTTTTTATTTCGTGCGCAAGGCCTCTAAGATGACTATCACCCATTAAACATACGTTTATTCTTCTTGCTGCATTTGTGGTGTTAGTTAAATTAACTGTCGTCTTGAATGTTGAATTTACCTTGCTTCTGTTTACGAGTGACGGCTTTGGCTGGCGAGATTCCACATTTTGCTTAATAACAGGCTTTTCTTTCAGATGGTGCACGATTTGATCTTTTGTAGATAGGCCTACCGTTTTTTGGAGCACGGCAGGAGAATGTATTACTAAAGACGACGAAATGATTGCGCTATCGTTAGCGTTACCGGTACACCCAGACTGTGTTGGAAAACTTGAAATGGCGACGGAATCTTCGGTCACTGTGTACACTTTATTTCTGTCGAATTCACTTACGCCCTGCTCGGCGGTTTTTAGTTTTCTATGATCATTTTCAAGACATTTGAGTCTATCAGCTAACACTTTGTTTTCTGCCAAGGATCTGCGCACAATTTCTTGCAACGAATTAATAGTTTCAACTAGTTTTGCTTTGTCAGGATGGACTTCACATGTTACACACTTACATTTTGATCTGGATGATTTTTCACTGCGAGTTTTTTTGCGTGGCACTAGACTTTGAACTTTGCGGAGCACTTTTGTTGATCATCTTCTTGCTATTGATGCCGGATAGCATTTGGAAATTCGAAATAGCTGGAGGCACAAATTCACTAAACTTCTCAATCGCTGCCATCTTCATGGGGAAGTAAAGGAGATGTTGAGAACTGAAAGAATGGCATGAACAATGTGCACAGTGAAAAGAAAACTGCTTCTTTAGCTGACCAAAACAACATTCTATCATGAACCTTTTTTTTAAAAAGCCTGTTGAGTAATTTGTGATTCTCTTCTGTTGGCTTGCAATAGGAGCCATCAATAACGGCTCTAAGCCAAATCCTTCATTCTCCAAAAGAACAGGGTTCTGAAATTCAATTAGCACTTCCCCGACACTTGAATTTCTCCATATATGGTTGTTGTCTGCTGACCTGGGCTAGCTAACCTTAACATTAGCGAGCTGTTCCTTTACACTGCACATGGCCTGCACATTTATATGAGCATAACCCTTTCCATTCATATATTCATCACCATATGGCATTGATTTGAAATTCGAATGTAAATACAGTCAGTTTCACCTATAGCACTTGGAAATTCACATTTTTTTATCCATTTGTTTCTTGCCACAATCTCATCATGCAGTGAAGATGGATATTTGATCTGCAAGTCAGCATTTTCCATCATTCTTAGAAACTCTACTCACTTTAGTGTGATAGATCCACACTTTTTCTGCTATGCCAAACTGGAATCTTAGATCAGGTGAATACTGGAGGAATTTCTGACAATAGTGCTCCACTTCTTCTTTCCCTTGTGTCTAGAAGAAAATATTTGTAACCCATCTAACATTTTCATCATTGAAAGTGGACGTCAACATGGTCTGTAGAATTTTTCACGGTGTACATGTGTTACTAGTGGGGCTATATCTGCATTCTGCAAACATGAGTCTATTACTGACCATACTTTACATTTTAGAAGCTGTTTGTGCCAGAATGAAGTCAGAGCTTTTTTTATCCATACAGTTTATATAATGATGAAGCCAGAGATCAAGGCAAAGGACAAGCTTTTTTCACAAATGTTGTCCCCAGGAGCTAAAACTTCTGCTTCATATTTTTCTCATAGTTTCTGAAGCTTAAGCTTCAAAATTCGAAGGAAAAGCATTGATTCACATTATTCATAGAGCCCAATATGTATTTACAGACACATAACTTTTGGTCTAAATAACTACCAATTACTCCACTGTATTTAAAACTGATTTTCACTCTGTCATTGCTTTTGTCTGTTCAGTTCCACCTGCATATTCACCTGCATACTTTATAGCTCTTGAAATCAGGAAAAACCTCCACAAGAAAATAGCTTGACCAAAGGCTAAAATCTGTTACTGGCACCACAAAATAAAGCTGACTATTCACACTCAAATTAACTTTTTAAGCAATGGGAGTCTAGAGCAGGGGGTGCCAGCCAATTCATTTTTTAGTAGCCAGGAAATGTGTCTTGTACAGCCAATGGGAGGATGGTTGGATAACCAAAGATAACCAAAGATGAGCAAGAAAAGAGGATGCCTTATGAGAAATGAAATTTAAACAATTTTATATTATTTGCAGATTATTTACATTACATCATAAAAGCTTGCCTTCTTTGATGACACCCCAATTTCCATATTTTTCCCCTACTTTCTTGACGTGTATGTTACTGTGACATTTTGATCTGTGGTATAGCCCAACATGTGTGCTCACTTGAAGTTTGCTAGTTTATTTGGGATTTGGTCACAGTTTGATAGTCTTTAGGTATCTCACAATTACCTCTGTTGCTATTAATGGACAGCCAACGAGGTGTCTCAGCTGTACGAGACACAAAATATTTTTTGTTATTGTTGTTGAAAATTTTCTGCAATCATTTTCCAAATACATTGTGCATTATGTGGTTATATCCATAGCAGGATTTGGCTCAATTAATTCAACTCGTTGTCTGCTACTCTCTCAGTGGGCACTTACAACACATTTTGGTACACTGCCTTATCTTCCTAACACACTTGATGAAGCTCACTGGTAATGTTGCTTTGCTAAACACATACAATGACATTGCCCAGTTCTGAGAGAGGCATTACCACAGACTTGTTT
The DNA here is from genome assembly GCF_021461385.2 of Schistocerca piceifrons. Taxonomy (NCBI): domain Eukaryota; kingdom Metazoa; phylum Arthropoda; class Insecta; order Orthoptera; family Acrididae; genus Schistocerca; species Schistocerca piceifrons. The sequence goes on along the minus strand of NC_060146.1, from coordinate 26,423,871 downwards.
CAGAATTATGGACACATGAAGGCTATGGCCAAAGGGAGTGATAGTTAAAAAGCTACAGACATTTTCTTTGGCACACAGGCTTGTTGTTTCTCTGGCTTCACAGAAATTAAGAATTTAATAATGGGTTGAAAGTGACAGCACCCTAAAGTTTAACAAAAAACGTATTCTGTAGGTTAGAAACATTAACCTTTACAATACTAAATTGAGACCATCAGTATTTCAAGGAATGGTAGGCAGATCTTTATCCATTTAAATTAACATAAATTAGTCCTATATAAAGAATTTCTGCTGAGAGTTGTGAGTTGTCACATATTGTTTAAGCAACCTAAGAGTGCCACCAAAATGTTGAGCAATTTTGAGAAGAAGAATGTGTAGGAATGATGTTGTGTGTCACATACAGGCTTACTGATTAAATGGGTGTACAAACCAGTAAGAGTTAAAATATTTCTCACATTTCACATAAAAAAATTCTGTACTGATAGTGTGTCTGCCCATGTATCAAGCACAAAAGAAACAGGAATATAAAATTTTATGGTACAAAATGTTGCTTTTCCAATCATACTGTGGACTGTGTGTCTGATGTAGATGCATATAACTGGGTTTGATCAGGATATGTTACCATATCCAACACTTTACTCTGCTATATCCAATTTTAATGAGCAGCACATTTGAAGACTTTCATTGTTGGTGCTATTGATTCCTCACACATTATCAAATAACAATGTCCTGAAATGATGTAAAGTGGAAGAAACTGACAAGGGTAGAAATGAAGTGTAAATGGGACCTGTCAACACTGAATTTTGGCTTTGATCCAGACTAAAACAAAGTTGTCATGCGATGTGATATGTGCACAAACTGAAAGAGAACAGAGTCGTGCAAATATTTGTTTCAAGGCTATATTATTTTTGGGATTGTAAGTTGTGGTACCAAACTGATCTGTAGCTCAACATGAGGCCTAGGTTATGTTGAATGGTGACAGTTTGGTTGCAAGTTGGCAAAGTGGTATCGTAAGCTGCAGTTAATCCAGAATGAAAAGACTCAAACCAGGGAAAACTTATAAGCAACTATTTGTGAAGTATTGCTCTAGTAATCTGAGGACAGAAACTTTCAGATAAGAGTTACTAATGGCCCATTAAACCCAAATGAAAGGGTTATACACAGGCTCTGTGGGCATAACAAGGAGAAAATGTAACAGCTGCGATTTTGTACAGACATTGTACGTTAAAGCTCGATTTTTGGCAGGTTTCAATCAGTGGTCAACTGACCTGTTTGTGTGAATGGCCACATTACAATTACAAGAATGTGTGTCAACAGGATATAAACACTAATCTTCTGTCTCTTAACAGTGAGTCGGACTGTCTGAACAGGGAGTTGGACATCCATATATGGTCTAATGATACGAATCTAACTTAATTTTTATAACTGGCATAGATTTTTGTAGTGAATGACAAATGCAGCAGTTTTCATCTCTTTCTATTTCTGTTGTAACGACAGTAGGAATGCATCTAACAAAATGTTTCAAAACAGCTTTGAAGCTTTAGATAAAAGTAAAATATATTTCTTACTAAATTAATTCCGCAGATAATCTCATTCAAGTGCGTAACCTTAACAACGATTCACTTAGTAGTTGGATCAGAAGAGGCTGTGCAGTTCATTTTAAACCATCTGAAAAGCTAAGAAATTATTAATGAAATGTAGGGCACAATCAGCATATTATCAGTGTTTGCATAAAATGATACTTGAAAGTAATCTGCTACATCGCTACAAGGAACATATTTCGTTCAAATGTACACTTAGAAAATTTTACAAAAAGTGTACACAATACTTTCAGGTTGCAGTGAGAGGACTAAATAAAGGTCTTTTGAACTTAATAATTTGAAATGCTGCAAAATATTCGTAATTGCCGTTGTTTATAGTGTTGGCCTACGTCGTCCTTAACGTGTTTCGTGTAGCAATTTTGTGAGGTTTAGGGAACAAAAGGGGATATGTCAGCTGATAGTACTATGCAGACAATAAAGGAGTAGCAGACAGACGACGTGTTTTGAAGCAAGATACGAAGAAATTTTAACTGTGTTATTAGGTCCCAACCCACCCACAATATCGTAATTTGCAGCATATTCGGAAAAAAGGCATTCAAATATTTGTGACAGTAACAAAGACAAGAAGCGTTTCACTTTTGGCGCTGTAATTCATTGCCTCTTTTCACGCCTCTCATTGGTTGCGCGAAAAGTATCATCCCATTGGCAACGCTAAACTGACGCTTTGCCAACCTATGAACAGTAGAGAAACATCACTGTGACTGGCATTGATCTAGACTTTTGAAGTTTTTAACGCCGTCGTCAGCGTTTCTCGGGAGTAAACTTTTGAGGGTAAAGTTTGTGTACGAACTGTGTCGTTTTCTACTAAAATTGGAAGTTGATATATTTTCGCTGCTGAATAGTGGCAGAATAAGCGGGCGGGCAAAGTAATATATTGGAATGGAAACTAATTAATAATTGCTGATTGAATAAGTAAAAGAATTCAAAAGAATAATTGAAAGAATATGGAATGTATATATATCCTGGGTGAATTTTAACTGGCACTAATATCAACAGACCTTCAATGTTCAAAATATTTAAGATCAAAATTCATCATTTAAATTTATGTTCTTCTTCTCGTTATCGCCATTGTGCATAGAGCTGGTTATCACAATGCTGTTTACCGGCTCGCCCCTCCTCTGTTCACGCAAATTCCTCTTCTCTGCTTCGATCCAGTTAATGTAGGGTTCTCGACGCGGGCGAAATGATAAACAGATGTGGTTATTTGTATAAATATCGATATATAAATTTGGTCTTCATAATAGCTTTTACGACACTTTTTTAATGTACGGTTAGAATACACATTTTTGATCAATACTGGCACGTCGGAACTCGTTATACATCCGCCCTTTGAAAACATTATGTTTGCCATAAAATAACTTATAAGTCTATCGTTGGGCTAAAGAAAAGAGCCAGAGAAAAAATAATATGACCCATTACAATGCCCACACTCGTTATTGTCGCGAATTTCGTGCTTTTGCCTCTTCTTGAGCATTATTTTGTTCTGTTTTCGGGAGAAACTGTTAATGTTCCTTGACGAAGTGAATTTTGAGTGTTCCTCCATTAACCCTTTGTTGCCTGACGGTACTTAAAAGTACCAGTAAGTTTTGACTCTCATTATTTTCTCGTGGTGCAGTTTCGTGATCTGAGAGCCTGTTGGTACGTAACAGTAACTCTGCTCTACTGTTTCATAGATGTTATTTTGCAATACATAGACCTCTCTGGCGGTCCGAGCTAGAAATTGTTTTTCGCGCGCTACTGTGAAAACAGAAGATTGTATGTGCTTGTTTCCATGCTGTTGCCTGAATTTGTGCGCAATTTATTGAAACTTCCGTTGAGTTTTCCATTGTACGCACTTAGCTTCTTTGTTTTTTTATAATAGTTTGAAGCATTACGTTACAAGTGAATGAGATAAAGTGGAAAATATAAGGCGGACTTATTAGTACCGTCAGGTTGTGCAGACACTGGACTCGTATTCGGGAGGACGACGGTTCAATCCCGCGTCCGGCCGTCCTGAATTAGGTTTTTCGTGATTTCCCTAAATCACTCCAGGCAAATGCCGGGATGGTTCCTCTGAAAGGACACGGCCGACTTCCTTCCCCATCCTTCCCTAATCCGATGAGACCAATGACCACGCTGTCTGGTCTCCTTCCCCAAACCAACCAACCCACCATCAGGTTGTGCGAACACTTTATTGTAGCAACAATGCGCTACCTCTCACTAGTTGGTCTGTCCACTTTTTCTCACACAGAAATCGGTAAATACATTTGCCTGTGGAACAATTAGAACAAACAGGAAAGGTTTGCCAGGGAATTTACCTAAAGAAAAATGTCTAAATCAAATCACAGAGAGTCATCTTTAGACCTAACAGTATTTCAATGGAAGGAAAATAAAGTAGTGTATTGTGCGTCAAACTTCCATGGCACTGAACAGAGCGTAGTGACAAGAAAACAGAAAGATGGAACTAGTATGACTATAACATGTCCAGTTATTGTATGTGATTACAATAAAAACATGGGTGGGGTGGATCATGCAGACAGATTACGTTCAACTTGTGGTCTTGACAGGCGATCAAAGAAATGGTGGCACCGTCTCTTCTGGGGAGCAATACAAATTGCTTTTGTCAATGCTTACGTCATTTTCAGTGATCTACATGGGGCACTGCCAGTGCTGGAATTCAGGCGTGCTGTGGCACTAGGGCTAATGAATGAATATGAAGTGCCAAATCTCAGAAAGAGAAACTCTGGTAAAGATGAAATAACTCTCCCAAAGAGAAGGAAGGATAACTTTTCTGTTCCGAAGGATGTACATCTTGGAAACCGAGGAAACCATTTTGTAGTGTTGCGTTGTAAAAGAGGACGATGCGAAATGTGTACGAAAAATAAAATTTAGCCGAGACCACATTCACAATGTAGTACATGTAAAGTGTATTTGTGCTGCAATGAGGAAAAGAACTGTTTCATACAATTTCATGAGGTATCACTAAATATGTCAAAAATGTATAGCTAAGTTACTATGTATTGTGAAGTTGCTCTAGAATAAATTTATGCAAAATTAAAAAAAAAAATTCAGAAATATCATATTTCTGTTAACTAATTTTCTAATGTAAAAATATTTAATATTTATGTGGAATAAAGTACAAGTTACAAAAATTGGAGCATTTTTCTGCGCATGTTGTGATTCTGTCTGTGGAGTCTGACGGTACTTCTGAGTACCAGGAGAGAAAAGAGTTGTGAAAAATAAAATAAAATTTTACAAAAAATCCTACCATCATTTAAGGCCACGATAGTATAAATTCTGCAAAGAAAATGTTAAAAAGTAAATTTTTTCTTATGTCAGGAAACAAAGGGTTAAAGAGACCATGTGCTTCGATTATATGGGAATGAGGCTAATATCACAGGCTAACAAGACCGTAGCTGATACTCTATGATCAAGACTGCAGGACTTCTGATGGGAGAAATGCTATAATAGGGTGGAAGAAATTCTGTGGGTCGTATTAATAATTTGAGCAATGTGTATCTATTATAATTATTATCTATAATAGAACCATGTTTATATTAGCGGTCTTTTATCAGCAACTTTTACACTTAATGTGAAGATTTATGCAAATTTTGGATTTTCCCTCTTTATTTTCATCAAATGATTAAAAATATATGTTATAAAAACTAATAAATAAGAATTCACAATTCATAACGCAGTCTAACACAACAGTCGCGACACTTTGCCTCGATTTGTTGCCTACTGGAGCACCAGTGCACCAAGCGGCCAGGAAGTAAAATTGTTGATTTCGGTGCGATTATGAAAGCGAAACCAAACAGTATTTTTTTTTTAAATTTTGGTTTGTATAATCGATTTTACAAATGGGAGCTTCTGTAGTGCAATAAACTGCAGCAACATCAAGAAGAAGATACCACATCTGTCTTTTTTTTTTTTTAGGTTTCCTAAGGGCCCTGACAGCTATATACCATCACGTTACTAAACCGTAATGCTAGGATTCGCTTACAAACTACATGTGTATTAATGATCAATGTTTCGTTTTATGAGCATAAAATGGCTAGTGAAGAGCAAACGAGAAGATCTTGTGAAAAAAAAAGACCTGGTTTACCTATACTGCGAACAAAACCTATTCAAGAAAGCAAACAATAATAAACTTGTGAGGAATGCAATACCCACCCTGTTTGACATCCCAAATAAGCCACCTCGACTGACGGTGAAGACCAAACTGCCACAAAGTTTCGGCAGTTCATCTACAGCTGTAAAACACTCTTATGGCACAGAAGCAGCCAGTTCAACTCTCCATATGTCAGTGCCAGATTTATAAGAATCGTCAACACAGACCTGTATTGACAATGAAGTGGTTAGATCAAGCACAGTTATTCTTATCTTTCAAAAGCGTGTGTCCACCATTTATAGTAGAGGGTACAGCATTTCTCCGATATTGATGAACTAGTGAATGTGTTATCGTAACTTCTGAAAGTGTTATTGGCTTAGAGGATTTGGAGCTAACATGCACACCATATTTCTCCCACTATTTGACAGTTGCTTGTCCCACTTAGATTACCGTAATATAAAGATTTGATTTGATTTATTGAGCACCCGTTTTATCATGTACAGTGATATGGGATTTGTCACATGTTACATACAGAAAAAATATGAATAACAACATATTATGTAAAAAATATCAGTGAACAATCTGAATAAAATATTTGGGCAAAAACAATTACAAATTTATATCATGTAAGCTATAAGGTCGTACTTGTGGTAACAGACGACAATGACTAAAAAACAGTAGGCCTACGGAACAACAAAAGGGGTGTCGATCCCTTTTGCACGTAGAGGTATACGTCTTATATGTAAATCAGTGTGTTTATATTCTTTTGATATCAACGTGGTAAGCTAAATTTCTACCCAATGTCGTAAGCGTTTTTTCACGAATGTGTTGTAGCCTGCCACTGGATTTATGATTTTTATCCCTACTTGCGCTTCTCTTTGAAGTCTTTTCAGAAACATCTATATCTTCTGGTATTACACAAGCTCTTGGAGGCAATAAAATAATTCAACTTTTTCGTAATTCACATAGGAAAGGATGAAAAACTAGCATTATGCTTACGGCGCATCTAAAGTTCTCCTTTCTCGTCGCTTGAAGCGCTAGTGTTGCTCCAGCTGTCAAACGGTAACAACATTAACAGCAGTGAGTGTCGCGACTGTGATTCGACTGTGATATCTCATGTTAGACTATGATATGTTGTGTTTGGAGTTATCATTTGAAGTGACGACTCAGTCTGGGTGTAGTTTTATCTTTAGATCTTATGAACTTTGAGCTATTTGTTTTGTTTTCGAGTTGCGCGTAATGTTTGTATGCCGATAGAAACATAAAATCAAAACAACCGAGTGACGGGGTTGTAGTAGGCTGTAATTGGAAGATGTCTCTGATAAATTTCAGTAGTGAACGAGAGAGCAATAAGCGACGAGAGGAATTACGGACGGCGAGAGAAAGAGCTTTAAAGAAGGTATAGTAGTTGCTGGTTCCCGTAGAATTTGCGGATAATGCGATATCCGATGGAAGTTTGACTGTGAAGACGCATACTAATTAAAAACAAATAAAATCGTATTTTACAATCAACCACATAAATTTACTACTATTTGTAGTATTCACTGTAGAACAGTGTGATGGTTGTGAGTTCGCGAAGCTAACAAATGTCAACATGAAATCTTCGCGGCTGTCTCACGAATATTAACATGAGTGATTATTCGACCCTTTACTCTCACAAGGGGATTAGAATAAATGTTCTCATATTATGCGTCTGAAGTTGCTCACTACATAGATAGTAGGAATCCATGTGAATTTAACCATTCTAACCACAAAAAAACCCTCTCCAAACTCTACCATGCTTCTGCGCCAACCTTTCGCATTGTGATGGTATCTTAACACCCTTGGATTGTGAGTGTGCAGCTGACAGTGCGACTCTCAGCTCCCTTGGGCTATCACATTATGTGCGTGCAGGATTACCTGTACAGCGACAGTGCTTGCATACTCCTGTGTTCCATAATGGGACGTGCCGTTCTGAAAGTAAAACTTTAAGACTCAAAACACAAATGGCCAGGTTCCCTCCCATTTGGTAATCATACTGCCTGTCCTTGCAGCTCTCGCCTCTCACCTAAGCTTGGAGCAGCGCTCATATCTCTCCCTCACAGCCTATCATAGGGCAGCCGTGAAATGCTCTTCCAATTAGCCTACATCACATTATAGTGAACGTTTGCCTCCCACCAGAGTTGTAACTGTGGACCAATCTAGGCCTCTGGACATGCTGTAGGTCAGTCTGTCAACATGTATAGTTTTCTTTCATTTATGTTCATTCACTTCGCCAACACATATCGAGATTGTCAGATTCCAATGTAATTGACACTTCAGGCTCTGCTACAAGTCAGTCTGTCAGCACACCTAATTTTTTTCCAGTCACCAAAGAAATACAAACATCTGTAACCAACATCAAAATTCATGATAACCAGACCAGTCAGAGTTATTGTGGCACACTCTATATTGATAACAAATGTACCCAATTCATACCTTCAGCCAAAAGAAATCATCAGATTCAGCGATTCTCTTTGGATACTGTATACCTGCTATGACTAACTTCATCAAACTGCCAACAACGTCATGGAATGTAAGAGCAGGCAAGGAGAATCTGTATCAGTGAAACTATTCCTGCAGCCCTATTGGAAGTTTCCAGTTACATGAACTGAGAAAGAAAGCATATGCGGCACAGAATAACTGAGTATACTTTGACGTGTTGTCAGTTTAGAACTGTTTGCATTCTGTGTAGCCTATATAAACTTTTGAGAAGTTGTAGAATTTCAGCTGTGCACTCACAGAACCATTTGATGAGTTCTCATATTGGGCTATTTGAAGGTAACAACTGGCCAGATGCCAAAATAAATAAATGGGAGATTGAAAATGGTGTGAGAGAGAGGGGGAGAGTGGAATATGAAGTTTTCAGTCACCTTGACTTGTGACAGGGAGACTGGGACTTTCCTTTTAAAAAAAAGAAAAAAAGATGATTGCAGAAAGTTGTTCAGTGGGCTATGGAGAGAAGCGGGTTGGGGTAGCTTGTAGTGTGAGACTGTTGTCAGTGTGCCTTGTCACCATATTACACAGTTCTCTGCAAGAAATACTTTCTTCCACAATGTCACATTACTCCAGAATATGATCCCATAAGGCATTAGTAAATGAAAATAGGCCTATAAGAAGTAAATCCACTTTGTGACATTTTCATCTTCAGAATGTGATACTATCTGTAGCATAGATGTAGACATTTAAGATGATATGATACATGTGTCTTCCAGTTCTGGATCTTAGCAGTTGGGATTAGTGAGATTAGATTAGATTCAGTTTTTGTTCCATAGATCCAAAAATGAGATGACTCTCATGGGTGTGTAACAAGTCAGAAAATCTAAAATAAAAAACATAAAACATCTGAATATAATTCTCACTGCCCTGATTGTCAAAATATGTTATGTTGTTGTGGAACTGCTAATTTTTACAGGTTTTTACCCTGGCAGAATGAAACATAGTTATGCACTTTTAATAAATTTATCATACATAAAATATGTAATCTTGACTTTTGACCAGATGCTGTCAAAACTGAAGTCTAGCTCACATTTTTATTTAAGCTGGTCTAACAGTCCTGTTAAGATATTTTTCTATAGAGTAGAAGGAGTTGCCTGTCAGAAAGTCTTTCAGATTCTGTTTAAAGTGAAACCAAGTTTGCTGGTTGCTGAAAATTATTGAAAATGTTGTTCCTGGACATAAACACACAACAATTTAGAACTTTTTTTCATTTATTGACTAACCTTCATGCATTATTTCTTTAGTTGAATGGTTAGTTAGTTACTTGTTCCATTTATCATACTCACTCAGAATAAACATTATGATGTGAAATGCGTTAACAAAACAAACATAGAACACTCAACATACAACTAAAACAAATAATATTAATATGACTACATGCAGGCCATTTATGGTTTTTTCCTCTAATATTGACCATTTCTGCCTTGGTGACGATGAAGGAGTTGTTAGGGAGAAATTGCAGCTTGTAGAAATTGTAAATATGTCATCTTACTAATTAATTTTCGACAAAAGCTACTTTCTGGTAGTATTTTATTTCACCATATTAGTTTCGGGCATTGTCCATCATCAGTGGTAACTGTATTACATAAAAGGCACATATTTCTTATAATAAGTTACTTACAGTGTACATTGTAGAGTTTTATGAATCTGTGATTTTCAGTTACTCATAAGCAATGTTCGATAGCATATCCCAGTGACAATATTTTGTAGTGTTCATTCATTAATGCAATTACATGATTTATATATACATATATGTGATCATCATAAGGAACTTTTTTTTACAAAATATAAGCAGTTGTTATTGGCAAATACTATTCATGCAAAGATTATTTTCGGTATAGCCTATGTAAGGCTAGCCGAGCTATGCTTGCCTCAGTTCTTTATGTGTATTGCTACAACTCTTTGTGTACATAATTGGTTCGTGCTTAGTGTTACTTAAATACCGTCTTCAAGTTAATGCTTTTGCAGAATAAAGTTGTATTCAGTCTATTGGTCATGTTGTACTTTACCTAATTACGACTCTGGTTGGTCCTCCATTTCTTCTCATGTTAGCAGATGGTCTCCTCCACACCAAGCTTCAGATATTTCACAGGGGGAAGACATGATCATGACAGTCTGCACACAATCATAGCATCAAGACACCTGACCTCGCTCCCAGCAGCAGCTGCACCAATGAACTAAACAGGCTACTAAACAGCAAAGTACACATACCATATTTCTGTCCTGCTCTGATTGTTTCATTAACCACGAGTGCCCAGACTACCGAAAACGCTGGGCTGCTTGTCATAATTGCAACAAAAAAGGTCACATTTGCTTCTGTTTGTGATGCAAAAATTCAACACAATGATCCTGATGCATATATGATCATAAACATTGTATCAGCTATTTCCGTTGTGCCAAACAAGCTTTTTTTTGTGAAGTTCTGCATATACAAGTAGATACAAGACCTTTGGTAACCTTGTTAAACTCACAAACTTGTATGGCTTTCGGCTGCCCTCTGCTTCTCTATGTGTCACGAAAGTTAGTAAATTACAGTAAACAGAGTATTCCTATTCACGTCCAGTTCTCCGTCCCAGTGACCTACAAGTCAGTAGTCTGGTCATTTAAATTTCTTGTTGTAGATAACACATTAGTGGAGGATCTTTTTGGAGTAGATGCTTGTAAGTTGTGTGGTTTTACCATTTCAGATTAAGTGAATTTAGTGTGTGAGCAAGTGTCACATACATAGTTGGATGCGTTATGTTCTGATTCTTTCTCTTTCTTCTTTCCTGGATTGGGTTGTGCCAACAATTTTCCAGCACAGATTACCATGAAACCTTCTGCTCAGCCTTGGTTTTTCGAGGCACATTTGGTTCCAGTGTTACTTAGGGAACATGTCAAAGATGAATTAGATCGCGTCACAGAATTCAATTTTGTTTGGCCTGTTGCATCAAGTGAATGATCTATCTCTTAGTGAGATATAGTAAAGAAACTGTTAGGCCCGTTGCGCCTCTGCAGCAATTTTAAAGTTTCTGTGAACTCATCTGTAGTGGCTTCGTACCCAATACCATGCCTTGACAAACTCTTTGCGAAGTTATCAGGTGGTCAATATTTCTCAAAAATTGACTTGTCAGGTGCCTATTTACAACTCTCGTTAGGTACCGAGTCACAGTGCGTCAATATCCTCCTTTGGGATGTCAATACCCCTTTTGGACTGTATCCGTACTTGCAGTTGCCTTTTAGAGTTGCCAGTGCTGCCATTTTTCAGAATTTCTTTGAACAACTTACAGCATCTGTGCCGTGTTGTGCAAACTATTTGGATGACATTTTAGCTTATGGTGCCTCCACAGAGGAACATTTACAAAATCTCCACACTCCTTTTTCTTTTTTTTTTTAAACCTTCTGTTGTTTATCTTTGGTTTGAAGTTTCTCACGATGGTCTCGGACCCCTGCACTAACATATTTATGCTGTTGTGTTACTTCCCCACCCTGTGTCGGTCAAGGAACTTCAGGTTTTTCTAGGCAAAGTCTGGTACTTCCATAAATTTTTGCCTGGGACAGCAACAGTCTCTCACCTGTTACGTGCGTTGCTGTGCAAAGGGACTCAGTTTCTATGGTTGCCGTGTTGTGAAACTGTGTTTTTCACCCTTAAGATCATTCTGCAGTCTGCAACTTGCTTACTGACGTACCAGCCGGGTCTCACTTGGTCCTTGTGATGGACGCTTCATAGTACAGATTGGGGCAGTACTGGCTCGTAGATATTCTGATGGCTTCGAACGGCCTATTACTTATGTGTCTAAAAAATCCTGAGCTCCTGCTGAAACTAGGTACTCTCAGATAGAGAAGATTTGGCCATTGTATATGCTGTGAAGAAATTCCATGTTTTCGATATGGCAGAATATTAATCCCAAGACATCAATGAATGAAAATATGCAAAAAATGTTAACTTTCTGACTTCTTCATACCCAAAGTTCGCAATTATTCTTATGGCAAAAATAGCTGAACCTGAACTTTCAGCAGATCTTCTGTATGGATTTTCCTGTTTTAAGTTTTCATCAGTATGAAAACATAATTGTCTTAATTGTCTACCCTCCTTATTATTTGTTGTTGGTATATTCTAATTGTGTGATCAGGTCATGTGCAGTATTGAATTGAATGTACTGTGTTTAGAGTTCAGTTGCAGAAAACCTGCTATTCATTTTTGAGACTGAGTGAGATGGCACTCTGGCTAGCACACTGCACTCACATTTTGGAGGACAGTGGTTCAAATCCCTGTCCAACCATCTAACTTTAGGTTTATCACGATTTCCATGAACCACTCAAGGCAAATGCTGGGATGGTTGCTTTGAACAGACATGGCCAATTTCCTCCTCCATCCATCTCTAATCTGAGCTTGTGCTCCAGCTCTAATCATCTCATTGTTGATGGAATATTATGCTATAATCTTCCTTCTTCCTTCCTTAATTTTTGAGAAATAATTATTTACCTTTTCATGTGTTAAAGTTACACATTTGGGCTTAATTATAATACTTGCTTCATCAGCAAAGGGAAAGCAATCAGTTGTGTTAAGGAACACACTGGAGTGGAAGTCTTAATTATATGACATTAATGAAAATGAAATTGATGTAGGCATGGCAGTTAACCAGTTGAATCGATGGTAGGTGGACCAGTGAAGTCATTAGCTGGATTCTAAGAGACAACAAAAGACCGAGACAACGATCTGATGGAAGTCGTGTAGATGACATTACAAAAAAATGCAAGAGCTGCATTGATGTGCAGGCTGTAGCTGACAATGGTAATGCAGAAAGTAGTCAAGAAGGGGGCTTGCTGTGGATGTCAGGTGGTTGTGGTGGTGGTGGTGGTAGTGGTTCAAATGGCTCTGAGCACTATGGGACTTAACATCTATGGTCATCAGTCCCCTAGAACTTAGAACTACTTAAACCTAACTAACCTAAGGACATCACACAACACCCAGGCATCACGAGGCAGAGAAAATCCCTGACCCCGCCGGGAATCGAACCCGGGTGCGGGAAGCGAGAAAGCTACCGCACGACCACGAGCTGCGGCAGGTGGTTGTGGTGTTAGGCAAGCAGTATCTCAAATCATTTGCTTGAAATATGACCAGAAAACACTTAACTGAATGTTTCTGATTTACATGGACTCTTTCTGAATTATTAGAAGTATACTTAGGTATTGAGGGGATTTTTGAGAAATAGTATGAGGGCACTTCAGCTAAACTGTTTCAGTGCACGATACTAATTAAAACTTTTTCAGGCAAAAGTAGTAACTGACATTCCTCTAGAACACCACAGAGCAGTCAATATTCTACATGTACGTCCATACTCAGCAAACTGCTGTGAAGTGCACGACAGACGAGAGGATCTCCTGTTGTGCCACATCAGTATCACTAATTTATTTTTCCAAAGATAATTTTGTGTGGAACGCAGTGTGGCACGGATCTGACAAGCCCTCGATAGATTTCCAAAGCGATGTGCCATCAGATTTATATGCACGTGTTATGCAGTTTCTGTAAATTACAGGCAAGTGGTTTTTGAGCACGGAACTGGTGCTCGATAGCATATAGAGAGAATTTTGCGGTCACGACATCTACATCAGTTCACTGTCGTGCTCCTCTAACCACTGTAGCACAGTTAAGGCCTTGTGACATGGACAGTTATCTCGCAGGAAGATTCCTTCGCCATCAGAAAGAACATGGGGCACGAAGGAATGCAGATGGTACATAACGTTATGTAGCTCACAGCTGTCATGGTTCCTTCAATGGAAGGCCATGTGAATGTTGCCGGTATAGCACAGTGCTCCCCCTGATCTGCACGCATGTAATCGATCCTACGGTCAGGTCAACACGGGAACATTTCACCCCCGTGCACATGGTGAGAGTTTCTACTCTTTTTTTTTTTTTTTTGTTGTTGCCAAATCCTGCCTCGGCCAGTGAGGTTGGGATGATATCCCCCAGAAAGATATCCAACAACTCAGTCAATCAATGCCGAGCCTAATAACTGCTTGCATAACGGCCCGATGTGGACCGACGTGATACTGACTTGGCCAGTTTGTGTGGTTAAGAGACCTTTTCAAGTCTCAGACACCTAGGATGTCTATATGCAGACTGAAGCAATGATTGAAATTTGTACCGAGGTCGGATTCAAATCCAGGTCTCCTGCTCAGTCGGAAGATGCACTAACCACTATACCACCCGGGCACAGTGGCTTTGCTTGACTGCACAGACTGCCGTAGCACATCTTCCTCGTCAATCTATATTCCCGTCACATCTCAGCCCACTTCGTATGATGTGTTGGCAAATGTGCCAACACCTTGTAGATAGAGGAGGCCGAAATGCACGCTAACTAATGCAGACGGGCGTGAATTCTGGAACAGGATAAGTAGTGAATGGTAGCAAGAAAAGTACGTAGCTGCTATACTTAACTTTTATATCGTCCTTTGGTTTACAACGTTCTTGATGAGACACTTCATACGATAACTATCAAACTATGTAAGGCAAAGGGCGCCTTGCTAGTTCGTAGCCATGGACTTAGCTGAAGGCTATTCTAACTGTCTCTCGGCAAATGAGAGAAAGGCTTCGTCAGTGTAGTCGCTAGCAATGTCGTCGTACAACTGGTGCGAGTGCTATATCGTATCTCGAGACCTGCCTTGTGGTGGCGCTCGGTCTGCGATCACACAGTGGCGACACGCGGGTCCGACATGTACTAAATGGACCGCGGCCGATTTAAGCTACCACCTAGCAAGTGTGGTGTCTGTCGGTGACACCACATTCCTCCCCCGCAAATCGGCGAACGGTCGTGTGATAAGGCTTCCGCCCGCCGTGGGGAGGACCCCATGTTGACGTATGCGATGAGGTGGGGAGCCTAACAACAGGCGAGGCTGTGCCACCCGCACCCGGCCATTCGGTCCGAGGGGAGCTAGGAAACGCCTGAAAACCTAGTCCAGGGTGCACGTCAACATGCGGTGTATGCGCCCGTAATGAGACAGGAGGGGCCGAAGGGTCGACCTCCATTGCGTCGGGGTACCCGACGCGCGATGACGTCATGTGGTCCGGAGCGGGCAAGAGTTCCATGGCGGAGGACAGCTGGTCACGGGACGCGATCGGCGGCGCGTGACCCAGGGAGGCGCTTGGTGGCTGCAGCGAAGCGTCGAATGCGGGCAGCGCCGACGGGAAAACAGGCGGCGGCTGCGGCGGCGCGTCGCCATGGGGCGAAATGGAAGGCATCATCGGTAACACCTGGGGATGAGGCGAGCCAGTAGATGGGTCCCCAGGGCGCTGACCGGACGGCACCGTCGCTGAAAGCAGACGGGGAGCGGCAGAACCTGTGCGACGACAGAGGCGCAGCTGATTGAGATGCCGACGCACCTCACCAGAGGCCCCCAAAACCAAATACATCGCGCGGCCGAGGCAGCGAAGAATGCGCCCTGCGAGCCAACGCCGTTAACCTCGATAGTTGCGATAAAATACAACGTCGCCTGGAGCAAAAGCAGAAGTCTGCCGCTGCACAGGAACCTGATGCGGCGGGTGCAGCAAAGACATCAAGGTTCGATGAGGACGACCGTGGAGCAACTCAGCCAGCGAGCGACCATCTCGGTGCTGAGAGCGATACGATGACAAAAAGAGCAACAACGCGTCCTCCCGAGAATGCGACTCTTTCAACTTCAACATCTGTGACTTGAAAGTCCGGACCAATCGTTCAGCGGCACCGTTTGACTGAGGCGAAAACGGCGCGGATGTCAGATGTTGAATACCATTGGCCTGGCAGAATGACTGAAATTCTGCGGACATGAATTGTGGGCCATTGTCGGAAACAATAGTCTGCGGAAGACCTTCAATACAAAAGATAGCAAACAACGCTTGGATGGTGGCAGAGGACGTCGTGGAAGACATCCGGCCAACAAAAGGAAAATTACTGAAGGCATCTACCAGAACCAACCATCGAGCATTCCAGAATGGACCAGCAAAATCTATGTGCAAGCGTTGCCAAGGGGAAGTGGCTTTTGGCCATGCAAAGACTTTCCGCGGCGGTGCGGATTGTTGTTCGGCACACGCCATGCAAGAAGAACACATATTCGTAATCGCAGCATTGATTCCGAACCAAGTACAGTGCTGACGAGCAAGTTGTTTCGTTCGCACGATACCCCAATGTCCTTGGTGAAGAAGCCGTAAGACAGAGGACTGTAACGAACGTGGGACCACGACTCTGGACTGATCATTATCAGAACGCAACAACAAAACACCACTTCGAACAAAAAGTCTCTCCTTATGAGCAAAAAATCGGCGAACCAACGGATCCTCGATCCAAGACTTTGACAAAGGCCATTGCGTAGTAACAAAACGCACAACGGTAGCAAGGACAGGGTCAGCAGCTGTGGCAGTAGCAACACGACGAAAATCAATCGGAAACGATTCGACCACTTCATCGGTTTCCGAATCAATGAACATGCAAGCAAGTTCGGAAGAATCGAATGCTTTATCCTCAGCAACAGGCAAACGGGACAATGCATCGGCGTTTCCGTGCTTAGCAGTGGACCGATACAATATATCGTAGCGGTACTGCGAGAGGAAAATAGACCAGCAAATGAATTTCTGCGCTGTACGCGGAGGTACAGGCTTGTTCAGATGGAAAAGCGACGTCAAAGGTTTGTGGTCTGTGATGATGGTAAAGTGACGACCATACAAGAAATCATGGAACTTAGTAACACCAAACACGAGAGCCAAAGCTTCTTTCTCTATCTGTGAATAATTTCTTTGCGCAGACGAGAGCAATTTTGACGCAAAGGCAATAGGGCGATCATGCGAACCAACTTTGTGCGCAAGCACAGCACCGATCCCGAATGCCGATGCATCTACCATCAACAAAAGGGGTTTCTGGGGATCTAATGGCGTAAGGCAAGTATTAGAAAGCAACGCCGATTTCAACTGGCGAACAGCGCGTTCGCATTCCGTCGTCCAGAGAAACGGAACACCTGTACGGCGTAAGCGATGAAGCAGAGCTGAAATAGAAGAGGCATTGCGCACATTCACTCACACCTTGTGATTCTAAATCGTGTAATGTTCTTGCGACCCCATCACGCAATGCGTGAGGAACATTGCGCACTCTGAAAAATTTCGGTTGCGCGTTTACTTTCAGTTCCAAATGCGCTTCATAGTTCTTAGCGCAACCTAAGCCCGGTGCAAAAATGTCTGCAAATTCTTCACATAGACGAGAAACACTGTCGGAAGGCACAGTCTGATTCACTGATAGGACCTGATTTACTATAGACATGTTAAACAACTGAAATAAATCGAAACCAAACAAGTTCACTGCAGTAGAAGAACGAAGAACGTAAAATGACACAAGTTTTGTTTGTCCCTTATATGTTGCAAGAAGAGTGCACTGTCCTAACACAATTATATGCTGTCCTGAATATGTATTTAGCTGAACATTTGCGGCACGCAATGGAGGTTTGCCCAGTTGTTTGTACGTGTCGTGATTGAGCAGTGAAACTGCAGCTCCGGTATCGAGCTGGAATGGTATGACCTTGCCAGTAAAGTCCAAATCTACAAAAAGTTTATTGTCCTGCTGACGACAAGAGCGACTGTCTCGTGCAATTTGAACTGATACAGGTACAGCATCACTTGCTAATTGACGTGATTTCCGGCGACATTGACGCACACTGTTTGTGGGACGAACACAGTCACTGTTAGAGAAAGTGGCACTGGACGAAGTGGAAGTAACTACATGAATGTCCATGGGGGAAGGTCCACGAGCCTGAGTGTCCTTGGTTCGATTCCGGCGCGAAGCAATGGGCCTGGAATGGTTGTGATTGTCTGATCGGAGCTTTTTCTGGCAAACACTTTGGACATGTCCTTTCTTATTACAGTAAAAACAAATAGCTTGGCGTGACGGGCAAGTGTCACGCGAATGTCTAGTTCCACACCGCGGGCATGATTTCACTGTATTTGTATGCTGTCGCGGCACACCTGGTTTAGAGCGTGGCGGCAGCTGCGCTGACGTGTGCGAGGGCAGTTTACCGGGCCGCGCAGCGCGCCCGGCGGGCCGGTTAATGTTACACACCGCTGGCGAAGTTTCAAAAGATTCCTGAGCAAAGTCAAGCGTGTCTTGTCTATCCAATATGTCTATCACATGTTGAAGGGAGGGATTGACTAGTTTCAATATCTGTTCCCGTATGCGAACATCAGAAACGTTCTGTGCAATTGCATCACGCACCATAGTATCTGAATAAGGAAGGCCACAGTCACATTCAAACGCACAATCCCTACTAAGGCCTTGCAAAGTTGCAACCCACTCCCGATTAGTTTGACCGGCCGTACGTTTTGTACGAAAGAAAGTATACCTCTTTGCAACTACATTAACTGTTTCTTTGAAATAGGCGTCCAATGCCGACAAAATTTCTTCGTAGGATAGAGTTGCTACGTCGCGTCGGGGAAACAATTTCACTATCACACGGTACGTTTGCACGCCGACACAAGACAATAAGTGAGGCTGCCGCTCGTTACCTTGAATTCTGTAGGCGGCGAGATGAAATCCAAACTGGCGTGACCACTCAGTCCATGATTCGTGCGCTGGATCGTAGTGCCTAAAAGGCGGTGCAACTGCATGTTGTGGCTGCGGTAGCGGCGAAGCGGCGGCTGCCGCATCGGTTTGAATGGCACGTTGACCCTGGACGAGCTGTCCCAGGGCATCCAATAACGCCTGCGTCTGCTGATTCTGCAAGCGATAAAATTCGGACAGTACATCTGGAGATTGTGGCGAAGCCATGACACAAGTAACTGTAAGCAATTAGAAAGAACACGTTTCCCTCGTCGCCAATGATGTGTTGGCAAATGTGCCAACACCTTGTAGATAGAGGAGGCCGAAATGCACGCTAACTAATGCAGACGGGCGTGAATTCTGGAACAGGATAAGTAGTGAATGGTAGCAAGAAAAGTACGTAGCTGCTATACTTAACTTTTATATCGTCCTTTGGTTTACAACATTCTTGATGAGACATTTCATACGATAACTATCAAACTATGTAAGGCTAATGGCGCCTTGCTAGGTCGTAGCCATGGACTTAGCTGAAGGCTATTCTAACTGTCTCTCGGCAAATGAGAGAAAGGCTTCGTCAGTGTAGTCGCTAGCAATGTCGTCGTACAACTGGGGCGAGTGCTATATCGTATCTCGAGACCTGCCTTGTGGTGGCGCTCGGTCTGCGATCACACAGTGGCGACACGCGGGTCCGACATGTACTAAATGGACCGCGGCCGATTTAAGCTACCACCTAGCAAGTGTGGTGTCTGGCGGTGACACCACATCGTATTCCCCTAAAATCAAACAGCATTGCAGAGTCTCCGCAGCTGTATTGAAATAATGCCTCGGCATCAAATAAAATGGGGCTTCCTGCCTGAAACCCAGGCATGGGTGGTTTAATCGAATGCAACTAAATGGTTCCAGAGACGTTTGCAAGTCTAAAACATCCATATGTATGTAGGTTGGAACTTAAATAGTGGCAACACTGCTGTGGAGACACTATGCAATGGAATCCACTATTGTTGCTGATAGCACACATTGTTGACATACATACCTTACCTCTGAGCAAATGGACTCGCCCGTCCCACGTCACCGGTGCACGCATAATCGAGGGAAACGCAGTCACTTGTGAGTGAGCGGTCTAACATAATGGTGTCACTATGTTTCCAAAACAGGAACAACGGATTTGGATTAAGATCGAATATGCCGCAGGTTGTACAGCATGACAGTGTCTTCAAGAGGCGTATGGGGAATCGGCATTGCCGTACAGAACAGTGGCACATTGGGTAAAAGCCTTCAACGAACGTCGGCAAACTGTGGCAGACGTGCATCGGGCAGGTCATCCTAGCATATCTGAAGAAGTAATGCGTGCTGTTGCTCCGTTAGTGGACAGTGATCGACGCCATACGATTCGTGAGCTCACCCACGAAACCGGATTAGCGCATACGACTGTGCTTCGCATCCTGAAGGAACGCCTGGGCATGCGAAAAATAGCATCATGAAGGCTTCTGCATGACTTGAACGAATTGCAGAAATGGATGCATTACGACACTGCTCAGGCGGACTTGGAGAACTGTGAATGCGAAGGAGAAGCTTTTTTACGCTGTATCGTAACACTGGATGAGATGTGGGCCACATCTTATGAACCAAAACTGAAATGCCAATCCAATGAATGGGGTCATTATTGGTCGCTGCGAAACACGAAAGTGCGTCAGAGCCCCAATGTGGTGAAAGTTATGGTGATTTTCGTGTACGACTGTGATGGTGTTATCCTAACGCATTACGTTCCTCCACGGCAGACTGTCAGTGCACAATATTACTGTTCATTTTTGGAGCAGCAGCTGCGACCACCTTTGCGAAAGAAGCGGCTACACTTTCTGCGCAACCCAACCATCATTTTCCACAACAATGCACGGGTGCATACAGCGCAAGCTATGGCTGCTCTGTTCGGTCGATGGAACTGTCCTTGTGACTTTGATTTGATTCCGAAGATGAAGGAGCCACTTCGTGGCATTCGCTTCAGAACTGTTCCAGAAATTCGACAGGCAATAGACCGCTCCATTCCCGCCATCGACAGAACAGGCTCTGCTAACAGTATACTACACCTTCCACATGGCTAGCAACGTGTTCTACTCAACACTGGTGACTACTTTGAAAGGCAGTAACAGGTGCAAACATGAAACTCTTTTTGTATTGGTTGTGAATAAATAGTTGCCACTATTTAAGTTCCAGACCTCGTATATATACAAACTGAAGCGACAAATGAAAATTTGTAACAAGACTAGGATTTTTCTTGAATAAATTGTCCATTTTTTTGAAATTGTAATCATTTGTTTTTCTGTACATGTACATCACATCTACAGATTTCCAATTCATTTGAATAATTTCTTTGTGGTTTGCTTCTTTTCTGTCTTAGTGTATTTGCTTTCTCCTTTCCAGGTTTTCTAAAACATCTGTGGTAATATACATTAAAGACAGACTTTTACTTTTTAAATCCATTTTCAGGTTACTGCAACTTTGCTTTCAACATTTTTAATATTCAAATCCACGTGATTAGTGAATCTGGGATTTCTTAGTCTTCTTTCCTCATTGATTAAAATTATTCTTTCATTTCTGAGTGCTGAAGAACTTTTATTACAATAAATCCGAAAATCTGGTTTTAGCAGTAGTTGAGCTGGTACTAATTAAACATTTTACATAAATAAAGTGGGTTTGGTTAGTATAGTTGTTTTTCACACTCATAGGGGTTACATACTCAGAGGTTCTTTTTGGCACTTCGTGCATCATTGTTAGCACCGTGTAGCACCTGCTGTGATGAGATTTTTGCTGTCAAACTTCATCTGCCGCATTCCCACCACAGAGTACCCCAAACAAATAATAAAAATACAAAACAAAATTGTGGACATGTGTAGGATATAATCTATGTATAAATAACAACTTACTAGACTACTACTGTCCCATTTAATTATTATTGAAGTTAAAGTTATTTGTACACATGCTTGCTCATTTATAGGCGACGAGGGGACAGAACATTTTGTACTCAGATGTTTATGAGAAAATTTCCAAATTTAGTTCAGCTAAATGCTGTACGCTCTCTGAGGATAACTGGTAAATTAATGGCTGATTGGCTGTTAAAAATTAACAAATGCTTATAGCTTCATGGTGCTTGTGTAATTATAAAAGTAGACTTTGAAGGTAATGTTACGTCAGTTATCTCTGTGTTGTGTTCACCAGTGTGTAGGTTAGCAAGCAGTTGAAGGATGATATTACAGTCTCTCCCACCAGTTGCAGAGTTCTTTTTATCATTCACTACTTGCAAGCAGGAGGAGTCAATGCTGCTGAAAATCCAGTGTGAGTTGTGTCATGTAGGGGGTTGGGGTTAGAAGTGATAGTGTTGTGAGGAAATTTTAGGCTGCTCGCACAGATGTGCGTGACAAAAGTGGTTGAGGAAAACATTCAAACGTGACTTGTGCAGCACGATGAAAAAATTTTGCATGCAATGTATCGGCTCATAATTTCCAAACTTTCTGAAAACGTGCCTCAGATTTTAAGGACAACCTCCTTTCAACATTGTCACATAAATTTTGTGTGCAATGGATACCAGAATGTCTAGTCAATGTTGACATAACTGAAATAATGTGTTTGGCCTCAGTATGCCTTCAGTGCTCCCATAAAGAGCTAGAGAAATCGCTGAACAGAATTATGATAGGGGATGAGACATGAGCACAGTATGTGAACTCAGAAACTGAGAAACTGTCCAATGAGCCCAAATAGTTCAATTGACATTACTGTTTTTTGGGATCTTAAAGGAATTTTGACAGCAAATTTCATGAGAGTAACGTGTGTGAAGGTACCTTGACATCACAGGTTTATTGTGAGACTCTTAAAGTCTCTTAAGGTCAATCCAAAACAAACTGCATGTGACGATTACTGGAAGTTTTAGTGTCCTACATGTCAATGTGTAGTCCTGGTCCTGTGAATCAAATGAAGGAAAAACAAACCAGAAAAATTTTTCATCATCCTCCCTATAATCTGGGCTTGCAATGTATCAATTTTCACCTCTTACCCAAAATGGAGAACCTGTTGAGTACTCAGCATTTCAACTGACAGTGAGCTCAAGGATGCTGTGAGCAACTGACTGAAACACCATTTTTTAATGAAGTCGTAAAGAAACTGATGACACGGTACAACAGACGATAATCGAATTTGTGGTAATTATGTGAATAATTAATGTTGGCAATAGCCAGTCAGAAGCTATTTTACAGTTAGTCCTTGTAATACGAATTACCCTCGATGTGACCCTACTGTACTGCATTCTGGGCACGCGTGAGCTGCTTAGCCACCAATGCTCGTCAGCAATCTCGTAGGTAGCTGGCGGCTGCACAAGGTGGGTGCTCAAGCTGGAACAGCCTGCTCTGAGTAATTTTAAGTGTGTAGGTGCAAAATTTAAAAGGTACAGTTTGACTGCCTATTTAACCCTCGAGCAGGTGCACTAATGTGTAAAGTGCACCAATTGCCTTGTACTGTTCCATTGTTCTTTTACAATTGTGAGCCCGTACCTATTGCCTCATTGTTGCTTCAGTTAACACCATGGTAACTTGTATTGACATAAATTCTAGTGAGCAACAGTATATAAAATAAACAGCAAGCTAGGTGAGGACAACATTTACAGTCCGTGCAAGAAAATGCCCCATAATCTGAGCTAGCAGCACAGTCCCACAATGAGGCAGATGTCTACAATACAGTAGTAATCACACAAGTGTTTGGCTGGGATCTGATGCAACTGCACTGTTTAATGCTCCAAGTGAGTCAGTGCAGTATGGTAATGCTTGTACATAGCAACAGAGTGATACAATGAAAGTTTATTTTCTTATTGTTTAATTAAACAGAGATTTAGCCTATATAATATAAGTTTATTTTATCATTGTTGACTTAAACTAAGATTAAACAGTGAATTTGCTCATACATGTTTATTGTGGAAATATAAAGACAGCTATTCTTTACATGTGTACAAAGTACGTTGTGCATCTGCTCGTGTTGTGAAAATCAGTTCACCCATTCGAGGGTTGGATGAAATGAAATGTATTTAAAATATCTCTTTCACTTCTCCCCCCTCTTGTCTGTGAAGATACTCCATACTGCCACATCTCGGTTTGTATTCGGCAGTGCGATGCAGAGTCCCATAAGATACAACATTATGGCATTCTTTGTGCATGCACTTGTGGTGATTCTTTTAGCCATTTAGGACTACAGAAGTTATGGTGTGCTCTTCAGATGCACTGCCACTTCTTACATGCACAGCTGGTTACAGCAGTTTGGGTGTGTGCGTGTGTGTGTGAGGCTCTATTATAACATTTGTAGGAATAGCTTTATGCCAATAACTAAAACCTTTTAAATAAGTAAACAACATGAAATGCAAAATCTTTGTTTGTGTAACTAGGCAGAGGCAGAGTTTTACCAGAAGAAGTTGGAGGAGGAGAGGAGGAGGCAGCGGGGCGACGACAAGTGGATGGCACCGTCAGTCGAGAGTCGAGTGAGGGAGTCCAGCAAGTCTGACAAACATAAAAAGTCGAAAAAGAAGAAGGAAAAGAAGAAGAAGGAGAAAAAGAAGAAGGCAAAGAAGAAAAAGCACCAGTCAGAGAGTTCCAGTTCGGTAGGTTTTCTTTCTGTCTGCTTCTTGCAACTGTTTCATTGATAATGTGAATTGGAACTGCATTTCAATTGACAGTATAATTGGTCCTGACAGTATGGCTGCTTTGTATGCTGACTTCCACTCAGTGTTGGACAGTTGTAGTTTTTTATTTTATTTTATTTTTATTTTATTTGCTGTGACACAATCACACAAACCTTTCCCAATTCCGTGTTTTGACCTACCAGTGGTTGTCTCCAAGCTGACAACAGATGAAAAAAGGAAATAAACAATCATTGTATAGTCTATAATGTCTGCCAAATAGCTCTCTTCGTAATCATAGAAAAGAAATACAATACTTTCTAAAGCCACATGCTGCTAGCAGCTTCTGTTGTTTTGTCAACAATATTGAAACCAAACATAGGTAGGGGATGAGGTTTTGCAGCTGAAAGAGAAACAATAACCGAGACAAAGATTAAAACAGTGCTGGGCCATGCGATCACAGCTGTGATCACATTTACAATCTTTCAACAATTAATGCATTTCTTACTATGTAGAAACAGTTATTACAACATTTTATCACACCCAGACAATTTTGTAACAGACATCTTGTGACAAATTATTTAATATTTTCATCTGAATTTACTATCATTAGAGTGTTTTACAATTTATTTTGACGTCTCTGATAAAAATATATGTTTTTTCTCATATGATTTTCTTTCATGACAGTTCACATCTGTCTTGAGATTTATCAGATGTCTTCATGTTTTCAATGACATCAATTGGCATATAAAATAAATTTTTGGTTTTCGTATTAGTGTTACAATACAAGACAAATTTAAAATTTGCTCTTTGTAGACAGTAGAACGCTGAGTACATCGTATTTGTATCAGACGTTACCAATTTTACCTATCTCTATAATTAATTACAAAATGAAATAAACTATTCAAATTATTAACTGAATGTCTTAATTGTCTGTTCAAAACCAAATATTATTAGCAAAACTGAAATAACAAGTAACAGGGTCAAAAGTGTAGGTTTATGGGTTCTTCATTAAACATTTAGATCGAGTTGTGTATTGAAATTGTCTCAGGTGCTCACTTGTCCAGTTTCTGTGTGTCCATGAGACCAAGAAAGCATTAGATACAGGCTCCCAGAAGTTGCCATATTCCTGGACTTCTATAAGGCTTTCGATACAGTTCCACACTGCCATGTAATGGACAAAATACGAGTGTACAGAATATCAAAGCAATTATGTGGTTAGATTGAAGAATTTCTGGCAACCAGAACACTGTCTTTCTGTCTCATTTTCCAAAGAGAGAAACATTTCTATGTCATTCTCAAAAGAGAAAAATCTTCAGGCACAAAAGTAGCTTCTGGCGTGTCCCAAGGGAATGTTACAGAACTTTTCACTATAAATGTCTAGTGGATAACATCAGAAGTTCCATGAGGTGTTTCATGGATGATGCTATTGTATTCAGAGAATCACAGTGCTAGTAAATGTAGCAAAATGCAGGAAGATCTGCAGAGTATCAATGCTCCATGGGGGGAGTGGCAATTGACTGCCAACATAACTTCCATAAATAGGCAAAAAGATCCATTTTTGTATGTCGACACAACTGCAGAACAGTCACTGCTAGCAGCCATGTCCATAAGATGTCTAAGGGTAAGCATATGGTATGATTTAATGTGGAATGATCACGTAAAACTAATTGGTTCTTAATGCGGACCATTTGCAGCTGGAACAGGAAAACAGGGCAGTGACAGTGATGTACAAAGTACCCTCTGCCACACACTTAGTGGCTTGTGGAGTATAGATGTATATATAGGTGTAGCTGGAGATTATTCGCTCTTTCTGTAATCTGTCAGCAAATATTCCCTCAGTAGTGTCAGCAGTCTTGCTGCTTTTGTATTTAGTTAGTATAAAGAGGGTGTATTCTCAAGATTATGTTGTAGTTTCAGTATTAAAAATATTATGAAAAGGAAAGTTCTATTCACTATATAGCAGAGATGCTGAGTCACCTACCACTCCCCACTTCCTAAAGTCCATAAACCTAACCTCCTAGGATGCCTCTTTGTGGTCAGTTACTGTGCCTCCACTGAGAGAATCTCTGCTCTCATAGACCAACACCTTCAACCTGTTACCCGGAGCCTACCCTCCTATCTAAAAGATACCAACCATTTCCTCCACTGACAGTTCCTGTCCCTTTACCACACAGTGCCCTGCTCATCACTATTGATGCCACCACCCTTTACACCAACATTCCTTATGCCCATGACCTTACCGCTATTGAACACAACCTTTCCCAATGCCCGACGGATTGCAAACCAACCACCTCCTTCCTGGCGGCCATGACCAACTATATCCTCACTCACAATTTTTTCTCCTTTGAAGGCATTACCTACAAACAAATCCACAGTACGGATATGGGCACCCACATGGCACCATCCTATGCCAACCTATTCATGGACCATCTAGAGGAATTCTTCGTAAGCACGCAGAATCCTAAACCCCTCACCTGGTTCAGATTCATTGATGACATCTTTGCAATCTGGATCGAGGATGAGGAGACCCTGTCCACATTCCTCCAGAAGCTCAACAACTTCTTTCCCATTTGCTTCACCTGTCCTACTCAACCCAACAAGCCACCTTCCTAGATGTTTACCTCCACCTCATAGATGGCTACATCAGTACCTCCGTCCGTATCAAACCTACTGACCACCAGCAATACTCGACTTCGACAGCTGCCACCCATTCCATAATAAGAAGTCCCGTCCGTACAGCCCAGTCACTTGTGGTCATCGCATCTGCAGCGAAGAGCAGTCCCTCTCGAAATATACTGAGGGTCTCACTGAAGCTTTCACAGACCGTAATTATTCTCCCAACTTTGTACAAAGACAAATCTCCTGTGCCTTATCTTCCTGTCTCCCAGCCCCTCCCAAAGTCCCACTGTTCGACCACAGAGGAGCATTCGCCTCATAACTCAGTACCACCCACGACTGGAGCAACTGAATTACATTCTCCACCAGGGTTTCGATTACCTCTCGTCGTGCCCTGTGAAACGAGAAACGTCCTACCCACCATCCTTCCCAACCCTCCCACAGTGGTAGTCCGCCGTCCATCCTTACACAACCCCTGCTCCCAGCCCCTTACCTCATGGCTCATACCCCTGTAATAGACCTAGATGCAAGACCTGTCCCATACATCCTTTCACCACCACTAGTCTAGTCTCGTCACAAAAATCACCTATCCCATCAAAGGCAGGGCTACCTGTAAAACCATTAATGTGAGCTACAAGCTAAGCTGCAATCACTGTGCTGCATTGTATGTGTGTGTGACAACTAACAGGCTGCCTGTCAGCATGAATGGCCACCGACAAACTGCGGTCCAGAAACAAGTATACCACCCTGTTGCTGAGCACGCTGCCAAACATGATATCCTTCATTTCAGTGACTGCTTCACAGCCTGTGCCATATGGACCCTTCCCACCAACACCAGCTTTTTCTGACTTGCGCAGGTGGGGACTTTCCTTGCAATACATCCTATGTTCCCATAACCCTCCTGTCTTCAACCTTCATTAGTCACTGACCTCTCCCACCAGCCCCTTCCCAGTTCCCATTCCAGCATTATACAGCTGTCATTCCACCTTCACACCCAGTCATTTTATTTCTCTCCTTTTCTGCTACTACCCCCTCCCCCCTCTCCCGCCCTCCACCTAACCTGCAGCACTATACTACCTGCCACCCCTACCATACTATCCCTTCCCCTCCCCACCCCAGCCTCCTCCTATTCCCACCCAGTCGCCACTCCCATCATGCATTTTTGCTGCTCCTCGCAGTGGGGGTTCAGTTGCCTGAGACTGCAGTCGTGTGTGTGAGTTACGTTTGCGTGAGTGTGTGTGTCTGTCATCTATTTTTGACAAATGCCTTACTGGCTGAAAGCTTTATTTGTGATAGTCTTTTTGTTGTGTCTATCTGCAACTCAGCATCTTCGCTGTCTGGTGAGTAGCAACTTTTCTTTTCATAATATTGTTGCATTCCATCCTGGATTTTCCTTAGTTTCAGTATTAGTTATTTCTGTTATTTATTTATTAGTTATCGTGACCTCGCGCTATGATGTGGAATGAGGTAGGTTTACAACTGTTGTACACTTTGCCAGTGAAAACTATGGCTATATAATGTCCATGTTTCTTGGAGTTTTTTATTTATTTATTGTTTAATTTTTTTTTATATTTTATGTATATATACAATGGTTCTACAGACTGAACCAGAACTCCGCCAACAAACTTTCAAACCAAAAAAAAAGTAGTAAACGTGGTTTTGAAAATGTGTACCATAAGAGCTGTGAGTACTTGTTTGCCTTTGTTACTCTGAGACACATCTCTTCTGTTGAACAACTCTCAAGGCATGCATTTTAGAGCCTGTGTTTACTGGAATTTTTTTCATGTTTTGGTCCATACTAGTCTGAAAGTTTGTTGGTGGACTTCTGAATAACCCTGTATATAGAAGATGATTTTCTTAGTTTATGAGTAAAAAATTGTTAATGGCGGTCTTTACCCATATTTGCTCAGTCTTCATTTAAATATTATTTTATTTATATATTTATGTATATATCTTAAATTATACTTCCCTGGGTACAATGTTAATATTTTTTTTGATACTTGTGTTGTGGACTGTTTCGAATTTCAGTTTAGTTCTCATAACATCACCTGAACTTGGAACTAGAGACTCATCAAGCAATGTAATGTAACTGCAGTTTATTATTGTACAGCAGACAAGAGACAGCAGTATGGTGATTCTAACATAATTTTTACTGTAACTAAACATCTATATTACTTAAAAGGAGTAATGGCAAACTGCTTTCACTTCAGATCATCTGTTCAGCCTTCTTGAACAGTACCAGTGACTACTAACATAACTGCAATAGATTATCAGGTACCTCTCTGAGTCCAAGTTGGACTATGATTTGGGAACTGTTAATAGTTTATGATACAAAAGACAAATTAAAGCAGTTATCAGTCTTTTTGTTCGCATGACAAGTTTGAGGGCTCATGCGAGTTACATTGATACAGCACACGAGGCGAAACAGCTGTACTGCTGATAGGTAGGCTTTCAGAACACTTGGGTTTGCTGCCAGATCCTAAAATCAACACAGCGAGGTGTAATGGTGATCCATTCGTCCATCATCTTCAGGAGAGGTGCTAGTGCCGAGTCCTGCCGAAAACTGATGCCGGGACTGAAAACCGTTGGTGTATGTGGACTCCTTGCCATACACACTGCATGCAGTGCCAACCACAGGTTCTGCCCCCGAGACTAGGTTTGTGATTTTACCCACAGTAGGTGCCGTCACCAATGATGTATCGTAATCAAACACTATTCTCAAACACTCGGGCCAGCCACACTGAAGAGTGTTGTGCTTTGATGTAGGATAATACAGGATTCCATCTTCTGCTAAGAGGAAAACTGTTGTCTCTCTCAATCAACTAGCCCTTGGACATAGTTTCAAACATTGTACAGAAACCGAACTGTAATTATAATGGTCGAAGTACATTAAAGGGAAGCAGTAGTTGAGAATTTCTCACAAATAGTGTTCCAGAAACTGGACGTACTGGTAAATATTAGCATCTCATCAAATGTCATCCCCTGTTCCTCATTGAAATTGTGCTCCACTACTGCCCTATTTTTCAGGCTTTTGCTGTCTCGAGTGACGACGATGTTCGACACGCTCGAGCGTACCTGTGCCGACCTGTGCCTGTCGACCAGCTGAAGTATGCTTTCCCACATTGAGATGAAAAATCAGAGGTTATTTTGGTAGCTAAACTCGTCTTCTATTTTCAGGATTTCATTTGCTAATGTAATTCACTAAGCATCATTTGATTTAATTCAACTTCAACTCCTTGATCTTGTTTTGGTTTTGTTGACATTCATCTTACAACGTGTTTTCACGAGACGATGTACTCTGTTCAACTCACTATCCAGGTTCGTGTGCCATCTCTGATAGAATTACAGTGTGTACGGTTGAACCTCAAAGTTTTAATTTTTTCAAATTTATCCTCGGTTTCTTTCATAGCTTGCTCAGCGTACAGAATGAATAAGGTGGGGTATAGTCTACAACCCTATTATCCTGCCTTCTCGTCTCTTTGCTCCCAGTGTCATGCCTTTCAACTCTTGTAACTGCAGTCTGGTTTCTGTTCAGGTTGTAAATAATCTGTCCACGAATTTTATCTCTTTTCCTTCAGATTTTCAAAGAGAGTTTTTCTGTCAGCATTGTCAAAGTCTTTCTCTAAATCTATAAATACTATATATGTACGTTTGCATTTGTTCAGTCTTTCTTGTAAGCTAAGTGATAGAGTTAGTATTGCATCATATGTTACTACATTTCTCTGGAACTCAGACTGATTTTCCCCAGGGCACAAATACACTAATCAGCCAGAAAATTATGACCATTTTAATAGTCGCTATGTCCACCTTTCGTGTAGATAACATCGGTGACACATCACGGTACGAAAGCAGTGAGGCCTCGGAAGGTCGCTGGAGGGTGTCAGCACCATATCTGCGCGCGCACCCACACACCCACACACCCACCCACCCACCCACACACACACACACACACACACACACACACACACACACACACGTCGTCTAATTCCCGTAAATTACAGGGAGGGGGGGGCCCATGAGCTCTGACGCCACATTCAGTCCATCCCAGGTGGGTTCAGTTGGGCTCTGATCTGGCAATTTGGGAGGCCAGCACGTCAATTGGAGCTCATCACTTCGTTCCTTGAACCGCTCCACCACACTCCTGGCCATGTGGCACGGTACATTATCTTGTTGAAAAATGCCACTGTCATTGCGAAAAGTGATCATCGTGAAGGGGTATGTGATCTGCAACCAGTGTGGGATACTCCTTGGCCATCATGTGCCTTGCACGGGCTCCATTGGACCCACGGATGCTCATGTGAATATTCTTCAGAGCGCCACTAGCCACCAGCTTCTCCCCGCCCCACAGAATAAGTGTCGAGGTGGTATTCCCCTCGAAGACGACGGATTCGTGCGCTCCCATGGGCAGGATCGAGAAGGTATTAAGGACTCGTCAAATTGTGCAATGCTTTGCCATTGCGCAAGTCCAGTGCAGATGGACACGTGCCCATTTCGGTTGTAGTTGCCGATGTCCCGGTGTTAACGTTGGCACACGCTCGGGTTGTCGACTGTGGAGCCCCGTCGTTAGGAGTATTCGGAGCTCTGTGTGTTTGGACACACTTGTATTCGACCCATCATTAAAGCCTGATGTTAGCTGCAGCACAGTTTACTGCCTGTCCTGCTCTACCAATCTGCCCAGCCTATGATGTTCGGCATCTGTAACGAGAAGTGGCCATCCAACCCCTCGACACGTGGACGTGGTTTCTCCTCAGTTTTGCCGTATGTTGAAGATACTTGCCACAGCATTCCTCGAACACCCGGCAAGTCGCGCAGTTCCATCACAATCCGCCCTCGATCAAACTTATTTAGATTGTACGTCTTCCCCATTCTACGCATGGACGGCACGCTCAATGGTACTACGTGGGCACTGTGCGTGTCTGACTAGCAGTAATTTCTCGCCAAGTGATGCTGGTAGCACTTGGACTAGTTTATATCGATAATAACTTGTTGGTCATATAGTTCTGGCTGATCGATGTATGTTGTTGTGGTCTTCAGTCCTGAGACTGGTTTGATGCAGCTCTCCATGCTACTCTATCCTGTGCAAGCTTCTTCATCTCCCAGTACCTACTGCAACCTACATCCTTCTGAATCTGCTTAGTGTATTCATCTCTTGGTCTCCCCCTATGATTTTTACCCTCCACGCTGCCCTCCAATACTAAATTGGTGATCCCTTGATGCCTCAGAACATGTCCTACCAACCGATACCTTCTTCTGGTCAAGTTGTGCCACAAACTTCTCTTCTCCCCAATCCTATTCAATACTTCCTCATTAGTTATGTGATCTACCCATCTAATCTTCAGCATTCTTCTGTAGCACCACATTTCAAAAGCTTCTATTCTCTTCTTGTCCAAACTATTTACCGTCCATGTTTCACTTCCATACATGGCTACACTCCATACAAATACTTTCAGAAATAACTTCCTGACACTTAAATCTATACTCGATGTTAACAAATTTCTCTTCTTCAGAAACGCTTTCCTTGCCATTGCCAGTCTACATTTTATATCATCTCTACTTCGACCATCATCAGTTATTTTGCTCCCCAAATAGCAAAACTCCTTTACTACTTTAAGTGTCTCATTTCCTAATCTAATACCCTCAGCATCACCCGACTTAACTCGACTACATTCCATTATCCTCGTTTTGCTTTTGTTGATGTTCATCTTATATCCTCCCTTCAAGACACCATCCATTCCGTTCAACTGCTCTTCCAAGTCCTTTGCTGTCTCTGACAGAATTACAATGTCATCGGCGAACCTCAAAGTTTTTATTTCTTCTCCATGGATTTTAATACCTACTCCGAACTTTTCTTTTGTTTCCTTTACTTCTTGCTCAATATAGAGATTGAACAACATCGGGGAGAGGCTACAACCCTGTCTTACTCCCTTCCCAACCACTGCTTCCCTTTCATGTCCCTCAACTCTTACAACTGCCATCTGGTTTCTGTACAAGTTGTAAATAGCCTTTCGCTCCCTGTATTTTACCCCTGCCACCTTTAGAATTTGAAAGAGAATATTCCAGTCAACATTGTCAAAAGCTTTCTCTAAGTCTACAAATGCTAGAAACGTAGGTTTGCCTTTCCTTAATCTTTCTTCTAAGATAAGTCGTAAGGTCAGTATTGCCTCACGTGTTCCAGTGTTTCTACAGAATCCAAACTGATCTTCCCCGAGGTCGGCTTCTACTAGTTTTTCCATTCGTCTGTAAAGAATTCGTGTTAGTACTTTGCAGCTGTGGCTTATTAAACTGATTGTTCGGTAATTTTCACATCTGTCAACACCTGCTTTCTTTGGGATTGGAATTATTATATTCTTCTTGAAGTCTGAGGGTATTTCGCCTGTTTCATACATCTTGCTCACCAGATGGTAGAGTTTTGTCAGGACTGGCTCTCCCAAGGCAGTCAGTAGTTCCAATGGAATGTTGTCTACTCCGGGGGCCTTGTTTCGACTCAGGTCCTTCAGTGCTCTGTCAAACTCTTCACGCAGTATCGTATCTCCCATTTCATCTTCATCTACATCCTCTTCCATTTCCATAATATTGTCCTCAAGTGCATCGCCCTTGTATAGACTCTCTATATACTCCTTCCACCTTTCTGCTTTCCCTTCTTTGCTTAGAACTGGGTTTCCATCTGAGCTCTTGATGTTCATACATGTGGTTCTCTTATCTCCAAAGGTCTCTTTAATTTTCCTGTAGGCAGTATCTATCTTACCCCTAGTGAGATAAGCCTCTACATCCTTACATTTGTCCTCTAGCCATCCCTGCTTAGCCATTTATATTATTATATTGATACATAAATGTTGTAAATATACTAAAATATGAATATTTACGTACCTGCTGTTATTCATGAGGAAAATACAGTAATGGTATTAGAACTAATTTGTGACACTAAAACTATGATTCACTTTTTGACTTCACATTTGGCTTATCCTTCTACACATAAGACTTCTTTCTGCTATACACAACCATTAATTGTGATTAAACATCGTATTTCGCTCCATTCACACATTGTGGAAGCTAAATTGTGACCTGAACAGTGGTACCATACTCAGAAAGGTGATGAGATCTAACAGTGACATCTAAAATGTAAAATTTGGTCATAAAACTAAGTTTTGCAATAACAGAACAGATAAGGCTGGCATCTTGGTTGTGCCTTTGGATTAAACAAAACTGTTCTTCGTCTCACTTTCCATTTCATCCATAAAACTCTGGAACAAGGTACACAGAACCCGTGTGTTATGCGAAACCGCTCTGAGTTCGAGAGCAGACAAAATCTTTATCTGTTATACCTTCTGTCTCTTGTACTCAGCATAGTCTACCTCTTGGAGCATCCCATCTGTCTGCCTTCTGTCCTAGGGGAACCAGTCTCTGTCACATTGTAAATGAGTCATACTTTCCGTGTCCTATTCTTTTCCTGTTTTCTTCTTTCCATCCCATCTGCTAATCTCCCCCAGTTTTGCCACTTCCTCTGGCCCATCGGATTCTTCTCCACATTGATTCCTTCTGTAGCGCTGCCAAACATTTGTGTTAAATATCATTTGCTCATGTTCGACAAAGATGTAATAAGGAAATTCCTTAACACAGTACTAATAAGAATAAAGTTTCGTAAATTCTGTAGACTCATTTTTTATTGTCATCATCATTATTTAACTACCGCTCATGTCTTATGAAAATCGTAGCTTACAGTATAGAAATTTTGATGTAAGGGAGGTTCCGAAGCCCCTGATCTTCCCAGGCAAGAGAAATGCATAAATAAATAAATAAGTAAAAAGGGCATACACACCGCTGGAGAGAGCATGTGGAATAATATGATTTATTCACATAGAGAAGTGCATATCAAGAAATGCAAAAATAATGCATTACAACACAGTAGTGAAACCAGAATGCATTATGTAAGCAAATGCCTAGCCAGAAATACTAAGAAGAAGACTGTCAAGGAAAATTTCAGATGCAGTAAGAAGCACAGAAGCCATCATGAAGTAGTGATGAAATGTACGAGAACACAGAAAACAAATAACAGAAACAACAAGGAAAAGAAGGATGATATTATTTTGACATTTGTTGTTATGGTCTTCAGTCTGAAGACTAATTTGATGCAGCTCTCCATGCTGCTTTATCCTCTGCATACCTCATCATCTCTGAAAAACTGCTGCAACCTATATCCATTTGAACTTGTTTACTGTATTCATTCCGTGGTCTGCCTTTACAGTTTTTACCCCAGACACTTCCCTTTAATACTCTAAACTGACCATTCCTTAATATCTTAGAAAGTCTCCTATCAACTGATACTGTCTTCTAATCAATTAGTGTCACAAAGTTCTTGTCTCCCCAATTTTGTTCAGTACCTCTTCATTAATTACAATATCTATCCATCTAGTCTCCAGCATTCTTCTATAGCACCACACTTCAATAGCTTCGGTTTTTTTCTTGTCTGAACAGTCCACATTGCAGTTCCATTCACGATAACACTGCAGACAAATGCTTTCAGAAAAGACTTCCTAACATTTAAATTTACATTCAAAATTAACGAATTCCTCTTTTTTAGAAATGCTTTCCTTGTTGTAGCCAGTCAGCATTTTATATCCTCTTCACTTTGGCTGTTATCAGTTATTATACTGCCCAAATAACAAAATTCATCTACTAATTTTAATATCTCATTTCCTAGTATAATTCTCTCAGCACCATGTGATTTAATTAGACAACATTCCATTACCCTCATTTCATTTTAGTTGACGCTTCTGTTATAACCTATTTCCAAGACAATACCCATTCCATTGCTCTTCAAAGTCTCTCTGGCAGAATTACAATGTGATCAGCAAACCTGATAGTTTTTATTTCTTTTCCTTACACTTTAATTCCATTTCCAAATTTCTCCTTGGTTTCCTTTACTGCTTGCTCACTATACAGATTGAATATTATCGGGGATAGGCTAAAACTGTGTCTCACGCCCTTCTCAACTACTGCTTCTTTTTAATGACATTCAACAATTATAACTGCAGTTTGGTTTCTGGACAAGCTGTATACAATCTTTCACTCCCTGCATTTTGTCCCCTATGCCTTCAGAATTTTTAAAATTCCAGTCAACATTCTCAAAAGCTTTCTCTGAGTCTGCAAGTACTATAAACATTGATTTGCCTTCCTTTAACCTAGCTTCTAAGATACGAGGGTCAGTCAAAAAGTAATGCCTCCTATTTTTTTTTCTACGTTTAATTGTCAGGAAATTTAAATGCAATTACATAGGTTGAAAACCACAACATTGAGGATCATTTTGTCATTTTTCAATGTAATCTCCGCCCATCTCTACAGTTTTGGTCCATCTTTGAACAAGGGCATGTATCCCAGCACGGTAAAAATCACAGCTCTGCTTCCTAAGCCATTGACGCACGGATGTTTTGACGGCCTCCTCATCTTCAAAATGAATCCCACGATGAGCTTCTTTTAGTGGCCCGAACAGATGGAAGTCTGATGGTGCCAGGTCAGGGCTGTATGGGGGATGAGGCAAAACTTCCCATCCAATTTTGACAATCTCGTCAGAGGTGTGACGACTGGTGTGTGGTCTTGCATTGTCATGCAAAAGAAGAACATCTGCCATTGATTTTGTTGGGCGAACTCGCTGAAGACGTGCTTTAAGTTTGTTGAGGGTTGTGACGTATTGAACAGAATTTATTGTGCATCCCTGCTCCAAAAAATCAACCAGAATCACACCCTCTGTATCCCAGAAAACTGTTGCCATAACTTTCCCTGCCGATCGCACGGTTTTGAATTTTTTCTTCCTCGGCGAGCTTGTGTGACGCCACTCCATTGACTGCCTCTTTGATTCGGGTTCAAAAAAATGCACCCATGTTTCATCCCCGGTCACAATTTTTTTCAGAAACTCATCTCCCTCCAAATGGAAGCGCTGCAAGTGTTGGGAGGCTATTGTTTTCCTTGCCTCTTTATTCTGATCGGTTAACATTCTTGGAACCCACCGTGCACAAACTTTTGAGTACCCCAATTGTTTAATAATCGTGATCACACTGCCTTTACTAAGAGAAATAATGCGACACACTTCATCTGCAGTCACCCGACGGTCACCACGAATGATGTCATCAACTTGCTGAATGTTGTGTGGAGTCACTGCACTCACCGGCCTGCCGCTCCGCTTTTCGTCAGTCAACGGTGTTTGCCCTTCAGCTTCCTTACAACGACGAACCCTTCGTCTAACAGTGCTGACATCCACTGTCACAACACCATACACCTTCTTCAGTCTTTCATGAATGCGTATGGGCGTTTCACCTTCTGCATTCAAGAATTCAATCACACAACGCTGTCTCAAACGAACATCGATGTCGGCCATCTTACAAACTTCTGCTGTGCTGCCACCTGTTGACACAGAAAGTTACTACTGCAGTGGATTGCAGAAGAAGGTTTGAGGAATGGCGCCAAATTCAAATTTTTCACTTAACTTAATTTCTTTAAGTAGAAAAAAAATGGGAGGCATTACTTTTTGACCGACCCTTGTAGATTGCAGGATCATTATTGCCTCACATTTTCCTTCATTTTTCTGGAACAAGTGTTTCTCATTCTTTTGTAAATAATTCATGCCAGTGAAACTTCCTGGCAGATTAAAACATTTTGCTGGACTGGGACTAGAACCCAGGCCATTTGCCATTTGCAGGCAAATGCTCTAGCAGCTGAGCTACCTGAACAGAACTCAAGATCCGTCCACATAGCTTTACTTCTGCCAGTGCTTCATTCCGGAATTGATGTCTGTTTTGTAAAACTGGTAGTTCAGCATTATATACACCTGTGAGCACCTGCTTTCTTTTTAATTGGAATTATTATGTTTTTCTTTAACTCTGAGGGAATTTTACCTGCTTCACATGTCTTGTACACCAGATGGAATAATTTTGTCATGACTGGCTCTCTGAAGTATCTTGATACTTGTCAGGGATTGTTGTGTACTCCAAGAGCCTTGTTAGCCTTGAGTTATTCAGTGCTCTATCAAATCCTTCTTGCAGCATCATAGCTCCCATCTCATTTTCATCCGTGTCATATTCCCTTTTTATAATATTACCTTCAATCTCATTTCTGCTGTATAGTTCATCTATATATTCCTTTCCTTTGTCAGCTTCTCCTTCTTTGATTGTACTGGTTGTCCATCTGAGCTCTTGATATTCAAACAGTTGCTTCTCTTTCCTTGAAATGCCTCTTTAATTTTTCTGTAGGTGATATCTACTATTATCCTAGTTTTATATACTTCTGCAACTTTACATTTGTTCTCTAGCCGTTCCTGCTTAGCCATTTTGCACTTTCTGCCAATCTTATTTTTTAGATGTTTCCATTCTCTTTTGCTCGCTTCATTTGCTGCATTTTTAAATTTTCTCCTTTTATCAGTTAAATTCAATATCTTCCATGTTATCCAAGATATATACTAGACCTTGTCTTTTTACCTTTTTGATCCTCTGCTGTCTTCAATCTCTCATCTCTGAAAGCTACCCATTTGTCATCTGTTGTATTCCCTTCTTCTGTTTCAGTGAGTCATTGCCTAACATCCTATTTCCATAATTTCCTAATTTTTGACATAATTCCAGTTTTAACTTGAAGTTCGTGGCCAGTAATTTGTGGTCTGCCTGTAGGAACATTTAAAAATCTGGTTTCAAAGTCACTGGCTTCATGGTTTTGTAGTCAATCTGAAACCTTCCAGCACCCCCTGGTCTCTTCCACATAGACAACTTCCTTTCATGATTTTTAAGCCAAGTGCAGTAATAAACTTATGCTCTGAGCAAAATTCTACCTGGAAGCTCCCTCTTCCATTCCTTCACCCCAGTCCATACTCTTTTACTATTTTTCTTTCTCTTCCATTCCCCATCTTCAAATTTCAGTCACTCATCACAATGAAATTTTCATTTTTCTTAACTATCCAAATACTTTTCTTTATCTCATCGTACGTTCTTCCGTTTTTTGCACCTGCTTAGTTGGTTTGCATATACATTTGTACGTCTGTGGTAAATGTTGGCTTTCCGTCTATCTTGGCTTCAAAAATGTGTTCACTATGCTGTTCATAGTAGTCTACCCACATTCCTAGTTTTTTTTATTCATTATTATGCCAATTCCTCACTACCCCTATTTGAATCTGTATTTCTAACCCTGTACTCACCTGAGCAGAAGTCTTGTTCTTCCTACCATCACATTTCACTAATTGCCGCTACATCTGACTTCAACCTATCCATTTCTCTTTTTAAATTCTGTGACCTTCCTACTGGGTTGAGGGATCTAACATTCCACCCTCCAATCCCTATAATGAGAGTTTTGTTTTTCGTGTTGACGACATTCTCCTGTTAGGCTCACAAATTTGCCTGGCCTCTCCACAGATACTCCTGCTTGTGGTTGCACCTACAGTACAGTTATCCATACTGTTGAGACATTTGAGCCACTCTGCTTCAGCATAGTCTGCAGTTTTTGACATTTATGCGAGATAAATTGCAATTTGCTGACAAAACACGCTGCAAGTATCTCTGGGAAAAGAACAACAGGCTGAATGAGAGGAATTAAAACAGATTTAGAAGTACTCAACATAGAAGCCAAAGAAGCAAGAGAAAGAGATATTTTCAGAAGGAAGTAGTAAGGCAACAAGTGTGAAGCAATCTGAAGAATTAAAAAACAGACATGGTAGAAATGTGAGAGAATATTGGAAGAGTAGAAGACAGCAGATGAGAAGGAATTGACATTATCACATGGTCCTCAGATGGTAAAAATGGAAGGGAAATAAGTAAAATGTGGGTGGACAAAGAAAATGTTCCAAATCCCATTTGTTGCAGTACTTTGTCAAACCCATTTGCTTTCTGTAAGAAATGTTTTTGCAGAATGAGTTATCCATTCAGGAAATGGATAACTCTTTCTCTTGCTTCCCAGATTATCGTCTTAGCTTTTATGATGGACAACACAATAAGAAATTATTAATAATCATTTACTAAAATAATGTACAAAATAAATACTTATTTTTGGGTGATGAACATATGTGGCACTGTGGCAAAAGTTCTGAACACTGGTCTACTCTAACTCAGTGAACATTGGCTAACACTCTAATAATTGTTTGCTGGACTGCCGTCTAATAGTTTGCAGTTCAGGCCTGAATTTTTCACTTTTGTGGACAGTTTTCTCTACTGGGACTGAACTCATTGACATATATTTACTAAATTATTGATACCAGTTTTATGGTTTCTGACAGGACAGTGACGTTGAGGATGATGACGAAGAAGAGTGGGTGGAGAAGGCAGATGAGAAGAAAGAAGATTGTGGTGACAGAACTGTCAGAAAGGATAATGTGCCTCAGGAAAGAGATGCGTGGATGATCCCGACTGCTGACATTTCGAACCTGCTAGAACGTGGAACGGACAACTCTGAAATCCGTGGTGGTGTCAGAGAAAAGCCAGATAATGACAGGCTGAACCTCGATATGGTGAGTTGTGTTAATGTTGTGTACAATTTTCAGGCCGACATTGCAAGTACAGTTTTGAGCTACTGCAGTATTTTCAAATTACTGTGCCCAAGTACACGGTGCTTCACAAATGTCTGGCAAAATTTTTGTTTCTGTAAATATAATTTTATTAGTGAAATATTGTAAACTCAATGTTTTCAAAAATCCTTTGTCCACAGTACCCATGCTGCGATCTCAGTAGAGCACAGTGATGCAATGTAGCCCCTTTACCTCAAATAATGGCATCTGATATCAATCTGAAGTTCACACTTGCCTGATGGTAGATATCTTAGTCTGTGTCACAGTGCTGTCGTAATGATGGTTGTCAATTACATTACATTAGGATGTTGCAATTTGTTGGAGCCCATGTCAACTATGCTCCATACGTATAACCCAAGAAATTTAAATTTTGGGTGTTTGGAGACCTATACTCCTAAGACCAAAATGTATCGCAATTGCCAGACGTACGGTTTTGTACCAAACGGGTCATGTGGGCTGGTGCACTGTCTCGCTGAAACACATTTAGAGTTCCAAGCACCACCATTGCTATCTACGGCTTCATATCACTCCAAATAATATTCACATAAACTTCTTTTGCTACAGAATTTTCTGGCATAATGGTGATGTTTTAGAAATAAAATAGAATTATAGTCACTATTGATGCCTGTGTTGATTTGAGCTGGAGAACTGCCTCATTCACTGTTATATGGGTGAGACTTGCCGACTGTGACCCAGCAGACGCACAACACTGAGGAAATGTGGCAGTCAGCTCCCCAATGACATAGTGCAAGGTGTAGTGGTGAGTGCAGGAAATGCACAGAGCCTGCGTACATGGCAGTGTTGTGATCTGCTCATGAACGAGTACTATTGGCATGACCATATGAGTCACAAGGCAGCCTTGTCATATTTCATGGTAATGTTTGTCACATTTGGCAACTTCTGCTGAGCTGTGTGAAGTTTATTTAGCCTCTCTCTTGCTCGCTGTAGTAGGGTGAATGCCACAGGGTTTGTGCATGCACCTGTGCTCTAATTAGAACCACACAGTGCTTTATGAGACACAATCCTGTGAAAGATGGTACTCACTCACCTTCCCGAATTATCCGACCTGTTAGGAGGAATCCTACAGTTCAATATGGGGTACAAAGCACACCGTGACTCCGCAGTTTTCACTTGGACAAGTTGTCACCATGTGTGAAAGAGTGACAAGTGACAGGAATAGTCTTAGTACTGACTGGTTATTAAACCCCAGACCTATGGACTTGTAGGCTGGCACCATGTGTGAAAGAGTGACAAGTGACAGGAATAGTCTTAGTACTGATGGTTATTAAACCCCAGACC
Source organism: Schistocerca piceifrons (assembly GCF_021461385.2). Taxonomy (NCBI): domain Eukaryota; kingdom Metazoa; phylum Arthropoda; class Insecta; order Orthoptera; family Acrididae; genus Schistocerca; species Schistocerca piceifrons. Next base: position 26,382,032 of record NC_060146.1, on the reverse strand, counting down.
TATGGACTTGTAGGCTGGCACCAGCTGCCATGCCACACATTTCCTAAGTAGTCACCTTACAAATAGGCACCCTTGATATGAAGTGCCATTTGAGAAAATGTGGTGTGTACCAATAAGGAAATGGATAAAATCCCATTGTGTTGGCAAATCGTCCCTAAAACTGGTTTGGGTATAATGAAGTTTTTACTAACTCAAACTCCTGTAATGTTCCAGGGTAGGTGCAGCAGTGACCGACACTGGCACATTGCACTCGTATCACCGCAAAATTTCTGTGTACTCGACTGCTGGCTTATATCCACTGTTTATTGTAGTTGTTCACACAGATATACCCATTTATTGAATGAGTGGGAAATTATATAAGTGCTAGATAAAGAGGCAGTAATTATGGCTAGAGTGGGCAGCAATTATTTTCATGCTATTCTGCACGAACCACAAAAGTTTATGACAGCAGCTGAGAGTAACAACCTTAGAAAGGGATACTTAAAAATAACAACAATAATAACAGCAGCCAACAAAGGAGGAGAATTAGCACACCATAAGACTTTGGTTTTGTGATGGAGGTCATTGTTGATATGTGAGCTTCAACAAAAGTTGCTTATGTTAAATTTAATTTGTTTCTTGAATCTTTTAGCTGAACCGATTTTGGACACACCACGTGTTGATTATTGATAGATAACAAAAGAAACACCAACTTTGTAACATAACAAAGTACGAAATAAATTGGAACAGTAGAAACTTTGTCAGTTTTTGAAACATACTTACAGCATGTGTAGTCAGTGGTATAATATTAATCTTCCATGTAGTCTCTTAACTTATTCAGAAAACAAAATAGGCAAGTTAGAGAGAGTTAAATTAAACCAACATTAGAACAGTTAAAACAAGTGAAACCAGTGGGAAACGTAACATGTTAAAAGATAACTTGAACCTTGCACTTAAGTATGGTGAACATGTGTGAGGCACAAAGTTTACAGTGTGAGACAGTCCTAAAAGCAGACAAAAAAAGTGATGTGAAATTTACATAAGGTTGATTAACAATTGTGTCTGGATATTGGTCAACCATTTACTTCTTTCGTATAACTTCTCATTTGTTGGTACAGGGAACAACCTATTACAGAATGATTGTGCTGTTCACATTACAGCTTACACATAGCAAAGTAAATATTGTTCTATGAACCATCCTACACTCTGTATTTGTGAGAGTGGTCAACCATCTGACGTTGTGTGAAAAAGAATACTGTAGGTAACTGCTTAGAGATGTCATGCCTTGTTTTTATGAAAGGTGCACTCTCTCAACTTTATGGCAGTCCAAGCTTAATGGAGAGTACTTGATGTAAGGAGAATGGAATGCGGTGTGCCCAAAACAGTTCCAGAAAAAAACTTTCATTAAATAAAATAAATATGAGTGGCTCTTGTCACCACTAGGGTGTCAAAAATGACCTCTGTCACATATATCTAAGCTGCACATTACCCCAGCTTCAAAGTTTTGTCTGTCCTGAGCAGATTTTACAGTCTACTAACAAAGGTGGTTGGAACAAAGTGTCTTTCACGGCCGGAAGTGCCACAGTCAATAAAATGTTCTGGGCTATTGTGCCGTGGTCGCATGGATTTCACCTTAAAACCCGTTTCATCCCCATCTACAAATGATGTTTTCAAGGGGGATATTAGCTTTGTTTTCACACTCTGGCTCGCTACTGTCTACAGCAAAATTCTGCTCCGCGCAATGGTGTGACGTCATGTTTCGAATAAGTGAGCGCAATTGGCTGTTGTCGACTGCCATCATCTACTGTTGCTACCATCCAGTAGTGGAAGATAGGTACACGTCAGCTTCAGCACTGAAATCTAAATGTCATTCAATTTCACGCCCTCCTCCTTCCTGTTGAAAATTCCTGTTGTGTTTTGCAACCTCTATGGTTTCTCTGTATAGCCTTTCATGGTGCTCACTTGTGGCTGCCAGTACTTGAGTCCTGGTGATCTGGCTGTAAGCCACGTTCCGCAACAGCTGATCTGTCAATCTCCCCACTTCTATGATTGCCCTTGTGCTCTTTGAGTCATTTTCTGACAGTTCTTTTTGTAGTACCCATGTACACCTCCCCACAACTACATGGAATCGTATAAATTCCAACTTTTTCAGCAGTTGATGAGTATCCTCAGCCAATTTTAGATGATCTTGAATATTCCATATAGGTGTGTAGATTACTGCGATGGTCTGCTTTTTCAGGATTTTTCGTGTGCGGTCAGTCATGTCCTTAATGAATAAAGGAAAACTTTCAATTTCACCGGGACTTGAGCATTGCTATAATTTCTACATGGTGGTCTTAACATTTTTTTCACCTCAGTGAACAAATAACCGTTCTCGAGCACTGCATTGGTGAGATTTTTAAAGTCTGCATCAAGCAGCTCTGGTTCAAAGATTTTCCTTGTTCTGTCCGCCAACATATTTATGATGCCTCTCTTTTGTTGTGGGTGGTGGTTCAAATCTTGGTGTAGGCATCAGTTTGTGTGCACGGGTTTTTGGTAAGCTGTGTGGCCCAAGCTACCATCTTTCTTCTTGAAAACTGCCACATCACAAAAATTTAGTCTTCCGCCTGCCTCCCCCTGGTGAAATCCATTCGACCGTGACATAATAGCCCAGAACAATTTATGAATTGGTGTCATTCCTGCATACCAGAATTCCTCAGAATACATTTTGCTGAAGGAACAATATACTTTTTGAGTTTATTATTTTTTTAAATTACAAACAATGAAAGATTTCTAGCAAAAGTGTAAAATAAATCTTAAAACTTGTCACTTCTATGATATGTGTTGGTCTCGTGAGATGTACTGAATTCCTTTTTGCTCATAATTTTGAAAGAAAAGAGTGGGTCTAATTTTTAATGTAAGTCAGCTTCAAGAGAGACATTACGAACACAGTGAAAACACGGTAATGCTGTTCGTAGGCTTTGTCTGTATCCATAGCTGGATAGCGAGCCTACAGTAGTTGACTGCCATGTGGAGGACCTGGGTTTAGTTCCCGGTACTGCCAGGAATATTTCTTTATTGGGGGTGAATGGTATGGATTTATCTCAGCCTTGTAGGGCAGTTGACGAGCTACTTGACCGTACAGTAGTGGTTCCAGGTCACAAAAACTGACATCAACCAGTGGAGCAGTGTGCTGACCCCATGCTGTACAGCGTCTAAGGCTGGGTTCACACATTGGGGCCAACATCGGTACCAACAGTGTCAATCAAATGTGCGAATCAATAAAATAGCATCGGAACCGACGTTGGCCACAATATCGATACGAGTCTGTCACTTGTCGGTATTTTGACTGAGCATCAAAGCACGGTGGACCAATACTGATATGCCAATGACATATTGGCACCAACGTTGTATGCTTTCTGTTTTTGCCATTGCAAAACCAAATTTGTTTGTTCATTCAGTTGTCATCATCATAATTATTTTCAAGTTACGTTTTTCGAAATGTCTCGGGAACAGTGGAGCAATATTATTCACACTCAAAACTGCAAATCAACTGGCCGTGATCCGTGCACGAGGCATGTTTACGTTTGCTGTATACAAGTTTGACTGAATGTTGGCTTCAGTTTGTGGACACTGTCCCACAAATATTGACCATTGTCGGTGCCAGCATTGGCATCAATGTGTGGATGTGAGAGGTAGACTACGTACAAAATAATGTGGCCAGTAGATGCACAATTGGCAAGGCGAGCGTGAGGAGACCGGTAGTGATGGGGACTGTGGACAGGGGCTGTAAGGGAAATGCCAAGTGCTGGAGGGGAAGCGCCATTGTAAACTGAAGCATGTGCTCGTATTTTTTGTAAATATTAGGTGAAACCCCACATCTGCATTGTGACTGTTGAGAAAGAGCTACGCTCACCTCTGCTTTGTATAATATCTAAAAAGAATTCTAGTAAAAATACAACAAAATCAGCAGGTTATTTTCCCCTGCCTTGTTAACCATTTGTAACATTCAGAGAAGTGCCACAAGTGATGAATTTTGAGTAAAACCTACATATTTCTCTTGTTGTCACATTAAGATTTGCTTCTTTTGCCGAAACACGGTGGAGTTTACTCAGTGCGACCTCACTAACGTGTCATGCAGAAGCAGTTTGAGAGAATTCTGAAACAATGGTTTATTAAGCTTATTAAGTGAGGAACTGAGTAACTAATGAAAACACACATCCTCTGTACAAAAATAAATGTGTAATGCCTTCACTCACGTTGTTCCAAAACTCACAGCATTTCTCATGTCAGCTGTATTGAAGGTCCTTGAAAATTACATTCTTTCATCAAAAGTGGTTAGTTGAATAACATGGTAGATAATGAAGTTTTGCATAATAACCATATGGCAAAATACTCTTCTCTTTGTGTGCCATCATTTGCCAAAATTTCATTTCAGTACCTCAATCTGTTTTCGAAGTATGAGGAAAGTTGGGAATACTTCATTCTGGCTTTATCACTGGCACTTTCCATCGCCAATGGGTATGCTACACCAGATCAGTTTTCTTGAGATTGGTAACAGATAGAGCCCTCCACCCACGTCTAAAGAAAACTTCATATGGTAGATAAATTTCATACACAGCAACATGTTTTGTAATCTGCACCAAATGTAAAATCATAGCGGCTCATATTTCTCATTTCAAACTTTTTTGAATTTCGTGGAGTGTCTTACTTAAGAGAAAATATCACAATAACTATGACCATTAATGAAATGATGGGCATGTCATCATGAAGCTGACATAAAGCTATAAGTAACACAAAAATGAATTCTTTTTACTAAATAGTTTCTGTAAAATCATTTGAGAAAGATTGCAGGATTTGCACCTTGATCCTGTGATTGCAGTGCATCGCTGACTGGCCAAAAGCATTCAACCAGTGTTGGCCTGCTCTTCTGAACAAATAAATGAACTGGCCCAGTGGTTTGAACAAAAAATGGCCACTGCACATTGGCCATTGTATCCTGCGTGGACTCTAATGTTGCCATTGGCAAAGGATGACTTGGTGTTTGGTCGGTACATTTGGGCTTACCAGAGCCTGTGGGTGTAGCTTACATTTACATTCCTGGATGGTGAGAAGGCTTATGGTAATGTGAAAAGAAGCTAGATTTGGGAAGCTCTTCAGAAAAGAGGAATTGGAAGGCTGATTACGAGGAGAATAAAGGAAATGTATTAAGGTTGTGTAGGTTGAGTAGAAGTAGGAAGAGACAAGACAGACTGCTTAGAACAGGAGAATGGGCTGAAGCAAGTAGTGCACTTCCTCTCTGCTTTTTGTCACTATTACAGACAAGATAATGGCAAGAGCGACAATGCGACTGGGAGATGAAAATATGAAAGCAGTGCTGATTGTTGATGATTTTATCCTATGAGGAAACGGAGAAGGAGAGGTATTACACAGACTTAAAGTATGGAAGGACTTGGTTTGGAAGTGTGGATTGAAATTCAATACAAAGATGTGTGATGTGATGTTGACAGTGAGGAATAAGGTGAAGGTAGCAGTGGATATAAATATTAAAGGGGGTACTAAAGAATGAGGAAATTTCCAAATACGTGAGGAGCATAATAGAAGACAGTGGGAAGAGAGACGGAGCAGAGGTGGGCACAAATTAGCTCAATGAGCAGCACTCCTTCCTATGCAGGGAAAAGAGGAGAGTTTACACCGTGGCGGAAGTTAACCTTGTAGCTGCTTGCACAACTTCCCGTAACAACTGCCGAAGGGATACGTATCAAACCAGATATAAACTTGTGACATTTCTGTGGTGTTTAATGTCTCATTCTATTCAGTGCATTAGGTTATTGTGCGAATTAAACATGTTTAATTATATTCCTGTCATTAGATTATGTGCAGGAAACAAAAGTAATTACTTTGACATCTGATAACTAAATACTCCTCTTACTACTACCTATAGCCAAGAAAATACAGCAGACCATCATAAAAGCTTATTTAGAATACAGCATAACCAATGAACAACAAACTGACTCTAGGTTAAGCACAGAAATAAATAAATGAATTAATATAATTCACCATAAACAATACATAGGCTTATGTGTTTTTATATATCTGAAATGTCATTCAGCAGATGATGTGGAGGTTTGCATCTCTTTTCACTGAAGAAGACAAGTTATATTTGATACAATCAATCTCACACTTGCAGTTTGCAGAACTGCAATGAGATGTGCATCAGTTAGAGAAAACAATTTTTCACACAGATATTTTGAGCTGAACATCGATAGCAGTTTGGTAGCTATTTTGTGCGTATTTGGGAAATCCGTTTGCAAAAAATGTTCATAAAAATGTGATAGGCTTGTTTGTGATTCATATTTAACCTTAAATTAACTATCACATTGAAATGTGAACAGTTCGCACTCTACAGCAGATGGAGCATCATCAGTTATTATAGTAGCTGAAAAGAGCACAACAAACACTTTCAGGTCCATCGATAAATCAACCATATCTTTAAATTGGATGGAAAATTCCTTCACAGGACTCGTAAAAGTATCTGAAAATGTCTGTAATTGATCTTGAGTTAAACTAGATTTCTACATTGACAATTGACACTTGGCATGCAAACAGCTGACCAAGTTTTCCAGCTCTTTCCCAGGTTCCACACCCAACGAGCTGCACTTTGTCAAAGTCATTTATGTTGGTGGATTCCCCCTTTTGTGCCTGTATCGTCTCTCGCATGAGGAGGAGGAAGGTGGTGACTGGTGGGGGGTGGGGGGGGAGGGAGAGAGAGAGAGAGAGAGAGAGAGAGAGAGAGAGAGAGAGAAGGGTCTGTCTGTGAACTTCCATTCTCTTCTGGCAAGGCCAAAACCATGTGAAATTGAATTAATGTTAATCTGTCTTTTCTTACTATCTCATTTGAGTTTAGGTCCAACGCACCTCTCCCATCTACCTACCTAGCTCTTTAAAAATTTTACTATCCTTGCAGCATTGCTTCCTGGATCATTCACTCGTATCAGTGTGGAGAATCAGTTATCAGAAACTGGCAAATTGAATGCAATACCTTTGCGTAATTTTATTTCAGTACCAGATGCTAACTAAAATCAAGAAATACAATTAATTGAAATGTGGTATTATAATGAGAGAAGTCGGTTATTCTTGGTCAGCAAAATTCAGTGTAGGATAGTAAGCACTAGAGGAAATCTCAGCAAACCTTTGAACTTGTAAGATGTGAAACCTAGTGAATATTTTGTCACTGTGTAGAAATGTATGGAAATATTTTACTGCTCCATATGTTTGTGGGGTCCTCATAATTTTGGTCATGTGGATCAAATTTGCCATTAATTGTCAGTGATTGTGTTACAGCATGCAAGCATTTAGCATGGATGGGGGTAAGTGTTATAACATCAAGTTGAACAAATATATTTCGAGGACGACACAATACATGTAAGTCACAGATCAAATAAACAAAGTAAGACCTGTGTACACTGTAACAGTCAAATCAGCACTGACTCCAAGTCTAGCAGCTGCTGGCTGGCTGGCCGCTTAGGTGGCACGGCTGCTGCATGGCTGGCAGACAGCGCTGGTTGTAGAGGATGCGCGTAACTGCGCGGAGGCACTTTGAAAGATCGGTGAGTCACAACAGTAAGGTTGTTACATGAAATAATGCCTGCAATGGTATATAAACTGGGTTTTATTGTGATGTAGCCATACATTTGATCAAAAAGTGAAGGTGTGATCTCTCGCCTTCTTAATAGGGAAAGTAAACAAAATCACTGGCTCTACTGTTATACTGTTGCTGCTGCATGTATGTCATCTGTCACAGTTAGGTGCCACTTTTTTAGTACCAAAATTAAATGTTCTTCGTTACATGATTTTATTTTAGCATCCGTAAAGGCAACTGTTAATCTGTTTATTAATTTTCTTTAGTGAACTGGCTGAATGTGGCAAATATTTTTACAAAACTATTTATTATTGTTCCGGCTGACAGGGTGATATCCATATGGAAGATCCACATTACTTTATGGGATGATTTGAATAAGGACATGTTTCTACAAAATTGTGGGAATAAAAAATGTAATGAGTATGAAAGAAAGATCTTTTTAGGCTTTGTGCTCTACAAGGAAGAGAATTTGAATTTGAAAGTTTTGACATTTCAGTTCAACAAATTGCAGGGGTTGATACGTTATTTAAAAGGAATTATCTGCACTTTCATTTATACGGCATGTAACAGAATGGTGTTTTAAAAATTTAGGAGACTGTAGAGGATGAAATTTTGCACATTTTAATATAATGAACCTATAGCCACAAATATTAAATAAAGTTGCTACAGTCACCACTGGGGTCATGACAGTCCACACACTACCCGAGTGAGAAATTACCATATGAGATCCTCAGTGAACGTTCTGGCTGGAATTCTTGGAGATCAGTTTATTGTACCACACATATACCACATCATTTGAATAATGCATGGGATTTGAACATTCTGACAATGCCTTACTTGAACTTCTGGAGGGTGTTCCCTTCCAACTTCACACTTGTTTGCAATTTCAGAACAACATTGCTCTGGCACACTTCTACTGTCAGATCAGACCATGTCTCACAGACAACTTTAGGCAGAGAGTGATGGGGATGCCGAATTCCACGGTCTTTGTACTCCCCCTGACTTCAACAATCTTGACTTTTTGCTCTGGGGTTACATAGAGCTCCTCGTGTACTCAACAACAATAGGAACAGTATTTGAGCTTATCGAGCACATCGTTACAGCATTTGTAGAAACTTTATTTCACATTTCCAGCTAGAGGTTTCTTAAATCGAAACATTCTGAATTTCATCCTCTACAATACTCCAAAATTTTTAAAATATCAATCTGTTACTTTACTTATTGAATCACACGCCAGCGGTGCCACTGGGCAGTATTCAGTGTCACAGTGTGCAGTGTTTTGCTTCATCACTGTATCCTCTCGCTGTTCTGCAGCATTCTCTAATGTAGCAAGTATAAGACTGCCTGCCTGTCTGCCTGTCTGTCTGTTTGTCCTATGAACCTACCACCTGGAACAATGTGAGCAGCAGCACCACCACCACCAGCACCTCAAGAAATCTTGAGATACATTGAGTGAGGGTAGAGGAGTTGGAGGAAGAATACCTGCCCTAAGTAAGCACGGTCTGTGTCATAACACACATACTCGTATACACCAAGCAGGTAGGCAGGAGGTGTGCGAAGTAGGATTGCAGCACTGAGGGATTGTGTGTGGGGGAGAGGTGACTGGGAGGGGGAGATGTAGCAGAGGTAAGGGAGCCTGTGGAGAGGAGACTGTGGACTGCGAGGCGGGTGAAGTTAGGGTCGCAGGGCGACGGTGGATGTCGGGCTCGGACTAGCGAAGATCGAAAGGGTGGCGATTTTTCTGGAAAATCTGGAATTATCGGTGAATTACATTTTACGTAGAAAAATTGGGGAAATCTCAGGGAATTTCAGGAATTTCATGCAATCTTGGAGAATTCGGTGTTTTTAACCTAGCAACTGAAATTGAATTTTATTGAGTTTTCTAAATCTCATTTTTGAAAATACTTAATATTTCAAAGTGTGTTTATTGTGAGAATATTATTCCATGTTAATTATCGATGTTTAAAAACTGTTGGTAAACTACTGTAAACTACTGCTTATGGCTGGTATATAGCTTAGTTCAGCTCAGAGGAAACTGCCTTTCTCAACTTTTGCATTATGTAATGTAAGAGATTTGCCTCTTAAGTACTTAAAGGCATGTCCATGTTGGTTCATTGGTTTGAGAGAATTTGTAATCAACCCCAGCTTTATACGAGGTATGTTCAAAAAATTTCAGAACTTTGTCCACAAATGTTTTCTGTATTTACCTTTTACTTATTGTGCATGGTCTCCTTCGAAATACTTTCCTCCACAATTGATACTCCATTCCCAATGCTGTTTCCATTTCCATAAGCAGTCCTGGTATGCGTCTTGCTGGATTGTGCGAAACACCTTCTGTGAATTTTATTTTGTCTCATCTATCATTGCAAATCTTCACTCTTCCAACAGGGTTTGCAGCTTTGGGGGAAAAAAAGGTCCACAGGGACCAGGTCTGGAGAGTACGGAGGATGATTTCATTTTTTTTTTTTTTTTTTTTTTTGTTGCAGTAGTTATGCACCTATAGGGATGAATGTGCGGGGGTCTTATCATGATGCAAGGGCCATGAGTTGTCTTGCCACATTTCTGGCCGTTCCCTTCTGAAATTTTCTTGCAGGCATCGCAACATGTCCCGAAGTACCACCAATTAACAGTTTGTCCCTGTGGCATGAATTCATGATGAACTAATCCCTCAAAGTCAAAGAAAACTATCAGCATGGCTTTGACATTTGACCTGACCAGACGAGCTTTTTTTGGTCTTGGAGATTTATTCATGATGTATTGTGAAGACTGAACCTTGGTCTCAACATCATAATTGTAGACCCACTTCTCATCAACAGTTATGATCCTCTTAAGGTACATCTTGTTCTCATTTGCTCTCTGACTCTTTGAGCCATGGGACAAATTTGATGGCAACACAATGCCTTCCAAGGGGCTGTGTCAGGATTTCATGATGTGTTCCAACTGAAGTGCCATTTCTTCTGCTTTCTTTTGGACAGTCAGTCTTCAATTGGCATTCACAATTTCATTGACGTCCCTGGCATAAGCATTGTTAATAGACATCAAAGGGCCTCTTGAATAAGGGTCATCTTTAACTTCTGTCAAGCCATTTTTAAACCACGTGAACCATTTGTAACATTTGAGTACAGCTTAAACACTCATCACCGTAGGCTACTTGCATGATTTGTTGTTTCTCTGTAAATGTTTTCTTGAGCTTCATGCAAACTTTAGTGCAGAAGCCTTGCTCCTCTAAGTCTTCCATCTTGAAATTCACAAACTTTTTGACACAATTTTCTACTCAGTACAGCACTGAACAATAACTAACCGACAGAACAATGAACAGTTACACATTAAACACAGGCATGTGCAAGGATGCCAATCTCATTTCCCTCTAACACACCATTGGCGCGAAATTATGAATGTTCTGGAATTTTTTGAAGAGACCTCATATCTAGGGGTGGAAGAATAACATCTGTTGGGTCCACGAGAGCCTCAACAAATTCTTGCAGACCAGTGTGCTTGAATATAATGTTATTTTCTATCCTTATTGTCCCACATACATAAAAAGTAGCAATACTTAGTGCAGCCTAATTGCATCCCAAGAAAAGAGCAGTGACTGTTAGATCACCAGTATTTTCCATTTGTGTTCAGCATAACTAATTGAGTCAAGGAGGGCTTACATGTTTGCATAAGTCGCCTTCCTGTGAACTTTATGACCAACAGGAATAAAAGGAAGATGATTGCTATTGTGAAGTAAAATATCTTTCAAAGTTAACTTGTGGGAGTCTATGAATAGCCTCCATTCCATAGAATCATAGTCCAAATTCAAAGATTTCATCAGACCATTAATATTACAGCAAATAACAAGATTGTTTTTCTTTTCAGAGTAAGGAACGACATTCCTCTGATCTTGTCTGTAATGTGAGACCCTGACATATTGGAGAAGATTCCATTGCTGTAATCTTGATTCTGAAAGTTGTGCTTTCTCCTTTGACAAACCAAGATCTCAAATGAGATCGCTTGATTCCAGTTGACTCAGTTGGTGTGGTTTATTATTGTTTTCCTCAAAATCAAGGTCATGGGATGTGTAAGGTTCCTTAGGTTCTTCTTCTTCACTGTCTTTATCTTCTATTTCTACCTCAATGTTATGGGTTGGAGTAGGAGCTGCTAAGTGTCTGAATGTGGGATAGGTCAAACAGCAGGTGGATTATTCAGGCACTGAGTTGTTCTTTTTTTTCATTGACAATCCTGCCTTTGTAAAAAGAGTTAAGCAGAAATAGCAGTTATCTATATGGCCTGTAATCTCTCACCATACCATTGGTACAGCAAAAGCCATATATCATTTTTTTATTTTCCAACCATTCTTGTAGTATAACAGACCAAGTGTTACAACATATATGTGGAGCCCTTTACTTATCCTGTCCCCGACATTCATATGAAAATAATGCCATTAGGCAGTCATCCCAAGAGGTGTCAGATTCTGTTTCTTTAATGAAACTGTTACTTCACAACAATGTAACAAATGTTATTCACTGAATTTACACGTTTTCACGGTATTTAATAAAGTTTACTCTGTAAAAAACACCAGAAATTTTGCACCAATTACAGTGAAAACAATATTAAACTTAGAATCATAGCAACAGTACATATTTTTATAACCTACAAACAGGTGAAGAACATAGTGTTTTGTTAGTGCCAATTTCAAAAATAAAATTTTCCCCAAACAAAATCTAAACTCTAAAAAAATACATGTTACTTTATTGCCAAAATGAGAGCTAATCAGTCATTTTTATGGTCATTTATGAATTCAGAGGTGGAAATACATAAGAATCAGCTATTTTTGAGCTGGAAACATTTTTCATTGCTGGCATTTATTCAAGGATATGACAGGAACGATCATACATAGCAAAAATGTCTACTAAACATGGGCTTTAAGATGCGTACCTTAAGAGCTATGGGCACTTCTTCATCTTCAATACTGTGAAACAAACCTTTTCTACTGCAGTCTCTCTACTTTCCATAGTTTTGGAGGAGGTAGTATTGACCAAAACGAAAAAAAAGGCCACTGAACCTAAAATGCATATCTTAAGAGATTTGTTTCACAGTAACAGAGATGAACAATGCTCTTAGCTTTTAAGGCACGTGTTTCAGAGACCAAGTTTACTAGGCTTTTTGGCTTCAAATGATTGTTCTGATGATATCCCTGATGCATTACTTAATTTTTGTTTTTACCCTCCACAGTGGCACAAAATACAGCATCTGATCCCGAGAGATGATGATTTTCACCCTCTCACCATTTCACGACTTTATCAAGATCATTAACTCAGCTTCTGTGCTATGCCATGGTTTTAACAAGTTGAAGAGTAGGCAGTGACCATATCGCCTCTGTTCTGAGACTGTTGACTGTTGTACTCGCAAAACTGCAGGGGGACAGAAGGCAGCCAGTATAGCACTGATGTAACAGCAGTGCCTTAATTCTGTTGCATGTAACACAACATTTCACTCGTGCATGCTCTGTTTCCAATCCCTAGCTAGTACATAATTTGGGGAAGCTGGTGTTGCGAGGGAGGATGGCATGGGTCATGAAGCAGCCATTGAAATCTAGCTCGTTTTGCTCGGCAGCATGTTCTGATACCGAGTGGTCAGCTCTGCTCTCGACCATAATTTGGCACTGGCTGTTCCTTCAAATTGCTGCGCCTACGTGAAAGCCTGCGGAGAGATTACAGAAGAGCTAGTATATGATGTGGATGCTCTCACAGGTGGGCCTGCCTCTGATGGGATTAGATAAGTTCATAATGGGGCTGGATTAGGATGTCCCAAGTGGGTGAATTGGACAGGATTCGCACCAGTGTCTTTGAAAGTGGTGGGGAGGAAGTGGCTCATTTCTTGGCATGATGATAGTCTTCCAGGTGAGCTGTGAAGGTTGTGTTTGCACATCTATTTTCTTTATGTTCCTATCGAAAATACAGGACAGAAACAATGAAAAGCGATGCGTACTTGTAATATTTCAAGTGAAAATTAATGGGAAAACATTAGTCCCAAAGCTCAAAGGCAGTGTTACAAATACTTTGAGTGGTCTGACACGCTCTCAAACATGGCTCTTGAACATTGATGACAGGCATCACTGTTGACTGTTCTGGATTGTAGCCACAGATAAATAGCTCTTAGTGCAACAACTATCTTATCAGTTCAGTGCTGTAGTATGGAGGAAAGTGTTGTTAAGGTAGACTCAAAATTGAAACGGGGCACTGTAGATCCTGCACACAGCAGGTAAACAGTAACTTTCGGGAGTACTGAATCAGGAGAAGGGTGATTAGAGATGAAAAGGTAATGGGCAATGGAAGAAGAGAATAAAGAAAAAGGTGATAGCAGTACCTGTAGAGACTTAATGTAGCACTCAACGACAACAAGAAATATGCCAGTTGAAAAATTCCATTGTTCCCTGTATTGCAGGCTGTTCCAGCTCGAGTGCCCACGCGGGGGCACACATGGGTGGGTGGCTCACGCATGCGTGGAACATGAGCAGTAGGGCTGTGTGACGGGTAACCTCCACTACCTATGCCTGCTGAAGGAAAAGTGACAGGACAGGTTCACATTCAGGGGCACCCGTGCTCCACAGAGCACAGTTGAAATAGGCCACTCTATTGGTCTTTTCTTTGAATTTTTATTTGTGTTATATTCAGTAGCTGGTCTCTGAAGATTTATGACTGTAAACATGTCTGACTTTGTAGTCAAGTGAGGAAACTCCACAAATTGACATATATTTTTTTGTAGCCAAGTTTTAATGTAGTGCAGTCTTTGGATTTATTTTTTTATTTCAGTTTTATCCATTTCTGTAATTTCCTACTGATGTTGCAATGCAGATGATAAAAGACTTCTGAAATCATTAAATCCTCTTTTTAAGTCATTTATTAGTAATTTGGTTTCTATAGCACGTGTTACATGTGCAAAGGAAACGAAAGCACATATATGAGAATTACTCCACAGCCAGTCCAGTCCCACATGCACAAGGAATACAAGTGAGAGAACTTTATCAAAGATTGAAACGAAAACTAAAAGTAGATGAGGAGAGGACCAGCTCGATTTTAGGAGATATAGGGGCACTTGCGAACAAATTTTAACATTGCAGTTCACAATAGAGGACAGATTTTGGGAAAAAATGTAACCTGTATTGCATTCGTAAATGTGGAGATGGAGGAGGTATCTGATTGTGTGGAGTGCAATAAAACATTTCCTATTGTAAGCCAGTGTTGCATCTTCAGGATCTGGAAGGTGGTCCACATTCTCTACGGAAAGTGGACTGGAGTGGCAGGGATTTGAGAAAGTGTGAGATGCCGAAATTGGGTCGCTCGTGGTCACTGTTGATATCCGCAAGAGGAAAGTAAACAAATGTTTCAGTGTGTGAGTTGTTTGATTGTGGACAGGAAATCAGCACAGAACATTGTGCTGATGACAAAGTAGCAGTCATTGAAAGTGAATGGGAAGTGTAATGGAAAGTGTGCCGGGTGGTGTCTATAATATGCACACAAGCAAAAAAAAAACAAACTTAGGTAGTGGCACGTGCAGAATGTGGACACAGTGGTTGAACTCGTGCAGGAGACTGTCGGAGAAATCATTAAAGTTAACTGTTGTGAAAGTAGTATGGATAAAGAAGAAAGGTGCAAGAAAGATGTAGCAAGGATTACACAGGGCTGAAGAGGTTTCACTGTACGAATAAACAGCTCCTGACATCCAAAAATATAAACCTAGAGCCCAGAAATAGGCTTAGTAAGTGTTACGTTTGGGACACGTCCACACTATCTGATCAAAAGTATCTGGACACATATTAGTGGACATTGAAATGTGCCGTGTTCACTCTCTCACTTTGTGATGCCGGGGACACTTTCAGTGGTGCGTCCGAATATCTGCAGAGGTGAGGCAGCCCGTTCTTCCCCGAGAGCCGAAACCGGAGAAGATAGTGGTGCCGGACTCTGGGATCCGGAGTGTAGTCGACCCGGAGGTGTCCTGTCGGGATCAGGTCGGGCTCCTCGGCCGGCCAGTTCGTTTCACGAATGTTGCCGTCGGCAAACTGTCGCCTCACAGGTGTGGCTTTATAATGGGTTCCACTGTGGTGCTGACACGAGGAACCGTCATCTCCAAACAGTTCACCTGTTGTGTGGAGCGTACAGTACTTTAAAATATGTTTGTATCTTCCCATATGTAGTTTGCTCTAGTGCAACAAGTGGACCACATCCTTATAACAGTAACAGTACCCCGTCTGCACTTCACTGTAGGCACTACACACAATTGGAGGTAATTTTCTCCAGGAATTTGCCAGACCCGAACCCAAACTCTTCCATCGGATTGCCGCAGGATATTGCGCGATTCACAATTTTGATTCGCTCGTTTCCCGTCGTGCACTGCCCGGTGGTATTACTCTCGACTCCATCTGGAGCATCGCTTAGCACTGACTATGGAAATGTGTGGCGTATGAGGAGCAGCTGAACCACTGTTTACCATCCTTTTTTGATTCCCTGTGCATAGTCCAGAACTGCTCGTAACTCACCAGAGGCTCCTTCCACCAATTTCTTGCAATTTTTTTATAGTCGCTTTACACAGTGCCGGACGATCCCTGTTGGTCAGTACGTGAGGTCTGCCCGTCACTGTTTAGCTGTGGATGTTATTTTGCATTTCCACTTCACTGACCTCACTAACAGCCGACTAGCAGGTGTAGCGAAGTGGAAGCGTCCTCGACAGATTTGTTACTCGGACGACTAGTCAGAATTCGAAGTGACTGAGCTCTCCCGAATGACCCGTTGTACTGTTACTGTTTCTCGATTGGCAGCTTAGTACTCCCCACCTCTTTTTATACCGGTAGGTCGACCACCCACGACAGCAGGTGGACTGTTCCGCAATATATAGGGGTGTTCAGATGCTTTTGGTCATGTAGAGCGTGTGTGGGTGTGAAATGTGGACACTGAGGAAGACAGAAATAAAATGATTAGGAGCCTGTGAAATGTAGTGATACAGTAGTCTCTTGAAGAATGAGTGCATTGATTGAATAAGGAAGGAAGACATCCTGCAATCACTCAACAGAGAAAAAACAAAATGAAGAGAGAGAACGGTCAAGTCAAGATGTGAACAGCTGCCATTACGGGGGTGTACGTGCACGTATCTAGGTTTGTGTGTGCGTATTCTATTAGTTTTGAGTGTAAGTTTGTAGTGTTTTTGTTTTGAACGTCGGTATTCTGGTCGGATTTATTTATTGGTTGTCATTTTTTATTTGTAGTTCACTGTTGATATTTGAGTTTATGTGTTGTCATTTTACCTTTTGGAGAGACACACACACACACACACAGAGAGAGAGAGAGAGAGAGAGAGAGAGAGAGAGAGAGAGAGAGAGAGAGCGCTGTGGACACTAAAAAATGAATTGCCAGGTGGAGAAACCAGAACATTTCCGACATGTTCTTCTGCTTGAGTTCAGTAGTCTGGTAACAGCAGTGTAGGCAGTCAGAAACATTCGTGCCGTGTATGGGGATAAATCCGTTGGATGGAGCATAGTGAGAAAATTGTTTTCTCATATTAACGAGGATTGTGTTGACACCAGTTATAACAGTACCGCGTATTAATGATTACCAAATTTGGTTTGAACCTGCAGTAAATGTTACCCCCCTGGGGGGGATTTTTTGAATTTGATCGCATGTTACCTGACAGACGGGGAGTCGAATGTGAATTTCGTAATGGTAGCAGTTAGTAGATACCAGAAAGACTAAAATTTTGCAAGAAGTTACAGTAACAGAGTTCTTGTAAATGAAAAATAAAATGGTCACCAGCCTAATTAGGCATAATACTGTGGAAACATTATTTGTAATGAATCTATTTTTACTCTTGCAAAAGTAACTTTCATAAATCCTTTCTTAATCAAGTGCAATGAACACCCACAATAACCAGACGAACTACACAGTGGGTAGCAGTAGTTATCAACAGCATAGTTAAGCAGTCACAGAAATGGAAAAAGAGACTTTATCCCTGTTAACCACAATCTTCACTTCTACCTTTCACTAATTTGGCACATGAATTGTTCCCTAGGGCATACACAAGACTAAGTGGCATCTGGTAAGAATTATATTTTGACTAACACATATAAACACAACACAAATGCAGTAATATAACAGTTTACACATACCTTTTATATGTACTCTTTTAAATAATCACTTCTAGATTCTTTAGCTAGAAAACAACTATTCAGTTTGGTTTCTTCCTGATATAAAAAAAAATAAACTGTGTTCCCTCAAACCATCCCTTCTTTATATAAGCAAACTATACACCCTTTAGAAAAATATTTTGAATTATGAAAAAATTTGAATTATTTCCCCACTTAAGATCATTTATTTTGCAATATTTTAATACTATTTGCTCTGACAATACTCTCTACAAACTTCAGAAAAGACTTTAATTAAAAGTTAACTTCAAAACAGATTAAAATTTAAGTGCCTCATAACATCACTTGTGAAGCAGGTGGTTTTAAATTATCCTCAATTTTGTTCATCAACGTTATAGCTTTGGCACTTTCCAACTGTAGCAATTCATAGTAAATTAAAAACTTTTCATCTGGTAAATATTATGTGCCCCTTATATTACTCGTGAAGCGAGTAGTTTTCACTGACAATTTTAATGTTCCTACACATTAAACAATGACATTGTAAAGTAGAAACTATTCAAAGTAACTTGGAGCTTTTCATAAATTCAACATAAAATAACATGGATTATTATCAGTCTTTCACCAACAGGACACTCGGACTTAAATACTTTGAGGAAAGGACCCTGCTTGGTACCATGAAAGGAGTAAATTCATGGTTTGAACACAAAGTTCAGCAATATTTGAATTATTATTGCAAATTCCATCACACAAACACACTGGTTCGTACTGTTATACAGTTTTAACCTCCCGAATCTGATGATGAAGTGGTGGCACAATAGTGGTGGCGAGCACGTGGCAGCTACCTGGTCTCTCCTTTGTCAGTGATATGCTCTATTTAGTTCTTGGTGACGTGACTATTATTTTTAGAGCCATTTCCAATGCAAGAGCGCCATTCTACAGCCACCTGAGGCCATTCCATCGCTGCTGGCTACTGACTGCATACTGTGCTCTTTCGCTTCCCACCCAGATTGAGCGCCAGTTCCACCTTTTAGCTCACGCCACATCATTTCCGCAGTGGAGGGGAATCACTATGTCTTTTACATTATACAATACAAAATCCCTAAGTATGAACCAGTTTTTACATTGCAGTTTTTCATACATAAACAAACATATTTAATAAATTTCCATTATTTAAACACACTATCACGTTAAATAATTTATACATCGTAAAGTACCACCTCCCTCCAATGATCCAAAGAAGTTAACTAGAAACGAGTAAACACTTCTTAAATAAAGTTGCACTGTACCGATTGCCCTGAATTGATTGTGGTGTTACACAGTGATCTCCATGTTTGGGAAGACGTTCTCGGTTTGATGAAGATGATTTAAAAGCATTAATCCACAATGATCCACATCCGTGTACTTGAGAACTAGGAAATGTGATGAACTGTGTTCATTCCATCATTGTACAACATTTGCATGCAGTGAGGGTGGTTCAAAAATTAGTTGTATGCTTACCACATGCTCTAAACCAGGATCACACAAACCTGCAGATGGCCGTATCTGCATCTGCGTTTGATCATCATCAATTGAATCGTGAACAACATCGACCATTCCTATCCTGAATTGTTACTGGCGTCAAGGGGTGGTGTCTTTCTGCTAATATAAGGAAAATAAAAGAATGGCCGAGCCCAAAGAAAGCAGAAACTCCACGTATAAAGACCTGCGTATACACACAAAGGATAATGTTATGCGTTTGGAACGACGACAGTACGGTGTACTGTGAATTGCTTCCCCGATGTGTAACCATCACTGCTGACATTTATTGTCAAAAACTGAGATGTCTTGCAGACGCAATCCGAGAACAACCAACAGGAAGGTTACGTGGAGTGATGCTACTCCAGGATAACACCCACCTGCATTATGCTAGGTTGACAAAAAACACAATACAGGAGTTGGGAGTCATTCTACACCCACCTTATTCACCTGATCTTGCACCCTCAGATTTTCGCCTTTTCCGCTTTCTGTCGAACACCCTTGAAGTAACTTCCCTTTCAGATGAAAATGTTCTCCGAATATGGCTTTACGAACTCTTCACCTTGAAACCGTGTGTTATCTACAGTTGCAGAATCAAAAAGTTACCCCAACATTGACAGACTGTTACAAATAGTTTAGGAGAATGTATTATTGATGACTAAACTCTGTTATGTTTATAAAAATTATTGAAAAATGCTATGAACTTATACACTAACCTAATAATAGGATTTGTGAGAAAGCTAGCAATACTCCCCGACTTGTTTGGTTTGTATGCCTGTCAACAGCTCAACACCTGCACTAGTCAGTGAGTTTTTACCTTTAGCACTTCCATATTTATATTTCGCCTTCTCTATTATTAGTAGCAGATTCTCACCATATTTATACAAATTGTTCATGATCTTAATGTTCTTAGTTTGTACTGTGTTTTGAGGGAAGAAAACCATTAGACTTTGAATGGTAATGATATTTATTATGTTTCTTCAGACAGGTGCCATAGTAGTACAAAATTTTTGAGATGACAACTTTATCCTCATTGACTTTGTTGTTTATTTTCCACAGTTGGCCAACTTTGGCTATTATACTGTTGTCAAGCAATAGTTGACATGCTTGAGGACAAGCTACTGAGTTGTCCAGCCACTGGAATACAGCAGGAAGACATAAAATTTACAGCAAGTAGTTTAAAAGCAATGGCAGAGACAGAAACACTGCCTAATGGGAGTCAACTGTGATAACATAAAGGCAGGCACCATTGACAATCATAAAACCGGTAATAACTTAAGCAACAAAGTGCACAATGAAGCATTGTTTTCTCTCGTATCAACACGAACACTACCATTACAAAGGTTATAAATCGTAAGCCAGAGATTGTAACATATCCAACTGCAATCACAGTGAACTACGATGTACATAAGCATTTGTTAAGGAAGCATGGACGTGACCACTGATGTATACAAAGAAGTCCTTTAAGTGTATGTGATACATCGTTGCTCATAAGTACGTCTGGCATTTCAGAAGACAACTGTGTGAGAACTACAAGACACATACATCAATGGAAGAGGCCTATCTCCAAGTTTTTAACTGGCACTAGGGGCACTCACTGCAAGCATCTCTGGTCCCTTTAATCCCACAAACCAACCAACCTACAAGCATCATTTGTGATGTGGCAAACATCAGTACGAGTGTGCAGTTAGTTGACATTGCTTACGCGAATTGTCCAAAATGCGCAGTGGCAGCCCACATTGGAAATCTGTTCATTGTGTAGCCTATCTACAGGCGTTGCACGAATTGTGTGTGAGAATATAGCGTGATTGATTTATCTATGTCTTCTGATATGCCTGGCCGCTAGTTTTCTGCAACTACGCTACAGCACATATTACGCATGGAATCTTGGGGACATGCTCTATCCATTGATGTGTGTCATTTTACTGTATGTCTTGCAATTCTCATACAGTCATGTTCTGAAACCTCAGAGCTACTTATGTGTGATCCAGTATATTGCTGAAATACTGATATTTTACTCAATGTTGTTCATAATTACTGTCTGTTCATTGCAGTTGCTACTTGTACCACTTAAAAATGCCATAACAAGTCAAAGTGTAAAACAAATAATAATTATATTCAGTGGTGGAAATACTTACACGTGTGGGTGAGCAGACATTAATGACGATTGACAGCAACTTGAAATTAATTTGAAATAAATTTTGTGAATATGAATACCTTGGCATCAGCCGTGTTAGATTTAGAGGTACTATCTATTAGTGACATGAAAATTTGTACCAGAGTGGGGACTCGAACCTGGATCCTGCTTATCACAGGTGGTCACCTTAACCACTTCTGGTGTCTGTGCACACCTCCCGAGCTGACCCAAACTTTTCCATTTCATTTGTCACTAATAGGTAATACATCTGTACCTAACACAGCTGATGCCGAGGTATTCGCTTTCAGCAAATGTATTTATAATAAATTTCGGATGACTCTCAATAGACATTAATGTCCGTTCACTCAGATACGCAAGTAAATATTACATGCAGATAATCCTCTTAGTCTCTTTCTCACTGATGTGGGAATACAGGAAAAGCAGTGAGAATTAAGTGACGAATGTAGGGGACTATGATCCAGGGATGTAGACAGTGTGCCATGTGGAATTTAGGTCGGTCTGGGAGGCACGCACAGATAGTCAGAGTAGTAAAGCGACCGCTCGCGATAAGTAGAAAATCTGGTTTCGAGACCCAGTCTGGTACAAATTTTCATGTCACTAATGAGTAGTGTATCTATGTCTAACACAGTTGGTGCCAAGATGCCTTTGGCATATTTATTTTGAATTAGTTACAGAAATGTTGTCATTTCAAACAAATTTTATCACAGAAATAGCATTTGCTGTAGTTTAATAACTCTCAGTTTTCTCTGAGTACTAGAGCAGATTTGTACCTCGATAGTGGTATTTTTAAAATTTGCAGTGGGGATTCCAATATAATTTGGCAGCTTTTTGCTCATTTTGCAGATGGGACAGAGTTCACGAGAGCTGAACCCATACTGGAAGGACGGCGGGACCGGCTTGCCGGAAGACCGGCCCCAGCGAAGGGAGCCCACGGCCCGACAGAAGAACGTTGGAGACGGCGGAGCAGAGTGGCTGCGGCGCGCACTGCGGCGGGCCGAGGAGCAGGCGGCCGCAGAGGGCCGCCCGCTGGAGGAGGTGGCCGCCGAGCGCTGGGGGGTGCGTACCGTGCTGGGCTGGCAGGTGGCAGGGCCCACAGGGGACTGTGCCAAAATTTCACTTCTTTCCCATTTGCTTTTTTCTTGTCCTGCTATATTCTCTCATCCTTCCACCACTACCACCAACACCATCATCATCATCACCACCATCACCATCACCATCACCAGCATACACTGAATGCAACAACTTGTTAATGTAGCCATCATTATCTGTCTCTTTCCATCCGTACCATATGGATGCAGTTGTTGCAGTTCGTTCCACTGATAACATATTGTAATACAGATTTTCTAGGCCTGCCGTATGGTTTTTTTCCACAGTTTTTCCTTCTAACATGTTTTTTTATGAAGCTGTTACTCGAACAAGGTCTCCAGTTTTTCTTTTCTGTACCTTGTTAATTAATGTTGTTTTTAATTTTTGTTGGTGTTTGTGCATTGAATTTTGTTTCAGTCCACAATATTTTTGTAACTCTTTTGCATGAGTTCTGCTGCTTCAAATTTTTGCTTCCCCTATTTTCTCAGAATCCACTCTTCACAACCTAAGCTTAAAATGCTCTCATAAGTCTTGATGAATTTCTTTCTTGTTTCTTTATTAAGGTGGTGGTTTGTTAATAAACTGCTCTCATTTCTGAAAGTTTGTTTGATCCTTGGAATACTACTTCAAGTATCCATTATACTTTTGTTGGGATCCGCTATTATACTTTCAAAATATTCTATTACTTGCATTAGTGTTGTATTTTGTACACTGTGTTTGCCTTACTTCTCTGTTCAATTTATCTGTCACCATTATTTTAGTCTTGCTTGTGTTTATTTTCTGTTTGTTTCTCTCCGGGGCATTGGAGAAAATTTTAACATATAGTTTGTGTCCTTTTCTGAATATGCTTAGACCACTACATAATCTACAAATCAAATACGATGTATTTGTGTACCACCTATTTATATCCTTTGTTGCTACTTTTTCTTGTTTGTATTGCCCTTGTTAGACACCTATTGTAGTAACTTTTTAATACCTTTCATATCTATTTCTGTACTCTGATTCTTGTATAGGCTGAAAATCAATCTGTTATCTCTCCAGTCTATTCCAATTTTATCCAGCTTTCCAAATAGCATATTCTAGTCTGATCCATCAAATGCCTTCTCGACGTCACTGAGTGTGGTATATATTTTCCTGTCCATCTCAGTTCTTCTTTCTGAAATCATTCATAGAGCCACTACAGCTCCCACAGTTCCTTTCCCTTTCCTAAATCCAAATCAGTCATCTCCTTCCATCGTTTCTCCTTTTTGTTTCTTTAGACCACACACATTCCCTTACTCCTGCTACTTTCTAATTTTAACATTTTTCTTCTGAAAACATCTCTTTCTATTGTTTTTATTTTGTGTATTTACAAATCTTTTATTAACTTCTTGGATACAGCTAATTGCTAATACTTTTCTCAGAAGCACTAGAAGACTGGTTTGTCAGGTGTATATTTTTTTCTTTTTTGAGTAGTTGTGGATATTCACTCTCTTCGGATGCTTTCTACCACAAAAATTTGCAAACAGAAACCTTAGACTTCTTCTCCTTCAGTGCGAATTTACCTTAAATTTAAAGACACTTGTATATAATATTTCTCCGTTAAGTAAAACACTTTCAACTCAGTTAACTACAGGGAAACCCTACTTTTACACTTTTCAATGGACTTCAGAAAAATTGTGTAAAATGTGGGAAAATGCAAAATGTGGGAAACAACGCTTTAAACTGTAAAAGTTATGTGTAGAATACCCCCTTGCATTTTCGCACTTTTTGTATGATATATGTACATAACAGGCATCAAAAGAGTTGTCAGGGACTCGTTTATTATCTTTCTTTGTGTTCTGCCTTACGGCAGGTCTTGTCATGGGGGAAGCCTCATCAGAGAGGTCCACCACATGAGCATCTAGGGATGCGATTGGAGTGGTGGTTTCCCATTGCCTCCCACTGATGATGATGAAATGATGATGAGTACAACACAACACCCAGTCCACGAGTGGAGAAAATCTCCGACCCAGCCAGGAATCGAACCCGGACCCCGTGGCATAACAGACAGCCCCGCTGATCACTCAGCTGTCGGGGTGGACTTTATTATCTAATAAATGTTTATTATGCAATAAAAACCGCTGATGTAACTGGAACTGATAACTGTCTGGGAAGTAGAAATGTTTGACTCGATTTCGTACACCATAATTGATGTTTTTGAAAGCCTGCAGCTATCATTCATTATTTAAATAATGAAATACTGCTCTAGTTATGTATTTTTTCTTGTGTAGCACGACACATTTCGAGAATTTTTTCACGTTGTCAAGTGCAAATACCTACAGAAGTATTTTGTGTGGTATCTAAATAGGTGTTATTCTGCCTCTCTTGAACTGTAGTGATCTTTTTGAGGTTATCAGGTACTGTGCCTCCTCAGTCATGTGGAAAACCACACACATGCAAACTATCACTCTCACTGTGAATTTTAAAATTTTCCCGGCGAATTGACTGTTCAAATAAATTTCGGGCTTGCAGCCGGTCGTCGTTCAATACTTCGCACGATATTTCAACTGGGCACCTGCCAGTCATCTTCAGGTGAGCCATCGCAGTCGTGCGACGGCTCACCTGAAGATGACTGGCAGGTGCCCAGTTGAAATATCGTGCGAAGTATTGAACGACGACCGGTTGCAAGCCCGAAATTTGTTTGAACTATCACTCTCACTGTTTGTTTGTGTAACATCACAAAAAATGCTTATGTAAATATTACACTTGACAACGAGAACAAATTCTCGAAACATGTTTTGCTAAGCATGAAAAAAATATGTACCCAGAGCTGTGTTTAAACTAAGAACTTCTCAGCAACACAAGGTGAATGACAGTGTCAACCAGCGCAACAAGTGGCCAGATGCCGAAAGACGCTAAATATGGTTCGACAAAAGTGTCACGACGATCAAAATAATCATGAAACTGTGTTTGTGCTGTAGAGACAGTTTGGAAATGGTTGTGATTGGTCACAATGTCTTTATTCGAATGAACCTTGTTACTCCCATCAGCCACCACACGAAGTAGAGCTTGTCAGCGGCAGGAGATATGGCACGAATTGTTCAAACTTTCACATGTTTACTAGTTCAAATAGGCTGAGTAGAGTGCCCTGGTATCAAGAAACTTAACCACGTAATATTTGTTAACACTACTGGATAGCCAACAGCGTGTCAGAGTCTTTTTTTCTCCACGAACATTTTTTTGTAATGCTTAAATCGGAGGAAAATTATAAATATGTTGACACAAAATGGGGTGCAAACTAACATTGTGGACATAGGAAATTTGATGGGAATGATAAAAAAAGACATAAATGGCAGGAAAACATTAATTCCAGGAACATAAAAGCAGGGTTATATTGGATTTAATTGTATTATCCACTAGTGTCATTAATGCCTCAGGGAAAAATTACCAACTGCATTTCCTTGAGATCCATACTTAAACTACCTTTACATAATTCAGTCAACCCTTTTCCCCTTTTTTAACATAAAATATTAATGAATGCCAAGGAATTTCATGCTGTTCCATGCCAGAAGATCATGGTTCTGTAACTGTACAAAAACAAGTGATTTTATTTTACGTGCTCTCGCAGTAGACCTCACATATCCTTGAAATACATGTTAAATGACAGACAAGTCATTCCTTTCAATAACTTGAGTTGAATTTACTGTTTCTTTGTCGGATGCACATCCACTATCACACTGCATAAGGGGATGGTAAGAGATGAGCTACCCCACATATGTCATTCATGCGGTATGAATGTGCAGGAAATGTCAGCTTTTCTCTTTATTTTTCCAATATTTTGACATATTTCATCATTGCTTCTTAATTTACAGTCCTTTTATCTTCTGATTGGACCTAAACTAATCATCATCATTCTTTGATCTAATATTTATAGTCTGTCTAATCTTTAATTCAGTTACAGGTATCCACTTGGAAGAGGTATTCTGGTTGCACTACTGTTTTGTTGCCTGTCAGCATTTGTGACTGCTGGTTAACTTTTCCCTCGAAAATATCCTTGTAACTAATAAAGTTCAAGCAAATCTCCACTCATCCCAGTCTCCATTACTTAATGGCCCACTCATAAAGTATGAATATCATAGTTAATCTCTAAACAATGTGAAGATTGGCTTAGAAACATGTTTCATAAAGAATTCCCATCTAAAGCAACAATTTATAATTAGTACACCGAACTCAGGAAAGATCAGTTTTTTCTTAGTGATGAATTTTGTGAAGGACACCTAAGAACTGCTGTTTCTGAAGAAAATATTGCTCTTTTTGAAATAATGCTTGAGGAGATCAGCAGTAAGCTTCCGAATTTTTTCAAGTGACATTGAGAACAATGTTGCCAGTGGTTTTTACATAAGCTGGCTCCCTTCAAAAACAGTACATTGATTGGTATGGGAAAATTGAAAAAATCTGGAGGGGCAGATTTGTTTTGGAGTAATGTTGCTGCTGATGATACTTACATTCATTGTTATGATCCTCAAAAGGAAAGTCAATTGGCTCATTGGGTTTTTTGAGCAGTACCTAGGTCTACTACAGTCTGACAAATTTTTAGTGCTGATGAGAAGGTGGTTGCTAGTTAATTTCTAAAATGGACCATATTGTTCTATAGCATTAGAAGATAGACATACTGAGCTGCTGAAAGCTACACAACTCAGTTTGTGAATGCTGTAAGGGTCAGCCAGTATTATGGACTCTCCACTATGCATCTCTGACCTATTACCTTGTAATTTCATTGTGTTTCCAAAAATTAATGATAAAATGCATGGATTTACTTTTTCATCATCAGATGAAGCAGTGGGACATTATGAAAATCTGATTTCTGAACTGTCTCTGGAAGGGTCACATCTTTACTTTAAGAAATAAGTGTCATCGAATGCAAAAATGTATTGATGTTAAACAGGCATATTTTGAAAAACAATAATATTTAATTTTTTTAAAATTAATCTTTGTTAGATTTATTAAAAATTTTCAATGTTGTCCTCATACTACTGTGGTGAGGAATGAAAATCTTCACTTTCCAAAAAGAACACTATGTGTTCTACAGTTTGAATTCTGACAATAATGCTTCATTACTGTGTCTTCTTTCCTTATAGCATCTTGAACTGCATTTGGATCTGTAAATTTATCTGACACTATTCTCAAGTGGTCAGTGCAGCTTCTGGAGAAATCTACCAAAATTTTGTCGCTGAGCAACTGAGCTGATGTCTTCTTTTTATCCAGTCACAAATTTAAATGTTCGTAATTTTTATTTGCTTTTTTCAATTTTTAAACCAATACCAGTTTCATTGACTGTATTATTTTCTGTTATTGTCTTTATGTACCTCATGGTGAAAGCCAAAAAGTGGCTCGCTTTGAAATTTTTGTCGAATGTAGGTATTATTCAGCAATGTGATGTAGTCACCTGCCCAATGTGGGAGTTGATGTAGCATGTGATTAGTTACATTGACATTCCAGTTTGAGATAGCAATGCAGTGTTAGCTCCCTGCGGAGCTGCAAAAAGTGAGCACAAAAATTGACTGCAGAACATTACTGAGAAGCTGTGACAACTTACTGTTAATGTCGTTAATTTTATTGGCAGTGAGAACAAGAAAGATTTGTGTGTGGAAAGAGAAGATGACAGAAGGTGCAAGCAAATGTTGACAAGCAAAAGTTAAGTAAGGCAGCAATGTAGAAAATGGTGGAAGCCGTGGAGAAGATTTCAAGCTTATACCTGAAACTGATATAATGAAAATGCACATCATAAATATTTAATTGACAACATAGATGAAATGTGTAATTAGACAGCAATTTCTGCAATATTATGAACAACACAAGGAAACCTCCACAGCTTTTGTCATGCAGAACTGGACTCCAAGCTTGCAGAGAAAATGTGTAACTTGTGTGGGATTTGATTTTAGAAGGTGCCAGCATAAACAAGTCGTCATGTGCGGATGAGTGAATATACTTGCAAAAAGAGCATACTTTGTTAGATTTTTTACATAAGAATGAAGGATCGGCAGATGTAGGTGTAGATGAACAGCAGATTTGTACGCTTAATAATGTGAT
Organism: Schistocerca piceifrons; assembly: GCF_021461385.2. Lineage (NCBI taxonomy): Eukaryota > Metazoa > Arthropoda > Insecta > Orthoptera > Acrididae > Schistocerca > Schistocerca piceifrons. The sequence continues at coordinate 26,353,505 of NC_060146.1, read as the reverse complement.
TTGTACACTTAACAATGTGAAGAAATATTGCAAAATAACTGTGTATGAATAGTGTTGTCAAACAACAGTGCTAGGCAATGTTTCATTGCTGTGAATGCAGAGTTTTGTTTCATGGTCGTTTCTTCCCTATGTTTGTAACAGGAAAACTTCTGGCTGTTATGTAGAAATGGATAAAAAAAATTAAAACTGCCTAGAGACAAGGAAAGACAAATTTTTGAATTAATTTTCATCTCTATCTTCCATGGATAAAACTTTGCAACAAAATGGTTGCCTTCCTACTTATGCCATACTGTGTAGCCCTAAATTTTAGAGCATTAATCTGATGTCTTGAGAAGAAAATGATACATAATGGCTGATGCTTTTGCAGCTTGCAAATTATTGTTGTATGTCAGCTAGCCTGGAAAATAGTGACATCAGCAGGAAGGGTAGTTTTACTGATACGCCAGTGACACATCTTGAGCAACTGTGGTGAAATGGCTTAGGAGTAATGCCTACTTCATTGAAATCTTCAGAAGTGGGCATTTAGGGCATGCTTCAACTGGCTAATACATGCTTTTTCATAGTTCTTCTGAATTTTGCCCAGTAAGTTCCACTGCACAGAACTAACATCAGTTTATCTCATTTGAAACAGAGGTCTTTTTTCCATGTAATACTACAGAGAAATATAGACTTGTATCAGTGACCATTTTTATATTTAAATGAATGTGTGTTGTTTTCCCAGCAACAATTCTTTTTATCTTTCTTTTCTTAAATGGAGATAGAATTAGAAGTTGTTGACACTAAAAATAAAGCTGTTTTAAAATGTAGTTTTTTAATCGAAAATTGCTTAGTTGCATTTGCCGTAGCGTAAAAAATTTTGAAGGATTTTGGAAAATGAAGTCCTACTTACGTCATATGCTTAACGAAGGTGTCTTGTATCTTTTCTTGTCACTTTCTCTGATCTGGCCTTGCTTCATTCTGCACAAAGCATACCTCTCCACTGAGGCTATTTTAGTATATCTGTTACTGGAATCAATTTACAAAAATGTCTTCCACCGAGTCTACTCACAGGTGAACTGTTTTGATTGAAAGTTGATTCTACCAGGTCTTCTTTGTTTTTCAAAGCTGCTGTCAATTCTGTAATGAATTCAAAAAAGTGTTTACTAGTAGGCCTCGACTTTTTACATAAAGCATAAAAATTTACAATAATCATAATGAAAATGTGAAAAATTGCTTTCTTCTGAGACTTTATTTGTTTCCTCTCTAAAGGGTAGTATCCCATTAGCTGGTTACTGTGGTCCACAACAGCCATCTTTCTATTATAATCCAAAATTTCGACAGGTTTCATCTTATGTAAAATTAACAATTTGTTCTGACATTGACAGTGAATGCAGTAAGTTTGTGTCTTGTCGTCAAAAGAAATACATTCTTAGTGTCTTCCCATTTTACAAACAGCAAATTATCTTGTCTGCAAAATGAACATTCATTTTTTGGCTTCTGAACAATTAGATCTTGAAAATAAATACAGGGTATATAGCAGTCAACAATTAATTGATGCCCTTTGCACAGTGCCTGATCTTCTGAGGCGTGACCCATGGCAGTGAAGGGAATGTGAACACCACACACACACACACACACACACACACACACACACACACTCACCCACGCATACGCAACTCACACACACGACTGCAGTCTCACAGACAACTGAAACCACACTGCGAGCAGCAGCACCAGTGCATGGTGGGAGTGGCGACGGGGTGGGGATAAGGAAGAGGCTGGGGTGGGGAGGAGGAGGGATAGTATGGTGGGAGTGGCGGACAGTGGAGTGCTGCAAGTCAGACAGAGGGCAGAGGAGAAGTGGGGGAGGGGGGGGGGGGGGAGTAGCAGACAAGGCGATAAATAAAAAGACCTGGGTGAAGTGGTGGAATGGTGGCTGTGTAGTGCTAGAATGGGAACGGGGAGGGGGATGGACAGATGAGGAAAGTGACTAACAAAGGTTGAGACCAGGAGGGTTACGGGAACATAGGAAGTAGGAGGGTTACGGGAACGTAGGAAGTATTGCAGGGAAAGTTCCCACCTGCAGAATTCGGGAAACCTGGTGTTGGTGAGGAGGATGCATATGGCACAGGCTGTGAAGCAGTCAAAATGAAGAATATTATGTTTGGCAGCGTGTTCAGCAACAGGGTGGTCCACTTGTTTCTTGGCCACAGTTTGTCGGTGGTCATTTGTGCGATCAGACAGCTTGTTGGTTGTCTTGCTACACTGAATGCAGCACAGTGTTTGCAGCTTAGCTTGTAGACCACGTGATGGGATAGGTTATGTTAGTGACCGGACTGGAGTAGGTGGTGGTGGTGGTGGTGGTGGTGGTGGTGGGAGGATGTAAGGGACAGGTCTTGCATCTAGGTCTATTACAGGGGTATGAGCCATGAAGTAAGGGATTGGGAGCAGGGGTTGTGTAAGGATGGACCAGTACATTTTGTAGGTTCAGTGGACAGCAGAATACCACTGTGGGTGGGGAAGGATAGTGGGCAGGATATTTCTCTCCATCTACATCCACATGGTTACTCTGCAATTAACACTTAAGTGCCTGGCAAAGGGTTCATCGGACCATTTTCATACTACTTCTCTACCATTCCACTCTCGAATGGCGCGTGGGAAAAAGGAACACCTAAATCTTTCCGTTCGAGGTCTGATTTCTCTTATTTTATTATGATGATCATTTCTCCCTACGTAGGTGGGTGTGAACAAAATATTTTCACATTCGGAAGAGAAAGTTGGTGATTTAAATTTCGTAAATAGATCTCGCCACAAAGAAAACAGCCTTTGTTTCAGTGACTGCTATCCAAACTCGCGTATCATATCAGTGACACTCTCACCCCTACTGCGCAATACCCCTACTGCGCAATAACACGAAACAAGCTGCCATTCTTTGCACTTTTTCAATATCCTCCATCAATCCTACCTGGTAAGGATCCCAAACCACACAGCAATATTCGAGCAGAGGACGGACAAGTGTAATGTAGGCTGTCTCTTTAGTGGGTTTGTCACATCTTCCAAGTTTTCTGCCAACAGAGCGCAGTCTTTGTTTCACCTCCCCACAATATTATCTATGTGATCTTTCCAATTTAAGTTGATTGTAATTGTTATTCCTAGGTATTTAGTCGAATTGACAGCCCTTAGATTTGTGCGATTTATCGTATACCAAAAATTTATCGGATTTCTTTTAGTACCCGTGTGGATGACCTTGCACTTTTCTTTGTTTAGGGCCAATAGCCACTTTTCACACCATACAGAAATTCTCTCTAGATCATTTCGTAATTGGAATTGATCATCTGATGATTTTACTAGATGGTAAATTACAGCGTCATCTGCAAACAATCTAAGGGGGCTGCTTAGATTATCACCTAGATCATTTATGTAAATCAGGAACAGCAGAGGGCCCATGACACTACCCTGTGGTAGGCCAGATATCACTTCTGTTCTACTCGATGATTTATTGCCTATCACTACGAACTGTGACCTCTCTGAGAGGATATCACAGATCCAGTCACACAACTGAGATGATACTGCATATGCACGCAATTTGATTAATAGTCGCTTGTGAGGAACAGTATCAAAAGCCTCCTGGACATCTAGGAATATGGAATCGATCTGAGATCCCTTGTCGACAGCACTCACTGATTACTTCTTAGGAATAAAGAGTCAGCTGTATTGCACAAGAACAATATTATCTGAATCTGTTTTGGTTATGTATCAATAAGTCATTTTCTTCAAGGTGATTCGTAATGTTAAGAGTACAGTATATGCTCCAAAATCCTACTGCAAATTGAGGTCAGTGATATGGGTCTGTAATTCAATGGGTTACTCCTATTTCGTTTCTTGAATATTGGTGTGACCTGTGCTACTTTCCAGTCTTTAGGAACAGACCTTTCGTCAAGTGAGTGGTTGTATATGATTGCTAAGAAAGGCGCTACTGTGTCTGCATACTCTGAAAGGAACCTGATTGGTATACCATCTGGACCGGAAGACTTGCTTTTCTTAAGTGATCTGAGTTGTTTCGCAACACCTGAGATATCTACTTTTATGTCACTTATGCTAACAGCTGTTCTGGTTTCAAATTCTGGAATATTTACTTCGTCTTCTTTCGTGACGGAATTATGGAAACTGTATTCAGTAACTCCACTGTAGTGACACCATCATCGATAACATCTCCATCACTATCGCGCAGAGACGGTATTGACTATTTTTTGCCACTGGTGTACTTTACATACAGCCAGAATCTCTTTGTGTTTTGCACCATATTTTGAGACAATGTTTCCTTGTGGAAACTATTAAAATCCAAACCGACCGTGACATGGTTGCGTATTCCGAACTATGTAAGGCATTGCGAAGAGAAATGAAAACTGACATACAGAAATTCACTGAAGACACCTTTCGAGCAAGCTTGGAGAACAAGACAAGTTTAAAGTCAGCCAAACGCAAACTCACAATCGGTAAAAAGCAGATTATCACACTCGATGGAAATGACGGTCGAATCACTGAAAAGGAGGCGGTTTTGAAGTTCATCAGAGACTTTTATAGCAATTTGTATAGCAATCCAGGAGAAAATTTGAGTGTATCTAATTTAAATGATATACCTAGTGTTCCAGATATACTCCCATCGGAAGTCAAGTGTGCTCTAGGTACATGAAGAAGGGAACAGTGCCGGGTGATGATGAGCTCAGTGTTGACATCCTCAAACTGGCGGGAGAGGTAACAATAAATCACTTGGCAAAAGTATTTACTTCCTGCCTGCACTATGCTTCAATCCCACTATCGTGGAACAAGGCTAAGATTATTTTGATACACAAGAAAGGAAGTATTCACAATATTAAAAACTACCGTCCTATTAGCTTGCTCTCAATTTTGTACAAAATTTTCACAAAGATCTTGTTAAACCGAATTAGTTCCACCCTAGAATCAGCCCAACCTATAGAAAAAGCTGGATTCCGAAGCAATTTTAGCACTATTGACCACATTCTGACCGTTAGTGAAGTGATAAGCAGAGCGAATGAATACCAACTGCCTCTCTGCATTGCCTTTGTTAACTTTGAAAAGGCATTTGACTCCGTTAGCCATGTAGCTGTCCTCCAAGCCTTGAGTGAGCAAGGAGTGGGAGCAGTATACATTGAAGTGCTCAGGAAAATCTACGAGAATTCTTCAGCTTACGTTAACATCGGCGAATCAACTCAAGAATTCCACATCATGAGGGGTATCAAGGAAGGCGATCCCATCTCCCCAAAACTGTTCTCTGCTGTATTGGAAATGGCTATGTAAAAGCTGAGCTGGGAAGGTAAGGGAATTAGAATTAATGGAAGAATGCTTACCAACTTGCGATTTGCTGATGATATTGCCTTACTGGCCAAAGACTTCGCAGAGCTCCAAAACTTAGTTACAGATCTTGCATTGGAATGTCAGCTGGTTGGCTTGAACGTGAACCTTTCCAAAACAAGAGTAATATCCAACAAATGGGTCCCAGCTGGAGATGTGCAAGTCAAGGACAGTCTACTAGAAGAGGTCAGTGAATATGTGTACCTTGGCCAGATTATAAATATGAAGAGGGACATAATGCCAGAAATCTATCGATGCATCAAGCTTGGCTGGCAAGCATTTGGGAAGAATTCAAAAGTATTCAGATAAAAAATGCCAGTAAATCTGAAGAAAGCAGTATTTGATCAATGCATTCTTCCTGTGATGACGTATGGCTGCGAGACGTGGACACTGAACTCATTCACAAAAGGGAAACTTAGGACAGCACAGAGAGCCATGGAGAGATCAACACTGGGCTGTACAAGAAAGGATAGGAAAAGGGCAGATAGCATCCAGTCTGTGACGAAGGTTAAGGACATCTCTGAGACAGTAGGTTCCTCGAAATGGCAGTGGGCTGGCCATGTCGCAAGAACAAAAGACGACAGATGGATGAAGCTAGTACTGGAGTGGAGTCCAAGAGAGCATCGGAGGCCTAGAGGAAGACCACCAGACAGGTGGGACAAAGACGTCAAGAAGATCGCTGGTGACGCCTGGCAGAGAACTGCCCAAGACCGTGCCACTTGGAGGAGACTGCTGAAAGCCTACCTGGATCCATGACTCAGAGAGGCCACATCATCTAAGGATTGAATTGGCTGATGATGATGATGATGATTGAAGTCCGCATTAAATTTCTAGCTTCCGTGAAACTTAGCCAGTCTTGGGTATTTTGCGTTCTTCTGAATTTGACATGCTTTTTTCGTTGCTTCTGCAACAGTATTGTGACATGTTTTGTGTACCATAGTGGATCAGTCCCCTCTCTTATTAACTTATGCAGTATGAATCTATCTATTGCTGTCGTTACTGTATCTTTGAATTTGAGCCATATCTGGTCTACACATACATAATTAGCTCGGAAGGAATGGAGACTCTCTTAGGAAGGCATCAAGCTAATTTTTATCTGCTGTTTTAAATAGATATATTTTGCATTTATTTTTAGTGGTTTTGGTTGATATGGTTTTAAGCCTCGCTAAAATTACCATGTGTTCACTAATCCCTGTATCCATCATGATGCTCTCTATTAGATCAGGATTATTTGTGGCTGAAAGGTCAAGTCTGTTTTTGCAACAAATTACAATTTCTGTGGGCTCATGAATTAATTGTTCAAAGTATTTCTCAGAGAAAGCATTTAGTACAATTTTGTAAGATGTTTTCTGTCTTCCACCGGCTTTGAACATGTATTTTCGCCAACAAATCTGGGGTAGATTGAAGTTTCCACCAATTATGACTGAATGAGTGGGGTACTTATTTGTAACGAGATTAAAGTTTTCTTTGAACTGTTCAGCTATTATATCATCTGAGTCGGGGGGTCGGTAGGAGGAGCCAATTATTATTTTGGTACGGCTGTTGAGTATAACCTCTACCCATAGTAATTCGCAGGAACTATCTATTTCAACTTCACTACAAGATAAACTACTACCAACAGACACAAACACACCACCACATACTTTATTTAATCTATCATTTCTGATCACGGTTTGCACCTCTGTAAAAATTTCGGCAGAATTTATCTCCAGCTTTAGCCAGCTTTCTGTTGCTGTAACAATTTCAGCTTCAGTGCTTTCTATCAGCACCTGTAGCTCTGGTACTTTTCCAACACAGCTACGACAGTTTACAACTACAATACCGACTGTTGCTCGGTCGATTCTCATTGTTTCTTTGCCCTGTACCCTTTGGACTGGAGCCCTTTTTTATTTTTTCCGAGACCGTATAACATAAAAACTGCCCATTCCATGCCACAAAGCCCCTGCTACCCATGTAGCCACCTCCTGTGTGTAGTGGACACCTGATCTATTTAGTGGAACCTGAAACCTCACCACTGTATGGCACATGTCGAGGAATCCACAGCCTGCATGGTTGCAGAACCGTCTAATTCTGATTCAGGCCCTCCAATCAGCCCTATACCAAATGTCCGCAATCAGTCCTGTCGACGATGCAGCAGACGGTGAGCTCTGCCTTCATCTCACTACTCTTTGTCTGCTATCCCCCCCCCCCCCCCCCTTTCCCACTTCTCCCCTGCTCTCCGTCTGATGATCTGCAGCACTTCATTGTCTGCCAGCCCCACCATAATATCCCTCCCCCTCCCCACCCCAGCCTCCTCCATACCCCAACCCAGTCACCACTCGCATCATCCACTGGTGCTGCTGCTCGCAGTGTGGTTTTAGTTGCCTGAGACTGCAGTCGTGTGTGTGTGTGTGTGTGTGTGTGTGTGTGTCTAGTACTGATGAAGGCCTTAATGGCCGAAAGCTTTAATTGTGAGAGTCTTTGCCTATCTGCAACTCAGCAGCTTCACAATATGGTGGGTATCAACTTTCCTTCTCATAGTATTGTCACATTCCATCCTGTATTTTCCATTGTTTGATAAGACAAACATTGAAATACATTTAGAAAGCTGGGAAACGGCTGATGAAAGTCCTACGTTGCTCATCTTTTGCAGTGTAATCCTTGCAACATGGGAAATACATTGCTCATCGCCACAGGCTTAGTGCCCTCCGCATCAGTAGGCGTTGGTGTTACGAGGGTTGTGGTCTTCAGTCCAAAGACTGGTTTGAAGTAAGTCTCCACAGGGGTCTGTCCTGTGCAAGACTCTTCATATCCATTTCAACCTCTTTACTGTTCTCAAACTTCTCTGCCCCTCTAAATTTTTGATCCCCCCCTCCCCCGATACTCTTCTGTCCCTTTATTTCCAAATGTGTATTTACAGCAACAGTGTTCGTAAATTGTAATTACATACCATTTTTTTCTTTTGAAATATTTTCTCATTAGCAGCAGGTTTTTCTCATGAGTATGTATAGAGCAGGATAATAATTCAAGATTAATTATTTACTTAGTAGAACAGTAATTCATAGTCATTAAATCAATGTTCTTGAAGTTAGGTGTCTGTGAGTAACATCGGTGTTCATTATATTTAATATTTTTCGCTTTGGTATAATGTCAATAATTTCACATGCAAGAACATGGATTATTTAATACTTTATGAGGCACTGACACTCGTTAATGATTTCTGGTAGCGGAATACATTTTGCTTTTGTCTTTTGCCTCTCGCCTATTCAGATTATTTTATGAGCATGTATTCAGCATCGGACTTTTTCGTTTCCCTGCAATTACTTTGACATCACCGTACGCATCCCACAAAATATTAGTACCTTAAAATTAGCTTTCCTCTTTGTGCATGTAATGAATATATTTTCTTCAAATAAAAATTACCAACAGTAATTACTTCAACTCAATCATTCGTTAATATGATTAATATAATGGAAGGAAACATTCCACGTGGGAAAAATTATATATAAATACAAAGATGAGGTGACTTACCGAACAAAAACGCCGGCAGGTCGACAGACCACAAACAAACACAAACATACACACAAAATTCAAGCTCTCGCAACAAACTGCTGCCCCATCAGGAAAGAGGGAAGGAGAGGGGAAGACGAAAGGAAGTGGGCTCTAAAGGAGAGGGTAAGGAGTCATTCCAATCCCGGGAGCGGAAAGACTTACCTCAGGGGGAAAAAAGGACAGGTACACACTCGCACACACGCACACATCCATCCACACACACAGACACAAGCAGACATATATGTCTGCTTGTGTCTGTGTGTGTGGATGGATGTGTGCGTGTGTGCGAGTGTGTACCTGTCCTTTTTTCCCCCTGAGGTAAGTCTTTCCGCTCCCGGGATTGGAATGACTCCTTACCCTCTCCTTTAGAGCCCACTTCCTTTCGTCTTCCCCTCTCCTTCCCTCTTTCCTGATGGGGCAGCAGTTTGTTGCGAGAGCTTGAATTTTGTGTGTATGTTTGTGTTTGTTTGTGGTCTGTCGACCTGCCGGCGTTTTTGTTCGGTAAGTCACCTCATCTTTGTATTTATATATAATTCGTTAATATGAAGTATACAGGGGACAGAGGTGCTAATCTGAGACTTCCCCAATGGCTGGCAACTTTTCACCACAGAAACACACGTCATGTATTAAGAACGATGTTTTATTATGTCATTTAAATATATGTAAGTTCTTTTTTTGCTCCTCAGTAATTTTCTGTAGTTTCCTTCCGATTAACAAGCAACGAGCAACAGAAGTGCTCCACCATTTGCTGTTGGTTATACTAAAGGTCAGTTGTGCACATTACTTGCCAAGACCACATTGCTGGGGAGGCTCTGATAGTTAACAGTAGGCCAGCATGTGGATTATTAAAATTATTATTGGATTTGATACAGAAACTGGCCTGCCTCATTTATAAAGTTGATGCCGAGGATTTGTATCCTTACAACTTATGAAATAAAAACAATAAATTCCCTAACATCCTTTCCCCAAAATATTTTCTCCCAGCGTAGTTTATTGACTGTATGAATGCTATTACCTGACGGTATTCAAATGATAACATTATTATAATATCATATTATGTTAAATATATGGTTCTATTACAATGTCTTTACACTCTTTTCTTCTGGTTATTATAGTTAAGCACAATGAGGCTGTCAACAATGCAGGTCCCATCTCCTTGTGGTCACTGGGCTTTGATTAAAACATTGTGGTGACTGGCAGTGCGAACCTCCACTCAGTAGAAAAGTACAGTGCCACATTGTCACAATCTCATAAACTCCATATGATCCAAAAACAAACAAAATTGTGTGGATATACTGGAATTAATCTGACATAAATACATTGAAATATAAACTTATAAATTTTTGTGTGCTGTTGTTCAGGTGAGAAAGAGATCAGTGTTGCTGTCACTGTTTGTAACACCACACATACTAAATATTCCATAATGCCACAGGTTGTGACATATCCCTGATTTTAGTTGTGATTTAGGGTTAAGCCCTTTTCTTTCCACGATGATTCAGTATGTGTCTTTTAGTAATCCAAACCACCTATATAATTTTCAGCACTATCTTGTACCAAATTTCAAAAAGCTTCTATTCTGTTCTCATTCATACTCTTAATCACCTTCACTTCTCCTCTGTGTAAGGCTACACTCCACACTAAAACCATCAGAAAAAATTTCCTCACTTTTTTGTGTTTATTTACCTTATTTACCCAAATATAAAATGACCCTGAATATAAGATGAATCCTCTTTTTTTTATTTTATTTATTTATTTATTTATTTTTTTTTTAAAGAGGCTCCTTGAGAAAAATTTATATTTTTGCATATTCTTACTAATCAAAACCACAAATTTTTATTGACCTAAGGTATCTGCCTAAAAGTCACTATTACACCTATTCTAAACTTATGCCACTTATTGGCTGTCTACATATCAATACAATACAAGGAGAAATGAAATAAACAAAAAGAAACTGTTTACACTAGTTTTTATCTTCATTGCCTCTCTTGTTTAGCCTGTCTATGGTACCACTATTTTCAATTATCATCATCGTAACAGGGCAACTGTGAAACTTATGTCATTGTCGTAACAAATATTTGGCTGTTTCTCCCAAATACGATGCAATCTTTCTTTTATTATTTTTTTTTTTAACACACAGTGGATTTTCCATCTATACTGATGTAAGAATGATACAGTGTCTTTTGCTACAAAAACATATTGTCTGCCTGCTGCTGTCTCATTGGTTGTGTAGGTTCAGCAGTCGACACACCCACTATCGTATCCAGCTTACCTCATAGTGAGAGACGAGAACATTGCTGTACGAAACACATAAGCAAGCCATTGGTCCCAGTCTAGACTTTCAGCATCTCCTGCAGGAATGTATGCTGTTGTTGAGTACATGGTCAATTTTAAAGTCAGTTAATTGAGAGTATAAATTGATTCAGGCAAACTGCTGTTTAAATATGGTAGATGTTCATAAAAAGGCAAAGTATGCATTATAGATTCCCACGATTGGGAGCAAGATGAAATTTGCTGCCCGCCAAGCACTCCCCTCCCCACATCCATTATAGTTGTCTGCTAAGCTGATGTCCCTTTTCTCCCTTCAAGCTTTCCGTAGTGCTGTGCTCGAGCAACAGTGAAACGAGGATGTCTGTATCTTCCAGGGTGCAGGTTACATTTAACAACAGAAACTAATACATAAATGAAAGATTGCAGTCACAATTCAGTCCAGTTCTCGAACTTTTGCTCATCCCGCAATCTAGTGCAGTCTGTTGGCACTCGCTCCACAATGTGTGATTCCGCTGTAATTTATTCTTGCGGTAACAATTACAATCAATTTAATGTGATTTTTTTTGTTTGTTAGACATTCAATACTAGATTAATTTTCTTTCTGTTTTCATCTGAATGTCAGCACCTTGTTCTAAAGCGGATTAAAAGCTGGTAACATTTTCCCCTGGTTTTCTCGTACCTGAACAGCTGCCAAATTTTCATTTGCAATGCACTTAGTGTATCATTAGTTTCTCATAACTAAAAAAATATACTGAGTAGGGTTCAGAATTATGTAATGGTTTTTGAAAGGCCACATCTTCACCTTTGAATATTACCCTCACTTAAAGATTGGCATAAATGTATGTCTATGGTATCCATGCATGTATGAGAAATTCTATTAAAAACCTACTCAAATACAAGAAAAGTTGTGAGTTGATAGATTTAATGCTATTCATCCACATTATGACATTGCAGATGACGCTTTTCCACTTTCCCTATATAAATTTTTCATACAGTGCATCTTGAAACATCAAACATTTCGGCTTCCTTGGTTGTGGAAGCACCCACTATATGAGCATTAACAATTTGCCTGCAGCCAGTTTAATGCTATTTCCTCCTGTGTTTCAAAAAAATTGTCAGTTTTTTAAGAAGAGCATTGGATTGTTGCAGTGCTTAGTTCATAGTTTCTCACATATCCATCCGTTGAAACTAGTGCTGCGAGTCAGATGTCACGCGATTGATCAATACTGTATCGAGCGCTTCTGTGTATTGAGAAATCTTGTGCCTGCTCGAATGAAGGTATTGTTTGCTAAGCTCTACACATCAGAATTTTTCAAAATAAATTTGTGTTAAACCTTAATATCTAAAGTCTCATCTGCAGATGTAAGTAGACCCCTATGTTAATCTATTAAACGGTGTAAAAATGTTGACCCCAGCAGCAATAGTTTAATATGTGAATATAAGATGACCTTATATTTTTCAAATGATGAATTTAGGAAAAAACCTCATCTCATAATCAGGTAAATACGGTATCTTTACTTATGGTCTATAACTTACTTCAGTAAATGGGACTTTTTGGAATAACAACAGTATGAAATGGATAGATTGCTACTTGCCACATAGAATAGGAGTTGAGTGGCAGGCAGGACATTCAGAAAAGGTTGCTAGATATTATCACCTCTCATATTACTTCTTCATAAGATGTAGACAAAAAAAACACACACTTTCACACACGCATAACGTACACACTCAGGGCCACTGTCATCTCTGCGTGCTGAGGCCCTAGTGAAGAAGTTAATCCAATAGCTGTTTGTGTGTTACACCCCTCTTTTCAGTGTGTCTGTTTGCCACTAGACAACTCATCTGTATAATGAGCAGCAATCTATCCATTTCGTATTGCCATTATTCCATCCTGGATTTTCTGGTTTTTAATGGACCCCTTTTTTTATGTATACGACATTCTGAAACAAGTTATACAGAAAAATTTGTTTTTGTTATTTCTTAGAGTACCTAATACATTGTAATTACTTCCTGATACCGAAATTGATGTTTTTCAGTCTCTGAGACACCTGCAGGACATGATAGCCACAGCAGAGGGGCAGAGGGACAGCGGCAGGAGGCGGCCGGCATTCAGGAGGCCCGCCGAGGACGGCAGCTCAGCCAGCCCCGGGGGGGACCGGAGGAGCAGGGGAGGAGCGGGAGCGGGAGCGGGAGCGGGAGCGGGAGGGGGCCACCTCAGCGGGGCCGGCAGCCGCAGGGAGCGCCGGGGCAGCCCAGGTAGCAGGGGGGGCAGGGGCGGAGCAGCTTGGAAAAAGTCTGACCTGAGAGTCGTGGAAGAGAAGACGAGGGGCACAAGTAGTACTCCGACAAATGCTGGTATGTGCATTTCTGTTACACTGCAAATCTTCTGGGATTGTTAGCCTCCCCCCCATCCCCTTTCCCTTGCCTCCCCCTCCCCCCTTGTACCACCCACCTCACACACACACACACACACACACACACACTCTCTCTCTCTCTCTCTCTCTCTCTCTCTCTCTCTCTCTCTCTCTCTCTCTCTCTCTCTCTCTCTCTCTCTTTAAGGTTTATTATTAGCCTCCTGGAATGCACCCTTTGATAAACTATGGCGTGAGCTATTCATGTAAAAATAAAACATGGAAAAACACAATGAATAAAACCACCAATAAGTAATTTGTGGCTACAAACTCCTCTAATGTGACATAAATCTGCTTTATCTGTATTTTGCTGGCAAAGTGCACACTGATTGTGAATTTGCTGAGCTGTCTGTTTGAGCACCTTAAACATTGTCTTCTTCTTTTTCTTCTCCTCACATAAGACAAACTGTTAAACTCTTTGACTCTGGGGCGTCTAATCAAATGTAACAAGTAAATTATGAGACAGAATTATTAGGTTGGTGCTTAAGTTCATAGCGTTTTTGTTTTACATGTTGTTATTGTAGTTGCTGTGAGTTTATTTATCAATTGTAATTTTTTTATTTGTATGCTATTTGAGTTTATGTAATGCCATTTTGTTACTTTAAGATATTGAGTGGAGCTGTGCAAGTTAGAAAATGGAGTGTCAATTGGAGAAATCAGAACATATCTGACATATTCTTCCGTTTGATTTCAATGGAAGACTGCTTTAAGTGATGCTTTTCAGTGACAGTGCCTGCCTACATTGTGCTACGCTGAAAAACACTATGGAGAAATTGGGTTGGAAAGTAACTCTGCACCCACCTTATCCACCTAATCTTGTGACCTCAGATTTTCACCTTTTTCACTTTCCATCAAACAGTATTCAAGTAACTTCCTTTCTGGTTGAAAATGTGCTCAGATCATGCTCGACAAGTTCTTCGCCTCAAAACCGTGTGATTTCTACAGTCGGGGAATTGAGCAGTTAACCGAGCATTGGCAGACTGATGTAAATAGTGTGAAGGAGAATATATTATTAATGACTAAAGTCTCTGTTATGTGTATCTGTTGTGTTTATTAAACTTGTGCACCAATGAAGTACTTTAGGAGGTGAAATGTGTAACACTGCTGATAGACACATCTTTATCTCTCATATCCTCTCCAAAGGAGGAACTAAAACTTTTTAAAAACTAGGATAGGGTCTTCACTCCTCGTAACATGATAATCCTAAGTGAGCTCGCAGTGTTTTCGGATGTGGGGTGTGTACATGTGCATTTGTGTAAGGCCTCCAATGGAGAAAGAGGCACTAAATAATTAATATTCTGTATGTATCATTACAGATTCAAAGCTATCCTTAATGACTATTTTCCTGGTCAACTTAATATTTCATTATTTCATTTCAAATTCCCTAAACTTTAAATGTAAATTAACACCTTATAAAATATTTAGACACAAAGGAGAGCACGCTAGACAGATTTCTGGCTTCCCAAGGAACTGTGTCTTATTTTGTTCGGGATTGTGGCAATCATTAAAATTTGGATAAAAATTCAAATGGCTGCTTTCTTCTTCCCAGAAAAAGCACACTGATACAAAGACGATCATTTTCTGACGTTTGCAGTTGAGGTGGGGTGCGAAACCTCTGTGGACGGAAAATCCAGTCACTTATCAGAGTCCTCGCAGGTACACCTAGACCACTGTTCCTGCCAGCACTTGGTACTGGTCATATGAATGAAGTGGGAAGACGACTACAAAGTGGACACTCCGACGCAATAAAACCCTGGACCACGTCAGCCCTGACCTCAGTTTTTCTCAGCTTCTCTTTCAACCAACAGTTGCAGCCAGACGATGCTTAACATCACCTTGAGTCAGATTACTGTTTACCTTTCATTACCTCAGGCAGAAGATAGTAACGTCACTTCGCACAGCATGCGTGTCTGTGTCACACTTTTTCTGTAAGATGATACCTTTGACTGTATGGTAACAAGTCACCAAAACCACCCCTTTCATCATCTTGATCATTACTTTGTGGCTTTAATTCTCTCTAGCATTTTAATATTCTCACATACATAATTCTTTCTAGCTCATTAGCGGTGCAGGCGGTGTGCAAAGCATACTTTTTTTTCCTCAGATGGGCCGTCTAAGAAGCACATGCCAGTTTCATTTCCATATGCGATATTCTTTTCTTTCCATCCAGTACTCTTTCATCTGTTCACTGTGTTTTCTTTCTGCCTTATGACCACTTCAGACCAGTTTTCTTCCTACCTTGTATAATTCCATATTCAGTACTCTTACTCTAAACACTTCTTTGTCAGCTGTTTCTTCAGCTTTTATGTTATTTCTTTCTAAATCCTTTTTTATTTTATGGATTTAATTTTCTGTTGCCTTTTTATCCCACAAATACTACAAGATCTTTTTGACTAATCTGCTGACTTACATTCAATCTAAATGTCCAATATATATGTCTTCTTTCTGTTATTACTTATGTTGTGTTTTCTGTGTTTAGATAAATTTCATCATTACGTTGTAATTTCTAGCCTTCCACAGCTTTTCGTGGGCTTAATATTTTCCTAGAAATGTGCCTCTCAATATTTTAATAGTTGCAGTTTATCTAAATTATAATGAAAGGTATTTTTTATTGTAAAGCTTCCCATGTTTTTTGTACCCTTTCTTCTGTAGCAGCTTTGTACCAAACCACTTTCCTGGATTATCCCCCCCAACATATTTCAATTTTTTTACTTTCTCTGTTTGCCTAATATCTCTTTTTCAGAAATTTTGTTGCATTCTTAATTTTTTTTTTTTTTTCAATATATCTTAAGCTGGTCCTACTGCTTATTTATTCTAAAAGATTTGTTTGTATTACAGCAGATGCCACATTTTCAGAATGTATAGCAAAGTGAGCTGCAAGTGTGAAACAGTTTACTCCAGTATTTTTGTATCCTCTTCTCAACCTTATCGGTGAAATATTATATTTGTTCTGTTTGTTATTCCAAATTTTCACTCTATCAAGAACACAAAAAGGATTTGGGATAATATATCTATGTTTATTTTGAAGAGCTGAGATGTTTCTCTCATAAATTTCACTTTACACTGAGGTGATGAAATTCTCAGGATACCTCATGCTGTCATGTTGGACCTCCTTTTGCCCAACTTAGTGCAACAATTCAACATGATGTGGACTCAACTAGTCGTTGGAAGTCTCCTGCAGAAATATTGAGCCATGCTACCTCTATAGCTGTACATATTGTGAAAATGTTGCTAGTGCAGGATGCTGTGCTCGAACTGACCTCACGATTACATACTGTAAATGCTCGATGGGATTAGTGTGCAATCTGGGTGACCAGATCGTTTGCTCTAATTGTCCAGAATGTTCTTCAAACCAGTCACAGATAATTGTGACCCGGTGACTCAACATCATTCTGTGGGAACATGAAGTCTATGAACGAGTGAGTATAAGTGGTCACCAAATAATGGAACACAAATGGTTCACTCGAACCAGAGGACCCAGTCCATCCTATGTAAACACAGCCCACACCACTATGGAGCCAACAAAAAATTAAATCGATGAAATAAAAAAGGATTTAGGAAAAAAAAAATGTAGAAACAGAAGAAAAAGCTGACAAAGAAGTGTTCAGGTTAAAAGTATTGAATATGGAAGGATTCCAAGGTAGGAGAGTGAAAAAAAACTAGTCTGAAGTGGTTGTAAGACAGGGTAAAAGAACACAGTGCCTTGTTAACAACTTGTGGGGTCTGCACCACTCTCGAACCCTACCATCATCTCTTACCATCTGAACAGGCGACAGTTTTCTAGTTGTCTAGGGTCCAGCCCATATGGTGACAAGTCCAGGAGAGGCACACTCTTGACACTGTGGATCTCGGAATATTGAATTCCATAACAATTTTGTAAATGGAGTGTCCCATTCATCTAGCTCCACCTACCATTCCACATTTAAAAGCTATTAATTCCCGTCATGCTTCTGTGATCATGTTGGAGAACTTTTCACGTGAATCACCTGAGTACAAATAACAACTCCGTGTACACAATACGACCACCATCTATATATGTGCATATTTCTATCCCATGACTTGTCACTTCAGTGTAGATACTGTGTCTTTAAGTGTTTCACGAACTAGATTTGCTAATTTACTCACCAGGCATTGGCAGGAGAACACACCTGTGAAATGTATTATTTATGCAAGCTTTCTGAGCCAGTGGCTCCTTCTTCTGGCAGAAAGGTTGAAGAGGAAAGAAGAGGGGTGAGGGAAAAGGACCACCAAGATTTAGGAAAAGGGGTAAAGTTCTGAAATGCCGCCCAGAATTCAGGTCTGGGGAGACTTACTGGATGGGATGAGTTCAGAGTAGTCAGCCAGAACCCAGGTCAGGGAAGACTTACGAGACAGGGTAAGTTCGGAAAAGTCACCCAGAACACTGGGTCAGGGGAGACTTACTGGATGGGATGAGAATCATCCTGTGCTGTAAGTCTCCCCTGACCTGGGTTTCTGTATGGCTTTTCTGAACTTTATCCAGCTTGCTTCCCCTTCAACCCTTTTGCCATAAGAAGGAGGCACTGGCTCTGAAAGCTTGTGTAAATATGTTTCACATATGTGTTCTTCTGTCTCTGCTTGGTGAGTGGATTCTTTGTCTATCCAATTGCATTATATTTTTAAAAATGGATTATTTTCATTTATAGATGTTGTAATTTGCACTTTATGCCAAATTCATGGGTTATTTTATCTATAGTTTTTCTGTCTACAGAGCAAAATGCCTTTTTGAAATCAATAAATATAACTACAATATCTTTTGAATTAAGTTATCTATGTCAAATGACTGACTTTAGATTAAATATTTTTCAGAACATGATATGTCTTTTAAAGCATTTTGTAAGTTCACGTGTCGATTCCTGTATTTGTTGGGTCATATCTCTATCGGAGTCTCCTTTGTGTACAAGTGGTATTGAAACATCAGTGAAAGCCACTCTCGACTCTGTGTTTGCGAATTCTGATAGAATACATCTGACTGTTAACCCCTTTACTGCTGTGAACGTTCTGCGTGCCAAACCGAGTGCTGCACCATTGTCACCTAAAGACAGCCACACACGTAACTGCACACTTGAAAAGAATGCACGCAAGGGCCTGCTTGCGCAAGTGTGCACAAATTCTTCAAACCTCCACACAGCCCGAGCATGCTTGTACAAACATCTGTTTGTTTACCAAAAGATGGCTTTTGTCAGTTATTCTGCTTTTATTATGTAGAAACAAAAGAAGAAATGTGATATGTGGAGTAAAGAGTGTTTAAAGAAAGAAAAATATTATTATTGTATTAGGTATTTATAATAGACACAATATGGGCCCTGTGTCTCTGTACTGTTATTTATCTTCTATTTTTCCCATGTAATATTGTATGCTTTGACTTGTTCTGCATTGGACTTCAACCTTTGTACATATGTAATTTAACAACAATAAATAAAAATTAAATCAAATCACTGACAAATGTTTGTATAAGGTACTCAGTACTCACACTTGAACTCTTACAAAAGAATACATAGTTGAAATTCAGTCGAGCATTGAGCTGCTCGTTCAATCCTGATGCACAGATTTATCCTTCAAACGCTCGAGCGTGACTGGGCAAGCACGCTTGAGGGTGCGTGTTTGTCAAGCGTGCAACTCCGTGTGTGGCCGCCTTAATGTGACTACCTGTGCTCGGTCACCTACATCTGGGTGTCTGTCTGAGCAAAGGCTACCTGAGCAGCTAGCCTTGTTCTCTTCCAGAAATTTGTGCAGTGCTTTCTACGATGTCTCCTGCTGAGACCGCCGACGAAAGCATTGATGTAGTTTGTGAAAATTAGTTTCTGACTTTCAGGCTTATCTGCAAATTAACAGTTGTTACAAATCCACACTGATTTATATGCGACTTTTCCTTCAGTAGTTTCTGATAGGCTTTTGTAAGCTACTCGTGTCTTTCAGTACACATCAAGTAACTGCAAATGGACAATACCTAAAAAAAAAAAAAAAAAAACATTTCAAATGGCTCCAGTCTTTTTAAAGCATCAAACATCAGTGATGTATAAATGCAGACGGAAGTGACAGATGAAATTTGTACCGAGGCCGGGATTCGAACCCGGGTTTGCTACTCACTAGACTTATACGCTGACTACTACGCCACTCTAGCACAGTGGCTTTGTACAACTGCACGGACTATCATAGTACAACTCTCCTGTGCCAGGGTGGCATAGTGGTTACTGCATTTGCCTAGTGGGGAATAGACCAGGCTTCGAATCCTGGCCTCGGTACCAATTTTCATTCATTGCTTCAGTCTGCATATGTACATCATAAACAAATTTAATTGTAGTCGATTGGATATTTTTAAATAACACGTTGTCAGTTACTTTCCGCATGTGTGCAGATTATACTGTATCATTGAACGTGAGCGATGGTAGCCATCAATGATACAATTTTCTTTAAGGCTATTTTTGTAATCGAGGATGTCCTGTTACTTCGTACGGTGAACGAAATATACTGATCCTCAGTGACATCAATCTCAAAATTTAGCGTTCATTGCGAACCACATTACAAAACCTTTAACTTTGTTGTTATTATATAATGAGTCTTGTGTGGTAACTTCAACAACAATTTTTGGAAGAGTAATGGAGTGTTTAGTCACTGGACGAGTACTGATTGCTTACATGTAATAAGTACATTATGTCAGCAATATGTCTGTGAAACATCTTTTGCCCTGTTAGGAAAGTTGGTGATGCATTTTTAAGTTTCCAGTTACTTTTTGCCCCTCAAAAATGAATGACATAGTTCTAATCACACAGTCAGTAATATTTCACATCTTTAATGTAACTTTCAAAATCAGCCATGCATTATCTGAAATGTTCATCCTTTGTTGTGAGTTTTCTGGCACACAATTCATTCACAGACAGCCATAGTGGACATGTTGTGTATGGACTTGAACAGTTTATGGAAATAAGGTGTACTTTTGTGTGGAATTTTGTAATAAATTGTTCAAGACAATGGAAACTGAGGTGTACGAATTTCTTTTTTGTCGATATTTCTATAGTGACAGGAATCTAACAATACCGCAAATTACTTGACAACCCGTTGTAACAGTCTGACCAGCTGAGGGCATCAGAGTGAGTCACCACAGAAAAAACGTGGACAGCAACAATGACAGAATGACAGACAATGGAGACAGCATATCAGAATAACAAATCAAGCAAATAAACCAGAATCGATACCTAAGACAAATAAACCAGAATCAATACCTAAGACATAGCAAATTTGGAACCAAGACGGCGGATAGCGAGAACAATACAAAAGCGCAGAGAAATCTATCGAGTAGATATGTTCTGCTGTCTGTGTTGTTGTATGTCATTAAACTGAAAATTCCACTGGGCTAATTTGGGATTGTTGTGTCAAAAGGGCACTGGAAGCTCCAGTTCAGAGGACATTTAATTATTAATGAAAAACCCACTAACATTTCCTGTGGACACCAGATTTTGTGTGAAACACATAATGAGCAGATTTTGTCTAGAGTGGCACCACCTGCACATTCCGCATATGAATTTCCAAATATCTGTGAAAACAGTAGAGAAAATGTATCTGTCAGGTCATAGGCGAGACAATTGATACATAATAAAGTGATGGAGACATTAATCTCTTGTATTTCTTATCACATATTATATCCATTATGTGCCTCTTGTATCTTTAATGTATTTGTGACTGAGTCAGGTGGTGCAGTGGTTACCACACTGGAGTTGCATTGGAAAGAAGATAGTTCAAACTCGTGTCTGGCCATCCTGATTTAGGTTTTCCATGATTTCTCTAAATTGCTTCAGACAAATGCTGGAATGGCTCCTTTGAAAGGGCACAGCCGACTTCCTTCTCTATCTTCTGTAATCTGATGGGGACAATGACCTCACTGTTTGCTCCCCTCAGCTGAATCAACCAACCAACCAAAGTGTGTGTGATCATCTTCCTTAGTAGTTTTCCTTGTGTGGGAAGAAAAAACCAGTAAAAAGAATATGATGAATCTGTTGCAGAAAGGACCACACGTAAACAAGCAGGCAGCAGTTCTGAACGCTCTTCATCGGAGTCCGAAGAAGAAAAGGGAGGGCCGGTGGGTGCTGGAGCCCCACTCACGGATCTGGAGATGAACGAGCTGGCGGCCAAGCTGGTCAAAGCAGAAATCCTCGGCAATGAGGTACGCTGTGGAAAAATGAAGTGGCAGCTGTATATACTAGTGGACGCAGGCCTACAGATGAGGTTTTGTGTGTGTGTCTGAGAGAGGGAGACAGAGAGAGAGAGAGAGAGAGAGAGAGAGAGAGAGAGAGAGAGAGAGAGCAAATTAAAGCTGTACAGCTCAGTATAAGTAGCTGAAAATTACTGACACTACATTGCCTACAGGACACAGCCAAGCAGTCACTTGCCACTTCATGTATGTGCTCGGGTTCCACAGTGTGTGAAGTGAAATCTGCTATACCCTCTGTATGTTCCTTCCATCTTTCAGGTTTAATTTCTTTGCATTGTACTGGCATGTCATCTGAGCTCTTGATAATTATACAGCTGCTTGTCTCATTCATTTTCCTTTAGGTGATGCCTGTTGTTCCCCTATTTATATATGCGTCTACAACCTTGCATTTGCCCTCTAGCTGTTCCTGCTTAGCCATTTTGTTCTTTCTTTCAGTCTCATTTTTTAGACATCTGTATTCCCTTTTGCATGCTTCATTTGCTTTTGTATATATTTTTTCCCATTTAGTCAGTGAAATTCAGTATCTTTTGTGTTATCCAGGAATTTCTACTGGCCCTTATTGTCATACGTATGTGATCCTATGCTGCCTTCACTATTCCATCTCTCATAGTCAGTCATTTGTCTGCTGTTTTATTATCTTCCCTGTTCAGTCAATTTTGCGTGATACACCCATTGAAACCCTCAAACACCTCTGGTTCCTTTCATTTATCCAGGTTTCATCAGCTTAATTTCATATCTTTTTGCAATGTCTTTAGTTTTAATTTGCAGTTCATAACCAATAAATTATGGCTGGAGTTCACATCTTCCCCTGGACATTTCTTTCAGTTTAATATCTGGTTTTGATATCTTTTTTATTGCCATTTTATAATCAGCCTGAAGGCTTTCAATGTCTCCAGGTCTCTAGCACCTACACAACCTCCTTCAATTAATCTTAAACTGATTAAATTTTGCTCTGTGCAAAATTCTACTCGGTGGCTTCCTCTTTCATTTCTTTCCACCAGTCCGTGTCTTCTTCCTATCTTTGTTTCTGTGGTGTCACCGCCAGACACCACACTTGCTAGGTGGTAGTTTTAAATCGGCCGCGGTCCATTAGTACATGTTGGACCTGCGTGTCGCCACTGTCAGGGATCGCAGACCGAGCGCCACCACAAGGCAGGTCTCGAGAGACTGACTAGCACTCGCCCCAGTTGTACGGACGACGTAGCTAGCGATGCACACTGTCGAAGCCTCGCTCATTTGCAGAGCAGATAGTTAGAATAGCCTTCAGCTAAGTCAATGGCTACGACCTAGCAAGGCGCCATTAGTAACATTGCATGTATCTACAGAGTCTCACTTGTATCGCCACAATCTCCAGATGTACCAAAAGGATGGATTAAAGTTAAGTATTCCAGAAGCTACGTACTTTTCTTTATAGCATTCATTACGTATCCTGTTTCAGACCTCACGCCATCCTGCTTTAGCTTAGCGCGTGCCTTTCGGCTTCCTCTCATTGTGTCTAGGCTGCCTTGTCTACACAACAGTTTCTCTTCCTTTTTTTGTTCTCTTCTACTATCTGAATAATCTTCTTTATCTCATCATACATTCTTTCAATCTCTTCACTATCTACAGAGTTAGTTGGTGTACAAACTTGTACCATTGTGGTTGGTGGTGGGTGTTGGCTTCATGTCTATTTTGGATATGAAAATGTGTTCACTATGCTGTTTATAGTAGCTTATGCATATTCTTATGCTCTTATTCATTATTAGACCTACTCTGTAACCCCTATTTGGTTTTGTTGATGATCCTTTACTGTCTCAACCACAAGTCACATTCTTTCTGCCACCGCACTTCACTAATTCCTATTGTATCTAACTTCAACATATACATTTCCATTTTTAAATTCTCTGGCCTTCCCGGACAAATTAAGTGATCTAATATTCCACACACTGACCTGTAGAATGCGAGTTTTGTTTTTCCTGTTGACGATAACCTCCTGAGTAGTCTGCACCCGGAAATCTGAATTGCTTACTATTTTACCTCTGGAATATTTTAACAAAGAGGTTGCCATCATTATTAAGCCATACAGTATAAATGCATTTTTTGTTGCAAAAAAATAACGGCTCTGCTTTCCACTCACTTTCGCCCGTCTGCAGCACGGCTCTGCTTTCCACTCACTTTCGCCCGTCTGCAGCACTAACACAATGAGGCCATGTTAACTGATGTTACAAGGCCAGATTAGTCAGTTATCCAGACAGTTGCTCCTGCAACTACAGAAGAGAATGCTTTCTCTCTCTCCGGGAACTGGCCGGAATGACCAAAAGCCCTCTGCAAGTGTCAACAACTCCCTACCCTTAGCAGAGGTGTGTTCTTTTATTCTGGTGGCTCGGGTTGAGCCCTAAGTAGGAAGCACAAAGTATCTTATAAACTAAATAAGTATTTGAACAATTTCAAATGACATTCCAAGCTAATTTTCCCTTTGATTTAGTAGGTCAAAATCATTTCAGTGTCCCTCATAGATTGTAGATTCTGTTTGTGTGCAAATCACGTTTATAATATACTGGCCGACCACTCACAAAGATAAGCAAATATTTTAATATGTTATTCTACAAGTAAAACTAAAGAAAAAAGTTCATATAAACACAGGTCCGCAAATGTTTAGGTATGCAGTTACGGCTAATAAAAGATTTTGCCTGAAATTTAGCAACTTCGCTAATATGAAGCCACTGTAAAACTGTACGAGGTTAAAGTAAAGCACAATTTCCATTTATTTTGTTGTTATTGGTCTGGTGAATCTAATAAAACGCGTCCCAGGCGTGTATCTGCAGTAGTTTTCCAGAACATCCAGAGAAGCAAAGATTATTATACAAGTAAATTTGTTTACTTTCCATTAAGAACATAGAAACGTCTATGTCATTGTTGGCAACCATTAGTGAGTTGTTTCAGTCATTTCCTAACCTTGAAATAGTTTGTTTTCTGCATTGTCTGCCGGCCAGAGTGGCCGAGCGGTTCCAGGCGCTTCAGTCTGGAACCTCGTGATCGCTACGGTCGCAGGTTCGAATCCTGCCTCGGGCATGGATGTATGTGATGTCCTTAGGTTAGTTAAGTTTAAGTAGCTCTAAGTTCTAGGGGACTGATGACCTCAGATGTTAAGTCCCATACTGATCGGAGCCATTTGAACCATTTTTTTCTGCATTGTCCAGTGAAAGAACATCATAACAATAGTGTACTTAAGTGAAGCCACATAGTAACTGTTGTAGTTTGTAGACTATTTATGAAATAGGGATGCCTTTCAAATTTACAACAGAGGAATACGCTCATATGGTGTTTATTTATGGCTAATGTGATGGTA
Organism: Schistocerca piceifrons; assembly: GCF_021461385.2. Lineage (NCBI taxonomy): Eukaryota > Metazoa > Arthropoda > Insecta > Orthoptera > Acrididae > Schistocerca > Schistocerca piceifrons. The sequence goes on along the minus strand of NC_060146.1, from coordinate 26,328,388 downwards.
ATGCTATGGCCACAGTTAACGAATATCGCATACGTTATCCAACTCAGAGGATTCCGATAACCAGTACGAGCGGTTGATACATGAAGATGATGGTGAGGATATTATGGATGCTGTTCAACATAGCCCGGGTATGAGTACACAATGTATCTCTCGATGATTAGGCATTTCACAATGTAAGGTATGGAATACACTGAAGTACAATAATCTGTATCCTTACCATAAACAAAGAAAAGTGCATCATTTACATCTGGGAGATCCTGCCCTTCGCTTGGAGTTGTGCAACTGGTTCAATACTAATCGGCAGATACACAGATACATTTTGTTTACTAATGAGGCACAGTTTACTCGAGATGGTATAAACAATTTACATAACAAGCACATATTGTCTGAAGCAAACTCACATGCAACAGTGCAACGCAATTTCCAGCAGTGATATAGCATAAATGTGTGATGTGGTATAATCAACATACACATTACTAGTTTCCCAGGACATCTAACTGGCGAGACATAGTTATAATTCCTTCAAGAAGAAATGCCCCACTTACTCGAAGATGTTCCACTTGCTACGTGGTTGCAAATGTATTTTCAATGTGACATTGCTTATCTGGATGTTCTGGAAAACTACTGCAGATACACATCTGGGACATGTTTTATTAGATTCACCAGATCAATAACAACAAAATAAATTGAAATCATGCTTTACTTTAACCTTGTACAGGCTTGCAATGGCTTCATATTAACAAAGTTGCTAAATTTCAGGCAAAATCTTTTACTAGCCATAACTCAGTAATTAAGCATTTGTGGACCTATTTGTATATGAACTTTTTTCATTAGTTTTGCTTGTGGAATAACATATTAAAATATTTGCATATCTTCCTGAATCACCCTGTATATATTTATTCCAGTCTTCTATCAGTTCATCCATCCCCTCCCTCTTTCCATCTTCTCCTCTCCCCTCCCTCTCTCTCTCTCTCTCTCTCTCTCTCTCTCTCTCTCTCTTTCTCTCTCTCTCTGTCTCTGTCCACCTCCTCAACCCCACTCTCTGTCCATCTCCTCCTTTCCCCTTTCTATGTCCTTCTCTTCCTCTTCCCTTTGTCTGCCAGTTTCCTTCTCCCCATTTCTCTGTCCAGCTCACCATCCCTCTCTTTCTGTCTCTCCCATCTCTTCCTCTTTCACATCTCTGTCCATCTGCTCCTCCCCTTCTAGCCATCTGCTCCTCCCCCCTCTGTCCATCTTCTCCTTTCCACACTATCCATCTCTTCCTCTCCCTCTATCCATTTTCTCCTCCCCCCCCCTCTCTCTCTGTCATCTCCAACTCCTTACCATCTGTCCATTCCTCCTTCCCCCTTTCATCTCCACATTATCACCCCTACCCCAATTGGCACCGAGCAAGGTGGCGCAGTGGTTAGCACACTGGACTCGCATTACCCCGACAGTATTTCTTTCCAGATAGTAAGTAGTGTGTGTATCAAGCTTGGTTGAAATCCATCTCTATAGGTTTAGGAGGAGCTTTACACCTGTGGCTTTGCCCATGTGCGTTCATGTCACATATATTTCACACATATTTGTACACGTATTTCACCTGTCTCTAGCATTTTCACGCAGCTCGAAGTTTATAATGTCATACCTCCAAAACTGTATGTGATTAATTTTGCAAGTGTACCCAGTGGTATATGTGCTTACTATGTGGCTAATGTGCTGCATGTAGATATAGTAGTAAAGAAGTAATAAATTAAAAGGTCATGCCTGATGTGGCAGTTTTACTGCACAAATAGCTAAAATGCATTAAGCGATAAACTTTTTCCTTCCATCATTTTGTGGTGGGTGTCATCGAGATAAAGTATCTAAAAGGCTTGAAATTATGTATAAAGTTGGTTGCAACTTACTGAGTGGTCTCACTTTCAGATACTGGATGACTGTAATCTGGCCGTTTATACATTGTGAGCTATCCTTCCTCTTTAACCTTCACCTCCACCTCTTTGATAGGTAGGTGGTTCTTACCCTCATAGTGGTTCTTTCCAGACAGTAACTGATATGTATACAGGGTGTATACGAACCGAGACAACCGGGAGATCCAGGAAAAACCCGGGAATTTTTTCATACGGGAGAAAACCGGGAAAAACCCGGGAATTTTTTAGAATTCCGGGAATGTTTCATTGTTTTAGTTTTCAGTTTTTCAGTTAAATTTTTGTGATTTTGACTGATAAGAACCTATACTCCAACAAAGGATATTACTGCATCCTGCATCTGCAGGATAATACTGCAGCAACAAAACGTTAACAAGAGGAAGAAAACACAAAAATAAAACTAAAGTGGCAAAGGAAATCCGCGATATACAACAAAACATAGTGCTCATACAAGCGTCTGCCAACAGCAAAGTGTGTCAAAGGTTTTAGAAAGACTATGCAATGATTCATAACGACAAGTTGTCGCCGATGAGTGTGATGTGACAGCTGTTGACATTAGATTCGTTTGAGCAGTTGCGGGTGGGCTCTTGTGCATGCGCAGTTGAGTTGCGTATGGGTAGTACCTTCTCCCACTTCTGGCTACGGATGTGTGGCTGGGTGCCACAATCTAGTATTGCCCCAGTTCGGAAATATCATAGATCTGGGGCTGATGCACAGAGCAGTCTGAGTTGTGGTGGGGAGGTGGGTAGTTTCCACGTGACCTGTGTTTACGTTTAGTGATTTTGCTGTTTCCTCTTCATGTATTACTCTCACATCAAATGAAAACAAAACGGATTTCTGTGGCCAGGAGCTATCAAATGAATTAAAATACGTTTGCATAGTTACAGAAAGCTAAAATATGTTATTATTTTCAGGTTTTATTTCCACCTTTCAGACATTGTTGTCTAGTTTCAACTGTTCACTGCATTTCAAGTGCACGTTTTCCATCTCGTAGCTCACATGGAATTACGCCATAATAAAGAACCAAACATGAGATAATACAGTACAGATACTCAAGAAAATTTACATCCAAATCTGGACATATGAATATGAATATGAAATGGTTCACGAAATTCTGATGAACTTGAAATGTCCTCTGGTGTCTTGTTTCTTTTGCGACATAGTGCAAGATCGTTTAATGTTTTACATGTACGAACATATGGGCTTCCTGTGTCATTGTAGCTGCGCAAGAGCAGTGGCGCCCGTTATCTGGTACTCTCTGGCAACTGCTGAAATGAATCATTTTCTAACAGGTCACGAGAAAACATTGTGGATGGTGGTTTGAAAAGCATTACTTTCAAAGTAAATTTCCTTTTACAAAAGATGAACTATATGCGAGAATGCACGATGAATTTCTTAAATCACAGAGCGTTTAACTCTCAATTAAAAATCAACTATTTGAGGGCGACCATCTGGAAGAATTTCGAGCCCAGAAGATCAGACATTTACACCGTTATTAAAAATTTTACTGGCACATTAGTGTGATATATAAAGTGTAACACGCGCAAAAAAGATCAACATTATATGTCACAGCTTAGCTTCTCTTGCAGCTTACAAGGTAATCTTCGAGACTACAACTATATGTGAAACCTCTGTTTTTCTTATAGCAACACTGTGTAATTAATTTAAACCATCAACTTTTCTTATTTGTGTATTCGCACTACTTAAGAGTGATCTTGCTATTGACTGACTACATCACGGGTCCTATGCTGTCATCAGCTGGCGAGATCACACGACACGAGCTATGACTGGCTTACAAAGGCGTGTCGCAGTATTGATTTCAATGCCTTGGAAAGTAACATGCGATGTTTGGTGGAATTTGAATTAATATCTTCGTAACACGAAAATATGCAGCATACATGTTGTTGCTACACATCAAAGATCTTTCAAAAACGTGTCCTCCTCCCCCCGAGTTTTGTTTTAGAAAGTGGCGGGAAGTTCTACGTCGGTGTATAAAACCATAAACATTCAAAAGACTGATAAGTTTTACAGTGCTGACGAAAAGTATACTCTCATGTAACACGGAGAAAAGTGTATTTTCACCCGGGAGAAAGTGTATTTTCAACCGAGAAATCCTGGAAAAATTCGGGATTTTTTTTCCTTGTCCATTTATACACCCTGGTATACCAAGTTTGATTGAAATCAATCCAGTGGCTTAGGAGGAGATATGGAACGTAAATACATCCACTTTCATAATGTTTATGGATTGATTGAGCAGGTTGAACATGCAGATAGAAGGGCCAAAACTGAAAATCACCACAGAAAAATCAAAATAAAAGTTAAACAGAAAACTGTTGACTAGAATTTTTCTGTGGCAAAGTATCTCATAAGTTACTGACACCGTTTTATTGATATTTTAATTAATCATTGTCAATTGGAACACTGTTGAATGGAACAAATAAATTACATATATCTATGAATTTCTGCTTTGTATGTCGATTGTGATACTTCATTTGCTTCAGAATGCTTTTCCAATAAAACACCAAAAAGTGGGGTAAGCAGTGTTCTCATATTAGGCTTTGCAGTATTATTTCGTGGTTTATATTACCACAGAACCTGTTGTATCACTGCAAGTAAGAGGTGGTTCTGACTTACAGTAAATGTCAGTAAAGCCAGGGATAATTTTTGAAACCAAATATAAAAAGTTGAATTACATGAAGAAAGCTAATAAATAAAAAAATTGAATATGGGAAGAGACAGATAATTTCAAGTAATTTTATGTAGTAGCCAAAACTGTCTCTTACGTTACATCAAGAAGCAACTTTTACTTGTTCTGTTCAACAGAGGGCCGTCTTTCTGAAAAAGTCAACTGGGAATAGGTTCAGTGCTTTCAGTCAGTGTATGAAAAAAGCAGAGAATTCAATAGAATTACATTACTGCAAGCATGATGCACTTCCTCTACTTGCTATGACACATCACACTTTCACACATTCTCCACTCTTCTTTCTTAAACTCTGTATATTTGTTCAACCTATTGACAACATGAGCGAATAATGGTAGTACATTTGTGTACGACCATCATTCTCTGTTGAAACTTGACACGTACCACAATTCTTGAACTTGTAGGATTGTTTGGAGGAGCAAGGTAGCATATTATACTAACAATCCCTTCCATAGCAAGAGACTGTGTTACCCTGCTTTAGGTCCTGTTCGCCACATTACATTGATTAGCAGAATGTTTGTGTTCCAATTTTCAGTATTTCAGTATTCAGTAACAATACTTTCATACCTAGTATGGTGTGTTAATAAAAGCAATGAAACTAATAGTGTAGTGTTTGATTCGGCAACTTTGATGACGTCAGTCATGGAGGGGAGGCAGGTGAATAGGGTGATACGCCATCAATGCATATTGGACCACACTGCACTGATAAGCCAAAACATAACGATCGTGGCCCACCGCAACAGTGGATGCCGCTTGATGACATTGCAGGCATGTGATGCAGTAACAAGAAGTCTGCAAGCAGAGCAGACATGGACAGGGGTCGCCCTAGCAAAGATATGGGCTGCAAATGGGGAAATCCGTTGAGATAAGTGACTTTGACAAAGGGCAAATTATTATTACGCAGAGCCTGTAAATGAGAATCTCTAAAATGAGGAAGCTGGTCAAATGTTCACATGCTACAGTTGTGAGCATCTACAGAATGAGGTACAAGAACCACTAGGCACTAAATGGTTGAAGGTCCACGGCTCTTCACAGAATGTGGGGTTCAGAGGCTTGTCTGCTGTGTAAAATGGGGTAGACGGTGATCTGTGGCATCTCTGCCAAAAGAGTACAATGCTGGTGCACGCACAAGTGTTTCGGATCACAACATTCATCGTTCATTGTCGAACGTGGAGCTCCACAGGAGACCACTCCTACGTGTTCACATGTTGACCCACAAACATTGTCGCTTACAATTGCAGTGAGCACAGGACCGTGGGTATTCAATCGTCGATCGCGGGGGATGTGTCAGCTGTTCGGGTGAATTGCATTTTTGCTGCACTAGGTTAACGGTCATCTCCACAAATGCTATCATCGAAGTGAACGGTGGCTTGAAATGTCCAGCGTGCCACGTACACGGCCTGGTGGGAGCAGTATTACGATATGGGAGACATTCTCCTGTGCTTGCAAGGGATCTGTGGCAGTAATTGAAGACACACTGACAGCTGTGAATCACCTGCATCCCTTCATGCTTAATGTCTTCCCCAAAGGCAATGTCATCTTTCAGGACTATAATTTTCCATGTCTTAGAGCCAGAACTGCGATACAGTGGTTTGAGGAGTGTTATAGTGAACTCACATTGATGTCTCAGCAACCACTTGATGTAAGTTCTATGGAACCCATCGGGTCACTATTGGGCTCATCATTGCATACACAAATCAGTGGCCAGTTATTTACGTGAATTACACGACCTGTGTATAGCATCTAATGCCACATACCTCCATAAACCTACCAACAAACTGTCAGATCCCTGATATACAGAATCATCTACCAAATACGGACAAACGAGCTATTAAGCATGTTTTGGCTCATCAGTGTGGTGTCACTATATTGAGTATGTTTTGACTCATCAGTGAATTGTCACATTGGTTGTTTGTGAGTGACACGAATTTCGAGCAACTATGTGTGATTACATTTTGCTTTGGACTTTGACACAATGCAACAGAAATACCTGCAGAACTTCAGCTAGCTTTCAGAGATAGTGTTTTGTCAGTGACCTAGTATTTTGGTGGTTTAAGGCATTTGCAGAAAGGAGACAGCCAACTGAAGATGAAATTTGCAGTGGTAGGCCTTCAGTTTCTAGAACTGAAGCAAATATTGGCAGAGGCCACTACCTAGTGTGTGATAGTCACCAGCTCACTTTCAGAGTGTTTATGGCAGAGTTGAATCTGAATCACGCCACTGTTCATCAGATACTGACCAGTCAGTTGGGGGATGAGGAAAATCTGCTCAAAACCGGTGACAGAACATTGTGAGGAACAGATGCATTGACTTTTTTGAATCAGTTGAAAATTATCCTCAATTTCTGGAATGTGTCATTAATGGCTGTGAGATATGGACGTTTAATTATGAGCTGCGAACCAAGCACCAGAGCATGGAAGGGCTCACTCATCTACATCTACACACATACTCTGCAAGCCACATTACAGTGTATGGCAGAGAGCATCCTTTACCACAACCAGCTGTTTCCTTTCCTGTTTCATTTGCAGATAGAGCAAGGGAAAAATGACTATCTATATGCCTCCGTATGAGCCCTGATTTCTCGTGTCTTGTCTTCATGGTCCCTACGCGAAATGTATGTTGGATGACGGGATTGTTCTATGGTCAGCTTCAAATGCCAGTTCTCTATACTTCTCAGTAACATTCTTTGAAATGAATGTCTTCTTCCCTCCAGGGATTCCCACTTGAGCTCCCGAAGTATATCCATGACACGTGCGTGCTGATCGAACCTACTGGTAACAAATCTAGCAGCTTACCTCTGAATTGCTGTGATATCTTCTTTCAATCCGACATGTTGCAGATCCCAAACACCCGAGCTGTTCAAGAATAGATCACTCTAGCGTCCTATATGCAGTCTCCTTTACAGATGAATGACTCTTTCCTAAAATTCACCCAATAAACCGAAGTTGACCATTCACCTTCCCTACCACAGTCTTCACAGGCTCGTTCCACTTCATATCGCTTCACAACGTTACACCCAGATATTTAAACAATGTGACTGTGTCTAGCAGGACACTTCTGGTGCTGTAACCGAACTTTACGGGTTGGTTTTTCCTATTTATCTGCATTAAGGGGAGTTGGAACGCTCTATCCCAACAATGTTAAATTTAGTGATTTGGCTTCCCTGTATTTCAGGAACTACTATAGCCATTGACATGGAACCTGAACAGGACATTAAACTGTATGTTCTGGGTCTACTGAACTACAGTACACTTACAGAATGTGAGATTAAACTCTGAGAATCTGAGGCTGGAGGTGTACTGAATATTTACTAATTACAAGAGTTGTAGAGTCAATTAAATAAAGCAGCATTAGTGACTTCTGTGGCAGAAAACTACCCTAGAAAGCAAACTCACTCAAGACAAGAGATTGAAAAATATTCAAGTTCTTGCAACAAAAATATATAGCAGTACTAAAAACAGCTAAATAATAAACTACTCTTCAGTTCTGCTCAGAAGTAAGTTAGAAAAGCATTAAACTAAATGATGTAAACAAACTGTGTACAACCGATAAGCTGCTGCTTCTGCTGCTGTCTGCTCTGCTCTGCTCTGAGGCTCTCCGGGATCAGAAAGAGCAAGAATGGGCAAATCAGATATCAAATGCATTCTCTATGCGTTTTTGATAGCCAGGGAATCATTCATAAAGATTTTGTGCCTCAGGGCCAAGTGGTTAATGAACACTTTTTACTAAGAAGTTCTTGAAAGCATGCAGAAAAGGGTTATGCATTATCATCATCATCATGATTTCCCTCCAGTGAGCTGGGTAGGAACTTTGTGAACAATAAGCCTCTATTGGTTTCTGTCCTGGTATAGCTTCTCCCTCTCCAGTACATCCCATGTTACTCCTCTCCTCTTGAGATCTCTTTCTAGGCCGCCCAATTAGTCTTCTTCCTGGTACCTCTGGCGTGGAGTTCGAGTCGGGTGCATTCGCTTCACATGCCCAAACCACTTCAGTCTCAAAGCAATCATCGTCTCCTCTGCAGTCAACGTCACCTGCACGTCTCTCCTTACATAATCATTCCTGACTCTGTCCCTCCCTAGGTTTTTGTAGAGCTGACCTAAGGAACTTCATTTCATATGCTTGTATTTGACTCTCTTCTCTCTTATTTATGACACAGACCATGATTGGCAGAAGATAAGTTTTATGCAGGGTCTGTTTGGCTCTTTGAGGGACTTCCTTCTCCCAGATTAGATTTCGTACTTGGTGGAAGAAGCTAGAGCCTTTTGTTATTCTGTTTAAGACTTCTAGATTGGAACTTCCATCGCGTGATGTGATGCTACTCAGATAATTGAAGCTTTTCACACATTCAACCTTCTTCCCCTCCAGTATGATGTGATTAGGTGTGGGTGTCTTGCTCATCTTCATTGCCACTGTCTTCTTCCTACTCACAGTTAACTTTAATTTTTTAAATTTTGCTTTCCATTAATCTATCTCCTCTGAACCTCCATTTCCATCTGTCCCCAAATGGCAATGTCATCAGCAAAAACAAAACGTTTGAGATACTCACTTTCTTCTTCCTTGATTTCTTTCATGATTGTGTCCATAGGTGTAATGAAGAGTAAAGGAGAGAGCGAACTGCCTTGCTGAACACCTCTCTTTGTCTTAAACCATCCTGATCCTCCAGCTCCTACTTGTACACTGCTCTCACAACCATTGTACAGCATCTGGACTTTTTTAATTAATGAGTCAGGAACATTATGTTTTCTCAAGCATTCCCATATTTTATCTCTTGGTACACTGTCATATGCTTTTTCCAAATCCACGAATACCACTATCAAGTCCTTTCCTTTTTCACTATATTTCTCCATTAACTGACGAAGGGAGAAAATGAGATCTATTGTTCCCCTATTACTTCTGAACCCGTGCTGCTTTTCCTCTAATTGGTGTTCTAGAATTTTCGGCAATCTGTTTCCTATGACCTTTTCCATTATCTTAAGGCAGTATGATAACAATGTGATTCCTCGGTAGTTGGTGCATTTCTTTCTACTACCTTTCTTGAACAATGGTATTATAATCCATGCATGTCAGACTAAATATCAAAAACAATTGGCTGTTGTGTCATGACACTGCTCCTTGCCACACACCAATTTCGGTAAACTGTTTTTGGCCATTAAGAACATTCCTGCGGTTCCTCGGCCTTCTAATTTGCTCTGCTTGAATCCTTGTGACCTTTCAGTCTTTCTGAAATTAAAAACACACCTGAAGGGGCTTCGCTTTAGGGAGCTGGACAACATTCCAATGGCTGTAACTGACCAGTTGAGGCGTGTTCCAGTATCTGAGTTTCAGCAGTGCTGTGAGGTTTGGAAGAACCACCTCCAGCACTGCATGGCGTCCCAAGGCAAGTACTTTGGTGGGAAAATTTTCAGTTGTAATGTGATTGCGATAAAACAGATTAAAAATGAGACACACTTCATTGGTCTCCAGCTCTGGTTTTCAAATGCCCATCATTCTTCACCTTTTCAGATTTGGGCAGTTGTATGTAAGCTTTCGATGGTCGCACCTCTGTTGCAAGAGTGTCTGAATGTAGATGTAATCATTTATCAGCTGAAGTGATAAATAATCTGTCCCCTTTCCTAGAGCTTTTACCATGTAATGTCCACCTTATTGTTATTATGTCATTTTCATTTACCATTGTGTGTCACCTGGCCAGGTTGGGACATTCTTGATACTACTCCACTTTCCCCAGCCTTTCCACCATTCTTATTCTATTATTGTTGTGTTCCAGTCCAGATTCCTTGTTCTTAAAGTGGTCTTGATTGCATCAATCCATCTTGATCTGGGTGTCTCAGTTGCCCTCAGATTTGGCCTCCATCATTCAATTTGGAATTCTTATATATCCCATTCTCTTTACATGTCCATATCATTTTAAACTACTCTTTTCAGTTCTATCATTCAACTTTTCTACTCCAGTTTACTGTGTAACATTTTCATTCCTCATTCTGTACCACCTTGTTTTCCCAAAAAAACTTACTTCTCGTTATTGACCGGATCTCCAATGCATAGTATGTCAATATGGGTATAAAATAAATCTTGTACAGCACTTCCTAACACTTTATATGAAATTCTGTGAAATAAACAAATGAAACAATAAAACACAACTACACGAATGATAGTAATGAAATTCACCAAGGAATGCCGAACTCACTCTGTAACTAATCAGCCACAAGAAATTATAATCACCATGCAGTTACGTAGCTGTTCTTATGTTCCACAGCTAATGTCCTACCGTATTATTTGGAGCTAGTAGGTGAACACACCAGTGGCAGTGAGAGCTAGTCAGGCCCGGTATGTGCTCTTATAGCCAAGCAGTTAAACTTTTGTATCATCTGCATTTTCATTTGTATAGTCACATATTTGTCAAATTAATTTTGTATTAAAAAGATAATTGAAATTTTAAAATGAACTGTTTTTCAACCTTCATCAGTCACAGTAAAGAGAAGCATTATTTCATAAGGGACTGAGACAGAGTTGTAACCCATCCCTGATGCTGTTCAATCTGTAAGTTGAGCAAGCATTAATGGAAACCAAGGAAAAGCAATTAAAGATCAGGGAGAAGAAATAAAAATTTGAGGTTTGGTGATGACATTGTACTTCTGTAAGAGACAGCAACGGACTTGAAAGGAAGTTGAACAGAATGGATAGCACCTTGAAAAGGGGTTATAAGATGAACACCAACAAAAGCAAAACAAGGGTAAAGGATGTAATCAAATTAAATCAGGCAATGTTGAGGGAATTAGATTGGGAAATGAGACTCTAAAAGCAGTAAATGAAAGCAGTAGATAAGTCATGTTGTTTGGGCAGCAAAATAACAGATTGTGGCCAAAGTAGAGACAATGCTACAGCTAGAAAATCATTTCTGAAAAAGACAATGTTATGAAAATGATACATTGCTTCTCACCATATAATGGAGATGTTGAGTAGCAGACAGGCACAACAAAAAGAATGCTAAATGAGTAAGCTTTCAGCCAGACAGCAGACTCACACACATTCATGCAAATGCAATTCAGACACACATGGCCACTGTCTCTGGCTGCTGAGGCCAGACTCAGCAGCCAGTGACAATGCTCACATGTTTGTGAGCTACGTTTCCGTGAATGTGTGTGTTATGTCATCTAATTCAGAAAAAGCCTTCTGGCCAAAGCTTGCTTGTTTAGCAGTCTTTTTGTTGTGCCTGTCTGTTACTCAACATCTCCACTAAACAGTGGCAAGCAATCTGTCCTTTGTCATTACTTCAATCTGGATTTTTAGTTGTTAGATTTCTGAAAAGAGGAATTCGTTAATACCTCATTTAAATTTAGGTGTTAGGAAATGTTTTGTGAAGGCACTTGTCTGGAGTGTATCCTTGTAGAGAAATGAAATGGCTATGCTAAACATTTTAGACAAGGAGACAATAAAAGCTTTTGAAATGGGGCGCTACAGAAAAATGTTGAAGATCAGGCAATGAGTGAGTAGGTGCTGAATCAAATTGTGGATAAAAAAATTTATGGAACAATTTGACTAAAAGAATGGATCAATTGATAGCACACCATCCTCAGGCATAAAAGAATTATCAGTTTGGTAAAGGAAAAAAGGGGAAAAAATCACCTACAGCCCACATTTCAAGAATACACATTACATACCAGTTGCACTTTGCATTCATTATGTTTCCCTGCTTTCAGATATAGTGGCAACTCATACTAATCTGATATGTTATTCTTTCATGTTACAGCATGATTCTCCTTTGCAAAAGTTCCTCTTCCTTATTTTGCAACACACCTGTGTTGTATAATACATTTTTTTAAATTTTTTTTATAGTCTACACATCTTGAGGGCAGGATGGCAACCTGTAGAATATTTATCGCTGTGTCTGAGCAGATGTTTCCTCTCCGTATGTCACGACTGCCATCAAATGCTGACGATATGTGTTATCCCTCAATACGACCCTCCCTATGTGTGATAAAGTACAACAAACACTCAATATCTGAATAAAAATATGAATATTTTTATTAAAAATATTATTTTGTCCTGTTGCTTTCATGTACATTACTTTCTTTGTATCATTCATCAATTAGGAACTCCCCTGGGGTTGTATTTATCAATACAAGAGCTTAGCACAGGATTCATTAGTGTGAAGAGCTGTATCACACCAGTCTTGTGTAAAGTAATTCTGTTACCAAAAAGTTTAATAGGTAACAAAACAAAAAAAGTTGCAAATGAACTTACATCTTGTACCTACTTTTCTTTCTACATAGTCACCAATGTTCTCAACACAATTCTCCCGTCATAGAACCAGTTTCAGTATGCTCTGTTTGTAGAAGTCAGTTTTGTTGAAGTATAACCATCTTTGTACTGAAACTTCCAGACAGATTAAAACTGTGTGCTGGACCGAGACTCAAACTCGGGACCTTTGCTTTTCGCGGGCAAGTGCTCTACCAACTGAGCTACCCAATCCTCACAGCTTCAGTTCTGCCAGTGCCTCATCTCCTACCTTCCACACTTTCGCAGAAGAGCTTCTGTGGAGTTGGGAAGGTAGGAGATGAGGTACTTGCAGAATTGAAGCAGTGAGGACGGGTCGTGAGTCGTGCTTGGGTAGCTCAGTTGGTAGAGCACTCGCCCGTGAAAGGCAAAGGTCCTGAGTTCGAGTCTCGGTGTGGCACACAGTTTTAATCTGCCAGGAAGTTTCATATCAGCCCACACTCCGCTGCAGAGTGAAAATCTCATTCTGGCATCTGTGTACTGCAGATTTCACTTGTGCACCTGTCGCAAAGCATTTGCCAGCCAAGAGTTTCTTCTTGGTACCAAACAGATGCAAGTCCAAAGGTGCAAGTTCCAGACTCTATGGTGGATAGTGGAGCATGTCCCATCTAAATTTGGCAATTTTCTGAAGAACAGAAGCACCAGCATGGGAGTGAGCATTGTCATGAACGAGTTTGACACCATCAGCATTAATGTTGTGGCATCTGTCATGAAGGACATGACACAATTTAACCAAAGTTTTAATGTAGGCTGCAGAATTCACAGTAGTCTCATGCTCAGCAAAGTCCACCAGTAACATACTATGCATATAGCAGAACACTGTCACAAGTAGTTTCCTAGCAGACTGAGTCACTTTGAATTTTTTTTTTTTTTTGTACTGGAGAACCAGTACAGGCCAGTAGAGGCCTGTTTGGTTTCAGATATGTACTGTTATGCCCACAACTCATCACTACTGATGATTCTGTACAGAAGATGATGCGCTTTGTGGTTAATGCATTAAGTGATCGCAGCTTGTCATAATTTGTTGTCCCTTGTTCTTGTCTGTCAGGTTCTTAGGCATCCAAAGAGCAGTAATGTTATGAAATTCCAGTGTGTCGTGAACAGCATCTTACACTGCACTGCAGGAAATGTTGAATTGCTGTGATAAGGTTCACCATGCTGCTCGTTCAAAATTGCTGCCTCAATGGCTCCGACATTCTGCAGGCCCACAAATATCGAACTGCATTTCACTGCTCTTCACAAATTGATGACAGTAACATGCATTCCAATTTTGTTTTGTAGTTCAGGGTTCTCTTACTAGGGCTGCACATGAAAACAAAATACCCTACATTGTGCAAGCTTCACTCTATATTGCTGTGAAATTGCAACATTCCAGTTGCAGTAGAAGAGGAGGAAAAAATTATTGTGTGTTACTTTCTGATCATCCCTCGTACAAAAGCAGTATGACCTTTTGTACCTAATTTCCATCAACATAAATGTATAATCGTTGCAGGAAAGATAGTCTTTCAACCTCTTCACTGAAAAAAGAGAGAAGTGCTTGGTGGACCCCTCGTGTTTGCACTGCTCAGCCATCTAGATTTGGTTTTACATGATGTTCCTGAGTCACTCCAGGCAAATGCCAGGATGGTTCCTTTGAAAAACACACAATCAATTTCCTTCCCCAGCTTTTCATATTTCAAGCTTGTGCTCCATCTCTGATGACAGCTTTGGCATGTTAAACTCCTTTCCTTAAGGCTGAAGTTTTGCACACCCAAAGCAACCTTCAGTGATATTAAGGTATAGATGTCATAGGGCGGTCAGTCAGCAGTGCAGAGGGTGGTACAGTGTGTTCATCACAAACTGAGGCTCCCCTGCAGAAATGGACTGTTGTGATCAAATTGCCAGTGTTACGTGTGTGATAGACAGTGCCGATGGACATATCACAGCAGTTTGATGCTTTAACCCTTTTGCTGCTACAAATGTGCTCTCTGCATTCAGTCCTGAACATGGCTTTTTTGTGGCTTTACTGCTCGCCAATGATGATACCTGTACTGAGAAACAGTTTTCCAGCTGCTATGAAATACTTATCGTCCAATTTTAAGAAAACTATTTGCTCAAAAAATTTGATTTTTGGAATCTTACAGTCTGATATCTTCACTCAGTAAAGGACTGATTTTCTTTTCACTATTCATTATAGTTATTCTGCTGCATCAAATTTAGTTAAGCATTGTGCATTTTTTTTAAATAGTTTGCAGAGGTAAAACACATTGCATGTCCTTTACATATGGTTGATTTTTAGCTCATACATAGCAGTGTATGAAGTGTAAATAAGATATTGAAGTTTTATTTAAAATTGGGAGCTGTATATCATCTCATTACATTGTCAAATTATTGATTTTATATCCAGTGGATGGTCGTATGTGATGTGTCCATTTTCATCCCTGTGAATCGGGAACTACGTGGTCATAACAATTGTCATACTCCATGATTAGTTCAAGATATCCAAATGAGGGTTTTTGCAAATGATACAATGCAAAGAGGCATATATGTTGTATGATAAATAATCAGAACTTTTCTGTTCACCACCAACAGCCTTTGCTGCAGTGGTAACACCAGTTCCCGTCAGATCACCGAAGTTAAGCGCTGTCGGGCTGGGCCAGCACTTGGATGGGAGTCCATCTGGTCTGCCAAGCGCTGTTCATAAGTGGGGTGCACTCAGCCCGTCCTTTGTGAGGCAAACTGAGGGGCTACTTGATTGAGAAGTAGCGGCTCCAGATTCGGAAACTCACATAAGGCCAGGAGTGTGGTGTGCTGACCACATGCCCCTCCATATCCGCATCCAGTGAGGATGACATGGCGACTGGTTGGTACCGTTGGGCCTTAAGGGCGTGTTCGGGAGGAATTTAGTTTAGTTTAGTTTTCTGTTCACCGAGTTATGGCAGTAACTCGTCAGCAGCAGAGACAGATGGGCAGCTTAGGACACATGCAGATGTCAATAGCGGTGTAAGAAGACCCAAGCAACTTGCATATACTTGTCCACAGCATCTTGGGAATGGCACAGCAGGGCATGTATATATGTCCATATATACATGTCATGGTAAATGCAGACAGTGTCCTGTAGTGTGTCTTTCCCCTGCCACCTCTTGAAAGACGACTGGACTTCTAAGAAGTGAATTTTTTTCTCCTCATCCATTAAATGTTGAGTGCGCTTAACGGTCTTTCACATTCACACTAATTGTGGAGATAATAAAAACACATTAAAACCCAATGCTTTCTTACATACTTGTATATTAATGAAAATAATTATGGAGTAAATGGAATGATTCAGTGAATAGCAGAAGCATCAATTTGTTGACATGCACATAAGACTGGAAACTTTGATTGCTTTTGAACGAATCTTTTTTCGAGCTAGAGCCAGTACACACACACCCGTACAACTGTATTGTGCCAGTTGACTAAACAGTGCCTGTTGATGACTTGACTCCCCTACTATTATTATTTGCTGTCTAGCAGAGCTTTCACTACCATTTGTATATTCCAAGTTTTAACTGAACAGTTTATTTGTAGTGGTATGTGTGGGCAATTCCAGCCTATCATTCTGTAATGAAAGTATCTGTACTTTGGGTTTTGCCAAGTCTGTTAAGGAGCAGATGGTGTTTCCATAAAGAATTTAATCTGTTTTTCCATAAAAAAAGAATTGCATAATATGAGTGTGGATAACCCAACTGCAAATTATGATGGGAGGAAAACACTCAAAAATACTCATAAGTTGAATGTGTGGAAGGCAGAAACAGTGAGAGAGCATCTCAGAAAACCTAAAGAACTGCAAGGAACATTTTCCTTATGTGGCCCTGGTAAGTGTGCATTCTACCCAGATCTAATGTTAGAGGATGGATTTAATGAATATGTACAATTTGTTCCTAAAGAGCAGTAAGCTCCAGCTCTTGAGTTGGTAATGAGCAAAATGCTGGTTTCTGTACATTCTTGATATGCTGCTGTATGAGGTATTTTTACTCAACTAGTACAACATGGGCATGGTCCAGTATTCCTCAAAATTCCAGCGACTGTACAATAAGAGTCCAAACTTTTTCCCTTCTGAAGCAACTCTGAAGGAGCAGCCCTCAGAGACTAATCAGTATCTCAAAAGGTTAGACACCTTCCTTCTTGCAAAACAAACAATGTTGTGTTGTGCAATATAGACACGTACGTTTTGCTCTCCCATCTGGCTGGTGATAAAACAGCTGTTTCTGAATGTTGCATCTGTTCAGGCAATTTATGTAGTCCCACCAACTGTCCCTCACTTCCCAACCTGCTTCCTGGCTTTTATTCTATCTGTGGTGAAAAAGTCCAGATTAAATTTGAACAAATCTAACATTGTTGAGAGTAAACTGCCTTGTATTCACCATAGACCTGGCAATTCTCTTGAGAAACGCAGAGACAGTTGTGGGGCAGATGAACTTGCTGAATGAATGAGCCGAAAAAGCTCACCTCCAAATTTGTTTTGAGAAAACAAAGTACATAACTGACATCTGAACAGTCTCACATCACCTAACAACAGACTGCAATAAAATAGAAAAAGTGGACAGTTTCAAATACCTTAATGAAATAGTACGGATGAAAACTAGCAAAACAGAAGCCGATGCCAGCAGGAAAGAGAAGACACCCACTACTTTTCAGAGAATGCACACTCTGTATGAGACAGAGTCAAGACAGTAAAAGCTAATCAAATCCAAATGCCTACACGGGAGTGAATGCCTCAAAATGACGGGTGGCTGGACTGAAAGAAGCTGAGACTGCTAGCAGCTGGCTGTACCACTGGACTATCTTACAGCACCTCCTTGCCATACGTAAACTTTCATTATTATTTTTGTTTCCTCTTGTTATTTCTGAACAAAAATGCACATTCATTGGAACTTGCAAGTTCTTGCCTAAGCAGGAAAATTAATCCCATTTGCAATTTATTAAAACAATATTCAATGTTATTTCTACAAAATGTTTGGGAACAACCGTGACAATTAATTTTGACATATGTATTTTTTTCTGGACACAGCCCAGTAGTTACTGTTGGAGGCTATTGTCTTCTAGCAACTTCACTTCCATGAAGACCATCGCTAAATTCTAATAGTATAAATAGGTTGTTCATTTAAGTATTAATTAACGGTTTCATCACCATTTAACTTTTCTTCAAATTTAAGTTTTATTACATTCACCTCAATACATTTTTTGCTGTTACTCAAGAACGATTAACATACAACTCTTCACTAGAAACTTCTCGCTACCACTGTCCAAAAGTGTGTGACAGCCAGAGATGCACAAGGTCTGTACGTATCATTCATATTGTCTTAAGCACAACTGATTTACAAAGTATGCTATGTGATCAAAAGTATCGGGACATCTGGCTGAAATTGACTTACAAGTTCGTGGCACCCTCTATCGGTAATACTGGAGTTCAATATGGTGTTGGCCCACCCTTAGCCTTGATGACAGCTTCCACTCTCGCAGGCATATGTTCAGTCAGGTGCTGGAAGGTTTCTTAGGCAATGTCAGCCCATAGTTCACAGTGTGCTGCACTGAGGAGAGGTATCGGTGTTGATTGGTGAGGTCTGGCACAAAGTCGACGTTCCAAAATACCCCAGAGGTGTTTTATAGGATTCAGGTCAGGACTCTGTGCAGACCTGTCCGTTACAGGGATGTTATTGTCGTGTAACCACTCCATCGTAAGATGTGCATTATGAGCAGGTGCTTAATTGTGTTGAAAGATGCAGTCGCCATCCCCAAATTGCTCTTCAACAGTGGGAGTCAATAAGGCGCTCAAAACATCAGTGTAGGCCTGTGCTGTGATAGTGCCACACAAAACAAGGGGTGCACTATCACCCCTCCACCCATGAAAAACATGACCACACCTTAACACCACCACCTGTGAATTTTACTGTTTGCACTACACACACTGGCAGATGACGTTCGCGGGCATTCACCATACCCACACCCTGCCATCAGATCACCACATTGTGTACTGTGATTCATCACTCCACACAACATTTTTCCACTGTTCAGTCATCCAATGTTTACGCTCTGTGCACCAAGCGAGGCATTGTTTGGCATTCACTGGCATGATGTGTGGCTTATGAGCAGTTGCTTGACCATGAAATCCAAATTTTCTCACCTCCCCCTTTAACTGTCATAATACTTGCAGTGAAACCTGATGCAGTTTGGAATTGCTGTGTGATGGTCTGGATAGGTGTCTGCCTATTACGACCCTCTTCGATTGGTCTCTGTCAGTCAACAGACCAGGTCGGCCTTTATGCTTTTGTGCTGTACGTCTCCCTTCAAGTGTCCCTTCATGTTTCGAAAACAGTGGACCTAGGAATGTTTGGGAGTGTGGAAATCTCGCATACATATGTGTGACACAAGTGACACCCAATCACCTGACCACGTTCGAAGTTCGTGAGTTCTGCAGAGCGCCCCATTCTGCTCTCTCACAATGTCTAAGATGTCTAATGACTACCTTGGTTGCTGATATGGAGTACCTGGCAGTAGGTGGCAGCACAATGCACCTAATATGAAAAATGTATGTTTTTGGGGTTGTCCGGGTACATTTGATCACATACTGTACATAATGTACCTTTCATATAACTATTTGAAATGTTTCAAAGTTGCAAAATGATTTAACTTACTTTTTTTGCATTTGAATGAAATATAAAAAAGTTGACTGAGATATTGTAGAACCACACATTTGTTAAATGCGTAATATCTTATCTCCGGAAAATATAAATGAAGAAATTGGTACAGCACACCACGAAAAGTCACACTCTGAACTGACCAATTTTGTGACATTGGGATTAATGAACAGACCTATACTCTGGGTCAGGAAACTCAGTGCTGAACTGAATGAGACCCCAGACAACATTAGATTCTAATTACAGTGAAACCTCTATTTTACATTTTCTTGCAGTCCAGGCTTAAAAAACGCAAAATTGAGGAAAATGCAGAATTGAGGAAAATGCAGAATTGAGGAAATAAAAGCCCCAAAATATGACCAAAGACACGTGTAATTGGTGTATATGATTAAAGATCATAATCCTCTACAACACACTGTATTAAATCTGTACAAGCAAAAGAAATTAAATGTACAGTACAGTATTTATACAATAATTTGTGGTAATGAATTTCAACAGTTCCTTAAAAATCACAGATGTGTAACAGAAAGTAAAAACTCGCCCAAGAATTGAAACTGGTGTTTGGGCACAAGGAAATGGAGCTATTTTCTGGGCACAAGGAAATGGAGCTATTTTCTGACATGCTACAACCGCAAATTATATTTCAAAACATGCATTTTTGAGAGATGCTCACCCAGAAAAAAGAAAAAAATTGATGAACATGATGAATTAAACCAGAAACTGTGAAGTATGGTGGAAGGTGATGTAAGTAATCATTTGGTAGTGTGTGTTTTCATTGTGTACTCAATGGCAGTGCAGCGTACTCTGGTGATGCGAGTGCAGTAACCTCTAGTGTATCCAGCAGGCAAGTTCATTTTGCATGTGTTAGAAGCTCCGTTTATACGATTGACTTTCTTGTCTCGACTGACTACTGAAGACAAGTGAGTCTACTGCAGTGTCCCTGGCATTTTATTTCTCTACTGCATCTCATCTGTTTTGAGTGGTCATATTTGTTTACACGTCAAGGACTATCCTTTCTATGGAAAAATCGAAATGTAGTAACAAAATGAAGGGAAAAGCAGTGACAGTAGAGTTTATTAATGACCAAAGCAGAAATAATAGTGGCAGTTCTCATCAGTGATCGTGTGATAAATTGTTCACGCACCAGAGAACTGAAAAAACACGAAAAGTGTAATCCAAGCATTTCAGATCGCATAAATTTATTTGATTGAGAAAATATATGCTTGCAAACACATCAGGCAGTATGTAGAACACAGTAAATAGTGCCTTTTATCTTTATGCCTTATATCTTTTTTTTTTTTTTTCTAGGTGCCAAATAACAATGAAAATTATTTTTCTCATCCAGTAATTCTGAGTTTTTCACTGCTGAAATAATTTTCATTAAAACGTGTTTGTCTATTCATGTTCTTATTTATATGCAGTGTAGGTTCTTTCTCTGTAAAATGTTAATACCTTTTGCTTTCAAATATTTTGTCTTTCTTGTAGGAGAACATCAATAAGAAAAAAATACCAGGACCTCATGTAACTTTTCAGTATGCCACAAAAACAAAGCAAACAACAAAACAAAAATTGAGAATACACGAAATCACAAAATCCATTACTATAATAGGAGTGAATTCGACCAGAATAGGTTGTAACTTCCAGTGGTAGCAGACGCCACCATAGTCCCTTTTCTCTGTGCATGCACAGCATGCTGCATGCTCGGTAATTTGGAACTCCACACTCAGCACAGTCTATAGGTCATTGACATCATAAACACATGTGTGTGATTGTTGGTTGCTGATTTAAATCCCTTTTGCATGACCAATTTTCCTGTCTCAGTTGACTACTCAAGACTAGTGGATCTACTGCAGTGCCCCTGGCATTTTATTTCCATACTGAGTGCTGTCTATTTTGATTGGTCATTTTCGTTTGCACGTCAGCACCAAAATTGGCGGTGTTCCTTGAGTTGTCTGCTATGCAGTTTGGCATTTGAATGGTGAAGGTTGGGTTATGAGGGACTACCTGTTTTTATGGAAAAATTAAAATATACTAACAAAATTTAGAACTCTACACTCAGCTCAACATTCAGCATTCACATCTTACACACATTCACTTTGTGGTTGGTTGCTGATTTACATGCAGGCACAAAAGGCACATGATTTTTTAGTAGTCAGTTTTTACCAGTAAGTTGTTAGTATAAAACTGGCTTATACTGTGATGTGGTGGCAGTGCTGGCTGTTGGGGGACATAACAAGTCACCAGCCAATAAGAGCTCACTGGCTAGAAATGGCCTACATTTTCTTGATTCTGACCGAGTACGTTTTGTCGAGCCTCAGTGTTTGAATTTAAAAGACTGGTGACTGTTATTGTTGCTGAATCCGGTACATCGGAAATAGATGCAAGAAGACGAGACTGAGTTATGAGTGGCGCAAGAAAAGGTGGCGGCTGGCCCCCTTCGTGTCATGTATTGGCTCAGTTCGGAACACTTCACGTCAACTGTCCTGTTTTTATATTGCTGCCGCAGCCTAGCAGTAGTTGCGTCGTAATTGTGCAGTGAAGCTAAACGTTGCAAGATGCGTTGGCAGTGCCGATAATGGTTATGTCAGTATTTCCTCTCACATATCCCCTTTCTTCAGTAGCCTGAAATATTCCCTTTACTCTGCCACCACCTGCGGTGCAAAGCATCTGTCTTTTGTGCTGATTATAACTCATTAAGTCGCATCAAATGTCAATAGGAAGAAAATGGGACAAAGTCGAGCAAGACATTGAGTAAGACTTTAGAATTAACGTAAACCTTGGTAGAAATAAATATAAAATCGGGGAATTTCTAGCATTGATCTTATGAGTTTTTCACAAGGAATACGAATTTCTGGCATAGAATTTCAGAAAACATAAAATTGGATAACATAAAATCAAAGTTCCATTGTATTTTCATATCAGTTACTTAGATTCAGTTGGTAGTGTTTTACCATTCATTGCCATTTAGTATAAAAAAGCAAGTGTAATAATATTGCTGTCATGTGCTCCATAACACGTTGTCACTATCATTGGCCTCCACAACAGGAGGTAAGAAGAACCCTGGCGCTATAGACTTTATATTTATTACAATATTCTCACACAATTTTAGCAGTCATTGGGCAGTCTTAATAAATAGCAGATTTCTTTTTTTTTTTTTTTTTTTTTTTTTTTTTTTTTTTTTTTTTGGCATTTTTCCTAATTATTTTTGTTGCATTCCAATAGGATTTTCTTCTTAATTTTGATTTTTTTGTATTTTAAATGCTGTTATTCACTGATCGCGAATGATTACGTCGACTGCCATTGTAGAATATGAAACTAGCTGCTGCATGGGAAGGCTCTGTCTCCCACAATTGCCCAACTCTGTTGCCTCGGTGGATGACTGTTTCGGACATAAGTTTCCATCTGCAGTTTATTTTTCTCCTGGAACCCTCTTACAATCTCCAATGTTTTTGGATATACAGGAGAAAAATAAACTGCAGATGGAAACCTGTGTGCAAAACTGTCAGCCACTGAGGTAACATAATGATGCATTCATTTCTGCAAAGTAGTTAGGTCCATCTTCAGCACTGGCGATCTCTGCAATCAGGCACGATCACGAAATTACGAGATGTTCCGTGTACAATCCGTCAGCATACAAAGCCACGCTTGCTGCTGAAGGGGGTGTCCTAGTGGCAGGCGCTGGCAACTATAACTTCAGTGCTCTGTAGCATCGTTGGATGATGCTCCTGGACACAGATTCCTATCTCAATGTGTCCCTCTAGACACACTCCACAACCTGTCAAAGTTTGTCACAACATTTCTGGAACATCCTGTATTTGCAATTTCGTTTTTTTTATTGTCTAGTGGAGTCAGCCCAAACAAATACCGCTCATCACATCTTTCATGCTTTGTCCAGTGTGGATAGAAAGCATTGCCATATTTCCTGCTACAAACAAAATTATTTTTAAAGTAGACTTTCAAGCGACCGTTCAGTAGAGCGGTCCGATATTAGCCCAGTGCGTTATTCGTTTTACCGATATGTATTAACTGGGACAGTAAAACAGGAAGAATAACCAGTACTACATCAGCAACAGCACTGACCTGGCCCGTGCTGACTCCTACCGCCATCCCGCAACAATGCTGCTCAAGCACTGCCAGAGCACCGGTTATTCTTTGTGTTTTACTGTCCCTGTTAATACATATCAGTAACACGAATATCCCACTAGATTAATTTGAGATCGCTCTATCAAATAGGCTTGTAGAATTCTGTTTTAAAAATAATTTTGTTTGTAACGTGAAACAAACCTAAGCTTTGTGTCCTCACTCCAGCTACATATTTAAAAAAGTAAATTGTAAATATATGCTGAAACACCACAGAAAGTGCACCTGAGACTCTTAGGAGAGACACCCTGTATGTTGTCACGTTTAATTACTGGGGCAGTATACATTCTCATACTAACTGTATCAGCTATATAAAAGTAGCCCCATCAGAAAATATTCTGCAGTTGCCGGTGGTCAGTGTGTAAGAATTTTGTAATATTTTGTGGGACATGTGCACGCGTTGTGTTCTTCTGTTACACAGGAGCTCGTATCTCAGCTGCGAGCAAAGCTGGACGCAGCCCGTGCCTCTCGCAAAGCTGGCGACGATGACAAGCGTGGCCGAGAAACGCGGGACGAGGA
Source organism: Schistocerca piceifrons (assembly GCF_021461385.2). Lineage (NCBI taxonomy): Eukaryota > Metazoa > Arthropoda > Insecta > Orthoptera > Acrididae > Schistocerca > Schistocerca piceifrons. Next base: position 26,304,191 of record NC_060146.1, on the reverse strand, counting down.
GGAGGTTGTGGTGCTCACCAGGACAGATGCCAGGGGCAATGTGCGGCCCGCAGCTGCCCCCAGTTTCGCGCTGGACAGGGAGGCCGACCTGTATGTCACGTTTCCTCCTCCTCTTTTGTTTAATAGTGTGCCTGCAGAATCATTTACAATGCTGACTACTACGAGGGTTATTAATTCAAATGTTTGTCATACTATGACACCTGCTTCATTATCCCTTCGTCAAAGAATGGTGCTGCCTGGTGCATCAGCCAGTTGCTGGCAGCATTCTTCAGCTCATCATTGATAGTGAAGTGCTGAGTAGCCAGTTATGTCACACGTTACTCTCACCAAATCTTTTGCCAGATTCCTTTGCTTGAAATTTTTGGTCTTATTGGAAGAGTGAGTATGCAGCCGCATTTTGGACTGTTTCTTCGGTTCGTGATTCACATACTTCACACATGCTTCATTCCCAGTCACAATCCTATTTAGAAATTCCTTCCCCTCTTCAAGGTAGTGCTGAAGGAATGTCGAGACGGAACCTGGTCTATCTGTTTTGTGGACACGGGTTAGACTTTTTGGTAACCACTGTATACAAAACTTGCAGTAACCTCTCGGTGATGGTGTTAACACTAGAACCGACAGACTACACCTGTCTGACCCAGGCAGATTTTTCTGCAAGAGTACACTAGTGTTGAGTAAGCCTTTCATTGCAGCTTTCAGTTAACTTTCATAGAGGCCACTACTTGTTTCATAATTCGTATTTGTTTGCAGTTTGATTTTGGATATGGGAACAAACATGTACTAGGTCTGTGAGACCCAGGCTGTCCATTTACGTTGGCTTTTTCTGCTTATGCAGTTTTCTTGTTATGGTGACTGTGGGCAACAAAACTGCTTGCAAACAGCTTGGCAGCATCCCCCAAGTGAGGAAGAAATTGAAAAACTGTTATTAGAAAGTGATAATGGCGATTCAGATCTAAATCTTACTTTTGTTCCTGAAAGTGATCATGACAGAACATGAAATGAGTGATGGAACAGCTGAACAACAAATAAGGTTGTTATTCCTGCCAGAAATGAGAGTTCTCTCACTAACACTAATTGAGATTCTCTGTCATCTTGTGTGGCTGGCTCTCATCCCTCTTCTATAGTTCAATTCTTTTATCTTGGCGGCTCGCGCATGCCCGCCTAGACGCGGGAGATTGCTGCGTTGCCAGTTGCACACGACGCACGCGCCAATAGGAGCAGCGCCATAGTATAGCATAGTTCGCAAGCTTACGTGTAGGGGGGAGCCCGCAGTTCATGAAGTAAAGCCACCACGGCCGCATTAACCCTTTCGCTGCTACAAAGACGTGCTCCCTGCATTCCGCGCTGTGGGCGATTTTGTCACTGCGCTGCTCGCCTGTGCAGACACATTGTGTTCCGACTGCTTTGACACTCTTTATCATTCTATTCCACAAAAACTATTTGGCTCAAAAATTAGATTTTTACCTATCTTCTTGACTGATACCTTCCCCCCATAAATGACTTAATTTTGTTTCGATGTTCAACGCAGGTATTATGCAGCATTAAATATAGTAAACCTTTGCACGAAATTTTGAAGAGGTAAAAGTCCATAGAGTATACTTTCCGTATGGTCGATTTTAGTTGCCACAATGTTGAGAATGAAATGTGGACAAGATACCTATATATTTCATTTAATTTAAGTACCACATAAATGTCGTATGTAATATTGAGAAATATTCCACCTTTTGCGACTGTAACAAAAGTTTTACTTACACTGGGCACGTTTGGCTTTATTTTAAAGCACTTCAATCAATCAAAAGGAAGTAGACAAAATACATTAAACAAAACTGTGGACTTACAAAAACATTAGGACTTGAATATACCGTTTGTCAGTGAAGTGCTCAGAGCTATGTCAAATATAATTTTGTGTGTGGCACACACAAACAGCATTTATTTGCTAAAACACTGATGAGCCAACACAAACGTTGAATATTGTGCTACCGCAGCACAAAACTACGAAAGGTTACTTGGCAATGGAGGACACAAAATACCGTCCTCTTATGATGCTTCAAAAGAGAGAAACGCGTCTGGTCTAAATAAGTCGCTTATTACAGTTGCAAAAGAGGGATGTATTTCAATACCACTGGTAAAACTGCGACTGTGGAACAAAAACAAGAAATAGAATATGAATACCATTGTGTATGTGCCATACCTTTCACCGATGGAAGTGCTTTAAAATAAAGCCAAACGCGCCGTGTGTATATAAAACTTTTATTACAGTCGCGAAAGACGGAATATTTCTCGATATTACATACGACACCTATCTGGTTCTTAAATTAAATGAGATATTGTTATACAGTAAATATTATATGAAATTTAGGTATCTTGTCTACATTTCATTCTCAACATTGTGGCAACTAAAATCGACCATACGGAAAGTATACGCTATGGACTTTTACCTCTGCAAACTCTTCAAAATTTCGTGCAATGGTTTACTACATTTAATGCTGCACATCAAAACAAAATTAAGTCATTTCTGGGGGGAAGGTATCAGGCAAGAAGACGTGTAAAAATCAAATTTTTTGCCCAAATAGTTTTTGTGAAATCGAATGATAAGTGTGTCAAAGCAGTGGGAACACCATGTGTCTGCACAGGCGAGAAGTGCAGTGATGACAAAATCGCGCACAGCGCGGAATGCGGGGAGCACGTGTCTGCAGCAGCGAAAAAGTTAATGAAGAGGCAAAGCACTAGAAATTTCATTCAAACGAATAAAATTCGTGAAGTAAGGCACTCCAATATTGTTTTTAAATAAAGAAAATATTAAGCACTGCACAAGGTTTGAACTCATAACCATTCACTTGGCAGCCCAACACCTTAACCGTTCCACTACCTCAGCCCATTGTACAGTATAACTCTATAAGAACTCTAACACCTCACGCAACTACTTATAAACACTGTTGGTATGACTATGAATTACTCACGCTTCGTAGAAGTACAATAGGAAATAAACAATTACCGCTGTTCTTTATTGCGAAAAAGCAGTTCGTGAGATTGAAACAAACATCTTTCCTTGCTATCGCCTGAATTAGGAGTCAAGACATTGCTTTTGTTCTATTACTTTATTTATGACTGAACTTTTCTAAAACTGAAGAAGACACTCGTCCGTACTCTGCACTGCTGTCGAGATCTGGCAACGTCGTTCTCTGTTCATTGGCTGACTGTGTTTTGTGACGTCAGATGCGCAGAACGAACCTAAACTCGGCCGCCAAGATATATGACGCGCACTTTAGTGAATAGTCACCTCACTATTTGTCGAGAGACGGATGAACTCGCAATATAATTACACATTTTCCTGGTCTCAGTGGAGAAGCCAAAAAAGCTAACACCATTGTCAAGGCCTGGAAACTGTACATTGACAATGATATGCTCGATTTAATAACAGAGAGCACAAATACTTACATAGATTATGTAAAATCTCTTTCTAAAAGTGACCCAAATGTAAGAGAAACTTGAAAAAAGAGGAGTTCAAGGCATTTTTGCATCTTTTGTACATTTCCGTTGCTCTTCACGGAGGCAAAGTGAATGTGGAAGAATTTTGTGACACTTGTGGCACAGAAACAGAAATCTTCCCTCCAGGCGAGTTGCTGTGACCTTTTTAGATGTGTTAGATTAGATAATATTCACACGAGAAGAACGTAAAAAAAAAGTGATAAGGTGGCCACTGTATGTAATTTTATGGAGGGATTAACAAAAAACTGCACAAGGCATTACACAACAAATGAATACCTCACACAAGATGAAAAGGTTTGGAGACATTATTCATTCAGAAAGTACATTCCCTCAAAACCTGGAAAGTATGGGATCGGATTATTTATCGTAGCAGATGCTACAACATACTGTGTACAGAATTTGGAAGTATATGTGGGACAGCAGGATTTTTTCCAAGTGAGTAACGGAGCTGATGATGTGCTCAGACTTGTAGAGCCGCTGAAGGGAACAGGACATGATATTATCCTTGACAGGTGATTCACAAGCTACACTCTTCCCAGAAAACTTTTCACAGATTATAACCTTACACTTGTTGGAACATTGCACAAAAATTAAAGAGAAATTCCTTTTAAATTCCTGTGTCACAAGAAAAGAGAAATAAATTCATCCTTATTTGTATTCAGCAACAATTTTACATTGGTGTCATATGTGCTGAAGAAAAATAAATGTGTAATTTTGCTATCATCAATGCATGCAAAGAATAAAATTAATGAAGAAATAGGTAATTTGAAGAAGCCAGAGATAGGGTTGAATGGAAGTGGTTGATGTCATGTCTTCAGAACATAATGTTGTAAGGCAAACAAGACATTGGCCATTGTGCATGTTTTATGCCAATTTGAACATTGCTGGATAAATGCATTTGTAGTAGAAAGTCAACACAGGACTGAATGTTTCAAGAAGGCTGTTTCTCAGGCAACTGGGTTGGGAACTAATAAAACCACACATGGCACAGAGAACTAACCAGAAGAATCTCCCAAGAAACATTCACTAGCTGGCAGCACGCATATATGGGATTAATATTGAGAAGAAAGTTGTTCCAGAAGGCAAATAAGATCATTATTATACATGCAAAGATAATGAAACAAAGTATATTTGTAAAAGTTGTGGAAAGTGGCTGTGTCTGTCCCATTCTGTATGTCTTACAAAGATTGTGCAGAAAATACAGATCATTAAACTGTATACCATAATGAGTGACAACCATTTTTTATTAGATCATACTATGCACAAAAATTCTAATATTGTGTAATAGTGTTTGAAAAAAAAAAAGTTTTAAATGTTCAAGAAAATTCAGATTTTCACTGGAATATACCCTTATTTTTAAAGAAATGTGTGGTAAATTTAGTATATTAATAAACAGCAAAAGAAGTATTTTTGGCCCTGCTGTTGAAAATTTGTCGTACTTATTCTGGAACATAAAGAAAATGTTGGATCTGTCAGACCCATCCCGTCCATTGGTGCTGTTTTCTCTCTCTCTCTCTCTCTCTCTCTCTCTCTTCCTCCTCCTCTTCATCTTCTTCTTCACTTCCCCCCCCCCCCCCAACCCCCCCACCCCCACCCCCAGCCAGTCGATTCTAGAGGGGTATGTCTTCAGACAGTTCAGAAGTTGTGAATTGACATCCCACATCCACAGTTTTTGCCAAAGTGTTGCTTGAGATCATCAATCACATCGGGATGCCATCCTCAACCACTTTCATCTTGCACATCTGTGTGACCAGCTTAGAATTTTGCTTACCACTCCCTCACAACACTGTCACTTGTAACCCCATCCACATGCACTGGACACAGTCAGTGATACATGTCGCTGCCATTGACTCCTCGTGCTTGCAGGAAGTGAATGACAGAACATGCCTCTCAGGCGGCAGGAGATGCTATAACACTGTGTATTTCAGTCGCTTGCTGCTTATACACCGACGAATGAAACAGACAGCTGACTGACTCAAAATGATCTTCAAACCATTTTTTCCAACCATACAAGTGTCATGAAGCTACAAGTATTTGTTTACTTTTAATAGCCAATCAGTGGTTAGTTTATGAATAGTCCTCTTATAAAAAGATGTACTTATAGAAATAACACCATTTAATCCTGTCACATATAACATACTTCGAAATATCAGACAATGGGAAATCCAGGCTGGAATAATGACAATATTATGAAAAGGATAGACTGTTTCTCACCATGTAGTGGAGGTGTTAAGTCGTAGACAGGCACAATAAAAAGACTACTAAACAAGTAAGTTTTCAGCCAGAAGGCTTTCTTCTGAATTACACAACATACACCCACATTTTCATGCAAGCACAACTCACACATACATGACCACCGTCTCTGGCCCCTGAGAGCAGACTGCGAGCAACTGCGCACGATGGGAGGAGCAAGCTGGGCATGTGCGGTAAGGAGGAGGCTGGGGTGGGGAGGGGGAGAGATAGCAGGATGTGGGTGGGGGACAGTAAAATCCTGCTTGTGGGAACATACAGGCATGATATGGAGGTAGGGTAGGGCAGCTAGGTGCAGTCAGGAGGTTAGCTGGACAGTCGGGGTGAGAGGGGGGAGGAAAAAGAGAAGTAACAAGGCTGTGAGCTCGCTGTGGAATGTAAGACTGTGTAGGGAGGGGATAGGTGGGTGAAGGACAATGACTAACGAAGATTGAGACCACAAGGGTTACGCGAACATAGGATATATTGCAGCAGGAATTCCTACCTGCGCAACTCAGAAAACCTACTGCTGGTAGGAAGGATCTGGATGGCACAGGCCGTGAAGCAGCCATTGAAATGAAGAATGTCGTGTTAGGCAGCGTGCGCAGCAACTGGGCGGTCCAACTGTTTCTCAACCACAGTTAGTCGGTGGCCATTCGTGTGGTCAGACAGCTTGTCGCGTCACACCCACGTAGAACCCAGCACAGCGGTGGCACCTTAGCTTGTAGTTCACATGACTGGTTTCACAGGTAGCCTCTGGTGGGATATGTGATGCTTCTGACCAGACTGGAGTAGGTAATGGTGGTGGGAGGATGGATGGGACACCAGATGAGGTTTAATGTTGTCCGCAACAAACAGTCTTTTCTTCTCATCTCACCCTATAAGTCTCCCCTGACTCTGGGTTCTGTGTGACTTTTCCGAACTCAACTTGTTTTCTAAACCACGCCAGTCCTTTTCCTTCACCTCTCCTAAATACCTTTATACCCGTGTTCTCCTGCTGCCACTTGGTGAGTAGATGTTTTATCTGTCCAAGTACATTATATCTGGTTGGGTTGCATATTTTTATTTTTATGATGTGTTCTGTATTTTTGAAGATATCCTCACTATGAATCTATGGTACCAGAGGTTTATCTATCTGTGTACATATAGTATGTATGCACACTATATTGTTGATCTCTTACATATAGCCTGTGTCAGGAGTAAGTGTTGACGTCTTTAGCTAATAAAAATTATGTTTTGCTTCTGGATTTGCTACGTGACTGTTAATATTCAGTTGCCAGAAATTTTGTAAACTTGTTCGGTACTTCTAGCAAGGATCATTCTGAATGATCAGGCACAACTTTTTTCTTTAAAAAATAAAATAAAATGAGTGGCAGTCAAAAGAAAGTGTGCATTGTGAATTTACTTTTCAGATGGGGAGGTCGTCGAGGCAGGAAGGCGAACAGGAAGAAAACACACGATTCCAAAGGACAGCGTGTTCAGTATTTTGCAGACGACTCTAAATTCAGTCTGCAGGACCTGGTTAGTCAGCAAACAATTGTCTTTGCCCTCTTTGTATTCCACACTGGAAATTTCCAAATGCTGTGAAGTATAAAACAATTTTGACCCATCTGTAGCGTTTGTAGCTATGTACGTACTGTGCCAGTCAGGTAATCACGAGGTTGCTACTTCGATTCCCAATAGATGTAACTTTTTTTTTTTTTTTTTACTTTTATTTCAGTTCTGTATTTATTATCAATGTGAAGTGTTAATTAACAAATACTGTATCATAATTTTGTAATAAAAATAACATCTTTAATTTTTTATCATTAATCACATGGAAATGCATAATTCCCGATGGATGGATATTTTCTAATCTTATTGTGACACTTCAAGCAATAGAAAGTTCATTGTAACACTCATATGGGACAAAGGCCAGATGGATGGGTTCTTGTCAGCATAATGCTGTCTGTAGAGTTTCTCTGCCTGAGTACCATTACACCTACTTCTAACCGCAATAAAAATTATGGTGATGCATTTTTTAATGAAAGACTATTTCTACCATCATATTGTTTGAAATCGCTACAGTACTACACTATACGTACGTGGACTGTAAATAAAAAAACATTATTACAGTTACTGTTTTGCTAACTTACATTCTCCATAGATGATAAGTATTTGAACCATCCCCCACTGGCCTTCAACTGAAGATGATGACTGAATGACGGGTGTGCATTTCCTTGTTTTTCCATTTGTTTTTTGCTGCTCTAGAAAGTGGATGAATTACATCACCCAGGTACCTGCACAGTATGCTAGTACATGAGAGTTAGTTTTGTGTCACATTTTTAATAATGTCGTATTTAAGTGATCGGTACACTGTGATACTATTCTGAATAGATCTTGAGGCAAAGAGATGGATTACTGAATAAAAAAATTGTAGGATGCTGTTCGAAAGCAGACTGCTGCTGTTCATTTCTTACTAAATGTCAAAGATACAAGAAAGCACTCTTATGGTATTCATTGTAGAGTCCATGTTTACCGGAAATTTTTTTCTTGTTTTGGTCCACACTATCTCCTCTCAAAATATGGACAACAAACAAACTGCAGTAGGAGGGAGGTGTTTCATGGTGGCAGAGCTGAGCAAGTGCTCATAGCTTTTAAAGGTATGAGTGAAGCCCATGTGTACTAGACATTTTATCCTTGTATTGGTGTGAGGAACCTGTCACCAAGTTTGTAACAGTATTTTTGAAACACCTTGTATATCAATAATAATCATTTTAACACTGTGTTTCTATTTAAACATAATTTCTGGAAATAGAAAAGTATTTTCTTTTCTTTGTGATGTTTCACATTTTTGTACCAAATTTTAATGCTTTATTAATAATAACATTTTTGTACAATTAGTAAATAAAAATTAAAAATGTATTATGTTTAGTAAAAATTATAGTTACAATATATTTTAGTTGAAATTTCTGTTTGATAGTAAATAGAGACTTCAAATAAAATTTAAAAAAATGTTGTTTCTAACAAGAATCGAACCTTGTTGTTACAAGCTTGGAACTCTGTGCATCCAGCTACCAATAGCTCTAACAGAAAGCTCAAAATTGTTTTATATTTAACAGTTTTCAGAAATTATAAGTCAGTTTCTGTGTGTGGTTTTTTTTTTTTTTTTTTTCCTGAGAAGTGCATCATACAGCTTTAGGGGACCAATGCTGGGGAACTGGTCTTCAAATTCTATAAGAATGAAGAAAATGTAAAATAAGGTCTTGTAAGAAACAATTCTGCACTGTAGCTATACAATTTTATGTTAGAAATTTGAATCGTGGCAGGGATAGAAGACATCACAAAGATAGTTGTACATTTTCATTGCCTGTAATCAGTGCCTTTTAAATATCATAATCCAATATGCTTTTTCCTGTATTAGTTGGTTTTGCTTGTACCTTGGGATGCCCCTTTTTTGGGAGGGAGGCAAAGACCAACAATCTTCACATCTCAGTTAATAGCGACCTTTCATTTCCATTTAGGCCACGCAGATGATTGTGCCATTGATTATCATATAGTATGCAGTTTTGATCAGAGTAGGGAGGCTACTTTTGGGGCACATCCTTATTGCTGAAGATGGTCTTTCCACACTTTCTCTGAAATGGGACAGGCAATCAAGTTAGGTATGTGGTATTATCTGGTGGAGAGTACACTCTTCTCCACACATTGCATGTATAGCCACTCCTGCTTTCTTCTTACTGGTTCTGTGGTAGTACGATATTAGGTTACACGAACCAAGATGAGTCTGTTCAATTTAAAAGATTTACCTCTGATGATCCAATATGCACTGGTTCTGTTGTAGTACAGTATCAGGTTACACGAACCTAAATGAGTCTGTTCAGTTTAAGTGATTTCTCTATGATGCTCTAATCTGCACAGGAAGACTGCCGACAGTCCATCTATCCTTTCCTCTTATGCATACGAGGATTTCATATATTTCACTAATGAAGTTTTTGATTTCAGAACGAGTGTTCACTCTGCAACAGAGTGCATACTGGTTTGAAGCTTTCTGGCAGATTGAAACTGGGTGCTGATCCAGAACTCAGAGCTGGGACATTTGCCTTTTATGGACAACTGTTCTATCGACTGCTATCTAGTCATAACTCATGACACATCCTCACAGGTTACAGCACACAGTTTTAATCTGCGGGGAGGTCTTCAGGCTTCTGTTTCGTGGAATACACTAAAAGCATATCCTTTAATACCAGTGGCTTTGTCCATCCTGCCACATATTGTTTTGTTAGAGGCTTCAACTGTAATTATATTTATTCTGCAGCTCTGACTTTTGGATTCAGTTGCAACCGAGCAAGAGGCACTGCATCAGTCATATTTGTGTGTGAACGTCCCTCTCCCCTGAGTGATTTTGCAACCTATGTGTTGACACATTCCACAGAACACTTCGTCCAGAACTTGTTGTACCACTCATAGAGTGACGCAATATTCACACTAGTGTGAGGAGCATTCTTAGTAGTGTGGCTATTGTCATTCTCAATTGTGTGATTGAGTTTATGATACAAACAGTTACATCCACCCATTATATTATTACATGATCTCCTTTTCCAACATCCTTCCCCAAAGCACCTGAATCACAGGTGACATCTGTAATAGCTGCACTTGGGTGAAAAATTATAGGTACCTTGTAATCAAATCCCAAAGAATTCTGAAGCAGTTCTGACATTTTCATCCTGTAACTACTACCCAAAAACAATACCTCCTTGTTTTTCTTAAAACTTTTCTTCTTACACTTAGTTTGTAACTTAAACTCTGTACTTCAAACTGTTTCAGAATTTTTAGGGATATCAGTATGCTTTTGTTCTGAGTCTCCAAAGCAATGAAGCCATTGGAGACAGCCAAGATGAGCTGCACTTTTTCTGGTATTGTGCAGCAGTAGGCATAATAACTGCACCTCCAGAAGTGACCAACACCATTAATCCTGTAGAATGTATTGATGACGATGATGATGATAATGAGGTCCCATACTCCAAGGAGCGTAGGAGACAATGTGGGAGACCCGCACCGCCGACTAGACAAGGTGTAGAATATATTAGTCATCTCAAATAAAAATCACACTGACATTCCTCACATTGATGATTCTGCAGCTATTTGCGCCATTGTCCATTACGTCAGTTACGGTATTCTGTTAAAAAGCTGTATTCAGAGGTAAAGGAATTTCTAAATGTGAGTTTTTGATGAATTTGCTCAAAAATGAGAATTACATAATGGCATTTGCACTATATAATTTAAATGTAGATTTTGGTCTCATATACTTTGCACTATAAAATGTGTTTGTAACAGAAAATCAAAATTATGTGAGAAAAATAGCTTTATTTATGAAAGAATATTAAAATTATTTACAAAAATTGCATCCACACAATTTGTAAGAGCAATTATTTTATCTTACACTTCAATTAGTGATGATTTTAGAATAGATGCACAAGTTTGCTGTCCTAGAAATGGAGGATAGGTTAGTTCGCAGCTGTTCCACAGTCAGAAATGGAAATAATTTGTTAGTCAGATTATTTTCATCTAATAGTTATGGGAATACTGAAGCTACACAAAACTAATAATTCTACAAAATTTACTGGTATTATTATAAAACATGTCTTTTTTGTACAGTGTTGTTATATTTATTGTTACATGTAATATCTCCTAGTGGCAGATATGCTAATATTGATATAGTTGTATGTGCTCTAAAATTAAACTTCTGTGAGTATGATATTGTATCAGCAAAGTGTTTCCAGTTTAATAATTTTTCTTGTGTTGCAGAAGTTGTATCACTTGCCACATTTTTTTTGTGAATGTGTGTTCATAAGAAGTTCAAATCTACGATTGCTTAATTTTGTTTCAGTACCAACGCGAGAAATTCGTCTCTGCGGCAGACCAGCAGGCAGAGTTTGTGAAGCTCTCAGCAAAGGTAGTTATCATGTGCACTATTTTGTTTAGCCCAGGTTCATAACTTAAATTATACTACAGGTGCCAGATGTATATGTTATATGGCTAGATCTCAGTATGAATATGAAATCACTCTAGATGGTACCTGGCTAATTAATTTTTATTTATTTATTTATTTATTTATTTTTACTTCCCAAAAAGACATCAATATAGTTCTTGAAAGTGGAGGTGTGGCTCCAAAGAAAGTAGTATTGAACATAAATAAAAAATTTTTTTTAAAAAAAAACTGAAGTGCAGTGTCCATTTCTTAATTAGTCACAGTTTATATTAATTTGAAATTAATATGAAAGGTGGAATATTAGAAGCTTAAAAGTGCAAAAAATGTGTAATAATAATAATAATAATAATAATAATAACAATAACATTGCCAACAGTGGTAAATTTGTGTAACATTCAGAAAGAGAGGTGCAGAGGAAAGATGTGCAAATGATAACTTATATAGAAGTAGAATGTTTTGAGACATTCAGTTTCATTATGACAGAGTTGAGGGCCATTAAGCACCTAATCACCCCCCACCCCTACATGTAGCTGTTACCTGCTGCTTTGCTCGTGTGTCAGTAGTTTTATTATGATGAGTGATGGTGAGTAAGCAAGCTAGTAATTTTATGACATGTCTGTGGATATAGAGGTGTAGAGACATAAGTATAAAAAAAGTACATAATGCCCATATGTACATACAAAATGAATGTGTTTCTATTATTTTTCTGTATGTCACATCCGACAGCATGCATTACATTTTCTAATTATATTTAAAAAATGCCTTGACTCATTACATTCATGCAGAAGTGGAGATTTTAAGGATTTTTCTGGCTCACCTAGTATTGGATATAGGATTTTGCCACCAGAGCAACACGTACATAGCATTTCTTCCTTCCATTTTAATGCCTACATTTTTTATTCATCCCTCTAAGATGACTTATTTATGATTGACATATACAGTTAATAGATCATAATCAAATGTAGTCTCCCCAAAAGCCTCTTACATTCCACTTGTAAAGGCTTTAAACGATGACGTCATTGAGAGCCTTCAAGCATCTTGGAAGCTAAAATGTGATGGGCATGTGACTATTCTACTGCCTCTGTTCCTCCAAAGCCTGCCTGATGTTCTGCATCCAAGTTTTGGTGGACATGAGATTTGTCTGATATTTTTGGGTTTGACTAACTTTTGCAGCTTGATATCTCTTGGAACTATGCGCTAAATCGGAACTACATTTTCAAGACTTAGTAATAGTTTTAAATATGATTCTCAGGCTTATCGTCTGATTTTATTGTTGTATCTTCACCAAAACTCTCCAGTTATGCATCCAAACCACATGCACAATAACATTTCATTTGCACTGTCGCAGACTAATATCTAGACTCTAAGAGGCATCAACCAACATGCCAGTGTTGTCTGTATGCCGCTCACGTATACCACATTTAAAAATGTTAGTAATACTCAAAAAGATACAGCTCTCTAAATTAGTCTATGGTCTTCCTCGGGGTTCCAGCTGTCTCCAACCAATCAGTTCAGCAGTTGAGTTGTTAATGCGTAACAGAGTGAGTTACTTTTGCAGTTAATAATACTGGTATTAGTATGGAAGTGTGGATTAAACACGAAGAGGATTGTAGAAACCTTGTATTCATTACATTGAACCATATTATGTGGAACATATCAAAAAGTACCACGTTTGTTCAAAAAATTCTGGAACTTTATCCACAGAATTTTTCTGCACATACTTTTCACCGATTGTGTATGGTCGCCTTTGAAATACTCTGCTCCACAATTGATACACCGCTCCCAATGTTGGTTACACTTCCAGAAACAGTAGTGGTACGCCTCTTGTTGGATTTCAAATTTTCTTTTATCTCGTCTATCCAATGTCCAGGTCTGCAGAGCATGGAGGATGAGATAGCAATAGTCACACATCAACTGGGGTGAATGTGTGGGTGCATTATTGTGAGACAAGAGCCATGAATTGTCTTGCCACATTTTAGGCTGTTTCCTTCTCACATTTTCTCGCAAAACACCCCAATAGTATCATCGATTAACGGTTTGTCCCTATGGCACGAATTCATGATGAACTAATCCCTCAAAGTCAAAGAAAACTATCAGCATGGCTTTGACATTTGACCGGACCTGATGAGCTTTTTTTGAGTCTTGGAGATCCATAGTGGAGATTGGAACGTGCTCTCAACATCACAACTGTAGGCTCATCTCTCATCACCACTTATGATTCTCTTACGGAACATCTCATTTTCGTTTGTGTGATCCAAAAGCTCTTCACAGATTGTGAGCAAAGGTCTTTCTGGTCTTGGCTATTGAGCCACCGGACGAACTTGGTGGCAACATGACATATTCTAAGATGCTGTGTTAGGATTTCATGACATGATCCAACTGAAATGTTTCATTCTTCTGCAATATCTTGGACAATCAGTCTTCAATAGGAACACACAATTTTGTTGATGTTTCTGACATGAGCATCATCGGTAGATGTTGAAGGGCCATTTTCAAACCATGTGAACCATTTGTAACACAGAGTGCAACATTAGCCCCCATCACCGTAGGCTTACTGCATCATTTGCTGTGTTTCTGTAAACGTTTTCTTGAGAGTCATGCAAAATTTAATGCAGACGTGCTCCTCTAACTCTGCTATCTCAGAATTCACAAACTGTGCAACACAATGTTCTACGCAATACAGCACTGAACAATAACTAACAGGTATACAATGAGGAAACTTTCAGCAGTCACACATTAAACACAGGCATGTGCAGGGATGCCAACCGCATTTCACTGCAACACACCATTGGCGTGAAATAATGAATCTTCTTGTATTTTTTGAAGAGACCTCAAATTCATCTTTTGGATTTGCAGCTCTTGTATTTGTTCTCCCATGTTTAAAGTAAAAATTTATTAGATATAAGTTCCATCTTTTATGAAAAACACTGTTTCTTGTTTCCTGAAGATATATCGGCATCTCTGTGCAATCATCAGTGGGTTTTGTTTATTGAAAAAAACAGTGAAAAGTGGACATATTTTAGGTTGCCATTGATCTAACAAAATGAGACCTAAAGACAGTTTTTGTTCACACCTTGATTTTACATTATACAGTTTTGCAGGATCTTCTGTATGGTGACCTGCACTAATAACTTGTCATCTGCAAAATCAAGGTAAGAATAAAAATGAACAAAAACTGTCTTTAGGCCTCATTTTGCTAGGTCAGTTACAACCTAAAATATGTTCACTTTTTACAGTTGTGCAATAAGCAAAACCTATTGATGATGATGGCACAGAGGTGCTAAAACATGTTTGGGCAACAAGAAACAGTATTTTGCATAAAAGCTGGAATCTATATCCAACAAATATCAAACAATGAAAACATTTTCAAAAGCCAGATAGTAAATAGCTTTTTCAAAGAGTAATTATTGTACCATGTGTCACATTATGTTCTTTAAATCAATAAATATAATGTACTACACAGTTTCTAAAGTGGCCTATCTTCTTCCTCAGTGTTCAAGCTATGTGCATAGCAAATTTTATTCAAATTGGTCCAGTGATTTAGTTGTGAAAACATAACAGACAGAGTTACTTTTGCATTTACAATATCAGTGTGGATGCTGCAGTTTTAACACACACAGTTGGTATATGCAAATAATGCTGAGTGAATCTTGGTTATGAGAATGCTAATGGGGGAAAGTATTGAGTGGTGCTAAAGTTAGTGGTATACATTATTTTGTTTTAAAAATTGTGTCTGTTACCAAATATTTCTAAAAAATGGCTGACATAAAATGTTTATCTTGTGTGTAGATAATGTGAAGGTTTGCTCTTGAGCTGAGATGTTACAAACAGTAGATATTGTGGCATGACCTGTTGGGGTATGCAAGTTAGGCTAAACAGTTACTCATTTAAAAACTGTCCTGCAAACATAAAAATGGATTGTGACTCGTTACAGTAACTGGTAGTTTCAGTTGACATTTTACAACAGTCTTAAGAAATCCTTACCTAGAACATGTACATTTAAAGAAAGAATGTATATATACAATGGTGGTTTGAAAAGTTCTCAGAATGGAATAGAAAAAAAAGTACTTTCATCACTGAATTTTTTTTAATTTTACAATGTAGTCTCCTTGTAGATTAGTGCACTTGGTCCAATGATGTTCCAGTGCCCTGATCCCATCTCGAAAATGAGTTTCCTCCAGGCCTGCAAAATAGTTGGCAACTCCAGCTATCAATTCTTCATTTGAAGTGACTCTTCATCCACCATGAAAAATTTTGAGTTTTGGGAAGAGAGAGGAGTCTGACAGCACCATATTACGTGAATAAGGCGGGCGTGGCAACAGTTCATGCCTTAGTTTGCGTAATTTTGCCACGACAATGGCGGCACATATGTGCGGGCATGCATTGTCTTGATGGAAGATGACTTTGTTCCTTACTAAACTTGGCCTTCCTTCGCATGTCTTTTGTTGCATTTTTTAGAGGAGGTTTGCCTAGTATTCTC
The DNA here is from genome assembly GCF_021461385.2 of Schistocerca piceifrons. NCBI lineage: Eukaryota > Metazoa > Arthropoda > Insecta > Orthoptera > Acrididae > Schistocerca > Schistocerca piceifrons. The sequence continues at coordinate 26,288,022 of NC_060146.1, read as the reverse complement.
CAGTAATAGTTTGCCCAGTGGGGAGATAATCTACAAACAGAATCCCCTTTGCATCCCAGAACAGTGATGCCATGACCTTTCCCACCAAAGGAATTGTCTTTGCTTTCTTTGGTGGCGCAGGATCAGCATTTTTCCATGCATTGACTGCTGTTTTGTCTCTGGGGTATAGCAGTGCACCCAAGTTTCATCTGTGGTCACAAACTGGCACAAAAAATCTTGTTCGTTTCTCCTAAAATGGGCCCAACATTGTTCTGACAAATCCATTCTCGTGAGTTTTTGGTCCAGCATGAAGAGTCGAGGCCCTTGCAGATGATTTTTTCATTTCTAAATCTTCATTTAAAATGTGATATACCCTTTCAGATGACATCTGGTAAGCATGAGCAGTTTGACGCACTTTCAGTCAGCAATCCTCCATGACCATTTTGTGCACTTTTGCAGTGATTTCTGGAGTAGTGACGCATCTCGGCCGACGACTGCACGGATCGTCATCTAAGCTCTCCTGACCAAATTTAAATTCATTTGTCCACTTAGCAACAGTTGAATACGAAGAAGCACAGTCCCCAAAGTATTCTGGAAATCGGCACGAATGTCCTTTGCTTTCATACCTTTCTTTATGAAGTACTTAATCACTGCTTGAGTCTCAATTTTTTCCATCTTCGCAAATCACTATGCAGGAACAACAACAAAGCCGTGTCACTGCCAAAGCTCTCTTCCAAGAGCACTGACATAGCACATGTTTACAGGCAACAGTCCAATGAATAACACGTAACCAAATTGTTGCAATAGCACTAACCTCTGGTGGTGATTCCAAGAGCTCTCATTGTGTCCAGGTGGTAGTTCTTCATTTTCTGGCATCCATCCGTGCAGGTGAGGCATCAGCTTCTTCCATAACTCCAGCCTTGCCTTCTCTGGTGAAATTTTGAGTTTCTCAGATGTCCTCAGGAAGCTCTTTCGCGATATCAGCCATTTCTGTGGTTGATTATGTCCCTGCAGTGGATGGGCACTATTCTGTTCCACTTTCAATCTCTCCTTGTTGGCAGCTACTACTCTACATACCCATGGCGACGCTGGGTAGTAGAGCTTATCAGTTGGGGTCAACCTGCAGGTTTTGTTGAGAGCAATGTCTATTTGTCTGGCGTCAGATGACCTTTACCAGACACGGGAAGCATATTCGTTAGTAGAAAAGCACAGTGCCTTTGCAGAAGAGTGAATAACATGTGGATGTGAGCCCCAGAGTGTCCCCACTAGTTTGCAAATTAGGTTGTTTAGAGTGGAGCCTCCAAGAAGAGTGCAACAATTTCCGACCAAGATAAGACTTCCAATCAGGCGTACCCTGGGCGTCAGATTTCTCTGACGGCTGATCCTTTCACTCCAAAAACATCATCTTGGTCCTTTCCAGGACCACAGTTGACCATCATATTGGTGAATGTAGAAGGTATATCATCGCCAAAACAAGAACTGTTTTATGTTGATAGGTCTAAGCTTACTTTCAATCAAATGCGTTGCTACCCGTACTCAACGTAGGTAGGTTCATAAGGCCACAGTTTGATCAACTTAAATAAATAAATATAATCTTAAATAGAATTTAATACAGCCGATAACTTGTAACCAGCATCTCTATCGCTTACAGCCCTCTGCCACTGACAATATTGGGAAAGTTCTGTTCCACTCTGATGTCACCAGAGATGTGGGATTACGGCACATAGATTACAGATTACTGTCACTAACTTTCGCGACACGCAGGGTGTGGAGGGTGGAGCTGCAGAGACGGGGCGGCCGAGTGCAGATGCGGAACACCAGCGTGCCGTGTCGGACAGCAGGTGGGTGGCGAAGGCCCTGGAGAGCTGCCGCTGGTGCCTGGGCGGCCGGCAGCTGCAGAAGCACCTCATCGCCGCACTCGGCGACCAGGTGAGTTGCCGCCACTGTCTCGTTTTGTACGTATCTGTATCGAGTGACTGGCTACTGGAAAGTCGTGATGAAATATAAATAGTGGAATAGCAAAGGTAATGTATAGCTGAGTCATAGGTAGGTATGTACACTACACACTGAGATGTGCTAAGGTTTCTGATGAATCTTTCTTCAGGGCTAACAGAATAGCTGTAAAGAAGGAGCTACCTCAAAGCTTAGCATCATTTTCATTCTCACTTGCTGACAACTCGATGCCTCAACTGTAAGAAGAGTTTTATCCTTTCATTATTTTTTTTTACGTTCCACTGGAGATTTTCAATTTCCTTACTAGTTGTAGAATATTTGTTTATTTGTGCTTGTAACATGTATGGACAGTGTCAAAATACATGTACATATGTTATGCCATTTACACTCCAAAATATGTATTCAGTGTAGCACATTATTTCTGTCTACAATTACTGTCCACTGGACCGAAGTACCGAGAATTCTTACAATACACACAGTGCTGTTGTGGCTGTGCTCTTTAGTCTGAAAATTGGTTTCGTGCTGCTCTCCTTGCTGCTATTCTACCCTGTGCAAACCTCTACATCTTTGAATAACTACTACAGCCTTTATCCATTTGAACTTGTTTATTCCATTCCAGCCTTGGTCACTCTACATTGTTACCCTCCATACTCCCTTCAATTACCAAACTGACAATCATTTATGTCTCTGGACCTACAAACTGGTAGTCATTTTGCACTGTAAATTTCTTTTTCCCCAGTTTTATTGTGAACCGTGCCATTAATTATTGAGCCATTCATCTAATCTTCAGTGTTCTTGTGTTGCACTGAATTTTGAAAGCTTCTCTCCTCTTGTCTGAATGCTTGTAGTCCGCATTTCATTTCCGTACAGTACTGCATCCCAACAGAGTGGGAAAGACAGCAGCTGGAAGTCCCTAACAACAAGCTGCAGCCTGTCAAGTCCATAGTTTGCCCACAGCGCACTTCCTTTCAAACTCCATGATGGGACAAAGTGGTCCTCACTCGCCTTCATTTCAGACACTGTTCAATGACACACACCTACCTCCCGGAGCAAGGAGACTGACCAGAATGCAGTGTTTTCAGTGGCACACTCATGATGTACCATCTTTTAGTCCTCTTTGTTTTGAATACTGATAGCAGGAAAGCTATTGGTCTACTGAGGGACTTCGCTAGTTTTGGGTGATGACAAAATAGTAGCATGAAAACTGTTGGCATTTTGTGTGGTGCATGACTCCTTCCCTATTTAAGTGGAGGATGTTTTAATGTGTTTCTAGTGGTTGGCTCAACCTACTAGTTCCACAGTCAACAAGCCTTCTTACTGACTCCCAGTATTTTCTTAATTCTTTTATCGTGTGACAGTGTTATGGCCAGATTTACTGGAAACTGTCTATGTGAATTTTCTACTACTGTGGCTATTGTTATATGGCCTTTGCTTTTGATTTTATGAAGAGTACTATTCATTCCGCAGTACTACAACTTAGTAGAAGGGCGCTGATGTCCATGCTGTTTAACGCCCAAATATTTGAAATCCATCCATCCATTCTTCTGTGAGAACTTTCAAACACATAAATTTCTATTCAATGTTAACAAATTTATCTTTTTCAGAAGTTCTTTTCTCACTATAGCCAGTCTGTATTTTATATCCTCTCTACTTCATCCATCATCAGTTATTTTATTGCCCAAGTAACAGTACTCATGTACTACTTTTAGTGGTTTATTTCCTAATCTAATTTCCTCATTGTCACCTGATTTTATTTGACTACATTCCATTCACCTTCTTTTACTTTTGTTGGTGTCTTTTCAAGACTTTTTCATACCGTTTGAATTCATTTGCTGTCACTGACAGAATTACGCTGTTATCAGCAAACCTAAAAATTTTAGTTTCTTCCGCCTGAGCTTTAATTCTCTTTCCAAATTTCCCTTTGGTTTTCTTTAGTGTTTGTTATGTGTACAGATGGACTACAATTCAATTTTTGCTTCCTTTTCATGTCCTTTGACTCATAACTCTAGTCTGGTTTCCGTACAAGTTGTAAATAACCTTTCGCTCCCTATATTTTATCCCTGCTGAATACAGAATTTCAAAGAGTGTATCCCTGTCAAAATTGTTTTCTGCATCTACAGATAGCTGTTTCAATTTCTGGCACCCATATTCGAAGCTAAATCATAAGGTCAGTATTGCCTCGTGTGATTCTGTATTTCTCTGAATACAAACTATTCTGCACACTGTTGGCTTCTATCAGTTTTTCTGTTCTTCAGCAAACGATTCATGGCAGTATGTGTATTAAACGGATGGTACAGTAGTATTCACCCCTGTCATCACCTGTCTTCTTTGGGATGGTAATTATTACATTTTTCTTGAAGCACGAGGGTGTTTCACGTCTCGTGCAGCGTGTGCAGCAGGTGGAATAGTTGTTATTGTAGTTCTCCCATGGATATCAATAATTCTGAAGGAAAGTCATCTACTCCAGGGACTTTGTTTAACCTACCAATTTCTGCGCTTGCTCTCTCATACCTCTTGCAATATCACATCATATATATCTTTCCCTTAGTCATGTATGCTTCTCAAAACTTGTATTTGACCTCTAGCCATACCTGCTTCACTATTTTGCACTTTCTGTCACTCTCATTTTTTTCCATTAGTAATAATACCTTCTCCTTTCATCAATTAAATTCAAAATCCCTTGTGTTATTCAAGATTTTATGGGAGGCTTTGTCAGTTTGCCTACTCAATTCTCTTTTGCCTTCACTATTTCATATCTCAAAACGTTTTCCATTATGTTCTCTTCCCCTATTGAGTCAATTGTGGCACAATGCACCCCTTTGAAACTCACAACTAGTTCTGATTCCTTCAGTTTGTTCAAGTCTCACCTCCTCCTTAATTTGCTACATTTCTCCAGTTTCCCTCTATAGTTCATAACTAATATTTTAGAGTCATCTCAGTCACTACCAGCTGTGAACTGAAGTAATATGTAGTGGCTCCTCACACGATTTATTTGATTTTGGTTTTTTCAGGGAAGCAAAAAAACAACATTGGTCGAGCCCAATGCTGCCCACATCGAAACAGAGTTTATTGTGTGGTATCATTCCCTGTGTCTCTGGTAAAGCCAACCAGTGCCCTTGAACAGTGCGAGGAGATCCTTTACCATTGCTCTGGTGGACACAATCTCTTCAGATCTGGTTGATCCGAATATTCTGTTTCTTATAATCGCCAGTGCGTCACATTCGAATATCAAATGTGATGCAGTTTCCTTGCCCACACCACACATCCTACATTTGGGGTCTTCTTCTATTATCCTCATTGTTTGTATGTGTTTTTTGAAATTCACATGGCCTGTCAATAGTGCAACCATGAGTTTTATTTCTCTCCTGTTCAAGCCCAGGATTGAGAGACTTCTCGTAGAACATAGCTTTGGTATCAGTACCTTGCATATTTTTGCTTTTGGACCTTAGCCCAATATTATACGTGCTGTCTCCTTGTCCAGTCTCATAGTTTTATTTTGATTATCGCCTTGGTGATTGTCAGGACAGGTTCTGATCCAACCCCACACGAGTACTACGGGAGTATCACTGCTGTGCCTTTCCAATGAAAGAATGGAGCATCTCTCCAGGTTGCTATCATACCCGCCTAATGTGTTCATCCGGGTTAGTGCAGAACAGAACCACAGTTCGTTATCAAACGTAATGCTTTGCCATTCATCAGTAAACCGTGCTTCCCGATCGTGTCACCACACCAAACTCAGTTGTTTGTGTTGTGATGTTAACAACAGCCTAAGTTCAGGATGGTAATCCCAAGTATTGCCGATTGTTGGATGACATGTGCTGATGCGAGGGGGTTGCGATGCACTCGATATAGAGCACGGTCATTCTCCCTTGTGGGATGATCAGATGTTGTCAGCCGTAATCTCCACGTGAGCATGCTAGTGCTTACTCTCCTGTGCAATCCAACATTGGGCCACAGTTACATCGAAATGCCCCACAGATCTGAATATTGTACGATTCTACCATCTGGGCAGAAATAGAGCCACAATGTCAGGTGCTGAAAATGCTGTCTCACATGAGTATGCACCATTTGTGATTTTTTTTCACAGTAATCACTCAACATGAGACACTTCTCACACCCCCTTATAAACCTTACCAGACCCAGTAGCAACACAAAACATGAACAACACTATGCATTCTGTGGCCGTTCTACCTGCCACAGAGAACTGTAACCTTAATCGTGCATCTTCACTTCCCTCTGCACATATCATCTCTGGACTGAAGCTGGCACAGTGCTTACAAGTATGCCATCTTCGATGTCCTACTGTATCTTACACCTCACAATTTGTCTCAGTCTCCCCTCATCTGCACAGTGTGAGAATCCTTGTAATGCTGCTGTCTGAGTGAGCTGCCCTTCATTTTTAACCTTCCCTAAGCTATCCTGCTCCCCTCCTTTAAGGAGGAACTTTCGAGTCCAAAAATTTTTGCGTTTATATTTATTTGTCAGTAGTAGTACACATTTTGTCTCTTCATGGTAACTACCGACCAGTACTTCTGCTTCATAATTTACTAGTAAATGTTGTGATTGTTTTGTGGGCAATTGCCACAATGTGGAACCTAAAACTGTGGCTGTTTGCTGTCCCTCCAGGTGTACCTGTGCGTCCCACCTCATCGCTCAATGGTGGAGGGCCACTGTTTGCTCATCCCATCTCAACACGTCTCCTGCTCGACACAGCTGGATGAAAATGTCTGGGATGAGATGCAGGTGAGATTCTAAAGCCTCAAATGACTTAGATACTTACAGTGTCTTATTAGTGCTCCACAGAGTTTTTCTCCATTCTTTGACAAAATTACGTTTAGATTGCTGTACAGTTTTGAGTAGCAGCACTGGCTGAATTTTAATGTAGCAGTTTTCCTGTATTTTTAGGGATCACAAGTTCAGGGAGAACTGCCAGAATTATATTGCCAGCCTTACATTGCTGAAGTGAGGTAGAGATTCAGGGGTTATTGACATTTCGGTAAATAAAACACAGTATAGATATAAAGGCAGCACCATGTTGCGAGGAGAAGAGGAAAAGTGACCCACACATTCTTGTGAAATGCCGATTGTGCTCGCAGTATCTCTCTGCGTGTTACGATGATTGTCCTGAATCAATCTGTCAACATTTTGCTTATGAAACTCGGTGGCTGCTGCCACAGTACGTCCAACTCTTTGTTTGACATGCAGGTCAGATGTTAACGCCTCAACATCTTTAAACTTATTCACCCTACGACGCACAGTACTCACATCAACACAATCACTATAAACTGATTTCATTCTCTGATGAATCTCCTTTGGGGTGATACCTTCTGCTGTCAAGATTCAATGACTGCACTTTGCTTAAATCACATTGATCGACCGTCTGCGCAGGGTTCCATACTTTACACTGTAACAACACAACCGTTCAATGCTAAGGCTTCCCACCAACTGGAGCAGGAGAGAAGAGGCTATGGAACAAGCCAGTTCCTGCCGCATACCAGTGCTGCCAACTGTTGAAGAGTTACGAAGGTGGAGGCATTACCCTTCAGTTAACCCTCGTACTAAACCTGTGTATGTATACTACATGTAGATGTATGTTACTGATACATGTATTACACAAATGGAAAATCTGAATAAAATGCACTGTCATGCTTTCATTTTTCTATATAAACACTGATCTGTAGGTGATAACTTTGGTTGGGCAAAGTGCACTTGCAGATGCCGGTACTGCATATTTCAGGTAATTTGGCACAGTTACTTATTATCCTTGTCATGTGCAAATGAACCTATATATTGAACGAAAGACACCATCTGGATCATGACCATTTTTTTTAATTAATGATGATTCGTTTTGATTTGCCCAGGAGGTGAACTTCAGACCTAGATTGAAAAAGGAGAAAAGAGGAGTGATGATATAAAAAACTGTCAGTAATATCGTCAATGGTTCTACGGATAACATTAAAACATCACAAATTTACTCATAGCTGAAGTTTGTCAGTAGTCGTAAGAGTGACAAAAAAACCCAAAAAATGGGGAAAAATTGCATGGTAAGTAATGGGACATGTGGACAGGGCTATTGCCAGTTCATCGATACAATGTAAATGAGATTCATCATCATGAATGAAAACAATTATTAAAACTAAAAATTTGGTAACCTAATACATTTCAGTATCTGTGATGTGTTAAAAGAAAATATACATGCAAGAAAAACCTTACAGTAAATTGTACACTACATAGTTTATTTATACATTTTTTGAGGTAAAAAGTGTAAAATTAACAAACACATCTAATTTGTTTTGTGTCATTCTTACCACTACTGACAAAGTGCATCTTTACAGAACAAGGTACAAATAAAATCATTATATTTAATGTTATTTTCAGTAATGCTGATGGTTCTATTTGCAGTGTTACACATACAATATTTTTTTTATATTGTTATGCCTCTTTTTTCCCCTTTTCCCAACTTAGAATTGCTAGTCAGATTGAAACCAGGCACCATTAATATAAAAATTAAAAAGTAATGGTGATCCAAACAGTGGTTTTTTTCATCAAACCAACAGAGGTCACTGGTTCCTGGGAAATTTAATCAAGGATGATCTTGGATAAGTGAGACAGATACCAGGTCCTGTCATTTTAATGCCCTAATACCTCCGTAAGTGAGAAGGCTGATGCTTCTGCAAGTGAGAGCATTCGACCTGACCTGACACCTCTCTAAGTAAGGCTCCCTTCCTGGAAAATGTAAGCAGCATTCAGCATTCAGTTTGCCTGCACATCCCTTTCAAATATAAAGGATGCCGCCCCCCCCCCCCGACACACACACAAATGCACACTCTTTAAAGACAGATTCCATACACCAAAACAGGAGAAAAAGACCTCTTCTACTGCAAGCTCTTTGCTTTCCATATTTTGAGAAGAGGTAGTGTGAACCAAAACAAGAAAAAAAGTGCAGTAAACATGGGCTCTAAAGTGCATACCTGAAGAGCTATGACCACTTGTTCACTAGAAGAGGCCTGTTTCCCACTAGTGGAGATTAACAAGTGCTCATATCTCTTAAACTGGTGTTTTTTATTGAGGTGTCCTGTATGTAAATGAGTGTTGTCATTGTGTTGGCAGAAGAGCCAACACTGTGTTGCTAGAGGAGGCCGAAATGCACGCGTTTAATTACACGCAGACTGGCGTGAGGTCTGGAACAGTTAAGGGAATGTATAGTAGCAAATAAAGTACGTAGTGGATGTAATACTTAACTTTAATCCACAATTGTAGAACATCTCTCGTTACTGTACATGCTTCACAATATTAATTATCAAATGCTATGGTGCCTTGCTAGGTCGTAGCAAATGACGTAGCTGAAGGCAATGCTAACTATCGTCTCGGCAAAGGAGAGCATATTTGTCAGTGTAGCATCGCTAGCAAAGTCTGCTGTACAACTGGGGCGAGTGCTAGTAAATCTCTCTAGACCTGCCGTGTGGTGGTGCTCGGTCTGCTATCACTGACAGTGGCGACACGCGGGTCCGACGTATACTAATGGACCGCGGCCGATTTAAAGGCTACCACCTAGCAAGTGTGGTGTCTGGCAGTGACACCACAGTCATATTTCTTTTTCTTCTGCTACTGTTGCTGAGACTGACAAAAGATATCTTGTGACCGCTTTGCCTGCATTATACTGTGTCTCCTCTAATTTTTATTGATATACATCAACCTGGCAAAGCATGGCTCATGAGCCGTTACCCTCCAACAAGTACTTCCCCCTGAAACTCTTCTACATTAACCAGTACTGTCAGCCATTGTGTATCGTGATCCCTGTCTGCACTCTGCGCATAAATGTCATAAGACATAAACTATATTTGTCCTGTACTGTTGCACATACATTAATGATATACTTGGTCTTGACAAACTCTGGCGATATTCATTTTCATTTGTGTTGCACCAAAACCGAGCGGACTGTTGAGTGACTCGTTGGTCACTGCATTATACTGAACAGATTTAATGTTCTTCATTGAAGAAAATGTACTTTTACAAATATATGTTGACCAGAAAGTAGATTTTACTATAAGAGCGAAGTTTGCGAGTTTTGGGTACCTATCTTGTTGCACGACTTCATAAATTGCCTCTTTCTCTTCTGGATAACATCAATGGATCATTTTGTAAACTGCACACTTCATTTTGAGGATCACTTGTAACATTTCCAAGACTAATTTTCATTGGATTTTTGAAGAGTGTATGACTTCGACACACACTGGAGACCTCATCAATAGAAGAAGTAAATCATGAAAAATACAGGGTTTTACAAAAAGGTACGGCCAAACTTTCAGGAAACATTCCTCACACACAAATAAAGAAAAGATGTTATGTGGACATGTGTCCGGAAACGCTTAATTTCCATGTTAGAGCTCATTTTAGTTTCGTCAGTATGTACTATACTACACTCAATGGAGCACGTTATCGTGATTTCATACGGGATACTCTACCTGTGCTGCTAGAACGTGCCTTTACAAGTATGACACAACATGTGGTTCATGCAAAATGGAGCTCCTGCACATTTCAGTCGAAGTGTTCGTACGCTTCTCAATAACAGATTCGATGACCGACGGATTGGTAGAGGCGGACCAATTCCATGGCCTCCATTCTCTCCTGACCTCAATCCTCTTGACTTTCATTTATGGGGGCATTTGAAAGCTCTTGTCTACGCAACCCCGGTACCAAATGTAGAGACTCTTTGTGCTCGTATTGTGGACGGCTGTGATATAATACGCCATTCTCCAGGGCTGCATCAGCGCATCAGGGATTCCATGCGACGGAGGGTGGATGCATGTATCCTCGTTAACGGAGGACATTTTGAACATTTCCTGTAACAAAGTGTTTGAAGTCACATTCTGTTGCTGTGTTTCCATTCCATGATTAATGTGATTTGAAGAGAATCAATAAAATGAGCTCCAACATGGAAAGTAAGCGTTTCCGGACACATGTCCACATAACATATTTTCTTTCTTTGTGTGTGAGGAATGTTTCCTGAAAGTTTGGCCGTACGTTTTTGTTACACCCTGTATACACCATGTATTCTTGTTTCAGTTCGCAGCAACTGAGGAAAGGGTACAAATTTTCATTTAGTTGCAATTTAAGCAATGTAAGTTTACACTGGAATCCATTAATATCTAAAAACATACCGAAAATAGTGCATTGCTTTCCTTGCAAATGCAAATACAATTTGTTTAAATGGTCTGTAAAGTCAAAATCTGTTGGAAGTCTGAATTTTGCTAAAAAAGTTAATCATTCACCTTATTTTCAAATTGTGTAATATTCAATTTCACTTCTTTATTCACAAAACTTGAGAGGTTTCTATCTAACAGTAAGTAGGAGAGGGGGAAAAAGACTAGCTAAACATTTTCCTGCTCTCAAGCAATGAATTTCAAATGAGGAAATACATCTCCATATTCCACATCAACTCTTCCAAAAATTGTTTAATTTTTAAATGAGACTGTGATCGATTTCTTTTGAGTATTACGTCCATAATTTTCACTACATCTTTCATTGTGGACAGCATTCAGACACTTTGCCCATTTCGTGCTTCAATATGTATAATGCAGTGAAAAGTTAAATAATTTATTCCATGTTTTCTTAATTGACCAATGAAATCATTTTCAGTATTGGCCACACCTGGTGCAAATTACACATCATTTTTTAAAACCACAAATTTTATCAACACACCTTTTAACTACATTAAATGTATCCAACCTTGTGGCTCTGAGCAATGGAGCTAAAGTGTATAATACTTCAAACACATAAAGTCGTCCATTATTAAGCAGATAAAAATTAGTAGCTGATGAACGTCTGTCCAATCATCACTCTTGTCCACACAACAGGAATAATATTAACCATTGTTTTTAGTCTCTTTTCTGTGCTATCTTCCATCCCAAAAATGTACATTCTACAGTGTTAGTTGATGAAGCAGCTGTTATAAAGTGCTTAGAGGCATCATCTTAACCAAATGCTTTTGTCATTTTCTATTGGACATTCTTTTATGAATAAGCTATCCCTGTAGCATTTTGGAGCTTTTGCTAATTTGAAGCCTACTGCATATGATGCAGTTAAAATCATTTCTTTAAGACTTGATCATTCAGGAAACCTTTTTTAAGTTACCCACTAAAAGCACATTGTTCATCATGCGCAGGGCTGACTTAAGGGCTAAATGACACGAGCCATTCTTTGGGGCATCGAGCTAAGAGGGTTGTCAGAGGCATGGCAATTATAAGGTATCTGAGCAGGATGTATCACAATTAGTAGTGGCCACTGGGAGTGCCGTGCCAAGAGGGCCACCCAAATGCAAGATTTGCACACAGTGTATATCACAGTTAGTAACAAAAACGAGTGAAAGTATATGAGGGTTACGGGAAGAAGGGACCAAATAATAAGTCAGTTGTGTAGAAAAATGTTCTCAGACCAGCCCTGGTCACTAGGGTAGTACCTGTGTGTTGTTTCATGGAACAAAAAGAAATGTTGAGAAATATTAACTACCTTTGTTTTGACCTACACATTTTTTACATATGAAACATTAGGGTTTTTCATTAGAATTGGTTACAAGAAAGTACGTAATTCCTCACTTGTCATTGTACACATATTTTTTCAGTTTTATTTCTGTTTCATATTCTAATGGACCCTAATAGAAAAACAGTCACAGTAAAAACCAGTATCGAAATCAGAATAATAGCCAGTGACAGCCTACACAATAGCACAAAATTCAGGAGAGTAAACACCAAGAGCAAGCTTACTAATGAAATAACAATGCCTCTTCGAAATTGGACAGCGAATGAAGGTGCAACAGTCTTCGGTTTAAAGAAACAGCCGAAGAGACGATGTCCCACTCGATTGCTGATAAACGGGTGAACCAAAGGCAACAGCTAGGCCATGACGACAACACATGAGTTCAGTTGGAGGGGGAAGTGCTCACTGGCAGGGAATGATTCGTGAGCCACACTTTGCCAGACCTGCTACGCATGGTACAAAGATGTGAATTAACCTCTCTTTTCATCCTCTCTATTCCACAGCTACCAGGAGAAGATGAATGAAATCTGGCTTGTTCCTTTATTTTAAGACAAGGGTAGATGAGATGGTTGCAGATATGAAGTTGTTCAAATTGTCACCTAATTGATAGTAAGAAATACTTTGTGAGAAAAATATTCTAAAAACAATACCTAGAATCACAAAACTTAATAAGAAGTGTAATGTCACAATCAGGGGAGGTGTGATATATTACAGTACATAGTATTAACAATGTAGGAAAAGGCAGATTGCTACTTATCGTCAAGATAACATGCTAAGCTGCATACAGACACAATTAAAAAGACGCTTACACATAAGCTTGACTGCCAACTCTGGCAGCTCAGGCCAGAATTCTATAATGTCTTACCTCTTTTATGTCTGATGTCAGACCCAAAGTATCACACTGAAGAATTATTGTTTAATTTTGTCCCATTTTTATATTTTTCATCATAATATTCTGTAGAAATACAAAGTGTATCTATTATCAGGCTTAATTATTCCAAATAGTTGTCTCCATTGTGATGACCACCTCATGTGCCCAAATGGCGGCTTGGAAGATTTCTTTGGGGCTTACACCCATAAAAATTCAGGTGCCACTAACTTGACCAAAAGGCAGATGAATACAGTTACATGTGCATCCTCTCCGCCATTCCTTTCCATTTTCTCTTGGTCTCAGCTTGTTCAGCTTCTGAGTAGACCCCGATGAGACAAAGTTTGAATGAAATTGCTTATCAGTTCTCATTATTTTGAAGAAAGTTATATTGATTTTTCAGAAGGAAAACATTGAGAATCAATGCAGTATGTGTCAGCCGTCTGTGGAGATTATGCATAAAGCAGATACCTTGACCTGATACATCAAGATTCTCCACACTATTGACTGAAATCATTTCTTTGAAAAGGTTGAAGCAGAATTAAGGAATAGGCAGAAACAAAAATAATCTATAGTGTGATCTCAGAGAGGTATGAAACTGACTGGATATCTGTGACATTACCAGCATAGTGAGAGTAAAGTAGCACCTTAAAAATTGCCCTGTTCTGCATTACAATGTACTGAACAGAGGCTCATATCCCAAAAGAGGTTGTTGTGTATTAGACAAATTGTGTGCCTCATTATTAAATTATAATCTGTAAAAGGAAATCAAGTTGCATTCTGCGAAATTAAGTACATGTACTTGTGACCAATTATTCTCCCCCCCCCCCCCCCCCCCCACCCACCCACCCAAAAAAAAAGAAAGAAAGAGAGAGAGAAAGAGAAAGAGGTTATCAGTAAATCATTTTGTGAATGTACATATCAATAAAAGAACAAAGTATTACATGCCACTTACAATAATGTTATTGTTAATACTATACTGGTACCTTCAAACAGGTGCAGTAGTTCAAAATATGATAATAGCAAGACTTTGCAGTGTAGCTGTTACTATTAATGTTGGTTACATTTAATTACACTCGTATAACAGTTGTATGATGATGTACTAACCACATTTATCTTTTGGACACCATCACCAAAGCTGCAGTGACTGCTTTATATTCAAAAAGCACTATTTTTGTACACCACATTTTAGGAATGAAACAGTGTAAAGTCCAGTATGGAAGAACAACAATATTATGAAAGGTTAGATTGCTGCTCACCATTGACATTGAGTCGTAGACAGGCACAAAGAAAAGACTCATAAATGTTTAAGATTTTGGCCGAAACTCCTTAGTCGGAAATAGAAAATGCACATACATTCACATTACTCACACACACAAGCGCACAAGTGGTCATGTGTGTTTGTGAGGTGCTTGAATGTCTGTGTACTTTCTGTTGCAGGAGGAGGCCATTTTGCCGAAAGCTTAAAACATGTAGCATTCCTTTCATCTTGCCTGTTGATGACTCAGTGCCGTCTCTGTATGGTGAGTAGCAATCTTTCTTTTCAATAACATTGACATTTTAGGAATGAATTTTTGTCACCATTTGTAAGATAACATGTGATACGTTTTCATACCTCAGTAACCCCTACTAATCGGTTATGTTAATGCTTTCAAATACAAGATCAATCTCCTCAAAAGCTTATCTAACCTCCATTAAAACATGCTAGCATTGTAGATATAACAGCACATCTTCAGGGCAGAATGGTGGTCTGCAGAATACTAATTGCTGCACCCAGGCGAATATTTCCTCTCACTAAGCAGCCACAATCTCCAGTATGTGCTGAAGAAGAGCGTCGCCATTTAATGTGGCTCTCCATGTGCCCAATAAAAATAAAACCAACCTACAATATTTGAACTTATGTACTATACATATTGTTTTATATTATTATTTTCTTATTGTATAAATTACTGCTGTTGTGAGTATTGTTCTGTTGTAAGAAAATATAAGGATATGAATTACTCCCTTGAGGTGCTACATATCACTTCAGCTTTTTGGTGCAGATTTATTCACTATGTCTCAGGACCCAAAGTGTGAAAGAGTAATTTTGAGATTTTTAAGATGTTCTTTTTTAGTAATTTAAATGTTCCCCTTATTGCAGAGATTTCGCAAGGCCCTGGTGGCGATGTTTTTGGGGCGAGGACTGGACGTCGTGTTCTTTGAGACGGCAGTACACCTGAGCAAGATGCCTCACATGGTGCTGGAGTGCGTCCCAGTTCCAAAAGAGGCAGGAGACATGGCTCCTGTCTACTTTAAGGTAATACTTTCAGATGAAGTGTTGTTGTTGTTGTGGTCTTCAGTCCAGAGGCTGGTTTGATGCAGCTCTCCATGCTACTCTATCCTGTGCAAGCTTCTTCATCTCCCAGTACCTACTGCAACCTACATCCTTCTGAATCTGCTTAGTGTATTCATCTCTTGGTCTCCCTCTACGATTTTTACCCTCCACGCTGCCTTCCAATACTAAATTGGTGATCCCTTGATGCCTCAGAACATGTCCTACCAACCGATCGCTTCTTCTAGTCAAGTTGTGCCACAAATTTCTCTCCAATAACATTCAATACCTCCTCATTAGTTATGTGATCCACCCATCTAATCTTCAGCATTCTTCTGTAACACCACATTTCAAAAGCTTCTATTCTCTTCTTGTCTAAACTATTTATCGTCCATGTTTCCCTTCCATACATGGCTACACTCAATACAAATACTTTCAGAAACGACTTCCTGACACTTAAATCTGTACTCGATGTTAACAAATTTCTCCTCTTCAGAAACACATTCCTTGCCATTGCCAGTCTACATTTTATATCCTCTCTAATTTAACCATCATCATTTATTTTGCTCCCCAAATAGCAAAACTCATTTACTACTTTAAGCATCTCATTTTCTAATCTAATTCCTGCAGCATCACTCGATTTAATTCGACTACATTCCATTATTCTCATTTTGCTTTTGTTGATGTTCATCTTATATCCTCCTTTTGAGACACTGTCCATTCCGTTCAACTGCTCTTCCAGGTCCTTTGCTGTCTCTGACAGAATTACAATGTAATCGGTGAACCTCAAAGTTTTTATTTCTTCTCCATGGATTTTAATTCCAACTCCAAATTTTTCTTTTGTTTCCCTTAGTGCTTGCTCAATATACTGATTGAATAACATCGGGGATAGGCTGCAACCCTGTCTCACTCCCTTCCCAATCACTGCTTCCCTTTCATGCCCCTCGACTCTTATAACTACTATCTGGTTTATGTACAAATTGTAAATAGCCTTTCGCTCCCTGCATTTTACCCTTGCCACCTTCAGAATTTGAAAGAGAGATTTCCAGTCAACATTTTCAAAAGCTTTCTCTAAGTCTACAAATGCTAGAAACATAGGTTTGCCTTTCCTTAGTCTATTTTCTAAGATAAGTCGTAGGGTCAGTATATTCTGAAAAACAACTGAGCAGCTCAATCCTAAGCAGGACAAACTTGATTACTTTCTGATGAATTTACTACAAAGTGTGAACCATGACTTCATCAAGTTTGTGCAGAAGCTGTTACGCATGTTTCAGGAAACACAGCAGTTGAAAGAGGCTTTTCTGTTAACAAGGAAGTTTTGATTGGAAACTTAGAAGGTGATACAGTTGTTGCAGAAAGAAGTGTTTACAATGCAATATAATAGTTAGCCCCCCCACGAACCATGGACCTTGCCGTTGGTGGGGAGGCTTGCATGCCTCAGCGATACAGATAGCCGTACCGTAGGTGCAACCACAACAGAGGGGTATCTGTTAAGAGGCCCTGCTGTTATTCAATCTGTATATTGAGCAAGCAGTAAAGGAAACAATAGAAAAATTTGGAGTAGGTATTAAAATCCATGGAGAAGAAATAAAAACTTTGAGGTTCGCCAATGACATTGTAATTCTCTCAGAGACAACAAAGGACTTGGAAGAGCAGTTGAACGGAATGGACAGTGTCTCGAAAGGAGGATATAAGATGAACATCAACAAAAGCAAAATGAGGATAATGGAATGTAGTCGATTTAAATCAGGTGATGCTGAGGGAATTAGATTAGGAAATGAGACACTTAAAGTAGTAAAAGAGTTTTGCTATTTGGGGAGCAAAATAACAGATGATGGTCGAAGTAAAGAAGATATAAAATGTAGACTGGCAATGGGAAGGAAAGTGTTTCTGAAGAAAAGAAATTTGTTAACATCGAGTATAGATTTAAGTGCCAGGAAGTCGTTTCTGAAAGTATTTGTATGGAGTGTAGCCATGTATGGAAGTGAAACATGGGCAATAAATAGTTTGGACAGTAAGAGAATAGAAGCTTTCGAAATGTGGTGCAACAGAAGAATGCTGAAGATTAGATGGGTAGATCACGTAACTAATGATGAAGTATTGAATAGAATTGGGGAGAAAAGGAGTCTGTGGCACAACTTGACTAGAAGAAGGGATCGGTTTGTAGGACATATTCTGAGGCATCAAGGGATCACCAATTTAGTACTGGAGGGCTGCGTGGAGGGTAAAAATCATGGGAGGAGACCAAGAGATGAATACACTAAGCAGATTCAGAAGGATGTAGGTTGCAGTAGGTACTGGGAGACGAAGTAGCTTGCACAGGATACAGTAGCATGGAGAGCTGCATCAAACCAGTCTCAGGACTGAAGACCACAACAACAACAACAACAACAACAACAACAATAGTTAGGTGCTTTACTAAATAGCGATAAACAACTGAATGTGGACATTACAAAGTCAACAATACTAGCTGTGAAGAATGCTTCATCAAAAAGAGTAGTAGCCTTGAAAAAGAAGAAATCTAATGAAAATGAATTGGCCAATCTTGAAAGAAGAATAGTTGAAGAAATAAAAGAACTGACAAATTAAAAAAGTGTATTATTGACAACACAAAACAAGAGGCAGATGTTTTATATGCTGAAGTTGCCAATTTTAGCTGAGAAACTTTACTGTGAAGTTTAACATTTGACATAAATTTTGTACCTTCAAAAGGGTTACATTGTCTTAACAGAAATTGTAAGTTCTCATTGCATTACTGTGTTCCAAATCCATTTCAGTGCTGATCCTCATACAATGTTCCCAGTACTTTGTAATTAAATTGGCACTAATACCTTTACTTCTATTTATTTGACAAATGCACAATACAAAAACATACAATCTATTAATCGAAACAGTCCCTTAGCTTACGCCACACACACAGTTAATCAAAAGTACATCCAGGATTTCAGGAGTCTGTTCGAGACCTAAAAGAGATACCGAAAGATAACTTGTATCAGTTTACTCGCATTAAAGACGTTCAATACGGGTACCATTCCAGACGTGACGACTGTCTCAGTACGCAACTCCATCCCCTGCCATAGACGTGTCAACATCTCACAGTTGCTAACAGCAATCGCATTAATTATCCTTCCTTGCAACACTTCCATATTAAGTGGCAGTGGAAGCAGGAACACATGATCGTTGACACAACCTGATAAGAAGAAATCGCGTGTAGTAAAGTCATGTGTCTGGAGTGAGGGTCTACTGAAGAAGAGGAGATTCCTCACAATGAAAAGCTCATTCATTTATGGTAGTGAGGTAATCATGAATGCCTGAAAGAAGGTGAGGTGGACCACCATCTTGCAAATGAAATCTCCAGAGTCTGGCTGATGGCTGCAGCAAGTCATGCTACACAGTTTTCTCTGCAAAGAAACGCAATCCATAAAGTTTTGAAGAGGACGCAGCACAAAATATGTTAATTTTACATGTGTCACAAATGAATTCCACAGTCTCATGTGGATATTCTGCGCCCTGGATGCACATTTTATGATGATTCATCTTTCCAGGCACATGAAATGTTGGCTCGTAATTATGATAATTCACCTTTCCAGACAAATGAAATGTTGGCTTCTCACTAAATACAAGTAATTGGGCAAAGTTGTAACTGTCTGTGATACGTCGTTTTCTCTGATGAAGAAAGCTTCTACGCATGTGGGAAGCTTAATCAGCACAACATTCACGTCTAAAGTTTGGAAAACTCCCACATTTTCCTGGCACGTGTCAGAGACACTGGAAAGATGATTCATGGAGCAAACAGTAAGAGGATATGTTTATCTGGACATGCTAGAGCAATTTGTTGTCCCTTTGCTTCTTCCTCTTTAGCCAAATGTGATCTTCCAGCAGCATGGGTGGCCACATACTGGAGCTTACACGTTCGTGTCTTCATAGACTAAACTTTTAAACAGAGATGGACAGGATGTGATGGTTCAGCTGAGTGGCCACTCGAATCTCTGGGTACAACTCCTCTGGAGTTCTTCCTGTGGGGTTTGTGATAAAGCAGGTGGATTCCATCCAGCTGTTACATTTTTGATAATGCCAGGCCAAAATCATGAGAGCAATATAAAATAAAGAAGTTTATACAGTCAAATGGCAGAAATGTCACTCAAACAATGTGATCATTTATATGGCATGTGCACAGTACCAAAAATCTTGAATATTAATACAGGGCTCATCCAACTTAACTTTATTATCCCTTATATTCATTTGGATAATTAGAGTCCACTGGTGTGACTAGTTTACTTAAAAACTGTGCTAATTACAAAGACCAGGAACTTTGGTATTATTCATGTGTAAACATGTACCTGATTGCTAACTTTCTCATCAAGTAAATAAAAAAACACATGTAAAGAGTGGTACCATTTATACAGCTAATGTCGAAGGTATGCTACCAAACTCTGCCCTCATTTAGTTACATAGTCATCACTATTAATAGTTAAAACATTGTTACTAAAATAGAATACTATACAGTGTGTTTGAAAAAGAACTCCCTAGTTTTAAGGTGCCCTAGAATCTGTACAAAGTGACAAAATACTAGTTTGTGGTGTTTGATTCATCAACTCTCCAAGTTTGGCTCCCCTGCAGTTGGCAGGTCTGCTTGACCTTGAAACGGCACCAGTGCTGTTTTTTTCCTGTGTTCCCTCAGTTCAGCCCAAGTGTGTTTGCAGTGCAGTGCAGAGCAACTCAGCAACAATGTGTACTCACAGAAAGCACAGTGTCTTATTTGGCTTGTGAAAACTGAGTCAGTTATAACAGTGCAACATAATTTTATGTCAGTATGGTGGTGAACTACCTACAGCAAAAACTATCCGTCATTGGCTAAAGTCTTCCAAGGAAATCGGTAGTGTTTTAAAAGCAAAATCACCAGGTAGACTGAGAACTTCTGAAGATGTTGTTGAACAGGGGCTTGTGTTTTTCCAACAAGATGGTGCCCCACCTTACTACAGTAACCACGTGCGTGTGGCTCTTGACATTTACTTTCCAGGAAGGTGATAGGCAGGGCTGGCAAAGTACCTCGGACCCCGCAAAGCCCAGACTTAACCCCACTGAACTTTTTCTTTTTGGGTCACATAAAAAATGTGTACACTGAAAAGACCAGAGACATCAATCATTTACAGGAAAGAATCGTCGCGGCGGTAAGGACAGTTGGTGAATATATGGCGAGAGAAGTGGAATATCGTCCCGACGTGTGCCAGGCAACAAATGGATCCCACGTTGTCAAACACCCTGTATTTTGGCAAACTACACAGCATAATTCTGTAGCAGTTATTACTGTATCTAAAAATTCACATTCAGAAGAATGTACCTCCATTGTTCACTTAATCAGAAATGTAAATGTTAAAAAGTGAACAACATAGATAATTGTTGTTATAAGTATTGTACTTTTATAAAAGAGAAGCTTTTGGAAGCCATTTTAGTCAGCGTATGGAAGGTTATGGTATGAGCATGATCTGTGCCCAGTATAGTGTACAATATTCGCAGACGAGTTAGCACAAATCACAAGTCGTAAAATGTGCGGAGTTTTATCAAAATTTTGCCTCCAGGAAATCATTCTGTAATTTAGTGGCTGTTCAGTGATTAATTGGACAGTGAATGTGTAATTATTATTGGGGACTGTGCCGAACTTCAATAATGTTCACTGTAACAATAGATTCAGACTATAAACGTTACTACCATCGATAGTTACCTACAGTGCACACTGTTTTCATATTGATTTGACTGTTAGACTACAAAGACAGTGATTTAAGAGCTTAATCCAGTGACTGTGTAAATTATACATGTTTGCCACATGAGAACTGTTATGAATAGTCATGTCTGTGTTAGTTTGCTGTACTCAAAGAGACAACTATTAGACATCAACTGAGTGTATTATGTGGCTAACTGACTCTTTGTGCATAACTATGATATTTGAGAGACAGTCTGGCCATAAACTGTAGTTATTCAACACCAAAGGGCAATTAAAGTGTTTGAGCTGTAACGTCAGTGTAGAGTACATCATTGACAATAGCCATCTTTCGACAATCACTTTTCAGTCAGATTTGACAGAGGTGCAGCAGCTACTGGAGGCATCTTAGCACAGGCAAAGACACTTATGTTACAGGTTATGTGAAAGACACTGTGTACGTCTCATCTGTGTGTGATGTTGGTGATCTCATAGAAGAATTATGGATGTAATTCCTCCATCATCCCAGACGTGCTTTTGCACACAGGGGTTGAGATAGAGTTTCGTCTAGACATTTTACAGTTTTGTGTAGACATTTTACGGGTTACACAAGAAGCCCATGCTGAAGTGTATTAATTTTTGTAGAACGCTTTTTGAGTTACTTCAGATGGTGCCTCAAACAGCAGGTATCTGTGTCTCATAGTTTCTTAATTGCATTTGGAAATTGGGGAGTTTTAATGTGGAAACCCAACATTATGGCAAGCTGGATCGGAAAGTGGAAGAAGGCTGACCATGCTGTACTGTATAAAACTTTTGCAGAAAGCCATCATGGAGTGCGAGATGGAGTGGTCGATGAACAAGAAGCTGGTGGACCTGGACGGCAGCAAGAATGTTCGGCGTGCCATTCCCAGAGGACTGCCGTACTTTTGGGTGGGGTTCGGCAATGAAGACAAGTTTGCACACATTATTGAAGATGAGAAGCATTTCCCCAAGAATTTTGCTCAGGTTAGTGGCTATTACTAAAGGAGAATCTCTTATGTCTGTTATTACTATACATCACACTGTGTCATGTAGTTAATTATGTTCATGGGTAGTTTGGAAAATTGAATTCTTTCTAACTCTCAGACTTAAAGCGGAATATAGTGATCCCATTTCCAGAAAAGATGGATGCTGACAGGTATGAATATTATCAAACCATCAGTTTAATAAGTCACAGATAAATTATTTATAGAATAATGCGAAGTCTTGTAAAAGCTGATCTTGTGGAAGGTAAGTTTGGGTTTTGGAGAAATGTAGGGACACATAAGACGTTGGAACAAATGATACCTGTCATCTAGGCTCTGAGGTCGTACTTCACAGTCATTCCAGCGACTGGCAGAGAAGGTTGAGAAGACCAACCTTGTGTGTGGAGTTTCAACACAGCTGACATTTTGCAGCATTGTCCCCAGAACTATCGTGGCCTTGGGTTGTGAGTCGAGTGGAAGAACTGAACCAGAGACTTGAAAAGTTCTGTGAGAAGCTAGGCTGCAACTTCCTGGACTTGAGCCACGGTGCTTTGAACTGTAGGGACCCCCTAAATGGGCCGGGTATGCACTACTCATCAGAGGTTGCTACTCACGTAGCTGACTGTGTATGGGATGCACACAGTGGTTCTTTATATTAGGCAACTATCCGTCCAATCCATATAATGATAGCTATTGGAAACCCGGAAGTATGAAAGAGATTCCTCTGTACTCGTATTTAAGTACTGGCATTGTAAGGAGGTGCGAATAATGTGGATTATTTTGAGATGTGTTGTTGGCAGACACTTTCTCCAGTAGCAATTTACGCGTCTTGAGTTCCCACCTCCACTGTCTCTAACTGTGATTACTACTGTAATATTCTAAATTGATTGATATATTACCTTTCCTTTGAACAGAGTGATATTTACCTCTTCTTCCTTGAAAAAAAGATGCACTGTCCATGTCCGTGATAAAGAATAAAGTGTGATACAATCATACAATCATAAATAATATTATCTTGTGTCCAGAAGTTTGCTGTCTACTGCGTCTCCAGGTATCGTTTTCAGGCTGAAGCAATTTAGAAATGAAAGAAGTTGCCTCCCTTTCCAGAAGGTATATTGTAAAAACTTTTACACAAATATACATATTGTTGTCTGACATACACACAGTATGTCCACCCAGAATCATGGAGGGAAGAGACTGATAATTGAAGAGTGAAAAAAATTAATCTCATCGTAAGGAAAAAATGGAGTACAGATATATGTCCATCTATCTTTTCGTACATGTCTCTTTTTGGTGCAGGCATGTTTATATTGCATCTGTCCCTGACACAGTGTTCTGATACTTATGAGGGTCACTCCAAAAGAAATCGATACTATTTTTTTTTTTTTAAATCCATATTTTATTCTACATGTTTGAAAGTTTTACATTGTGTAGTTACATCCTTTAGGAACAATATTTTCATTTCTCCACATAATTTCCATCCCTCTCAACTGCCTTACACCATCTTGGAACCAGTGCCTGTATACCCGCACGGTAAAATTCTGGACCAACCTGTTGGAGCCACTATTTGGCAGCGTGCACAAAGGAGTCATCATCTTCAAACCTTGTTCCACGAAGAGAGTCTTTCAGTTTCCCAAAGAGATGATAGTCACATGGAGCCAGGTCAGGACTGTAAGGCGGGTGTTTCAGTGTTGTCCATTCATGTTTTGTGATCGCTTCCATGCCTTTTTGACTGACATGTGGCCGTGCATTGTTGTGCAACAGCAAAAATCCTGCTTTTGCCAATGCGGTCGAACACGACTCAGTCGAGATTGAAGTTTGTTCAGTGTCGTCACATATGCATCAGAAGTTATGCTGGTTCCACTTGGCATGATGTCCATAAGCAAGAGTCCTTCATAATCAAAAAACACCGTAGCCATAACTTTTCCAGCTGAAGGTGTGGTTTTGAATTTTTTTTTCTTGGGTGAATTTGTATGATGTCACTCCATTGATTGTCTCTTCATCTCTGGTGAAAAATGATGGAGCCATGTTTCATCACCTGTCACAATTCTTCCATGAAATTCATCTCCACCATTCTCATACTGTTCCAAAAGTTCGCTGCATACCGTTTTTCTTGTTTGTTTGTGAGCCACTGTCAACATCCTGGGAACCCACCTGGCACAAACCTTTTTTAACGCCAACACTTTCTGTATTCTGCAAACACTTCCTTCCCCTATCCCAACGTAGTGTGACAATTCGTTCACTGTGATGCGTCTGTCAGCAGTCACCAATTCGTTAACTCTCTGCACATTGTCTGGAGTGTGTGCAGTACGAGGCCTGCCACTGCGAGGACAATCCTCAATATTGCCATGCCTGCTTTCATCACGTAACCTGCTTGCCCACCGACTAACTTTGCTGCGATTGACAGCAGCATCTCCATACACCTTTTTCAACCTCTTGTGGATGTTTTCCACTGTCTCGTTTTCACAGCACAGGAATTCTATGACAGCACGTTGCTTCTGACGAACGTCAAGTGTAGCAGCCATCTTGAAGACATGCTGTGATGACACCACTCACGGGAACAGGTTGAACTAAGTTTGAAAACAAGTGAGTAGGATGTATCTACACACTGTAAAACTTTCACACATGCAGAATGAAAACTGTAGTTTTACAAAAATAGTGTGCATTTCTTTTGGAGTGACCCTCGTATTAAATGGCATATACTTTATGACTAAAGCAAAATAAGATCTGTCGCACCTCCCACAGGCAAGAGTATTAAAATCTTAATTGTAAACTGCGAAAGCATTCACAACGAAGTGCCAGAGTTTGAAGTGGTTTGAAGTGTTCATGAAAAGCAGTGAAGCTCACATAATACTATGTACAGAAAGCTGCTTGAAACCTCAAATTGATAGTAATGAGATTTTCAGGGAACATTTAAGAGTACATCGAAAGGATAGGCAAATGAGAAATGGAGGTGGCATATTTGTCACAGTAGATAAGAAACTCGTATCCACCGAGATAGAAATTGAAGCTGTGAAATTGTTTGGGCAAGACTCCATAACAGGAGTGGGCATAAAATGATAATTGGATACTTCTATTTCCCACTAGACTCATCTCCTGATATAACAGAAAACTTTACAGAAAGCCTCAGTTCACCTGTACGTAAGTTCCCCAGTCATAGTGTAATCATTGGCGGAGACTTAAATTGTCCAAAAATTTATTGCAAAGATTACAGTTTTGTTAGTGGGGGGTACCATAAGATGTCCTGTCAAACATTACTAAATCCCTTCTCTCAAAACTACCTAGAACAAATAGTTAGGGACGCTACTTATGATGGAAATATATTGGATCTAATGGCAACAAATAGAGCTCAACTCTTTGAGGATGTCCACATCAAAAATGGTATCAGTGACCATGATGTGGTTGTGGTAACAATGATTATGTTCAGTAAACTTGATAAAACATCATTAGTGTCATGTCTCAATGAGGAATTTGAAACTTTCAGTGCAGGGCAGGAGCATGTAGAGGAAATATGGTACAAATTTAAAAGAATAGGTGACCATGCACTGGAAAGATGTGTACCCAGTAGAACAGTTCGTAATGGGAGGGAACCTCCTTGGTGTACTGTCACTGTAAAGGAACTTGTAAAGAAACAGAGATTACTGCATAATAGATGTTATACAAATCGTAGAGCTATAAATAGGAGATGCTGAATGAAAGGCATTTACCTGTCAAGAGATCAGTGTGTGGTGCCTTCAGTGACTACCGTAGTAGAATATTGTCAGATGATCTTTCACAGAACCCAAATAAATTCTGATCATACGTAAAGGCTGTTAGGGGCATCAAAGTTAGTGTCCAGTCCCAAACGAATGAGACAGGAACTGAAATTCCTCGATAGCAGAGCAAAAGCAAAAATGCTTAACTCAATTTTCAGATGTTCCTTTTCAAAGGAAAACCAAGGAGAACTGGCCCAATTTAATCCTTGTACCACTGAAAAGATGAGTGAAATCAGTAGTAGCGCCAGTGGTGTTGAGAAACAGCTCAAATTGTTAAAATTGAACAAAGCTCCAGGGTCCAATGGAATCTACATCTACATCGATACTCTGCAAATCACACGTAAGTGCCTGGCAGAGGGTTCATCAAACCACCTTCACAATAATTCTCTATTATTCCAATCTCGTACAGCATGTGGAAAAAAACAGAAACCTATACCTTCGGTGCGAGCTCTGATTTCCCTTATTTTATTATGGTGATGTAGATTGGCATCAAAAACATATTTTCGCATTCGAAGGAGAAAGTTGGTGAATGAAATTCCGTGAAAAGATTCCGATGCAACGAAAAATGCCTTTGTTTTAATTATGTCCTCCACCCCAATTTTTATATCATTTCAGTGACAGTCATGACCCTATTTCATGATGATACAAAATGTGCTGCCCTTGTTTGAACTTTCTCGATTTGCCCTGTCAGTCCTATCTGGTAAGGATCCCACACCATGCAACAATATTCTAAAAGAGGGCGGACAGGCTTAGCAGGGGGAGACTCTTTAGTAGATCTGTTACATTTTCTAAATGTCCTGCCATACAGATATCTTTTCTAAATCGTTTTGGTCTCCTGATGACTTTACTAGTCGATAAACAACAATGTCATCTGCAAACAACCTAAGATGGCTGCTCAAATCGTCTCCTAAATCATTTATATAGATGAAGAACAGCAAAGGGCCTATAACACTACCTTGAGGAATGCCAGAAACCACTTCTGTTTTACTCGATGACTTTCCATCAGTTACTATGAACTGTGATCTCTCTGACAGGAAATCACAAATCCAATAACATAACTGAGACAATATTCCATAAGCATGCAATTTCACTACAATCTGCTTGTGTGGTATAGTGTCAAAAGCCTTCTGAAAATCTAGAAATATGGCATCAATTTGAAATCCCTTGTTATTAGCATTCAACACTTCATGTGAGTAAAGATCTAGATGTGTTTCACAAGAAGATGTTTTCTTAATCATTGTTGACCTTGTATCAATAGACCGTTTCCTTCGAGGTAATTCGTAATGTTTGAACACAATATATATTCCAAAATCCTGCCCCATATCGACGTTAATGATATGGGCCTGTAATTTAGTGGACTACTACTACTACTACTACCTTTCTTGAATATTGGTGTAACCTGTACAACTTTCCAGTCTTTGGGTACGGATCTTTCATCGAACGAACGGTTGTATATGATTGTTAAATATGGAGCTATTGTATCAGCATACTCTGAAAGGAACCTAATTGGTATACAGCCCGGACCGGAAGACTTGCTTTTGTTATGTGATTTAAGTTGCTTCACTACTCCGAGGGTAACTACTTCTACGCTGCTCCTGTTGGCAACTGTTCTTGATTCAAATTCTGGAATATTTACTTCGTCTTCTTTGGTGAACAAATTTCAGAATGCTGTGTTTAGTAACTCTGCTTTGGTGGCGCTGTCGTCGATAGTATTTCCATTGCTATCGCACAGAAAAGGCATTGATTGTGTCTTGTTGCTAGCATACTTTACATATGACTAGAATCTCTTTGAATTTTCTGCCAGATTTTGAGACAGAGTTTCATTGTAGAAACTATTGTAAGCATCATGCATTGAAGTCCGTGCAAAATTTTGAGCTTCTGTAAAACATCGCCTGTCTTGTAGATTTTGCTTCTCTTTAATTTGGCATGTTTTTTCGTTGTTTCTACAACAGTGTTCTCACCCGTTTTGTATACCAAGGGGATAAGCTCCATTGTTTGTTAATCAGATTGTATACTGAATTTGCAGCTGGCTGAGTTAGCCCCTCTTCTGTCTATAATCTATTGCAGATCCCTTGAACAAGAAACTGTGCACAGTTCTTGGAAAAAAGGCACAGGCCACACCCGCCTACAAGACTACAAGAAGGGTAGTAGAAGTGATACACAAAACTCCATTCAGTACGCTTAATATCGATTTGTTGTAGAATCTTGGAACATATTTGTAGCTCAAACATAATGAGGTATCTTGAACAGAATGATCTCAGTGCATGGATTCCAAAAACATTGATCATGTGAAACCCTACATGCATATTTCCTACATGGCATTCTGAAAGCTTTGGATAAAGGCAATCATGTAGATGCAGTATTTCTTGATTTCCAAAAAAGCATTTGACTCAGCACCACATGTATGCTTGTTAAAAGTATGTTCATATGGGGTATCAATTGAAATTTGTGACTGGGTTGGGGACTTCTTGGTAAGGAGGATATACCATGATACCTTGAATGGAGATCTATCGCCAGGTGTAGAAGTAACTTCAGGTATGCCCCAGGCAAGTGGGTTGGGAATCTTGATGTTCATGTTGAATATTAATTATCAAAGTGGTGCAGAGATTACCAACTTACTGTAAATGGCCACAAATGTAAAACCATACACTTCTCAAAATGAAAAAATGTAGTATCATAAGAATATAATATCAATGAGCCATAGTTGGTATTAGTGAACTCATACAAATACCTGGATACAACACTTTGCAGGAATACGTAATGAAATGATTACATAAGCTCAGTTGAGGGTAAAGCAGGTGACAGACTTTGGTTTATTGTTAGAATACTGGGGAAGTGCAATCAATCTACAAAGGAGATTGTTTACATATCACTCGTGCTCAATTGTGTGGGACTGGTGCCAAATAGGACTAATGGAATATTGAATGTATGCAGAGAAGACCAGCATAAACAGTCACAGAATTATTTAAGACATGGGAGAGTGTCACAGAGATACCAAAGAAACTGAAAGGAAGACTCTTGAAAATAGATTAATCTATCCCAAGAAAATCTATTAATAAAGTTTCAAGCACACTTTAAATGATGACTAGGAACGTTTTGTGACATTTTATGAGTTCCTAACCAGGAACAAATTACATAGTTTCATCTGTGTGCTTTGATAGATTATTTTTTGAATTTCTCCATGTTAATTTAGTATTAACTAGACACAGTTCTCACATTTTCGTTTGTGTCCGAAAGTAAACTGATTTTGTGACATTTTACATGTTCCTGACCAGAAGGAAATTTAGTCTCATCTGTGTGCTTTGGTTGTTTTAGGTTTTGAATCTCTACATGTTAATGTAAGTTATTAGACACAGTTCTCGCTCTTTTGTGAGTGTCTACTGCAGAGTTTTGTAGCAGGTGTCGATAATCATTTGTGTGTCTGTATATTGTAGTTTTCCACTGTCTTTAGTATGGATTGGGATTGTGATTGCTGTGTGCAGATGTGAGCCGAGTTCGCTCTCAGCTCCAGGCTGTGATGGCTTCGGTTACACAGCCTGAGGCTGCAATGGCTGGGCATCATTGTTGTGGGCCAGCTGTGGGGACCAATGGACATCCAACATGACCCAGGAGTCCACTGATTGGTCCGCACCTTTGGCTAACCTAGTTACTGCTTGCATTGAGATTGACTCCTCACCAATGCTCAAAGTGGGAGGTCGCCTCTGGGCATGGCAGGTGGCAAAAGACTTCCCATGGGGCAAATGTAAGGCCTCCAAGTTATTCTGAAAAACATGTCCCAGGTGCTGTGTGTCGCTGACACTGTCCCACAGCCAGATGCAGTCACTTTTCCTGTCTCAGAGTAAACCTCTCAGCCTGCAAGATCAGGGCGGTCACAGAGGGTGGGATTATTGATAGTTGAGACCTCCAATGTTAGGCATGTTATGCGGCCCCTTAGGGAAATGGCTGTTAAGGAGAAGAAGAAAGCCAGTGAGCACTCTGTATGTATACTGAGTGTGAAGTCATTCGAGGTGTGGAATGGGTAATTCTGGATGCCATGAAAAGCACAGGTCGTAGTCAACTGCCGGTGATGGCTCACATTGTAGCAATCATGTGTGTTGCTTTGGATCAGAAGAGATTCTCTCTGGTTTCAAGCAACTATCAGAAGTGATAAAGGCTCCCAATCTTGTTTGCGAAATAAAAGCACAGCTAACCGCTTGCAGCATAGCTGACAGGACTATTTGCAGACCTCTGTTACAGATCCTAGTGGAGGATGTGAATTCAAGGCTTAGATGGTTCTGCAACTGTGTAGGCTACAGATTCCTCAACTTGCACCATAGGTTGGTGGGGTTTTGGGTTTTGCTAAATAGGTCAGGAATCCATTACACACAGGAGGTGGCTACATGGGTAGTGGGGGCTGTGTGGTGTGGGCTGCATGGTTTTTTAGATAAGAGGGTCTTGGGGAAACACAAAAACAGCTTCACTCTTAAAGAATGTGTAGGTTGAACACAGGAAGAACATAGATCTAGGGACCATCGGTATAACTGTTGTAAACTGTCATTATTCTGTTGGGAAAGTACCAGAGCTCCAAGCTCTAACAGAAAATACTGATGCTCAAATCGTTATAGGTGCTGAAAGCTGGCTAAAACTGGAGATAAGTTCAGCTGAAATTTTTGCGAAGGACCTAGTGGTATTCAGAAAGGATAAGCTAAACACGGTTATCGGTGGCGTGTTTGTTGCTGATAGAAGTAGTTTATCTTGTAATGAAATTAGGAACAAATAAACCTGAGCTAATAATGTACTGTAAACTCCCGAATCCTCCAAAAATAAACTAAGACTGTATCTAGTCAAAAAATCAGATAAAAATTTTCTTGATGCCTACCCGAGAGACAGTCTCCATTCCTTCCAAATTAACAGTGTAAGTGTAGACCAGATGTGGCTAAAGTTCAGATGAATATTATCAATAGCAATTGCGAAATTTATACCAAATAAACTAACAAATGCAGAGCTGATCCCACTTGGTACACAAAACAGGTCAGAACACTGTTGTAGAAACAATGAAAAAACATGTCAAATTTAAATGAACACAAAATCCCTGGGATTGGCAATCTTTTACTGAAGCTTGAAATTTAGCACAGACTTCAATGCGAGATGCTTATAATGGTTTCCACAACAAAACCTTGTCTCGATACCTGGCAGCAAATCCAAAGAGATTCTTGTAACATGTAAAGTATGTCAGCAGCAAGACACAATCAGTGCCTTCTCTGCATGATAGCAATGGAAATACTATTGATGACAGAGATGCTAAAGCAGAATTACTGAGCATGGCCTTCCGAAATTCCTTCACCAAAGAAGACTAGGTAAATATTCCAGAATTCGTATCAAGAACATGAGTAACTTAGAAGTAGATATCACAGGAGTAGAATTCAAATCATGAACAGCTGCCAACATGAGTAACTTAGAAGTAGATATCCCCAGAGTACTGAGGCAACTTAAATCATTTAATAAAAGCGAGTCTTCCAATCCAGACTGTACCAATTAGGTTGCTTTCAGAGTATGCTGATGCAATAGTTCCATACTTAACAATCCTATACAACTGCTCGCTCAACAAAAGACCCATACCAAAAGACTGGAAAGTTGCACTGGTCACACCAGTACTAAAGAAAGTCAATAGAAGTAATCCGCTAAAGTACACGCCCATATCATTAATGTCGATGCGCAACAGGGTTTTGGAACATATATTGTGTTTGAACATTATGAATTACCACAAAGAGAAATGTTTAAC
Organism: Schistocerca piceifrons; assembly: GCF_021461385.2. NCBI lineage: Eukaryota > Metazoa > Arthropoda > Insecta > Orthoptera > Acrididae > Schistocerca > Schistocerca piceifrons. The sequence goes on along the minus strand of NC_060146.1, from coordinate 26,256,157 downwards.
ACAGATTTAGGAAACATCGTTCTTGTGTAACACAACTAGCTCTTTATTCACACGAAGTGTTGAGTGCTATCCACAAAGGATTTTTAAATTGATTCTGTATTTCTAGATTCCCAGAAAGCTTTTGACACCATACCTCACAAGCAGCTTCTAATCAGATTGTGTGCTAATGGAATATCATCTTAGTTATGCGACTGGATTCATGATTTCCTGTCAGAGGGCTCACAGTTCATAGTAACTGATGGAAAGGAATTGAGTAAAACAAGTGATTTCTGGTGTTCCCCAAGGTAGTGTTATAGGCCCTCTGCTGTTCCTTATTTATACAAATGATTCAGGAGACAATCTGAGCAGCTTCTTAGGTTGTTAGCAGATCGTTTACTGCCTAGTAAAGTCACCAGAAAATTTCAAAACAATTTGCAAAAGATAGCTTAATGGTGCAAAAAATGGCAACTGACCTGAAATAATGAGAAGTGTGAGGTCATCCATATGAGTGCTAAAATGAATCCGTTAAACTTCGGTTACATGGTAAATGAGTCAAACCTAAAGGTCACAATGTCAACTAAATACGTAGGAATTACAATTACAAACAACTTAAATTGGAAAGAACACACAGAAAATGTTGTGGGGAAGGTGAACTAAAGATTATGATTTATTGGCAAACACTTGGAAGATTCAATAGATCCACTAAAGAGACTACCTACACCACACTTGTCTGTCCTAGTTTGGAGTACTGCTGCATGGTGTGGAACCCTTACCTGCTAGGATCAACAGAGTACATTGAAAAAGTTCAAAGGAGGGGAGCACGTTTTACATTATCAAGAAATAAGGGAAAGAGTGTCACAGTATTTGGGGTGGATGTCATCAAAACAGTTGTGTTTGTCATTGCAGCAGAATTTTTTTGTAAAATTTGAATCACCAACTTTCTCCTCTGAGTGTGAAAATATTTTGCTGATGCTGACTTACATAGGGAGAAATGATCATCATAATAAAGTAAGAGCTTGCATGGAAAGATATTGGTGGTTGTTTTTTCCGTGTGCTGTTCGAAAGTGGAATAATAGAGAATTATTGTGATGATGCTTTGATGAAATCTCTGCCAGGCACTTACGTGTGATTTGCAGAGTATTCATGTAGATGTAGATGTAGAATATACTACAGTCCCCAATGCATTGCTCGCGTAGGGATCATGAGTATGAGATTAGAATAAATACTGCACACACAGAGGCATTCAAACAATCATTCTTCCCTCACTTCAAATGTGAATGGAACAGGAAGAAACCCTAATGATTGGTACAATAGGACGTACCCTCTACCATGCACCTTACAGTGGTTTGCAGAGTACAGATGTAGCTGCAGAAGTAGTAAGGGAAGCATTCATTAAGTAGAGAGAGAGAGAGAGAGAGAGAGAGAGAGACAGGGTACTAAACTATTTCCCGTATTATTCAGTCTGTGCATTGAGAAAGCAGCAAATTAAATCAAGGAAGAATTTGGAAAGGGACTTAAAGTATGGTAAGAAGAAATGAAAACATTCAGTTTTGCAAATTATATTGTAATTCTGTCAAAAGTAGGAGAAGATTTCGAAGATTTGTGGAATGGAATGAATTGTGTCTTGAAAAGAGGTTATAAGCCAAATGTCAACAAAAGTAAAATTAGGATAATGAACTGTTGTCAGATTAAATTACAACACTGAGGGAATTAAATTAGAGATTGAAACACTAAAAAGTGTTAGATAAGTTTTGATATGGGCAACATATTTGTTGATGTGTATGTGCAGGTTTTCTCATAAAATATGTAGCTTGAAAGTCTCCTTTGTCAGCATGTGTAAGCTGGTGATGACTGTACGTTAGGCCACTGAAAATTTGTTCCACAATGACCAGTGAACCTGGCTGCATGTCCGAAAGTCGTTCAAGCAAATTTATTGATGAATGATGAAGTGTAGAGGATATGCACTGTATTAAAAAAAAAGTGTCTCTGAAAAGGAGAGATTTGTTAACATCAAATAAAAATATGTTCATGAGTTTTGTCTGGAGTGCAGTCTTGTGCTAAAATGAAATATGGACAGTAAGCAATTCAGGCAAGAATAGAATAGGGGTTTTGAAATGTGGTGCTAAAATGAATGCTGAAGATTAAGTGGATAGATCGAATAACTGGTGAAGGGGTACTGAATCAAACTGGGCAGGGAAAAAATAAATAAATAAATAAATAAAAAATGGTGCAACGTGACTACAAGAAGAGATCAGATGATAGAACATATCCTGAGACATAAAGGAATTGTCAGTGTGGTAATTGGGGAGGAGGGGAGGGGGGGGGGGGGGGGGAGTAAAAACTGTGGAGAGAATGGAAGGAGCTGTTGAGAGGAGAAGATTGTGGGCTAGGTTTAAAATCTGATACCTGTCGGAGATTTTATTATCGAAGATTTTCATGGCAGCATATTGAACTCCTTCCTGAGCCATTGACAACTCTAGTAATGCATAATGAAGGCCATTGTTTTCTTCTAGGATTGTAGTTGTGGGCATCGCTGTTCTTGTCACATTGTGGTGCAGTGTTTTTGACAAACTTTCATTAGTGAGTATACATATTCTGAAGGAGTAATTAGAATACCCAATTCCAGTAAGAGTAAATACAAGAAGTTTGTAGGCAAACACTACGTATTCTTCTCTCTGCTCACTTTTGTTTTATCAGTACTTTGTTTATAAGTGATGAGGTACCCCAGAATATTATGCAGTAATATATTAATGAGAGGATATATGCAAAATATCTAACATATTAATTTATTTGTTTTCAAAACTAGTCATTATATTATGCTGAACTTAACTGTTTAAGCACCTCAGTAAATATTTCTTATAGTTAAGAGTTTCGTCAATATGTGTACCAAAATATTCGCAGTAGCCATCCCTATTTTTTTTGTGCCTGTTCGTATGCTATGTTGTTGTTTGTGTTATTCAGTTTTTTGTTTCGTCCAGAACTGAGAATACTGTGGGGAGAATCCATTTTCAGAGAACCACTTAATAATTCTTTCAGAAAAATTGTTAGTAACTTTTCTGTTGATGTCTCTCTAGCAGGATTAAATATTAATTTTTTGTCTTCTCCTAAAATGTACTGGCTCTGCTTAATGTATGTTATGTGGAAGGTCATCCATGTACATGAGGGTAAAGAGTAGAAACAAAAATTGAAACCTGTGGGAATCCCTTTGTGATTTATCCTCAGCGGATGGGCTGTTCCCTGCGGTATTTGATAAACGTTCAGAGATGTAATTAGTGTAATAGTTCTTATACTGATGTGTATGGATTGCATATTACTGACTTGCTTATTTGGAGTGTATCTCCTCTCATGATATCTTCTTTCTTCCTTTCACGGGCTTTGTCCTCAGCACAGTTTGGCCTATGTCGGAGATGGAAATCTTGCATGTCCGTGTCCAACAAGCTGCCGAATAACAGATCTCACTCTTTGAAGACAATCATATATTCTTCCAACTTGTACAACTTTAGGACACCCATATACAGGTGTCTGCAATTTCGATTTGCCACTTACATTAAATGCTCTAAATTTGTAGACGGCTCAGTGTAAATGCTCTATCATACTTCAAAGCAAACTAACTATCTGCTCTCTTTCACGACATTGTCCATTGTCACGGTGTGCGCTATTTGACGACAAACAGCTTGTTTCCAAGGCAGGGGCACAGCTGCACAGAGTAATCTCCAAACTGGCAGGTCACACAAAGCGTGACCACACTGCCACCCCTTCTCGGATCACAGTCATTAACATGGACAAAAAACACAAATTCTCTGCACAAAAGGTTATCCAACTCCCCAAACCTACTAATAAAAATTAACTGTATGTTTGGTGATCATCATTTGTCAGTACTACACTGTGGTGATGAAAGTGGTAGCGGTGTGCACACATGCAGGTGGCAGTGTGTGTCGCACACACGAGGTGTAAAAGAGCAGTGCATTGGCAGAGTTGTCATTCTCAGGTGATTCACACGAAAAGGTTTCTGGCGTGATCATGGCCACACAGTGGGAATTAACAGATACTGATCACGGATTGGTAGTTGGAGTTGGACGCGAAGGACATTCCGTTTGAGAAATGATTAGCGAATTTAATATTCTGAGATCCACAGTGTCAAAGGGTGTGCCAAGTTTGTGTACAGTTGTCAGTGCTAACATACAAGCAGCACTGCAGGAAATAAGTGCAGAAATCAATGCAGGATGTATGACGAATGTAGTGACTTGGCAAGACAGCCAAGCCACTCGGAGGTAGCCGAAAGGCACGTGTTAAGCTCACGCAGGCTGGCGTGAGGTCTGGAACATTACAAGGAAATGAGAACTTAGACAAACGGATGCAGTTGCTGTAATACTTAACTTTAATCCACAATTGTAGAACATCTCTCTTGACTGTACATGCTTTAAGATAAATATCAAATGCTATGGCGCCTTGCTGGGTCGTAGCAAATGATGTAGCTGAAGGCTATGCTAACTATCGTCTCGGCAAATGAGAGCGTATTTGTCAGGGTTGCATCGCTAGCAAAGTCGACTGTACAACTGGGGCGAGTGTTAGTAAGTCTCTCTAGACCTGCCGTGTGGTGGCGCTCGGTCTGCAATCACTGACAGTGGCGACACACGGGTCCGGCGTATACTAACGGACCGCGGCCGATTTAAAGGCTACCACCTAGCAAGTGTGGTGTCTGGCGGTGACGCCACAACGAATGTATCCGTTAGGACACTCTCACAACTTTTGGCATTTATTGGGCTACGGCAGTCGGTGTTTATCGGGCTACGGCAGCAAATGACCGATGTGAGTGCCTTTGCTAACAGCATCGCTGGCAGAACCTCTCCTGAGCTTGTAACCGTATCGGTTGGACCCTAGATGACTGGAAAGCCATGGCTTGCTCAGGTAAAACCCAGTTTCAGTTGGTAAGAATTGATGGTAGGGTTGGAGTGTGGTGCTGACCCCACGAAACCGAGGACCCGAGTTGCCAATAAGGCACTGTGCAAGCTGATGGTGGGTCCATAATGGTGTGTGCTGTGTTTACAAGGAATGGACTGGATCCTCTGGTCCAACTGAACCCATCACTGACAACATATGTCATTTACAGCCACTCGTAGACTGCACGTTGGCAAACAACGGAATGTTTATGGATGACAATACGCCACATCAAGGGACCACAATTATTTGTGATTGGTTTGAAGAACGTTCTGGACAATTCGAGCAAATGATTTGGCAACTCATCGAACAATCGTGGGACGTAAGCGAGAGGTCAGTTTGTGCTCAAAATCCTGCGCCGGCAACACTCTCGCAGTTATGGACAGCTGTAGAGGCGGCACGGCTCGGTATTTCTCCAGGGGACTTGCAGTGACTCGTCGAGTCCACGACATGTTGAATTGCTGCACTACACTGGGAAAAGGAGATATAACACAATATTAGGAGGTCTCACGTGACTTTTTACATCCCAGTGTACATCATTGTGCAACACATCAGTTCACTGAAGCTGTATGTTACACCTCACCGCTAAAATTTTCTCTGCTCGCAGCATTGTTTGAATTATTCAGCACAAATGTAAGCAATCTCTTTCTCTCGGACGAACCCCAATTTCAGTCGGTAAGAACTGATGGCAGGGTTCGAGTGTGGTGCTGACGCCAAGTTGTCAACGAGGCACTGCACTGCGCAAGCTGATGGTGGCTCCATAATGGTGTGTGCTGTGTTTACAAAGAATGGACTGTGCTATTAGCACAGCTCAAACCGGTTGCATGTAAAACTGTCACATTCACGTAAAAGAGGAATACGATTCGTACAAACACTTTGGGCAGATCACAAGTACTTTTATTTAAGTGTGGCTTTTCCTTAAGTATATTATGTTCCCAAATATTTGGTAAAAAAGATGTCAGTGAGGAAATCAGATGATAATATTCTATGTGTTTCTTTTTCTTTCTTATAACAAAGATTAACAATAAAAGCATAGTTGAATGTGTCTGGAAAAATTCTCTGTTCCAGTGACACATTAAATGTATCACTAAAGTCATTTCTCCAAAAGTAAATTCACTTGAGAAAACAGTTGTTGTGGTCTTCAGCCTGAAGACTATATTGATGCAGCTCAGTCCTGTGCAGACCCGCTTAACTACTGCAATGACATCCCTTGAACGTACTTACTGTAATCAACCTTTGGTCATCCTTCACAGTTTTTACCCCCCACACTTCCCTTCATTACAAAATTCATAATTTCCTGATGCATCACAACGTGTCCTATTGACCAATCTATTTTTGTTCGCAAGTTGTGCCAAAAATTTCTTTTTCCCACTATTCGATTCAGTACTTTCGTAGTTATTCAATGCCTATACCTAATCTGCAGCAACGCATTTTGAAAGCTTCATTGCTGTTGATAGCATCATCAGGTAGATCTGAGAATGCCATTACAAATCTTGATCTACTGACTACTGCTTATTCATAATGCAATTGATAACCTCCTGTTTGCTAAACTGAAAATAATTTGTTTCCAGCAGGATATTTTAAGTAACAGCTGCTGAACTCTCTCTGAGGTGCTGCAGTGTAGAGTTGTATCAGCTTTGGTGCACATGCCTCATTTCGGTGGTAGTTGATCAGGTAAATATGGAGTCTACCAAATACTGTGTCACTGTGGCTAGACCACACACACAATATACAAAAGGTGTACAGAATGCGATCTTCACACTCACCTTTCACAGCTGTAGCTGAGTACAATATGTGCACGTGACATTCTGTGGATTTTTGTGGCACAAAAATCTTGGCCAGGAGATTATATTGAGATTTGATTTTTATGGAACCTGTGGAAAACATTTGGTAGACTCCTTATTAATCAGTAACAGCGTTCAGTTAATTAGGGTGAGGGGACTGGATAATTTCTTCAGTTTATTCACAAAGACAAAATTATGTGCCTAATGTCACATCCAGTGACAACTGAGTTCACCAATTTGACTACAGAGTCTTTATTCTATGGGTGAGAAATTCAACAGATAGTGTTCATACAATATCACTGTTATATCTGCATTGTCACGTCAGATGCCTAACAATTTGACAATAGAGTGGCAAGTTTGATAAAAGACGGACATACAGCCAAATTTATGTGTGTACGCTACTTTGCCAATTTCTGGTATAAGTGTAGCGACGCACCCCAGCAGTCTTCAGTCATAAAATTCATTTGGTTATCAGCTGAAATCATGGGGCATGAAGTCAACATCATGCAGCTGCAATCCCAAAAATTTGTTGAATACTCATTAAGCCATTAATCTGCGCAATGCCCAGATTTTGAATATTGTGTCTTATTGGAATACCTGCGTAGATTTTTGGGAAACAGATTTTACTGAAGTTGATTTATTCTTTTCCTGTCAGTCATCTGATGGACTAATTTAGTATTTTCTTCATTTGTAGGCCGCTTTCCTTTTGGTGGTTACTTTATGCAGAGACAGTCTGGAAGAATTAAGAAGAGAGAGAGAGAGAGAGAGAGAGAGAGAGAGAGAGTCCGTGTGATAACTCAAACAAACAACTATTCATCATTAAGATTATTCTTTATGAGGCAACCTGTAGAGATTAGTTCATTGGAACAGTTTTGAAGGAAATTGTATAACACACAGTTATTGTGATGGTGTTTACTTACAGGAAATAGTGGGTGGCATGCTGGACATAGACCACATGCTGTGGCGAAAGCCAAAGATGGAAAATTTCGATGCTCAGCGCCAGAAGGTAATGCAGTTAGTTCAATGGTGGAAGCCTCACGACTTCACACGAGGAACAAAACGTTCTCATGACAGCAGTTCATCATCATCATCATCACCATCATCTGACTCTGAATGATAAACTGTAAAACGACGTCATGATATGGTTTGTACATTAAAAACTCTTCTCTTAAACTTATCTTTCACTATGATGTGGACCAATTACATTATTGTTTTAAGCTACCTTTATTTTGTTACATTTTTATTTATTTATTTTCCTTTTCCTTTCTCTTTCTGTGATTTAAATTTAATTATTTTCAATCATGCGCACGGCCACACATGCATGCGCCCCCACACGTGCACACGGACATCGGGAGGACGACAGTTCAAACCCACAACTGGCCATCCAAATGCCTGGATGGTTCCTTTAAAAGAGCATGACCGGGTTTCTTTCCCATCCTTCCCTAATCCAATGGGACCCATGACCTCACTGTTTAGTCCCCTCCCCTAAATCATCCAAACCCCCCCCCCCCCCCCCACACACACACACACACAATGTTATCACACATTTATAAATTATTCTGTGGAGTAGAAATAGTTGTGAAGTACATATGATTTCAGTTTGTGTTTCAAATAAGTTTTATAATCCATTAGATACTTGACGTCACTTGGTTAGGCGATGATAGATTTTTACAGCTGAATACTTCACTTCTTCCTGTGCCACACTAGAACTGAGTGATAGCTAGTGTAAATCATTCCACTTCTAGTATTTTATTTATGAATCACTGCTGTTTTCAAACTTTGATTGGTTGTTGACAAAAACTTTGTGTAAATGTACTGTAAGGCTTTTGTCATTGTACCCACCTGTCTAAAAGAGCTGCCTAAAAGAGTTTCTAGAGTGGGCATCACTTGTCATCCTACGGCACATTTCCGTGCAACAAATAACATCTCCACCAATGGAGAGACACTCCACAATATGACGACATGATAGTTCATGAGAATGGGAAAGATCACATTTTTCAACATTTTTTATTTCCAAACTCCACTACTATCTGCAGTGGGAAAGTTTCAGAGATCAGCTATTCAAGAATGTCTGTGATATATGACTTCTAGTTCAAGTTCTTATCCTTAAAATATCATGCCACATTTGTTGATTTTCCCTTCATGTGTTAGAGAGAGAAAGTGAGAGAGAAAAGGGGAGGGGGGGGGGCGACGACTGTATGAGGGGATAGATATAAGGAAAAGAAGTGTCACATGTGAAACGTATCAAGTTTTTAGTGTAGGAGACAAAGTTTTTTTGGGTTTGTGAGACTTTTTAAAAGGACCAAATATTTCAGTGGCAGCAGCTGAGATATTTGTTACATATTCAAGAAATAACAAGGTATCGTGTTGCTTTTCATAGATATTTCCCTCTCCTTATTTTTGTTAGTTTTGTGATCTCAGTACGAGATGTGGAGCTCCCTTTCCTATTAACTTCTACCATCATGTCTGTCCACAGTTGTGAAAGACTTCTCATTTACCCTCCTTTGCTGCAGATTAGATGGCACAGCTCTGAGGTAAAGATATGTACTCTGCTGCTCACTTTATGATGTGTGGTGAAGGTACTTCTGCTACATCACAATCTGTTCCCCCTTCCCCGTTCCATTCACGAGTGGTGCACGTGTAGGGTGACTGCCGGTGAACCCCCGTGTCAGCTTTAATTTCTCTGATTTTTCCTTGGGATCATTTTGTGAGTTATACAAGGTGTATCCTAATTAATGGCATAAATGCATACATTTGAAAGTATATGATGCAAGAAACAAAAACATATCACTAAACATAGGTCACTAGATGAATTGTTTGTGAGATAGTTGCTACTTTGTGGTTACCGGTCACCACTGACTTGATTCTGTGTAAATGTCACCCCAGTTAGGAAAAGGTAACAATACTGTACAAGATGAAGAAAAGTTATTAGAGATACTTTGGTAGAAGTGCAGGTGTTTTGAATGAACACAGTGACATTTACACAAGTGTACTTGTAGTTAAAGAAGTTGTTCAAAGTGTCATCCTTTCCTCGGATGCAGGCCTGTACTGCCAGGTATCAAAAATCGGAACGAATTAATAAATAAGTACTGAACCTGACAGAATGTATGCCACCCAGTAGCAGCCTGCCAAAAACCTCTTCCCCTCGTGACAAAACACCTACCAAATAAAGAAGAAGTAAATGTAAGTTGCAGTTGCCGATGCTGTGAGTCGACAGCTTGAATGCTGTGCTCACATACCGTGATAGTGGAATTTACAAAATGTGAATATAGCTAGTACAGTGTTCCACTTGGAATCCTTTGAGAAATGTTCTAATGAGCACTGGAATACAGTATGGAAAACTTTTGTGCAGAAGAGTTATGGTCAGTCTCAGTAAATCTTATTTCCGCTGCACTGACTGAAATTTCTCTCAGTGTCTTGCTCAGAGAATCTGAAATTAAGATTAAAACAAAGTAGTGGCTGCCTTGTCTTTCAAGATCTGCAACTGTTTCATTTGGATTATGGCAGATTGCATAGATATAATACCAGGAAGATTATTTATAGTGACACTTGTATATTTTGTAATCAGTCTCAAGCAATATTTCAGTTATGAACAAACTATAGACAGGAAATACTATTTTAAAAAATGGGAAACTTTTGTACGAGAAGCTCAGGGGTCCTGTTTGTGTCTGAAAGTGTTATGTGATACAGCACAGGCTCTCTCATATCGTTTCAGTGTGTTTTCTTGGCGTGTAAAGACTTCTGTAAACAACTTTCATATTTTCTCTTAAACTGAATTTTACTTAAATTATCTTTTTCCCACTCCATTTCAGGCTGATGTCTCCAGATTCTCATCTTGGGATCATTATCTTGAGAGGAACTGCAGTGAACTCTCAAGAGTTTATCCAGAGTGCTCGCATTTGGGTTTCGGAGGAGGATGTAAGATACTGTAGAGGGCATAAAAGTCTACACAAGTCCCATGTTTACCTCTAAAGATGTGCAGATAATAGTGCATGTATGTGGTCTATATTTATTCAGTTTACAAAAATACTTAAATAAAGAGACATTATGTATTGTCCTGTTCTAGGTATTCAGTACCATTCACTTTTTTATGCACTGTATCAGCTTTTCATTATGCAGTGACCATCATAACTTGCATTTTTGCAACTTGTCCTCTTAAAAACTATGTAAGTAAACTGCAAATACAGATTCAGAATTCACCAAACAAAATAATGCTCAGTGTTGAGGTATAAGTGGTTCGTAACAGTCTGAACCCATCGGTTAGGGAGAGGCAAACATATTCATCTTTGGAAACTACAGTCCAACAAAAATTACTTGATAGTTGGCACTTCACTCTTTGGAACTGGTTTCCTCCAATCAAAATGCTCATCATCACACGCAAACTGTTCGCCTTTGCCAAACTGCCCCAAAAATTGGTCAGTTCAGTTTCAGTTCCTTTGTCCAGCTTTTTTTCTTGGTGTGTTTGGATCCTGAATCATGGATCTGGCACTTTTATTTCGTATTTCATATGCATGATAACCACACCAAAAACAACACACACACACACACACACACGCACACACACACACACACACACACACAACAATGCTAATAAAATACACACATTTCATACGCAGCGCTAACCAAACACTACTGGATGCATCCACACAAGATGTGATTCAGTGTCACATAGAAAGTTATCATAATCATAGAGATAGGCTTACACAGGATGACCTTCACACGACATTGTGTGAAGTCGGATTTTTGAAAGTTGCAGTTCATCATTGTGACTGGATCACCCCAGTTATAATTATGCTTACTTAATGCAGTGTTGTGGCGTAGTGTAATAGCAAGCATATTAACCTACCGTGTAGGTCATATGTTTGAATCATCAACTGTTTCAAAACATTTTATTATGCTAGATCTAATCAATAGGATTTAAATTCAAATTTGGAAAGAAAAGTTGCTACTCACCATGTAGCGAAGACACTGAGTCGCAGATAGAGTGAACAAAAAGACTGTCACAATATAAGCTTTTGACCAACAAGGCCTTTGTCGAAAACAGACGTCACACAAACGCGCGCGCGCGCACACACACACACACACACACACACACACACACACACACACACACACACAACTGCAACCTCCGGCAGCAAAAGCCACACTGTGAGCAACAGCAGCAATGCATGATGGGAGTGGCAACTGGGTGGGGGTGAGGGAAAGGGATAAGTGCTGCTGGGGAGTGTGCAAGGACGAGGTGGAAAGAGGGTAGGGCAGCTAGGTGCAGTTGGGCGGTTAGATGCGGGGCGAGGGAGAGGGTAGCGGAAAAGGAGAGAAGTAAAAAGACTAGGTGCGTTGGTGGAATGAGGGCTGTGTAGTGCTGGAATGGGAACACGGAAGGGGGGCTGGACGGGTGAGAAAAATGACAAGGAAGGTTGAGGCCAGGAGAGTTATGGAAACATGGAGTACATTACAGGGAGAGTTCCCACCTGTGCAATTGTTCTGTTGGGCTGTCCAACACATCTTTTATTTCAATGACTGCTTCACAGCCTGTGCCATATGGAGCCTTTCCACAAACATCAGCTTTTCTGAAATGTGCAGGTGGGAACTCTCCCTGCAATATATCCTACGTTCCCATAATCCTGCTGGCCTCAACCTTCGTTAGTCATTTTTCTCGCCCATACAACCCCTTCCCTGTTTACATTTCAGCACTACACAGCCCTCTTTCCTGCAATGCACCCAGTCCATTTACTTCTCTCCTTTTCTGCTACCCCCCCCCCTGCCCCCCCCCCCCCACCACCTCTTCTCGGCCCTCCGTCAACCTCGTGACTGCACCTAGCTGCCCTACCCTCTCTCCACCTTGTTCTTGCTTGGTCACCAGGAACACTTCACTATCCCCCACCCCTACCCTGCTATCCCTCCCCGTCCCCACCCCAGCAACCCAGTTGCTGCTCCCATCATGCAGTGCTGCTGTTGCTCGCAGTGTTGCTTCAGCTGCCAGAGGCTGCAGTCTGTGTGTGTGTGTGTGTGTGTGTGTGTGTGTGTGTGTGTGTGTGTGTGTGTGTGTGTGTGTGACCTATTTTTGACAAAGGCCTTGTTGGCTGAAAGCTTATATTGCGACAGTCTTTTTATTGTGTCTATCTGCAACTCAGCATCTCCGCTATATGGTGGGTAGCAACTTTCCTTTTTGTAATATTTTTGCATTCCAACCTGGATTTTCCATTGATAAATTTTTTTTTATTTCTAATTCTTTGTGCCTCATTTTCATCGTCGTGTTGACTTTTTTATTTGTTCTTGTTTTCTTCATGTCATTCTTTTCTTCATTTGAAAGCTGCCTATGTTGCCTATAATCTGCAGCCAAGTGCCAACAAGGACTGCTCATAGGTTGGTTGCACCCAAGTGCCAACAAGGACTGCTCATAGGTTGGTAATGTGGCAGCACATAGCCAGTCTGAGGATAGTTTCAGGTAATCAATGATAGCAAGGAACTGCAGTTTTCTTTTAGCACTGAAACTGAATTTCTTTTCTGTCTTGAGTTTGCTTGTAGAGGTTAGGTTTAATCGTTGTGAACAAAGCGATCCTAATTTTATCTCTGCCACAGATAGCTGACCACTGTTTTCTCAGATACACTGCACATCACGATGTTGTGGTTAGTGTAGGACATCAGTTTAAATTCAGGACTACAAAATGCATCACGTGCCACATTCAGTCATTAGTCACTTAAAATCAAAATAAAACTCAAGTTGTAAAGGAAATGCATCATTTACAACAACAAAACACATTGCACACACAAGCATCTGCCAACAGCAAAATGTGTCAAAGGCTTTAGCACAAAGACTATCAAATACTTCATAGCAACAAACTGTTTCTGATGATCGTGTCATCAGAAAGGTTTACATTTGGTTTGTTTGAGCAGTTGCCAGCAGGTTCATGCGCATGCGCAGTTGAGTCACATATGGCCAGTGCCTTGCTTTTGGCTACTTGTGCGGCTCTTGCTGTATCAGCAGTGGCAATGGGGACATAGTGTCCACATGACCTGTGATTAAGTTTAGTGATTTTGCTGCTTCCTCTTCGTTTATAGCTCTTACGTCAAATGAAAACAAAATGGATTTCTGTGCCAGGAGCTATAAAGTGAATTAAAATACATTCACATAATTATGGAAGGCTAAAATATGTTGTTAGTTTCAGTTTTCTGATTTTGTTTCACTTCCAGGGTTTTGACAGTCAGGCATTAATTGCCTTTCGCAATAATGAAGTTATTTCTGTCAATTTGCTAAAGAAATATGGCTTTTATTAATCTTTTCTCTAGAGGCAGTCAATTTATTTGAAATATTATTGGCTAGTATCAAATACTTGCTGAATTTCAGGTGCATGTTTTTATCTTCTGGCACACATGGCATTATGCCATAATAAAGAACCAAACATGAGATAACATAGTACTGGTACTCCAAGCAAATTTGCATCCAAAAACCATACTGAAAAGCTTAATATCAGGATGGGGCCTATTTCTTTGTGAATCTGGACGTAACGAATGTGCGCCTTAAGCCGAATTATGCATTTTAGTATGGTTTACAGAATTCCGATGCTCTCGGTGTATCGTCGGATGTCCTGTTTCACTTATGACGTAATGTAACATCTCTTAATGTTATATAGGTACGAACATATAGGCTTCCTACGTCATCGTAGCTGTGCAAGCGCAGTAATGCTGTTTTCTGGTTCTCTGTGACAACTCCAGAACCAAATTCTAACAGGTTGCAGGAAAATATTGCCAATGATGGTTTTAAAAGCTTTACTTTCAGTGTAAATTTCATTTCAAAGAAGGTGAATTATGTGTGTGAACGTGCTTTGAATTTCTTAAATCACAGAGCGTTTGATTCCCATTTAAGGCTTAACACTTTGAGGGCAGCCACTTAGATGAATTTCTAGCCCAGCGGACCAGACATTTATGTCAGTATTTAAAATCTTACTGGCATATTTGTCTGACGTATCTTAAAGTGGAACACATACAAAAAAAAAAAAGACCAACATTATATGTCAAAGCTTAGCTTTTCTTGCGGCTGTACTAAGTACATTAATTTAAACCATTAACTTTTCCTACTTGTGTGTTCATGCTACTGAACAGTGATGTTGCTATTGGCTGACTACATCACAATATCTGCTATCATTGGCTGGGGAGATCATGTGACACGACCTACGATTGGCTGAGAGAAGCGAATCGCAATCTCGGTTTTGATGCTTCGGAAACTAAGGTGCTGTGTTTGGTGGAATTTCAATACATACTTTCATATTATGAAAATATGCAGTGTGTCGTAATATGAAAATATGTAGTATACATGTTGCCCTATATCAAATATCTTTACAAAATGCATTTCTCTTCCAAGTTTCATTTTTTAAAGTGCTTGGCAGTTCTACGCCGGTGTATAAAATGTTAACCATTCAAAGGAGTGGTACATTACATGGTTTTGAGGGGAAGTATATCGTCACTTAACACAGAAAAAGTATTTTTTTAACCAGCAAATCTGGGAATTTTTTTTTGCTTGTCCGTGTATATACCCTAACGTGTGATATTGACTTTTGTCCAGTAATAGGTTTTATTTAGATACTTCTCAAAGTATCTTCTGAACCCTCTGTGTTTATAGCTGAATAGCACCAGGTTAAACACTTCAAGCCTCAATCTCTCTTGTACTCCAATGGACCAGAACTTGTCCAAGAATGGCCTTTCAAACTGTTCGTAGATGTGACATTTTTTAGTCATGTCAGTGGCCCACAGCAAGACATGGCCCTGTGTATAAACTACCACAGAGCATATCTTCTGTGCTTCGGTCCAGTTCCTTTGAAAAATGTTCCAGAATGCTCTTTTGAACACAACTGGGTTTGTTTGCTTACTTTTTCAAGAATAGTGACATTGTAATAGTGATGATACCACTACGAAACACATTCAGTGGTGCCTCACTGACGTGTATCAAAATACATTGTGGCATAACTCAATTTCGTGCACACATTTCTCTCCCTAAATTTACTTTTCTGTCCAACGTATTTTATGAGAATGTTCCAATTTGGAAATTGGATTAGGATAGGTACTATGATCACTATTGGCAGAGATGCTATGCAATGGATCATGGATTTTCCTACCTTACTGTTGGCTTTCTCACTCCTTCCAGAATTAATTCTCCAATTGATTATGTTTAATCTTTTGCACACTATGTGATTTGTGATTTCTTTCCAGAATTAATTCTCCAATTGATTATGTTTAATCTTTTGCGTACTATGTGATTTGTAATTTCCTTCCTCATTGCAATTACATATTATACCATTCATGAAAGAGAGAAAGACAACAGTATAGTAAAAAATTTACAAAGTTATATAATTATCTTAAATTATTACAAATGTGCTAACTGTCTTCCAATGGCAACATCCTACTGCAGGTCACCAGATAATACATTTTAAGAACGTTGTGGGAGTTCTAAAACATAGAATTCATATTAATGTCTTTTAGTTTAGTGTGCGACTTAGCAATTTACCTTTTCTCCCCAATGATGTACAAAGACACCAGCATGGCTGCGGCAGCTATTCTCTCTTCGCAATGACTTTATCTCCAAAACTCTCCATTTAAAAGCGCAAGTCCTTGTTGCATCAGGAGAAGGAAATTAGGACATGGCTCGGTAGTAGAATGAAAACTTCCAACTTCCACATGTTGTAACTTTTACTTAAGACAATACAATTGCAGTTTGGTACACTCAATCAACTTATCAAGTACAGTTAGGCAACCAGCTATCGCCATCATTCAATATTCACAATAGATTGAGACGAGGAGAACAATTGGCACCAAAAGCATTCACTTGGCCTTGGAAAAAGTAAACTGCCACACCTGACACATCAAATAAATTGAAAAGGTGGGAGCAGACACCATCCTGGCATTTGCTACCGATGTTGCGGTCCTTGGCAACACCCTAGAGGAAGTATCACTGATACTCGCTAATTTCTCCACAGCGTTGAAGAAAATTGGGCTCGTGGTTTGTGATGATAAAATGTCTCATCATATGATGTTGTCTGGCTCTCCTTCCTTACATTGTTGTTGGTGGGCATGTCTCTCAATGAATTACCTTGGGTCCATACTGACTAGTAAAAGAGAAGTGATGAAAGAAGTGCATCAATAAATAATGAACACTAATTATATGTTCTTCCATCTGAACAGTTTATTCAAGTCACATCTAATATAAGAAGAATGAGATTCAGCTGCATATGACATTAGTATGGCTAATACTTGTACGTGGTTGTGAAACCTGGGTGACAGCAACAACTGAAGAAGCAGTCTATACCTTCGAGAGAAAGATACTTTGAAAGATCTAGGGACCCATCTACGATAACATGGAATGTAAACTGGAACAAAGAAATATGCGGTTTGCAGAACCACACATTGGCCAAATATTAGGGCAGAAAAGGTTGTGGTGGTTTGGCCACGTTTTTCAGGCTGATGAATCCTTCCCTAATCAAGTCCTCCATTCTCAACTTTATGGAAAATAACCAAGGGGTTATCCAAAGATGTGATGGAAGGGTTGAGTATTACCAGTCCTTAAACAAATGGAGCCAACAGTGCTGGAAGATAAAGCTAGAGACAAGCAATGATGGACTACCATGTGCTGTAGTTACCTCCCCTGTTGTGAGGGACGGACTTACCTTTTTTATTGTACTTCTTGTTTTGTTTCTTTATAATTTTTGAACAATGTAAACTCCAGGTTGGAATGACAGCAATATAAGGAAAAGACAGATTGCTAATTACCACTTACAATTAGCTTTGAGCCACAGTCTTCATCAGAAAAAGAAAGAGAAACACACACCATTCATTCATGCAAGCACACCTCATACACACATGACCTCCCACTCGGGCAGCTCGGACCAGAATGCAACTGTCACATGGGATGAAAGTGGCTATCTGGAGGGGGCAGGGAAGGGGAAGGGGTAGAAGTGTATGGGTGGGGAGAGAGGGGAGCACTGTCTTACGGAGTGTGTAGGGACTATACTGCCAATAGGCACATCGTCTGGAGGCTGTGGGGAAAAATAAAGCAAAAAGGCGAAAGACAGACAGGTGCAGCGGCAAAGGGCAGCACACAAAGAGAGTGGGAGAGAAGAAACTGTTGGATGGAGGGTGTGGGAACACTATGTTACTGTAGAAACTAGGTGCATAACAATGGTAATTCATGACGAAATAGCTTGTTTTTATGACTTGTGTTACAACTGCTGCAGTATTAGAAAGAACTACTTAATTTTATTTAACAAACAGTGCCAAAACAAATGTAATCAAATTGCAAAACCACACCAGTCTTGGGTGCTTTTTTGAATTCACATTAATATTATACAACAACATTGTGATTTTTAATGTAACAAAAAGTGTAATTGTACATTACATCTTAAACTCAATAGAAAGTGCAGCAGATAAGTGTAAAAGGAATCCAAAAGGTGTTTTTATCCATGTGGGAATGAATTCCCTTCAAAGCAGCAGTGAAGAATAAATCGAAAACCACACAAGGAACCTTATTTGAATGGCCAAAAGCCTCTACTCAACTTCCAGAATAATAATCAATGGTGCTGTGTCCAGGAGATTTGTGAGTGACAGTTATGTGTAGAGAATAAATGGCAATAAAAGAACAATGCAGTAAAATAGTAGTCATTTTCATTGATCCCAACAAATCTCTAAGTGCAAAGTGTCTTGCCAAGGATGCTCTACATCTGAGTAAGTTAAGATAAAAATATTTAGTAAGATGTTCACAGATACTTACCATCTTCTAAAAATTAGGGAACTTATAAATAGTGATTGCAAAAATCTTATGAAGAAATACAAGAGACCAAGCTAAGCCATTATCTTGAAAGAAATGTGCTAAAGCCTTTGAGAAACAGTCAAGGTAGGTATGTTATGCCCTAGAATACAAGTGGTGTAAATATATGCTTCAAATAACAAAAGCTCAATAATAGACGAATTGGAAATTTGCAAATACTATAGTTTTTGTTATTAAAAAGAGCACTGGTTTGCTGAGGACGCAATTAAAATTTTAACCAAAACAGGGAATTACAGGTCAGCAAATAGTTCTGCAGAAGAAACAAGTCACATGGAGGCTCATGTATACTTCTGCATAGTGATATAAATTATGAACCCAGAAATTGTCTTCAGTAAATCTTATAGTACTGTCAATATATAGAATCCCCTTGAGGTCAACAACAGAACTATTGTTATCTAAGTTTCAAATTATGCTAGAAGACCTTTATAGAGAAAGAAAGAAAAAAATCTAATAGCTGCTGGTTTTAGTATTGATATCACATGTGATAGTACATGGTGTGGCAAATAAAAGTATCCCATCTGAGTGGATACAATTGGAATTTGTGGCAGCATTAACGGAGAAGGAAAAGACCTACAGCTACTTCCAACAAATTGGAGCAACTACCCATACAGCCGGCCGAACATTGGAGCACACTTACAGAATCTTCATGCGTGACAGAGATGTTAGCAGAGATCAGTCTGGTCGCAGCCCTAACAGACGACTCAGGCCATCTGTTCTGTCTCTGTGTGATTACTTTGTGTGGGGAGCCCTCAAGTCTAAGGTGTATTGCAACAACCCTCTTAGCCTTCAAGCATTCCAGCAACACATTTCAGATGAGACTGCAGCAATTTCAGCAGTCCAGCTTCGATGCACCTTCAATAACGTGCTGATCAGTCCCAAAAGTGGTTACTTTCAACAACTGCTATAATCAGGTTAGTACTGTTTTTCCTTTCCTCTTCTGGTTTTTTGTACCCAGGACCAGTTTTATTTGCCCCACCCTGTAGCTATGTTTCAAGACTGAATTTCTTTGAATCTACTGGAAGCAATAGCCAGTGAGTAACATGTATTGACAATGTTTTATATATATATATATATATATGTGATGTAACTTACCAAACGAAAGCGATGTTGGTTGCAAAAGGTAGAATTTTGTGTGTGTGATTGTGTTTGTTTGTGTGTCTATCGACCTGCCAGTGCTTTTGTTTGGTAAGTCTCATCATATATATATCAAAAAACAAAGATGATGTGACTTACCAAACGAAAGCGCTGGCAGGTCGAAAGACACACAAACAAACACAAACATACACACAAAATTCAAGCTTTCGCAACAAACTGTTGCCTCATCAGGAAAGAGGGAAGGACGAAAGGATGTGGGTTTTAAGGGAGAGGGTAAGGAGTTATTCCAATCCCGGGAGCGGAAAGACTTACCTTAGGGGGAAAAAAGGACGGGTATACACTCGCGCGCACGCACACACACACACACATATCTGTCCACACATATACAGACACAAGCGCATATATATATATATATATATATATATATATATATATATATATATATATATATATATATACAAAGATGAGGTGACTTACCGAACAAAAACGCTGGCAGGTCGATAGACACACAAACAAACACAAACATACACACAAAATTCAAGCTTTCGCAACAAATTGTTGCCTCATCAGGAAAGAGGGAAGGAGAGGGGAAGACGAAAGGAAGTGGGTTTTAAAGGAGAGGGTAAGGAGTCATTCCAATCCCGGGAGCGGAAAGACTTGCCTTAGGGGGAAAAAAGGACAGGTATACACTCGCACACACGCACATATACATCCACACACACACACACACACACACACACATATATATATATATATATATATATATATATAGAGGGAAACATTCCACGTAGGAAATATATATCTAAAAACAAAGATGATGTGACTTACCAAATGAAAGTGCTGGCAGGTCGACAGACACACAAACAAACACACAAAATTCAAGCTTTCGCAACAAACTGTTGCCTCATCAGGAAAGAGGGAAGGAGAGGGAAAGACGAAAGGATGTAGGTTTTAAGGGAGAGGGTAAGGAGTCATTCCAATCCCGGGAGCGGAAAGACTTACCTTAGGGGGAAAAAAGGACAGGTATACACTCGCACACACGCACATATCCATCCACACATACAGACACAAGCAGACATATTTAAAGAATAAGGTCTTTATAAACGACAACTCCTTCTACTCAATAGATGAGTTCTTAGACATGAAGTAGTAACTAAAAAATAATAATTAATTATTTTGCGTAAAGAGAACTTAGGTTAAAGTGACATGTTCCACATCATTACGTACACATATTCATGATCTACGGAACAAGGATTAATCTATGTATGTATGTATGTATGTATGTACATCAGGATTCAGAAAAAATGCACAAATTTGTAATCAGTACCCTCAGCAACTTAGAAACTTGGTCTCAGCTAAATGGGTTGAATTTAACATATCTAAGGCTCACATGATACAATTCAAAACCAAATGGTCAAAATGTAAACAGATTAAGATTATCCATGACAGCCAAGATAACTGTCTCTTAGGATTAAATCTGGATAAATATTTGAGCTGGCAGGCACACAATGAGTACCTAGCAAGCAAATTGAGTAGCTTTGCATTTGCAATACAAATATTATTAATTGCAAGTGACATGGACACATGAAATTAGTGTGTACAGTCTACTTTGAGTCCGTTATTAGGTCTGGTATTGTTTTTTGGAAAACTCGACAAATGTAGAGTGGATAGTAAAAATTGAAGTAAAAATGATTCGAAATTTGTGCACAGTAAATCATTAAGAACCACGTTGTCCATTACTTAGAAAACTCAAATTTTAACTCTGCTGTCTCCATATATACACTGCTGGAAAAAAACAAGTACACCTGGAAAGAAAACGTTGATTCTGATCCAATGACAGCATATGGCACCTGGGGCTAGTAGATGTACTGATAATGGTTGCAATGTCATAATAGGGAAAGCTCATAGCCGAAAGGCTCAGTGTAGTGCAAATGTGTGAAGCAAGCAGGCAACCATGCCATGGAGATGCTCTTGTGCTTGCTATGTGAACATCCTCACACCTGTGGATGATGTTCTGGAAGTCCACACAGCACAGATGCCCACCAAGATCATTGTATTGTAAGGGTAGCAGTGGCATATTTTACAGCTACCATAGCACAGATAATAGGGCTTGTGAGTCAAGACATGTCAACACAAACTGTTGGGAACCGGTTATTAGTAAAGGGACTATGGGCATGCACTCCTCTAGCTTGTGTTCCAATCACACCACACGATTAAAGTGCACTGCTCAACTGGTGCCGTTAAAGGATCACTTGGAACATGGAATGGCACACTGTGGCCTTCAGTGCTGAAAACAGATTCTGTCTGCCTACAAGTGACGGTCATCTGCGCATACGACATAGACCTGGTGAGCACTGTCTTGTAAAGAGCATTCGTCCGAGTGTCGGGTCTTATTGTTTGGGGTACGATAAGCTACACCTCTTGTTCACCTTTGGTGTTTCTGGAGGAGACACTAACCAGTGCTCAATATGTGCAGACTGTTGTTAGAACCTTTCTTTTGCCGGTTTTGCGACAGGAGGATGATGGGCTGCCTGTGAAGCTCAATGTGCTCTGCAAGACATGAAGGAACTTCCGTGGCTAGCACGATCTCCACACTTTTCTCCGGTCAAGCTCAAGTGGGATATGATGGGACAAGAATTGACTCGTGTGACTTGCCGACTAACAACTCCTACATAACTACAGGAACAGGTTGAGCAGGCATGGCATAATGTATCCCAGAACAGTACTTGCCATCTGTACGTACTAATATGGGTGATTCAGCATGGGTTGATAGCTGGTACCTTAGAACCATTTGTGCTATTAATGTGTAAATATAATCATGTCATGTACTCCATAAGCACAGTTGTAACAATAAATCTTGAGTGAACTGGAAACCTCTAAAAGGGAGTGCTAATTTTTTTCTGGCAGTGTATATAAGATAAATATCTTTCTGTATACCAAACATGAATTATTTTAAGGGAACCATTTTGAAAGTCTCTTCAGGTTTGCTGCCCGATCCTAAAATCAACTTGCCTCGATATTTTGGCGATCCAACTGGTCGCCATCTTCAGGAAAATGCCGCTTCTGCTGATGAGTCCCGCTGAGAACTGACGCCAGGTTGCAAATCGACGTCCTATATAGGCCACCGTTCAGTACACGGCGCATGCGCCGCCCATCACGGTTTCTGCCTTCCTAGACAGGGAGGTGGCGCCACCCTTAGTGAAACACTGCTGGCAGCGATATATCGCAATCAAGGCCGCACCGAAGAACGTGGATACCTTCTTCGTCTGGCCGCATGGATATGATGCTCTTCAACTGTCTTCATCCCCGTATCAAATTTACTATGGAGGTTGAAAATTTTTAGACGTTATGGTTTATAAAAAACCAGATGGTACTTTGGGACACAGTATTCATCGAAAGCCGACACACACAGATTGGTATCTGCATCCTAAGAGTTGTCATCCACCACACCAACGCAGTGGCATCCTTAGGACTTTGGTATGGAGAGCATATGCCATTTCCGACACAGACAGCTTAACCCAAAAACTTGAGCATTTGATGGCTGTTTTTAAGGAAAATGGATACACCAAGAAGCAGATTCGTCGGGCTATGGAGTTTGGACCATCTCCGGAGGTGTATGGAGGGGAACATAGATCTGTGGCCTTTCTTCCTTATGCTGGAGGCTTATCGTTTAAGATTGGATGAATTTTAAGGAATTTTAACATTAAGAGTGTGTTCCATCCACCTTCTAAGATTAGGGCTCTGCTCGGCTCTGTGAAAGATGATTTGGGGCTTTGGAAACCCAGTGTGTACAAAATTCCGTGTCAATGTGGGAAAGCTTACATTGGCTGTTCGATTCGCTCAGTGCATGACAGGTGTGTGGAACATTGCCGTCATACAAGACTACAACAGCCGGAAAAATTGGGAGTAGCAGAACACTGCCTAAATGAGACACACAGTATGAAATTTGGTGAAACTGTGGTTGTTGCCAACATTTCTGGTTTTTGGAACAGTGTCTATAAAGAGGCGATTGAAATTAGGTTGGCTGATAATTTAATCAGCAGAGACAATGGGTTTCCTCTTAGCAAGACGCTGAATCCTGTATTATCTCGCATCAAAACTGAACGTTCTTTGGTGCGGCCTTGATTGCGATATAGCGTTGCCAACAGTGTTTTACTAAGGGCGGCGCCGCCTCCATGTCTAGGAAGGCAGAAACCGTGATGGGCGGCGCACGTGCTGTGTACTTAACGGTGGCCTATATAGGACGTCGATTTGCAACCTGGCGTCAGTTCTCAGCGGGACTCATCAGCAGAAGCAGCATTTTCCTGAAGATGGCGACCAGTTGGATCACCGAAATATCGAGTCAAGTTGATTTTAGGATCTGGCAGCAAACCCAAAGAGACTTTCAAGACTTATTACACCAGGAAAGCCTACGTAATCACAGGAAACCATTTTGTTTATTAACATAACACAAGAAAGAAAGAAAATTTTATGCTTCCCACCACCTCAAATTGTATGCACAGGGATCTCAATATATGGGAATGAAAATTTATAATATATTAAAAAGGGACAAGTTAATGCAGTTGAATTTAAGTCTACTTAAAAAAAGCTACATGAGGTGTTGAGACTGAAATGTTGTTACTCAGTGGATGAATTCATGCAGGATGAACTGGAAATGTGAGCCGGACTCAAAGTGTTACATATCGTAAGAAGTATCATTTTAATGATGTTCTTTATTTTAGTATTATTATTTGTGTAAAAATCATTTTAAATGTATTAAACAATTTTGACATGTCTCCTGCATGCAAATCAAATAGATTGCAAATGTATGTCATTATACGGATAAACCACAATTTCACTAATGTCCCTGAATTCACACAGCCACGTTACATCCATAAAAGAAAAAGAAAAATGTTCACTCTTATTCCCAATTAGAACAACTACTTCCATATTTTCATGAAAATATTAAGACCACAAGCCCATTAACAGTTCTGAGAAACAAAATTGTCTCCCATTTATGACATTAATATTAACCGTAAAGTCAGTACTGCTTTTTTTTAAAAAAAATGGCTATAGAATATAGCTGTTGTGTTTTTCAGTTAGTGTATTAGTGTTATCATCATATAACAACATCTGTATTTATCATAAAATAATAGTTATCTGCATGTTATAAGAGCATAGATACTTTTCATTCACCTAACATGTATCTTTAGATATTGAATCAACAAAATGAAAACAGTGGAAGGAGTGGCTGACAAGTTACATTTTTAAATGTCTGTTTAATTGTCACACAAATTATCTCATGTAATTCTTTTATTTCTTTCAGAAGTGCCTCTGTTCCACCAATGAACCAGCTACTACTAACATTCAGATACTTTACCTCTGGTGATTTCTTTCTGTCCATTGGAGACTTTATTGACATTGACAAGGAGACAGCCAGCAGGATTATTAAAAGTACGTTTATGTCAATGGACAACGTGCTCAAGAGACACTTTTTTTTAATATTTCAGTTCTCCGTTGTAATTAAATGAAAATAAAATAAACAAATGTAAAAGAATTAATATATTTTTATTCTGAAACCATTTGCTTTAATGTCTTTTTCTAATACTAATTTTGAGCTTTGTTGTTGTTGTGGTCTTTAGTCCAGAGACTGGTTTGATGCAGCTCTCCATGCTACTCTATCCTATGCAAGCTTCTTCATCTCCGAGTAACTACTGCAACCAACATCCTGAATTTGCTTAGTGTATTCATCTCTTGGTCTACCTCTACAATTTTTACCCTCCACAATTCCCTCCAATACTAAATTGGTGATCCCTTGGTGCCTCGGAACGTGTCCTGCCAACCAGTCCCTTCTTTTAGTCAGGTTATGCCACAATTTCCACTTCTTCCCAATTATATTCAGTACCTCCTCATTAGTTACGTGATCTACCCATCTAATCTTCAGCATTCTTCTGTAGTACCACATTTCGAAAGCTTCTACACTCTTCTTGCCTAAACTACTTATCGTCCACGTTTCCCTTCCATACATGGCTACACTTCACACAAATACTTTCAGAAAAGACTTCCTGACACTTAAATCTATATTGATGTTAACAAATTTCTCTTCTTCAGGAACGCTTTCCTTGCCATTGCCAGTCTACATTTTATATCCTCTCTACTTTGACCATCATCAGTTATTTTGCTCCCCAAATAGCAAAACTCCTTTACTACTTTAAGTGTCTCATTTCCTAATCTAATACCCTCAACATCACCCGACTTAATTCGACTACATTCCATTATCCTCGTTTTGCTTTTGTTGATGTTCATCTTATATTCTCCTTTCAAGACACTGTTCATTCCGTTCAACTGCTCTTCCAAGTCCTTTGCTGTCTCTGACAGAATTACAATGTCATCGGCAAACCGCAAAGTTTTTATTTCTTCTCCATGGATTTTGATTGCTACTCCGAATTTTTCTTTTGTTTCCTTTCCTGCTTGCTCAATATACAGATTGAATAACATCGGGGAGAGGCTACAACCCTGTCTCACTCCCTTCCCGACCACTGCTTCCCTTTCATGCCCCTTGAGTCTTATAACTGCCATCTGGTTTCTGTACAAATTGTAAATAGCTTTTCGCTCCCTGTATTTTACCCCTGCCACCTTCAGAATTCTAAAGAGAGTATTCCAGTCAACATTGTCAAAAGCTTTCTCTTAAGTCTACAAATGCTAGAAATGTAGGTTTGTCTTTCCTTAATCCATCTTCTAAGGTAAGTCATAGTGTTAGTATCGCCTAACGTGTTCCAACATTTCAACGGAATCCAAACTGAACTCCCTCAAGTTCAGCTTTTTCCAGCCATGACTTATAAAACTGATAGTTCAGTAATCTTCACACCTGTCGACAGCTGCTTTCTTTTTAATTGGAATTATTATATTGTTCTTGAAGTCTGTGGATATTTCGCCTGTCCCATACATCTTGCTCACCAGATGGCAGAGTTATGTCATGGCTGGCTCTCCCAAGGCTATCGGTAGCTCTGATGGAATGTTGTCTGTTCCTGGTGCCTTTTTTTGGCTTAGGTCTTCCAGTGCTCTGCCAAGTTCTTCATACAGTATCATATCTCCCATCTCATCTTCCTCCTCAATTTCCATAATATTGCCCTTAAGTACATTGTCCTTGTATAGACCCCCTCCCTCCCTCCATCTTTCTGCTTTCCCGTCTTTGCTTAGGGCTGGTTTTCCATATGAAATTTTGATATTCTCTTTTCTCCAAAGGTCTCTTTAATTTTTCTGTAAGCAGCATCTATCTTACCCCTAGTGATATATGCCTCTACCTCCTTACATTTGTCCTCTAGCCATCCTTGCTTAGCCATTTTGCACTTCTTGTCTATCTCATTTTTGAGATGTTTGTATTCCTTTTTGCCTGCTTCATTTACTGCATTTTTATATTTTCTCCTTTCATCAGTTAAATTCAATATCTCTTCTATTACCCAAGGATTTCTGCTAGCCCTCTTCTTTTTACCTGCTTGATCATCTGCAGTCTTCACTATTTCATCTCTGAAAGCTACCCATTCTTCTTCTACTGTATTTCCCCTGTATTTGTCAACTGTTCCCTAATGCTCTCTCTGAAACTCTCTACAATCTCTGGTTCTTTCAGTTTATGCAGGTCCCATCTCCTTAAATTCATACATTTTTGCAGTTTCTTCAGTTTTAATCCACAGCTCATAACCAATAAATTGTGGTCAGAATCCACATCTGCCCCTGGAAATGTCTTACAATTTAAAAGTTGGTTCCTAAATCTCTGTCTTACTATTATATAATCTATCTGAATTTTCCCATCTCTCCAGGCCTCTTCCATGTATACAACCTTCTTTCATGATTCTTAAACCAAGTGTCAGCTATGGTTACGTCATGCACCATGAAAAATTCTACCAGGCGGCTTCCTCTTTCATTCCTTACCCCCATTCCATTTTCACCTACTACTTTCCCTTCTCTGCCTTTTCATACTGTTGAATTCCAGATCCCCATGACTCTTAAATTTTCGTCTCCTTTAACGATCTGAGTAATGTCTTTTATTGCATCATACACTTCTTCAATCTCTTCACCATCTGCGAAGCTAGTTAGCATATAAACTTTTACTACTGTGATAGGCATGGGCTTGGAATCTATCTTGGCTACAATAATGTGTTCACTATGCTGTTCATAGTAGCTTATCCACACTCCTATTTTTTTATTCAGTATTAAACCTACTCCTGCATTACCCCTATTTTATTTTGTATTTAGCCTATAACCCTGTATTCATCTGACCAGAAGTCTTGTTCCTCCTGCCACCGAACTTCACTAATTCCCCCTATATCTAACTTTAAGCTGTCCATTTCTCTTTTTAAATTTTCTAACCCACCTGCCCGATTAAAGGATCTACATTCCACACTCCAATCCATTTCTTCTGATAACGACATCCTCCTGCGTAGTCCCCGCCTGGAAATCCGAATGGGGGAGTAGTTTACCTGTGGAATATTTTACGCAAGAGGACACCATCGTCATTTAACCATACAGTAAAGCTGCATGCCCTCGGGAAAAATTATGGCTGTAGTTTTGCCTTGCTTACAGCCGTTTGCAGTACCAGCACAGCAATGCTGTTTTGGTTAATTTTTACAAGGTCTGATTGGTCTATCATCCAGACTGTTGCCCCTGCAACTACTGAAAAGTCTGCTGCCCCTCTTCAGGAACCACACATTTGTCTGAGCTTTATGTTCTTTCAACTGACACAGTTGTTCCTGTGTTGTCTAGTTCTTGTCATGCTACTTTTGAAGTGGCACCACCTTTAATTCTGGTAATTGTTTCACATTTGAGAATAGATATTTTTATTCTAAACAAAAACTGACAGTTTTAAGCTGAGATTTTTGTAGAAAATAAGAACACAATGAATGTGTCACATCTCCAATTACTTCCCCTTCCCTCCCAGAGTACATATAGCTTCTAGAGGTGATTGCACAAGCCAAAATTATATATGAAATAGTTCCTGTTACTCAGACATTTGGGGGCAGTAGATCCACGCCAAATTACTGATCCAGATCATGTTTTTCCTTTATTAGAGCTTTTTCCATGGATGCACGGGAGAAAATATAAATTTTTTGTCACTTTGATCTAAATGCAAAAATCACCATCTTCTGTGTTAACGTCTCATCTCCGAAATTAGAATTGATGTTGTTTTGCCATACTCTCCACGTGAAAACCTACACGTGGATCATTTTGGCTCCAAGTTATGGCTCTCATCCAGTGCGAAAGCGGAATTGATCCAAGTGCAAAATATTATTATGATTGTGAGTTAAAGTTTGGAATTTGTGTAATATATTAAGTCAAAATAGTTGCTTATTTTTTATAACAATGATTGAATAAATATTGCATACAACTGACTACAGAGTAATTTTTCAACTGGTAACAAAAGATGATGTTGACTGTATAGAACTCAGCTGCCCCATTCCAGTCATTTTTTTCATTTTTGACTGTGTTTATATTCTCTTTCCTCTTTGCTGCGCATTATATTCTCTTTGCTGTGTACAAGTGTAAGGTTCTTGCTGTTTGTATGTACATTTTCGAAGTTAGAATAGTGTGTCAGTGAAATGGACAACAGAAATACATGCTCTAGAGATGAAAATACGTTAGCATTACAAAATTCATTGAGCGGTTATGAAAGTAATGTGGATTTTTCCAGCAATCATTCATCCTACCAGCCCCCAGACCATGTGAAAGGCTATAGAGGTGTGTATATTTATGAAGAGTGGTTATAATATAATGTAATTTGGAATGATTGCCATTAGATTAAAACAGCTTTGCTGGAGATTTGACCATCTCTCTGATTTAGTAACTTGCATTTTACCTTCCTACTGTGTAGATCTTGGCATTTGATTTTTATCAGAGATTTTATTACTTCCAGATATCTTTCAAGAGATTGGCCAGTCTTCTTCTAGTGTGATAGGTAATTTAGGAGAAGATGTCGACAATGAAGAGACTGATGAACATATTAGAGGCAGAATACGGCTAAGAAATATGGATGGAGTAGAAGAATAAAAAGAAAATCCAAAATAACAGCAGGTCAGGAATACACCAACATAAATTGTAACACTGTGACAGAAAAAGTATTCATGCCTGTTGAATATAACTGCCACCATAAATGCAGTGAGTAAGTTCCTGCTCAAAATCAGAAAATGACGCATAACATGTATTACCAGTTATCTTCATTGGATACACAAACGACTTGGTTATGTAATGTTTAAAAACTATAGTACCCAAATGATGTAAGAAAAGGTGTTCTATTCAGGCACCTAGCAACAAAAGTGTGACAAGACAGTTCGTATTATGTGATAAAAGAGTTTGTAAAAATTTCTCGCTGTGTGTGACGCAAGTTAGCAATAAAAGAATTGATTATACACTATGAATTTAAAAAAGTCTCTGGAATACCTGAAAATGACAAAAGGGGACGAATATCTCATCCTAGCAAGATCTCTGAGGAGAAAGTGACATGGATCAGAGACCATATTAAAACTTTCGTAAATACACGAATGGTCACAGGTTTGTTTGATCCATGAGAAAGTGTCACAGAGGTACTGAAGAAGCTGAAATGACAGACTTAAAGGCAGACGTAAACTGTTCCGAGGAAGTCTACTAACAAAGTTTCATGAACCGTCTTTAAATTATGACTCTAGGAACGTACTACAACCCCTGCATATTGCCCACATAGGGATCGTGAGGATAAGATTAGAATAATTACACTGTGCACAGAGGCATTCAATCATTCTTCACACATCCCATACGTTAACGGAATCGGAATAGACCCTAATAACTTGCACAATTAGGTGTACCCTCTGCCATGCACTTCACAGTGGTTTGCAGATTATGGATGTAGATGTAGATACAAGAGTGACTATGGAAAAAGAAAGTCTTCACATCAGTACTTGTCTCCAGGGCTGTCCATTAGTATAATGTATGAAGTATTCAAAGAAAAATGCGAGGCAGAGGAAAAGCCAATTCTAAAAAAGTATGTCTACAAAACAGTGTTCACAACAGAGTTCAGTTCACTATTTTACAGAACTAAAACAGAGACATCCAAAACATGTGTAGCAAAAAAACAAAAGAAGACCTAGAAACATGCTTAGTTTTAAGAAACCAGGAGGATGACAATATCAAATTGGCAACTAAAGTGTGAGGTATTTAGAATGACTGTAAAGCAAAAGTTAAAGATGTTAAATCTTTACAACTTTTGACTTGGAGTGCACACTTCCCCTTCCATATTTAAATACAAGTGAGTTCTATTATCAAAGGCAACTTAAGATGCTCAGTTTCAGAGTAAATTCCTACCTAAAACAGGGAGAAAAAATTGTAATGAACAAGTGGCCTGAACATTGTGGGGCGAGAGGTTTTCAGGAAGTGATTTCCTCACACCATCACTATAAAGAAAATTCTCTGCCAGATTTCATCAAAACCCTGCACCTTTTTAGTGGCTGTCACTGTAGACAGAACTGAAAGTGGAACATATTACATTCTGTTATGTTTCTGGTCAGCAAATTGTCTCATTTCGAAAATACTGTTATGTGCTACCTTGTGAGTGTCGTACATTCTTACCAAATGACATGGCTTTTTCTTTCATAAGTCGAGAGCAGAAGAGATGAACAGACATCCTTATGCCTCAGGCAAGGATGGACCTTGGGCGTGGCTGATGGAAGTGTAAACCTTGCATAGTTCGAGACCTGACAAGTTTCTGGATTTTGAAAGCCTAGCAGATCGCTCCAAAGGCTACCAATCTGTCTTTCGGGAGGATGCAAAGATATCACAAATGTGAAAAACAAAATTCTTCAAGGACTCGAATTTCATGTGTTACAATGATGGCTATATAGAATAGCATGAAGCAACTGACTTCAAACCTAATAACAGATTTGCAGGCATTTCTGCCAAGCCTCCGAAATTACATACCTGCACTAGAAAGGGCAGCAAAGCCAATACCACACAATAATTTGTTCCACCAGTTCACCATCCATTCTACCCACTAATTTCGTGTGTACTCAGAAAAGGAAGGGGCGATAAGGCTCAGGACGATGAAAACGTGCTACCCTCCAGATCTTAATTACCTTGTTCCGATGTGACACAGCTTTAATTGCAGCATTTGTTTGTAGCAAAGTGATCCAAGCGATTTTTAGGGCAAAAACAAAACATTTTGTATCTTCTAACAAAAAGATTTCAATACAACATTAATTTATTCACATTCATTAGTCATTAGTAGATCAAACTATGAAAATGTCAAATTTCCTTAAAACAAACACAAAAGCTTTTCCCTAGTTTTCTCAAAATGATGAGAATGCCATTTGGATCAGTATGGTTCTGCCATCACCATTTAAGTTGAGATACAGTAACAACAGCCTCCAGTTTGGATATGTGTCACAGGCACATTTCTACCTTAACAATTTAAAAAGACTAGCTTAGCTGCTGATCCGCTTTAATACTAGTATAACAAAATACTTTTTTTAAAAATTTTCATCCTCTATTGTACCCCCTTCTAAAAATGATGCAACACGTTTTTTTAAATTTATAACTGAGAATCCAAGTACCAATTTTCATAGGTCTAACTTCAAAATTGCCTTAATAGTGACATATTTTCAAAAAGGCTTTCATATCCTATTTCACTCTCTTAGGAGTGTAATTTTGAACAATGCCTTCTTAAATGATGCCTATAGTAAAAGACTCACACCCTCTCCAAAGTTTAAGTTTCTATCCTTAGCGGTTTGGGCCGGCCTGATGAGACAGTGAATCAGCCTGGCACAATTCCATCCCCTTGGGCAGGTTGCACTAAACACGCAAACAAAGTTGACACTCGGTGCGGTGGCTGATGGGAGTGACCGTAAAGGCATTTCCCTTTTGCCGTCGCTCCCATCAGCCACGGTGTCGAGTGCCAACTTTGAAAGCACGAATATTAGTTCAAATGTGTGTGAAATCTTATGGGACTTAACTGCTAAGGTCACAGTCCCTGAGCTTACACATTACTTAACCTAAATCATCCTAAGGACAAACACACACACCCACACACACACCCATGCCCGAGAGAGGACTTGAACCTCCACCGGGATCAGCCGCACAGTCCATGACTGCAGCGCCCTAGACCACTCGGCTAATCCCGCACGGCTGAATATTAGTCTCCTGTTAGCAACCGGTTTAACTCTACTCTTGGAATAGATGGAGAAATGCATTGTGTGAACCCAGTATAATGCAAACTCTGACTAAGTTAAGTTTCGGTTTCTGGCAATTAGCGACCTTAACTGGGAAATAAGTTTTCAAGACGGCAGGAATAGTGACAGATTCAGATAGTGATGGCTGAGATTTTCGCTGAATTGTTCATGAGAATGAGGACGGAGAAGAAAATGAGACAACGCCAATTCCAAATTTATGTCCAGATTTCTTTAATCAAAGGAAGCCATGCTTCATCTTTTCAGTCTCGTACCTTATGTAATAAACTGGAGCATGTGATGGACAGGCGAAAGTATTTCTCTGTTTTCAAAAATTATAGTTTATTTGCAGTAATATGCATTTAATGCCAGTATTTAGTCTAATTTACGTAAGACAGGTACATTAAAATGACAATTCGTGCCAAAATAGTCTTGTTTATCTGGCGTATGTTACAACTACTGCAAAAATGTAGTGAAAAAGACTGTTTCATTTTGCAGACAGTGCCATAATAGACTTAACCAAATCGAAAAACCACGCCAGTTGTGGACATTATGTGTATTAACAGCTTTTTCTGTTTTAGACAAAAGCATATGATTTTTCGTGTTGCAAAACGGATTGATAAAGCAATAGTGTCCCAATTTCACTCAGCTACAGTACGCCAGTAGCAGAATATATTGTTCCACTTTGTTTACTATTGGGAATCATCCTTTCTGGAAACACCACAACAGTGTCAGAACAACATTCCGCCTTTCAGTGAAAATATTAAGTTCACAGGTCCATTAACACCTCAGAGCAACAACTTTGTCTCCCAACAACCATTATTCACTGAAGCTTGTGAACTATTTGTGCTTACTCAAGCTAAGTTTAGCACAGTAAAATTAACAGGTAAGTTAGCAATTTTTCAAACTCCTGCTTCCCCAGCTATAGAATATAGCTTTGGGTTTCTCAGTTATTATTACTATTCACATAAACCCATCTATAATTTATAATAAAATAATAGCTATATGTATATGGTACTGAACCTGCATAGTTGCAGCACATGGAAGGAATGCCTGGAACGCTATGTTTTTAACTTTTCTTGAATATCAAGCTATTTTCAGTATCATTCTTTATGTCAAATTGCAACTAGTTGAAGGTAACTTAAATTTAAATATTGTACTTATGTGAAGTACCATTTATTTCTTAAATTTATGGCTAATTATGATTGTTTAATGTAACAAATCAACTCTGCCACATCTGGAGCAGAAAATACTGTTCACTCTTATCTCCCATTCGAACAACAAATTTCATCTTTTAGTGAATGCTACAAAGCACCAAGACTGTCCAGCACATAGCATTATTCCCATAGATATGTAAATTATTTGCGTTTACTAAAGCTAAGTTCAACACAGAAAAATTAACAGGAAATAACTCATAGCAAAGTTTAGCCATACGTTTTTATTCTGAAATCATTTGTTCTAATTTTTATTTCCTGATCCCAGTGTTGGCCTTTATTCTCTTTTTTTAACAGTTAACAGTTTTTCCTTCCTTCACTGCTTTTTGTTATGCTACTTTTAAAACAACACTATTTGCAAGTCTGATAATTGTTTCACATTTGAACAGGTATTTTTATTCCGAAAACAAAACTGGCAGGTCTAAGCTGAGTTGACTGTAGAAAATAAGGAAGAATATAGAGAAGGTGTCATATCTTCAGTTACTTCCCCTTCCCTCCCAGATTAAATATAACTGCTAAAGATGATTCCACAAGCCAAAACTATGTTTGAAATAGTTACTCTTCCTCAAACATTTAGGATGAGATGGAATAACAACAGCCTCCAGTTTGATATGTGTCATAGATACATTTCTGCCCAGGTATTATAGAGAAGATAATGGTTGTTTATGATAAATGTAGGTATCTTCTTCTTCTTATGTCCCATCAATATAATTATTAATAATCATCACTACATAGAAAGAGGATTCATATATGGACATTAACTACAAAACTGGATCCACAAATAGTTTTCAGTAATTCAGCAAAGGTACCTTCTATAGAACACCAATCTGCTGTAATGAATTAATCATTCCAAGCTGTAAATACAGCTGTCAAGTAGCCTGTAACACCTCTTAGAATTGTCAGTCAAATCAATCTGCTTGATGTCTGTGTTGACACAGTTCGTTCACTGGACTCACATTCAGAAGAACGAGGGTTCAAACCTGTGTCCAACCATCCCGATTTAAGTTTTCCGTGACTTCCCTAAATCGGTTCTGGCACATGCCGGGATCGTTCCTTTGAAAGGGCATGGGCAACTTCCTTCTCCGTGCTTCCCTAATCCCATGGGGCCGATGACCTCACTGTTTGGTCCCCTCTGCCAAATCAACCAACCAACCACAGTTTGTTAAGAATCTGAGAAGGCCAGCAATTTCAGAAAACAGGCCACATTTCACAGTTCCTACTGTATTAAAAATTCATCTTCTACCATATAGTAAATTTAATGGAATATTATCTTGCCTGCAAATGTTGCTTCTGAATCGAACTGACTGTGGCATACCTCTGTTGACAAGTTTATCAAATCGTACACAATTTGGAACTTCCATTCCACATATGGCACATCAACATTCTGTAGCTTCTGCAACTTTTTACGGCCATAATATCTGAGTGTTTCTTTCTTGTAAAAAAAGTACATCTGTTGTAGCTCTCTATAGATCTATGTAATGTGTTTGTAAATGGATACTGTTGTATATTTTTTCCAATAATTTGTTTGGAAATCCAGAAAGATCTCTTACTGGTCAAACCTGAAATACCTGATCCTTTATCTAATTTCAAGACAGATCACTGCATTGTTACACATACAAGTAATATTCATGCAAACAAAGTTGACATCCAACACAGTGGCTGATGGGAGTGACTCTAAATGGGAAATGCCTTTACGGTCGTTCCCACCAGCTGCTGCGCCGAGTGTCAATTTTGTCTGTACGCGTAGTGCCCTACAGTCTTCGTTAAATGTTTTGCACTAATATTCTCATTAAATGAGACCCCAGCGGTTTTCACCTACACTCTGGAACTCGATTACAGTGTCCAATAACTTTGAAGAAATCTCAAGCGAATAGTTTTGTTATCTGGAGTGTTTACTGCTCGTGTCAGACACGCTATTTCTTCTGACTAAGAGTAAGTAAATATGAAATGACGTACGCGAAAATACCCAGCATGCTCTTCAGTTGTTGCTAGCTTAACTGGACAGGAAACTTACTCCCGGAATAACTAGCTGGGGAATACAATGGTGTCATACAATGAGTACTCCAAGTTAACATGTGGTTAGCCTATTCCCCAATTAGCTAACCCTGCTTTTATACTAATTGACACAATGAAATATTTTCACGAAACATACCACCCCCTTAATATGCATCTACACCAGTGCGCCCTGTGGCTCGTCAGCATGCGGCTGTTTGCCCCACTTGCAGTAAAGGTGCCCATTGTGAACGCCATCACTCACACGCACATGCTGAGGAAGAGCCATGCACCTACACACTTGCCTCTTTTTGTGTTTGGGACAATCGACAGTCACATTGCGGCTAGTTGCAAGGATGCGCACAGATGTAAACGGTACATACCTTTAGGGGTTGAGTATCTAAAAACAGTGATGTGTGTATTTTTTCTTACTAACACGCATTTATCTTCAAACATGCTTGGATAATGAAATATTTCCATAAAAATTTTCATACCCTAATCCACCCCCACATGGGTTGATCTCCAAAACCAGTGAAACACACATTTTTTATTTCAAACCGAGAAGCCATTTGACCAATTTCAAGACAGATCGTTATGTTATACACACAAATATCTTAAAAGTTAACTAAACGTTTTGCACTAATGCTTTCACTGC
The DNA here is from genome assembly GCF_021461385.2 of Schistocerca piceifrons. NCBI lineage: Eukaryota > Metazoa > Arthropoda > Insecta > Orthoptera > Acrididae > Schistocerca > Schistocerca piceifrons. The sequence goes on along the minus strand of NC_060146.1, from coordinate 26,219,522 downwards.
ATAAGTTTTCATATTTTCTGCGTTGCTCTTGAGATCAGCTTCGAAGTATCCTCAAGCGAATAGTTCTGTGATCCGGAATGCTCATAGCTCATGTTCAGCACGCTGTTTTTGCTAAGGTTGGGCAATAGATACTCTCGTTCGAACAGCTACAGATTTTCCAGTATGTCGTAGCGTTTGTTACAGTATCGAGCTTGTTCAAACAATAATGTGACATTTGAGTCGTTTGGCGCGAGTGCAAGGGATACACAAGAAACAACAAAGTAGCCACAACAATAAGCTATGGCTCCGCTTAAAATTTGTGAATTTCATGAAACACTGGAGGAAATAGCGTTCAATCCTATCACTGCACAAACTCCTACTGTGTGCAAAAAAATTTACAATGTGACTTCTCATAGAATACCGGTATATATGTATATATATAAATATTTATGCATATATATCTAAAAACAAAGATGATGTGACTTACCAAACGAAAGCGCTGGCACGTCGATAGACACACAAACAAACACAAACATACACACAAAATTCAAGCCTTCGCAACAAACCGCCGCCCCATCAGGAAAGAGGGAAGGAGAGGGAAAGACGAAAGGATATGCGTTCCACGGGAGAGGGCAAGGAGTCACTCCAATCCCGGGAGCGGAAAGACCCACCTTCGGGGAAAAAAAGGACGGATACACACACACACACACACACACACACACATCCATCCACACATACAGACACAAGCAGACATATACAGAGGCAAAGAGTTTTTTAAGTAAAGGTAACAGACAAAGGCGAAAATGTTGTCTTCTAAAAAATACTTATTGACTGAACACTGCATAATATTTTATTTGTTAATGATTTACGAAGGAGGCAGGAAAGCAGCAATTCAATCTCTGTTTGCATATTAGAATAACAGATAGAAATTTTGTTGTTGTTGTTGTTGTTGTTGTCTTCAGTCCTGAGACTGGTTTGATGCAGCTCTCAATGCTAATCTATCCTGTGCAAGCTTCTTCATCTCCCAGTACTTACTGCAACCTACATCCTTCTGAATCTGCTTAGTGTATTCATCTCTTGGTCTCCCTCTACGATTTTTACCCTCCACGCTGTCCTCCTATGCTAAATTTGTGATCCCTTGATGCCTCGAGTATAGATTTAGGTGTCAGGAAGTCGTTTCTGAAAGTATTCGTATGGAGTGTAGCCATGTATGGAAGTGAAACATGGACGATAACTAGTTTGGACAAGAAGAGAATAGAAGCTTTCGAAATGTGGTGCTACAGAAGAATGCTGAAGATTAGATGGGTAGATCACATAACTAATGAGGAGGTGCTGAATAGGATTGGGGAGAAGAGGAGTTTGTGGCACAACTTGACTAAAAGAAGGGATTGGGTGGTAGGACATGTTCTGAGGCATCAAGGGATCACCAATTTAGTATTGGAGGGCAGCGTGGAGGGAGACCAAGGGATGAATACACTAAACAGATTCAGAGGGATGTAGGCTGCAGTACGTACTGGGAGCTGAAGAAGCTTGCACAGGCTAGAGTAGCGTGGAGAGCTGCATGAAACCAGTCTCTGGACTGAAGATCACAACAACATGGGTGTCCCATTTATCCTGACCACCCTAAATAACTGTTTGTCCAGATGCAAATTACAAAATGTTTCAAGCAAATGTACTTCAGCCTTCAGGGGGACGTCAATCAGCATGATTTCCTTCGTTGTAGCTTTTTAACAAAGATGTGAACAGCGGTATGAATTTTTTAAATGGCACCCTATATTTTTTATTCGCTAATTCGTTTCCTCTCCTAAAGACCTACTCAAAAATGTATCACAGTGTGCCATTCACTGAAACACAACGTTCGTTGTTAATTACATAACACAACATTGACATTGACATTCCCAGCGCTTAGTGCAGGTACTCAGGGTAGTGGAACACATCCACGAGCTGACGTTGACAGAGGGCAAATGTAAACATAAGTGGAATACACACCCGTCATTCCGTCAACCATCGTCAGTTAAAGAGTATGTGAGTAGAATGCACACCAACGAAGAGAAGGCAGGAATGCTACACATCAATGGGGAATGTAAATTCGCAGAACAGTAATTGCAATACTGTTTTCTCATGTATGGGTACATTCAGTATAGCAGTTTAGTCCTTTCAAATACTGTTGTGTAGAGTAGGCATACAGTAAAGGCTGTCCTTCCTACAAACTGCATTGTCATATTGTTTCTTTTATTATCGTTGTTGAACGTAGGCGAAATGCTACTCAGACAGCGGAACTGTACAGAGAGCGATATCCTGACAAGAACCCACGTTTCCGACGGATATTTTCTCGTCTTGTTGCGACGCTTCAGCAAACGGGAAGTTTCAGTCCACTACAACGCAATCGCTGAAGCACTCTCACAGAGGAAGCTGCCGGAGTTAATGTTCACGCTTCCGTTGCTATGAATCCACATGTGAGCACACGACAGCTTGAACACGAGATTGGCATTCCTAAAACGAGTGTACATCTTATTCTTACACGTCATCGGTTCCATCCTTATCATGTACACCTACATAAAGAATTGCATTGGAATGATTTCCAGAATCGTGTATAGTTCCGTCAGTGTGCACAGCAGCAAATCCTCGCCAACCCGAACATCTTCTCCAATGTTCTGTTTACCGATGAATGTTCCTTCTCAAACAAAGGAGAGGTAAATACAGGGAACATGCATTATTGGTCCAGCAACAACCCACGATGGGTTAGACAGGTGGAACATCAGCATCAGTGGAGAGCTAACGTCTGGGTGGGATGCTTGGTACTACAATTAATGGCCCTTATTTCATCAATGGTAGTCTAAACGACACAGCGTATGCCAACTTCCTCAGACGACTTCTTCCTTTTCTACTGGATGAAGTGCCACTGGTAAGAACCAGATTGGTTATGTGGTATCAACACAAAGGGACGTCCAGCACATGATGCCTTGCGTATACGTCATATTCTGAACTGAAGGTATCCTACCAGCTGGATTGGTCGATAAATAATAGTTACTTGGTCTGCTAGATCCCCTGATTTAAATTCTCTGGACTTTTTTCCTCGGGGATGCATTAAAGATGTTGTCTATCGCGATATTCCAACAACTCCAGAGGACATGCAGGATTCGAGAAAGCGGGCGCGAGCCGCTTTCCATAGGTGCCGCCACACGTACTGGGGATACTTAATTTCGATGGGATTGGGCGGGTGGCATTGTTGTAACACTTCGTAAACTGTTTTCGTCTGTAACAACTGTGTGAGAGGTAAAGAACCGTAGACATAGCTGAAGTGCAGATAAAATCACCAGATATGATAAAAAGGGTATGGGATGGTCGAGGCCAAAGCTGGGCCAGACAATGAGACTGGCGCAAAGTCTTGGAATAGGAGCCCAGTGAGGCGGGCAATGATGTCAGAGTTTGAGTTGGGAGCCGATGTACAGCACTGTGACTCTGGTCGCCACTTCTATTAGTCCCACTTCACCACAGTCCCATGGGAATGCAAGGGAGTAACATTCCTGAGCTGACGAAGGCTCCAGAGCCATCAACAGACACATGTGGTATATGGGAAGCATGATAGATGTTCACATATTTGGTGTATTGGATAATGTCGAGGGCTTGTAGTCGGTGATCTGCAAAGCTAGCTCTGATAGCCTGCAGCAAGCGCCTACAGTTAATAGCTGCTGACTGATGGAGATTGGCGGTGAATTCAATGCCAAGACATCGAATTGTGGCAGTGACGCTAAGGGGGACGACGCTTCTCTCTGGTAGGCCCTCACCTTGGATTTGGACACACTGAGGGAGCTGCCTCAAGCTTCACCATAAGTCACCACCCATGTTAGGGCTGCCCGAACTTCATCCTCACTGCGCAGATAAAGAACAAGGTCTTTGGCATAGGCCGTGTAACAAAAATAGTGCCTGTGCAGCATCACACCTTCCTAACATTGGAGCAGGGGTTTCAAAGCGAAAGCATATAAAATCGTGAAAGGGGGCAGCCTTGCCGAACAGATCAAGCTATGTCAAGAGGAGGCTTGAGGCAGACGTACATGATTCTGGAAGTCGCATCACTCAAAAGGCGCAAAATGACTGTGATAAAACTGCCAGGGGAACCCATATGTTTTAAGAACTGCCCAGAAGTAGGAGTGATCTACACAGTCAAAGGCCTGGCTAAAGTCCAGCAATGCCAAGGCACCAGGGAGATGTTGGTGGCGATCAAAGGCTATCATGTCTTTATAACAGCAAAGGGCCGTATGGATATTGTTGTGACCTCCTAGCGAAGCTTGGTCGCAGGAGGTGACGTAACGTGTAACCTTCTTGAGTTGTAATACCAGCAGCCGTGTAAATATTTTCATATCGCTGTTCAGCAACGCGATTGGTCGATAATCTTGGACGCTCGATTGCCCATACAGTTTGTGAATGAGTATAATGATGCCCTCGAGAAAGGTGTTAAGGTCCACTGTCGTTAGGGACATCAGCTTTTGCACGATGGTCGTCCATGTGGAAGCCAACAAACAATTAAAACTTTTGTAAAATTCGATGAGGATACCATCAGGTCTTGGGGATTTGTTATCAGATCCCACCTTGTTAGCATCAAGTACTTCATCTGTGGTCACGTCTTCTTGGAGTTCATGCGCTACCTCCACCAGAAGAGTGCTCATAGTAAGGCATGTGACTTCTGTGATTAGTTCTGCAGAATGCAGTACAGCTGCATATAATCTGGCGAAATGATTGTGGAGAACATGGCTGATAGTTCGTAAGGTCTCATGCCAGTGGCCTTCCACATCAGTGAGATAGTGGATCAGAGCCCTGTGTCTTCATTGTCTTTCCTGGAGGAGGTGGTACATTGATGAATGTCCTTGAGGTATTCAATTAGAGGTATGAGATCAGGCTACCATGCCTTCCAGGGGATGGTGCATGATCAAGGAGATCTGTGCCTTTGTTTGTTGTACCACCTTCTGCCTGGCTGGCGAAAAAGGCATCGTTGCACAGTCACGAAGGATTAAATAATGAAAGTACAATGTATTAACACACCATGCTTTGGCTTTCACACCATAGGTCATCAATGTTTTATGGATGATCAGCTTTGCGCCTCACCAAGATAAGGTGTCACGATGATGCCAGCATCGTGCCCATGATCCCTCGAACATATGGCGACTGTCTGGGGAGGTCAGGAGGGTGAGTTGAATTTCCACTGTTCGCAACTATGCTACACATGCTGTCGGGTGAGTGTGATGTCGCAGATGAATGCTTCATGGTCTGAAAAGGCCATGGCCCAGACTTCTGCATGTCAGGTGTCATCAACAAGGGGGCGGGTGAGGTAGATGTGGTCTCTCTGGCTTGATGAGTAAGCGGTGTAAATCGTGAAACCCAGTTGGGTTCCGTGGAGCTTTGTCCAGGTGTCAATGAGTCACAGGCGATCAATGATCATCGAGAGAGCCACAGTAGGTGAATACTGTGGGAGTTGGTCAGTGGGTCCTTGTATCGAGTTGAAGTCTCCACTGAGCACCAAATCGTTGTGTGGGCCTGAAAAGAGCTGTGTGACCTCCTCAGTGAAGAATGTATGATAGTCATGACGTCGACTAGAGCCAGACGGTGCATAGATGTTAATGATACACACGCCAAATAGGGTGAGGGCCATGCCCTAGACATTTGGGAAGTATGAGACATCTTCTGCAGGGAGTCCATCTTGTAGGAGAATGGCTACGCCACTACCAGTGTCAGAGGTGTAAGAAACGTAGGCAGTTTACCCAGTGGGCACTTGGAAGTCAGCGACGAACACCTCCTGTAGGAGTACAATATCAACATCTGCAGAGTAGATGGTGTCTCAGAACATGGCCAGTTTGTGAGGGGCTCAGATAGTGGCAAGATTCATTCTGCTGTGTACAGTCCTTTGCCGTTGATGCAAAATGCATGGTGGAAGCATTCTGCAGGTGTAGACCTAGCGGGTCTGACTCAGTGATCAAGATTACTGGCAGAGCGCTGTCTCAAGTGCCTCTATGGGATACTCTTGCTTGGACATGCTAGTGGTCTGATCCACTGTTTCTTCAACATCATCTGCCCAAGATACTGATGCTGAAGACAGCTGTTTACTGTTGGAGTGGGGGAAGCAGACGTTGTGACAATCTCTGTGGGGGATCTGCCATCCTCATGTACTGGCAACATTGAGTTCGTGATCTGGACTGAGAGAGGATTCTTCATAGGAGTGACGTCAGGAGTGGTTGTACCATGTGACTGGACGCAATATGGAAGGTCACCATCAGACATCCGATCGTCATATCGCAAGGTCATCTGATGGAGAGTGTTGTCGAAGGGTGTTCGTCGGCATTTCTTGTGCTTCCTTGGCGACTGCTGTTTCTAATGTGTTGTTCTGAATCAGAATGAGGTCGCCCATCATCCAACACAATACCCATCTGGGTAAAGGCAGTAGTTGGCACGACTTCTTGTTCAATGTCCATGGTTTGGGCAGGATCGTCCACCACAGTCCTGAGAGTGAATGTTTCCAGTGTGAGCACTGGGAGGGGGGAGGGGGTGACGCCTTCGCCTTGCTTGTATCGTCGGTGTGTTGTGGTATGTTGGGTGGCATTGATGAGGCTTCATGCCTATCCTGAAGTGATGTGGCAGGGCTCTGTGCTACCGTCACGTAGGTGACAGGTAGGGATGTGAACGTCGATGCCAGGGTCACTTCATCTATTGGTGTCGGTATCAAATGTTGGTGTAAACATTCGGACCAGACATGTCCTTCCTAGCCACATCCGGAGCTCATTCTTGGCTGACCATCGTACATGACAATGGCCCGCACACCACCAATCATAAGGGAAGATGGAATGTGTTTCGTCAGCTCAGTTTTGATCTGCCAGACGCCATTTAACACAGGGAAGGTCTTCAGTATTTGCCACTACTCTGCGAGGTGACCCAAGATGTTTCCACATGACTGGAAAGCGGCAATGACAACCTCCTGAGGCACCTCGAGTGGGATCTCAAACACACGGAAAGTTCAGAGACCGAATCCAGTGTGGTCCACTGTCACTGCACCTATGTATCCATCAGAGTGATAAAATTTTAGTCTGACGACTTATAATTGGACAACTCAGCACATAGCACCTCTGTCGACATGTATACAACACTTCCTGTGATGGAAAAATATATTCCGATCACGTTCAGAGGCTTCAAACGCAGATTGTCTCGTATGAACTCTCAACTTCAAAAGCTCTTGGTCATGGATGTTCGGCCTGAAACGTTACTTTGATCGTTGCACGGCGGTAAGAGTGCGCCATGAGGTTCGGTAGTAGTGGGCTCTATAAATACGAGTACCGCAGCACGGAAGTAAATGAAGCCGAGAGTAGTGTGCTTATCCTGCACGCGGGGCAGTTCTGCACGCTATCACGGCTGAGAACCGACTGTTTTTTAACCACGACGCCATTTTTATTCTGCTAAATCTATAATGCATTCCTTGATTCTTGGAACGTTCACTGTTTCTGTTTTGCTGTTTCTTCACAGTCCTGTACACATTCTTCCTGTTTTCATGCTTGATCTGTGTTCAGTTTTTGACAGGCTGTCCACTGGGACCTCTTACCACTTAATCTGACGGGGTGCGATTCAGAGCTTCCCTTGTAAGTATCCATATGACGAAAATACGAGGGTGAGTCAAATGAAGACTTTAAATTTGTAATAACAAATCGAAATTTCGCGCCGTTATACTGTAAGTTGGTAAGTGTTAAGCATGCTACAAACAGCGTGCAGAATGGCCTGTAGGTGGCAGCATAGTGCAGATGCACACATACCGTCGCAGTATCAGTATAAAGATGGCCGCCCCACTTGCGACTTGCACCAGGGAAGAACAGCGTTCTGTTATTCAGTTTCTGCGTAGTGAAGGTGTGAAACCTATTGAAATTCATCGACGAATGAAGGTTCAGTACAGTGATGCATGTTTGTCACAGCAGCAAGTTGACGAATGGAGTAGGAAGTTCGTAAATGGTGTGACATCAGTGGAAGATGCTCCGTGTCCAGGTCAGACACAACGAATTGTGACTCCACAGAACATTGCAGCAGTTGAAGCCATAGTGAAGGAAAACTGTCGAGTGACACTGCATGACATTGCAGCATGTTTACAAATTAGTCATGGGTGAGCACATCACATTGTGCATGATGTGCTCCAGTTTCACAAAGTGTCTGCAAGATGGGTGCCACCCCAGCTGACTCCTGAAATGAGAGAACCACATGTTGATGCTTGTGAAGAACTTCTTCGGCGCTTTGAACGAGAAGTTGAGGGCTTCCTTGCAAGAATCGTTACTGGGGATGAAACCTGGGTTCACTTCCACCAACCGGAAACGAAGAAAGCGAGAAAGGAATGGTGCCATTCCTCATCACCAAAACCAAAGAAGTTTCGAACAGAATTATCAACAGGGAAGGTTATGCTGACTCTCTTTTGGGACGAAAAAGGCGTCATTTTGGAGCATTACATGCCTAGAGGGACCATTGTCACCAGTGCATCATACACAGATCTCCTAAAAAATCATCTGCGGCCTGCAATCAAATTAAAGCGATGTGGTTTGCTGTCAACAGGTGTCCTTTTGCAACATGACATTGCAAGGCCCCATACTGCTCGTACAACAGTTGAAACAATCACAGACCAGCATTTTGAGAGTCTTCTTCATCCACCATACTCACCAGGCCTTGCCCCAAGTGATTTCCATGTGTTTGGACCACTCAAAGACGCAGTGGGAGGAAAGAAGTTCCGTTCTGATGAAGAGGTACACCACAGGGTGCATGAGTGGTTGCACGGACTACCAAAAGAATTCTTTTCTAAGGGAATTTATGCACTTTGCAAGCGCTGGAGGACTTGCATTGAGCGTGGGGGAGATTATGTTGAAAAGTGATACAGCTTTGTGCCATTTCTGCACAATAAATAATATTTAAAAAAAATTAAGGTTTTCATTTGAGTCACCCTTGTAGTTCTAAAACACTGACAGGCTCGCAAGTTGTAATAGTAAATAATGATAACTTACCTGTAAAAGGCATAATACCTTCGTTTGTAGATGTTCTTCAGACAACAAGAAAGGCAAAACTAAAGTAAAAGATTTTGTATGTCCATTCTTTTAGCAGAAGATCTCTGGGACGACGGCCGTTTACTATCGTGACAAATAAAAACACCAACAACCGTCCTTATGATTTTATTTTATTTCGTAGCTACCAGTTTCAAAGCTTCAGTGCGCCATCTTCGGGCTGTTTTTGATGCGGTACAGTTGATATGATCCCTATGCATAACACATCAGTTGCCAGCATTACTGGATACGCAGATAATGTGTCAGCTCTCCAACCAGTTGGCAGTTGATGGTTGGAGTGCTGACACATTATCTGCATATCCAGTAATGCTGGAAACTGATGTGTTATGCGTGGGATCATATCAGCCTGTACCACGTCAAAAATAGCCTGAAGATGACGCAATGAAGCGTTGAAACTGGTAGTGGCAAATAAAGTAAAATCATAAGGATGGCTGTAGGTGTTTTTGTTTGTCACGAAAGTAGAAGATAACCTGTATGTGTCCCATCTAACCAGAAATACACAATCTGTTAGTAAATAGGAGAAAAAGGTCATTCGGTTTTATCTAAAAAAAAAAACAAGGCTATCGTATTTACGACACATCGAAAAATGTGGTTGCTATTGCGTCATTAGCAAATGATATACCGTCTAGGACTCTAGGTCCTAGGCTAACAAAGGATCTAATTTTTGAACCAAAATCAGTATTACAGGCGTATAGCGCAGACTTGTGGCATTAAAGACTGGGTCATTTGCATTCTGAAGCTATGTATGCACTTCGCAAACGCCTGGCTAATGGAATTTCATTTCAGGGAACAGTTAAAACTCCTTATGCTATTTCCTTAGAGGGCAAACAAACAAGACTTTTTCACGATCTGGCCGAAGAGCCACGGAAATTCTCGAGCTAGTTCGCTCAGATTTGTGCAGACTGATTCAAACTATGTCAATTGGAGAAGTGAAATACTTCCTTACTGTAATCGATGACTGTTGCAGGAAAGTATTTGTACATACTCTCAGAAAGAAAAATCAATTACCACAGCTGATTCGACACTTTAAAAATATTGTTGAAAGGCAAATTGAAAAAAGATCTGCACTCTATGCATAGATAATGGCACAGAATATGTGAGCTATAAACTGGTAAACTTTTTCAGACAGGTTGGCATTCATATCAGATTACAGTGCCATATACACCAGAACAAAACGGAGTAGTTGAGGGTTATAATTGTACAATAGTAGGAAAAGCAAGTTCCTGCTCCTCAAAACAAATTTGCCAAATAAATTCTGGCTAGAAGCAGTCTCCGCTGCAGACCATTTGACAGATCTTCGACTAAGGTACTAAAAAGCAACACTAGAAGAAGCTTGGACAAACAAGAAGCTGGATATTCAAAATATTTGGAAGAAAGGCAAATGTTTACATTCCGAGAATCAACCGACGAAAATGAGATAAAAAAGTATCGAATGTAATTTGATAGAACACTGTGAAGAATAAAAAGCATACCGCTTTTTTAATCTAAATGCCAGAAGATCATCAAAATGAGGGACGTTTGTTTTAGATGAAGGTACTTCTAAACAGTATAAAAAAGAAACTGAGTTACAGGAACCAAGTCGATTATTTCTCCCACTGACAGAAAAGAAGCAAAATGAAATTACTTTAGTCGAAGAATTTGAACCATAACCTGAGACTATCACATCAAGTAGTAGTTCAAGGAATACTAACTGCAATAAGGAACCAAGCCCAGATAATGCAAATAATGATATGAGCAACTTCAGCAACTTGAGTCAATACGTAAATCATCCAGAATTCCGAAGCCAAAGAAGCTACTAGACTTTGTATCTTATCAGTCTCAACAGTCATCCAATATCAATCCTTTGTCACTGGAAGATAATGCTGAAAATTGGCTGAAAGTAAAACAAGAAGAGCTGCAATCGCACAAAGAGAACTACTTGTGGAAATCTACTGTTTCACCTTCAGATAAGGAGCCAATAAATGCGAAATGCGTGTTTAAAGCAAAGGAAGATTTGAAGGCCATATTGTAAACTATAAAGCATGGCTAGTAATAAAAGGTTGTGCTCAGAAGCAGGGCCTGGATTATGATGAAATGTATGCACCAGTTATAAGATATAACTCATTAAGATAATTATTTGCTATGGCTGCTAAATATGATCTTGACATTGATCATCTGGATGTTGTCACAGCTTTCTCATAAGGTGACTAACATGAAGGGATTTACGTGAAAGTTCCAGAAGTAGACCCTGTTACAATGGCAGTGAGAGATACTGGTATTAAAAGGCTAAAAAAAGGAGTATACAGGTTAAAGCAAGGTGGTTGCTGATGGAACTTGAAATTAGATAGTACACTGTTGAATTTGATTTATTGATCCATTTCATCTACAGCTGCACGATGTGCAAGAGATATTTGGATTTTTTTTTAATATTAACAGTTTTACATATAATATACCTTTGTACATAATAACACACATTAATATATCAATGAATGATGAATACTTAAATAAATGTTGTTACACTATATACAGAGAGATAAAATACAAATGTTCTTCTGAATGAGACTACATTGGGTAAACACACAAAAATTTAGTTTTGTAGGTATTCATTTACTGTGTAAAAGCAGTGATCAACCAAGTACGACTTCAGTTTAGATTTGAAGTGACCAATGTTTTGTATGTGTTTAATGGTATCTGGTAAGGCATTGTATAGTTTCATACTAGGATGGATAAGGCTGTTTTGAAATAACTTTATATTGGCGCTTTAAACATGTACATCCAATTTTTGTCTCGTATCATAGCTGTGTATTGTGTGATTTTTAGTGATGAGTGGTCTTTTTGTATGTAAGTTTTGCTTTAGATACATTATATTTTCAAGTATATAGATGCAAGGATCATCCTTTTTTGAAACAATGGTCTACATGATTTGCGATTATTTACCCCTTCCATTATTCTTATAATTTTTTTTTGAATTTTGAATGTTTTGATGGCATCTCCAGAATTTCCCCAGAACATAATCCCATACCAGAGGTAAGAGTGTACAACTGCATAATACATACACACTGAAGGGTGTTGTAGCTGGCACAATTTTTAATGTACGCAGCACAAAACAACAAGTACTTAATTTTTTGTTCATTTGCTCAATATGTGGTTTCCATTTCAAGTTGTCTTGTAGATGAAGTCCAATTTGGTACAGGCTGTTTTGGCAATTGTCTGTCCGTATAGCTCTAGATCGGGTGATATCAGATTTTTTGTTTGTGCTGTGTGTATATCCATAGCTACAGTTTTTGTAGAGTTTATTATTAAGTCATTGTCATCAAAGTAACATGTTAGACTGTCAGTGGTTTCTTTTATGTTTTTTACAAGTGTTTCTTCTGAGTTTCCTGTAATTAGAACACTTGTATCATAAGCAAATTGAAATATTTTACTGCTGTCACTGCTTATGTTTAGGTCATTTACATAGAGCAAGAACAGAACAGGACGCATTACTGATCCTTGTGGCACTCCATGTTTAACAGTCAGTAGCTTGGAATTATATGTCCTATTGACATTGTCCCTTTCTTGATCTATTTCCACATATTGTTACTTGTTTTTAAGATAAGAGCTGAGCCAGTTATTAGCTGTTCCCCTAATGCCAAGATTTTCTAGCTTGTGTAGCAATTTGTCATGATTTATCGTGTCAAATGCCATTGACAAATCTAAAAATATGCCCATGGTAAGCTTTTTGTTGTCGAAAGCTATCAGTGCCTCTAATAGAAAGGAGTGAACTGCAGGTTCGGTTGAGCGGTTTGCTCTAAATCCATGTTCAGATTCTGACAATGCTATTTACCTCTAAGAAGTCTGTTAGCCTCTTATTGAAAAGTCTTTCTAATATTTTTGAGAAAGCAGAAAGAAGTGCCAGGGGTCTGTAGTTGGAAACATCATCTTTGTTTCCTTTCTTGTATAATGGCTTTACTTTTCCTACTTTCAAACATGAGGGTAAAGTTCCTGTAGCAAAAAATAGGTTACATAGGTGGGTTAAGGGCTCAGTAATCAAGTCTCCACACTTCTTTATAATGAAATGAGGTATATCATCTATACCTGCAGAGTGTTTCATTTTGAGACTTTTTATTGTAACCTGAACTTCTTCTACATTTGTTGGGTACAGAAACATTGATCTGCTTGAGACTTTTTTCCCTGATTCTGTATGCTGTTTTCTATTAGAAGTCTGTTGTAATAGTTTCTCTGTTACATTTATAAAATAATTATTAAACATATTAGCTACTTCCTGTGGGTTATTAATGTTTTCCAAACCAGCCTTTAATACTATATTATTAACTCTACTTTTGTAAGATTTGGTTTATTTTTTACAACTTGCCAGATTGCTTTGGTTCTGTTTGAAGCATCTTCTATGTACTTGTCATTTTCTCGTTTCTTTGCCTCCTTTATTATTTTATTTAAGATAGATTTATATTTTTTAAAGTAACTATCAAACTCCTGAGTTGTGTTGTAGCTTCTTGCAATATTGTGAAGGTACCGTTTGCTTGCACAAGATTTCCTTATACCACTAGTAATCCACTTGTTGCTTTTAGTGGTTTGCGTTGTTTTGGCTTTCAATGCAAAAGCAAGATCAAAATAATATTTACCGAGCGAGGTGGCGCAGTGGTTAGCACACTGGACTCGCATTCGGGAGGACGACGGTTCAATCCCGGGTCCGGCCATCCTGATTTAGGTTTTCCGTGATTTCCCTAAATCGCTCCAGGCAAATGCCGGGATGGTTCCTTTCAAAGGGCACGGCCGACTTCCTTCCCCATCCGCCCCTAATACGATGAGACCGATGACCTCGCTGTCTGGTCTCCTCCCCCAAAAACCAACCAACCAAAATAATATTTAAAAATATTCATGAATGTCTGAAACTTATCAGAAATATTTTCTGTACTATACACTATCTCCCATGATTCTTGTTGGTGATAATTCTGGAATGTTTGTACTGCAGTATTAATGAAAGTTCTTCCCATGTGTGTAGTCTTCCTCATATAATTATAGGATGGATTAGTGTTTACACAAAAGCTTATAGCCTGTGCATGATGGTCTGCAAGTCCAGCTTTTATTACAACTGATTTATATTTTGTTTTGGAGCTTATTATTATTTGGTCTATGGTAGTACTAGAGTGATTCGTTTCACATGTAGGGGAGCGGATTGTAATCTCCAAATTTTTGGCTGTTAAAATGTTCATCAGCTCAGATTTTGAATTGCTTCGCTTATTAAAGTCTACATTTAGGTCTCCACATATAAGAACTGTTTTTCTATTTGTTACTACTTTATTTAATAAAGTATCAAGCCGAGTGTTGAATTTTTTTAGGTGGGTATCTGGAGATCTATATAAACATATCACAATTAACTTGAATGCTGGAATTTCTATGCCTGATATTTCAAAATCTTTCTCAGTGTTTAAGGATTCAACATTGTCTAAGTTTTTGAATTCGATATCTTTCTTTATGTATATGCAGTTCCCTCAATGTGTAAACTTATTTCTACAAGTTTGTGCTGCTAACACATAATCCGTTATTTTCACTGTCTTTAACTCATTTTCTTTCAGCCAGTGTTCAGTTAAGCACAGTATATTAACGTATCGGAGTTCACTTGATAGCAAGATTTCAAGCTCCCTTACTTTATTCCTAAGTGGCTGTATATTCTGATGAAGAACAGTGACCTGGTGAGATTTTAGGTTTGTTCTGATTGTACTTGGTTGACCACTTGCCTTTATTCCTGAATTTAAATTGTGTGAGAAATCTTCGTTCTCGTCTAGAAGCGTGAGGTGGTTTTTTCCATTGGTCATAAGAAAATGTCCTGATGGTGAATAGGGGCAGTTCTCCATCTCTCCGGTCATTTTACTTGTGTGGTCGATGTTGAGGTGATTTCTGTATTTGCTGCAAGGACTGCTACTGGAGGTGGTGTTGATAGATGCACTAGTTGTCCTAATTTGGTCTTGAGGCTTTTTGGGAATAAATCTTGTAGATGACATGGTCGCCTTACATTTCTTCTCACTGGAATTGCTGAACTTCCTCCTGTTGCTGGGGTGGTAGTAGTTGATTGTTTGTGTTCACTGATACATGTTAAATTAGATGGCCTTGGTGATACTTTTGAGACTGGATCTGCTGATGTCTTTAGTGGGTCTCCTGTAGGTACTGCTTCTGGTTTCCAGTGCCCAGTTCTTCTTGTTGTATCTTGAATATCTTCGGGTGTGGAACATGTTTCTGCTGCTTTTTTTTGGGTTAGATGCTTTTCCCGGTATCACAACCTGGTTTAGTCGATGGTAGTTTTGTTTTGCTGTGTCTTCTTTGAGTGATGAAGGTGTAGTACAATTCTTTTTTGCGCCTGCTCGTTTATCTTTAATAACTATCAAGTTGGATAAGTGCGTTTCTGCTGCTGATTCTTCTTGTGTTTTCACTGTCGTTTTTGCTGAAAGGTCTTCACATTGTATGTATGTTATAGCCGGTATTTGCAGATTGGCACTTACTGCTATTTGTAAATGTCTACATAAATTCTCTTTGCCTTCCATTCGCAAGTGAAGTTCATGCTTTGTATGATCGCTTCCACTGAGGAATGTATTGACGTCCACTACCATTACATGCTCATAATTTTTTGCTGTCCTCATTGAGAATTCGTTTGCAGCATAGATTCAGTTTTGGTACATCGTATCTGTACGGCATTGTGCACAAGATAACTTTTGTGTGGATTGTCTTATGAAGAGAGCCTGTTAAGGCACATTTGAAATCCTGAAATTTCTTTAGGATGTCGTTTGTCCCACCTAGAATGATGACACTGTCATTTTTCGTATATCTTTCGTCTTCCCGTCGATGTTACAAATCACGTCCTTTAACTGTGCGTTTGGTTTTATTACAGAAGAGATGTAGTGTTTTTGATTTTGAGAACTGTTCATAATTTTCGCACTGTGACGACCATGACTGTCAGAAAGAATTAATACATCCTGTCTCTTGTTATCACTGTGTATCATTTTTTGGGGCACTGACTGGTCTATTGCTTTTTTTACAGTTTTCATTTGTATTAACGCTGTTGGTTTTGTCAGGGTACCTCATAACACAAACACTTGAGTCCTTCGCTGTAGTATTTTTGCTTCTGGTCGATTCTTGCTGCTTTTCTTTCTCACTATTTACAGTTTTTGTCGGTTTTGTTTTGATTGGTGCACTCGATTTCAGATAACCTAACAGTTCGGTATTTTCATTTCGTAGTTTCGCTAAATCATTCTTTAAAGTGTTAATCGTTGTTTGCATGCTTATGATACACTCTTTTAAATGTTCAATATCTGTTACACATTTGTTACATGGAATATTTTCACTTTCAACAGCTGTATTTCCGCGTGGTAGAACATTGCGCACATCACACTCGTGAGCCATTTTATTTGACTTAATATACGTACCAGTAGTTCACTATTTCTAGACCGAATTTCCGCACACTTGAGTTATAATATCACGCACAATGCATTTACGATTGCAGTATTCACTGATTTTTACATACGTCGTACATTTTTCGTTCAATTTAAGTTTATATTTGTAGAGCGAACACACTTGCAGTTTACACTTTCCGCCATGACAAGCCATGAATACATCTTCCCTTTTATCTATTTCAAAAATCAAGGTTAATACCTGGTGTTTACGTGGATGATGTGCTAATTTTCAGAAACAATTCACAAAAGAAAGATGTTTCACAAACAGTATAAGAGAAAAATTTAAATTGAAAGATCTTGGTGAAGTACAGATTGTTTAGGTATCCGAATTACTAGGAACCACAAAGAATGTTGTCTATGGAGAGATCAGACACACTATGCTGAGCACATTCTCAACAGATTTAATATGAATGAGTGTAACACAATATTTACGCCACTAGACAGTAACCAATTGCTCACTCATGACATAGCTCCTAAAAGAGAACAGAAGCAAGAAGCAATAAGGAACATATCCTCTCATGAAGCAGTAGGATGTTTAATGTATGCTCAGTTAGAAATAGGACCAGACCTAGCTTATTCGACAGGAATTGTCAGTCGTTTTTCTAGCAATCCGGGCATCCCGCCAAAAGAATCTTTAGATATCTAAAAGAAACCAAGGATATGAATCTATTGTTTTCTAAAGCAGTGGACTGCCGCGTAATAGGTTACTGTGATGCAGACTGGGCTGGAGATTCCAAAGATGGGAAACCAACAACTGGACATCTGTTTAAATCTCAAGGAGCAGTAATATCCTGCCAGAGTAAGAAAATGTTCAAATGTGTATAAAATCTTATGGGACTTAACTGCTAAGGTCATCAGTCCCTAAGGTTACACACTACTTAACCTAAATTATCCTAAGGATAAACACACACACCCATGCCTGAGGGAGGACTCGAACCCCCACAGAGTAAGAAGCAGCCAACCATAGCCTTATCCACAACTGAGGCACAATATATGGCCCTGACCTCAGCATGTCAGAGGGCCCTGTGGCTTCAAAGGTTAGACAATGAAATATCTCCAATCTCCAAGAAAGATCCTATAAATTTATCGTATGACAACAAAGCAGCAATTGACTTATCTAAGACTAGTGGCTACAAGAGTCGAACAAAACATATATACACTAGATACCACTTTACAAAAGAAAAAATAGTCAGCTGAAGTCATTGTGGGGCACTTATCTTCAGACCAAATGCTGGCAAACATGATGACAAAACCTGTGGCAAAGCCTCACTCTCATCCGCTACTACAAGTCTAGATTGAATATGTAGTTTTTTGTTTGTTTTTGTAGGTATGATTCTAGTGGGGGTGTAAGAATTTAGAATATGTACCTTGAGTGTGTATGTATCTTTTGCGTTGCTATTGACACGTTTATTCTTTAGTCTGTGGACTGAGTAATACAATAATTCGTGTAACTGTGTTTAACATGTTAATGCATACAATAAATCTTACAGTTCCAATCAAATGCCATCAGAAAATTACAATGCAAACTCATATCCCACAATCTTAAATATTTTTGGATGAATAAATAAACAATATATGTAACAAAAAACTAGAGTCGTATAAACTTCGTGATTTGTGCGACCAAGCATTGTGTAAATTGTGTATTATATGCATGAAATAGCTCCTAAATGTGATGTGGCAGCTGTTAAACTAAAAATTAGTTATTTGACACACCTGTATCAACGGATACAATAAGATTCTATAATCTTTGAAGAATGGCATGTCTGCAGTGGTATTTACATATCAGGTGTTGGTTACTTTGCCAATGCAGACATCATTTGTGTCTTTAAGTGTTATTTCTCTTATAAATGTGTTTGTGGGCCCTGATTTAGTCCTATGCGAAATCTATTTTCATGTCCAACTTTTGAGTTTCATTTTTCTTGTATTAAACTCTTGTCACAGCTCCAATGCAACAGCCTGGGGGGATTGTCTAAAATGCGAATTGGGTCAGTCTTGATAAAAACAGCATCCTCTGCTCAATCACGAGCATTACTCGCCTATGATAAGCTGGGGATGTTTCTGTTTCCATCACGCCCCATAAGAGATTAAATATGGTCCAGAGTATTATATTTCACAGGGACCTTCTTTGCAGTCTGATGACGAGTTGCACACCACCTTAAAGTGATGAGGTTTTCATTTCCTCTGGCGCATCCATATGGGTCTAAAGGATAATCAGGTTACCACCGGTGCCTGTACCCTGTCCTTTGAGGGTGACACATTACCCAAGAAGATCAAGGTGATGGTATGCCAATGTGATGTAAAGCTGGAAGTTCAGTTATGTCTTCTCGCTGTACTTCCAGCACCATGTGTCAAGACTGTGGACATCCATCACATCCCAGTAATCCATGTGCCCTGCCTCCCATCTGAGTCAACTGTGGGGATTATCATTCCCCTTGCTAGCCAGGCTGCAGGATTCTCTGGAAGAAAAGGAAACTCATGGAATACAAGACCCTGGACCGACTGACCTACACAGATTCTAAGAGGATATTTGAAAGGCTAAACTCTGTGTGCATGACATGGTCTTTTGTCGCATCTACAACGGTTACAGCCCCTTCAGTTCTACCATTTATAGTTAGCCCTCAGGGCTGCAAGACTACACTTCCCTCATTGATGGTGTGGGCCACTCCTATGCCCATTGCTCCCGCAACACCTAACTTCAGGAGCATTTCCCCCCCCTCCCCCCAACCATTGAGGACATCAGTCACCACTTCTCAGCTGGAGAGGCATCAGTCTTCTTTGGCTCCTCTCGCTGGGAAGGGGTTCCTTGAGTCACTCCTTCCAAGACTCCTACCAGTGGGAAAGAGGACGACAACGAGTGGCTGAAGAACCCACAGGCAGCTGGTCCTAGGGCTTTGCGATCCTCCTGAATTAGTGAAGCCCTACCAGCCAGAGAACCCCAATGAACAGTGAGAGACATTGAAAGGTGGCTACACTGAGTCACAGCGCCAGAGATTGCACCAAAGATTATTATTCCGCGACCTCCACTGGTGCAGTAGTAGTTCAGAGGATATCGAGGCCAGTTGTTCTGTTGGGCAAGAGAGTAGACGCTGTTCACTTGGTGTAATGTATCGATGAAAGAAGTTGCAATTGTCAGAATATATTTGAGAAAAGAGATGGGCTTTTGATTTATGATGCTGCTGTAATGGAATATTTTCGTCAATATATAATGAGGTAAAAAGGTATTACAGTTTTCTTCAATGACAATAACCTCTTGCTCACAGGTACAGTCAACAAAGCATCTGGCTCGTGTTCATTTATTAGACTTGTAATTCTGGTTTCTATGTGCAATTATAGTATTTCTGGTTTTTCAATTAGTTCATTGTAAATGGTGTTTAAAATATTTTGTCGTATTGAGAAAGAACTGAGCCAGATACATGTACGTTGAGTCACACTACCACACTCAGAACAGTTACACTTGTGCTTTGTTGTTTCGTAGCTTTTATAGTTGCAAGGGACTTAATTAATCAACTGTGTTAATGGAAATTCCTTGTCATTCTTTATTTTTATTTTATGCAGTCAGATTGCGTGCTAATACCAGTCAGCACCTACCGGTTACAAGACTTCATAACCGGTCACAGAACTATTAAAATTATTGCATTTATTCATTAATATTAGCCGTTTTTTTCTTCTTTTAATTAAGCCCCCATGCACGTGGCGACCCTGCCAGGATCGTTCCTTGGAATTCTTTTGATAGTAAAAATAGTAGACAGTAGTATTGTTGTAGTAATTTCTAGCTTAGTAATTGTAGTCTATATTGCACGTGTAGATTTTGTAATTGAACATATGT
This sequence comes from Schistocerca piceifrons, assembly GCF_021461385.2. Classification (NCBI taxonomy): domain Eukaryota; kingdom Metazoa; phylum Arthropoda; class Insecta; order Orthoptera; family Acrididae; genus Schistocerca; species Schistocerca piceifrons. The sequence goes on along the minus strand of NC_060146.1, from coordinate 26,199,222 downwards.
AGTTGCTTGTCATGCTTCTGATGGTATTTTTGCAAAATTTAATTTTTGATGTGTCGTATACGGGTTTGACAATTTTGTGCAATTGTGAAGGTTTTAATTGTTCGTTAATCGTGTTTGTCAGTAAGCATTTCGTGTGAATGGTATTGTTGGTGATAGTGTTATATTGTGTGCAATTTTCGTATAGTGACGAGTTTTGTATGTTTTGTAAATGACTACGCAATCGATGATAAAGGCAAGAATGATGGATAGTCAGAATAACGAAATTGTTAACATGGCGAACTCGCCAACACAGGAGTACAGTATGGTGAATAATGAAGTACAAAATAATTTAATAAGCTGGGAAAATAATCCGAAACCAGTTCAAAATTTTTCACAATCAAAACTTTCAAAATACAAGATTAACGATAGAAGATTCTGGAATAGTATCGAACACAGATAGCTTTACGGCTATGATGGAGGAAGTTAATTTTATGGGAAATGTTAGGGGCGAAAAGAATTTCGAACCAGTTAATATGGAGCAGTTGATGAGTGCAATATTAAATTTGGGATCACAAATAGAAACAATTAAAACTGATATCGGAACAATGGAAACACAGTTAGACTCATGAATAGGGATATGTTTTGAAAACATGAAAGATGAGTTAAAGAAAGGAACTAAAGAAATACAACCGATTTTGAATGCTCATAGTAATAGATTAACTTCAATAGAAATTAGTAGACAAAAGGAACAGGACAGAGAACAGGAAGAAAGGGATCGCATGATAGTACAAAAATTTTCAGAGCTAAATTTACTACGTGCACATGATAAGGAAGAAATACTTGAAAGAATCGAGGAATCCATACCAAACGACAGATTAAATAACCTATCACAACAATATGAACAGTTAACTACTAAATGTGTCAATACTGAAACCCGAGTCGCGACACTTACATAAGACGTAAATAAACAGAAAGAACAAATAGGTGACTTATTGGAAAAAGTTGAGATTTCAGATAAATTGACAAGTCTTAGTTTAAATGGGGTCAGAGATTCAGATGATACAGCTCCATTGCCATTTGCAGAAACAGAAGAGTACCAGAATATAAATAAACATGTTGAAAATCAGGGAAAATTTAATGAACGTGTTAAAAGGGAATTTAAGGCTTTACAAAAGCAAGTTAAACAAACTGAAAGCGAAATCATAGGAAAAGATAGTAGAAGCAATTTAGAATCACCGATAGCGGGGGGTTTTGAAGCGCCAGGCGTGCAAACTTGACAGTAATCGACATTCGGACTGGGACACACGCGGTAGGTCTTTGTCGCCACAAGGCGAAAATTTTGACTATAAACAGTTTTTAACTGTTCGGAAATTTAAGATCTTTCGCAATTCTAATAATGACATACATCCATGTTCATGGTTAGATCAATTTATGTATGCACTTCCGCCAAATTAGCCACAAAGTCACAAACTGGAATTTATGTGCTGATATTTAGAAAAATAAACGGCGACGCGCATGCGCGCACTTATTACAGATTGTAATGATTTAAGTGATTTTTATCATACAGTTCTGTCGGCATATTGGTCCGAAAACACGTAAGACAAGAGTCAAACATAGTCTTATTATGCAGCGTAATTTTAAACAGTCTGAGTTCCGCACACCGGCAGAATACCTTGAAGACATGATTCGAAAGAATCAATTCCTTAAAGAATCAACCCTTATAGCCCGACTGAATTAATTCGTATTTCTTTAACTAAGCTGCCACAATCGATAAGACTCTTTGCTTTAGCCAGAAGATGTAAAGACGACATTGAAGCTTTTAACACTTTGCTACAAGAACTTGAGTTTGACAACGACGATGGAACTTCTTGTAATGTTTTCAGTAACGATAATCACAAAAAATTTTCAGAAAAAAGGGATAATGGTCGGAACGGACGTTATAGCGGTAATTTTGAAAATGTCAGACGAAACAGACAGGACAATAGATACCAGCCTTATGACAATAACAGACGTTCTAACAGAAATTACACAGACAATTATAATAACAGAAAGTCTTACCGGAATGATCAATCATACAGAAACAGTAATCGGTATCATAAAGCAGAAATTATTCATACAATAATAGAAATTCTTACTTCAGAAATAACCAGGGTAGTAGACCTAACAATAATTTCAGAAGTGACAGTCGAAATTACACAAGAAGTAGTCATGCAGATAGCCAGGAAAATAGAAATTTTAATATGACACAACCAAGAATTTACATCTAACAGACAGGAGGGATCTAATTGGCATCCTCCACATGACAGAAATTCAGAGAGACAGGTAGGTGCAAATCGTAGGAACTGATCCGCGAAGTGACGCGAATAATCAGACGTGACACAAACAATCGACAATGACTTGTAGCTTCGGCTTCTGGCAGCAATATAGACGGTTCAGAAAGTAATGACACTACTACTTTACACTATGTACGCTTGGAAGACATGAGGGATATTTTGCTAGACGAAAAGGAAAATAATGTAGACGCATTTTTACATCCTGTTATTGAAGTATGTGTGTGTAAGAATAAGTTCACTGCGGTTTTAGATTCTGGTAGCCCATTGAATGTTGTTAGTGAATCAGTTTTTCGTATATATGTAAGAACTATTGCTTGTCCTGTGTTACCTGTTTCTAAAACCACAATTCGAGGAGCTATTTCTGGAAAAAATGTGGAAGTCAAACAGCAGACCAACTTAAATATCATTTGTCAAGGATATGAATTTTCTGTTAATTTAATTATTATTCCATTACTCAGTACACAAATTATATTAGGTATGGAATTTATTAACACATGTGAAGCAATTTTAAACTTTAAGGAAGGAAGTGTGAACTTGACTGTTGCCGGAATGCCGAGATGTTTGAAATTTGCGAGTGTGTAACGAAATCTGAATCAGATACAAATTGTTTAAGGTATCTTACTTCAGATGTTTTCGCTGAGTGTTATGATGACAATGTGTTCATTCATGACAGTGACAATAGATACAGAGACGTGATGGATGATATGATTAACAGTGAAGATTTAATTAATGAAAAGATTAACAAAGCTGAAGTGACAGATGACGTTGCAAGAGAAGAATTACACCAAATTTTGACTTCACATGCTACAGTATTTAGTCATCACACAGGAACTATACAAGGCTTACAATATTTATTTAAAGTAAAAGAACACACAATTTTGGGGAAAATACGTACGCTATTCCTTTGGCTTGTAGAGACAAGGTTAAGAATGAACTTCAATACATGTTAGATCAAGGCATTATTGAGCCAGCAGTCAGTCCTTATACAAGCCCATTACATGTCGTTCTTAAAAAGGATGGGTCAGTTCATTTCGTTCTGGATTCCAGACAGATAAGTAATATCATCATTCCTGAAGCTGACCGTCCACAAAATTTAGATGAACTTCTTCAACATTTCCATGGAATTAAAGTTTTATCCACAATTGATCTCCGTGAAAGTTTTTGGAAAATTTAACTCCACCCTGATTGTAGAAAATGCTCTGCTTTTTTAGCCTTTGGTGACTGTTATCAGTTTCGGAAATTACTGTTTGGACTTACTGTACCTTCAGTAGCATTCATTCGTGGCTTAAATGAAATTTTAGCTGTTTCTCTTCGTAACAATATTACTTCATATGTTGATATTCTTATTGCTAGACGTTCTTGGAGTGAGCATAACTGAATTTTGGATTCATTATTAAACATTTTGCAAGATTTGGCATTACAGTGAACTTGGAAAAATCTGAATTTGGTCGTTCTCAGGTGAAATTTCTTGGTCATATTATTTCTACAGAAGGTATTCTTCCTGATCCAGAGAAACTAGACGCTATTCGTAATTATGCTGTTCCTACTACTAAACGTGATGTTCGTAGTTTCCTTGGTGTCTGTAATTTTCTTAGATGCTTTGTTAGATTGGACAATTTGACCACACCTCGTTTATGTGAACTTTCTGGAAATAATTCTAACTGGTGTTGGGATGTGGAAGCTCAATTACAATTTGAACAACTTTGTGATGCTTTAGTTGCTACTCCACTTCTTTCACACCCGGATTTATCTAAAGATTTTTGTTTGGCGACAGACTCATCATACAAAGGCCTAGATGCACACTTATTTCAAGCGATAGAAGGAAACGGCGTTGTAGTACAGAAAACTATTGCATTTGGAAGTCGTGTTCTCTCTAAATCAGAAAAGAATTATTCGATCACAGAACTTGAAGCTTTGGCTGTTGTTTGGGCTTTCACAAAATTTCACATCTTTTTGTTTGGCAGACATACTAAGGTTTACACCGATCATCGAGCTCTGGAATTTCTTATGTCAACAAAATTAACACATGGAAGATTATCACGATTGGCACTGTATATACAGGAATTTGAATTTAGTATTGTTTACATCCAGGGTTCTTCTAATATCATTGCTGGTGCTTTATCCTGTGCACCTATGGGTTTGAAACAAAGTGCTGAGGAAGACTGCAAAGAAAAAAATTATTGTTTGATGTATATTCAAGGTGTTGCGTTTGAAAATTTTTTGTCTTCGCTCCAGGACATCGCTAAGGAGCAAAACAAGGATCCAATCTGGAAGGACATTAAGGAGAAGTGGAGGAGAAAGGAAAGCGTAGCGATTAGACAATATTATTTACTTCGTAATGGTATTCTTTTTAAACGAAAATCGCTTGACAACTGCTTAGTTAGTTTGCATTCCTGATGAGTGGGCTAATAAATTGAATTGGTATACACATTTCAGCTATGCACACTTTGTTCCCAGAAAATGCTTTCATAAATTACGAGAAAATTGTACTTCAGTAATATGGAAAAACGTATTCGGGTTGTTCTTACTAAATGCAAATTATGTCAGAAGGCTAAGCCGCCAACTATTTCTAACAGAGCACCGTTGTTTCCTATCATTCCAGCGAGATTAAAGGCTCACAGAGCACCGTTGTTTCCTATCATTCCAGCGAGATTAAAGGAGATGGCTGCAGTCGATTTGTTGGGTCCAGTGGTTCGTTCTACTAGTGGTTTTGCGTACATTATGGTAGTAGTGGAATTGACATCAAAATATGTGTGTTTTACACCTTTACGCAAAACAACAGCTCGTTCAGTATCTAATGCTTTCATCAAATATTTTCTTACGGAAGTGGGTCATGTTGGTAAAGTTATATCAGATAATGGATCACAGTTTTGCTCTAAAATTTGGCCTCATGCTCTACGGCGTCGTAAGATTAAACAAATTTTCATTTCACTTTTTCAGCCACAATCTAACGCATCAGAGAGGTGGATGAAGGAAATTAATAAATTGTGTCGTCTTTATTGTCATCATAATCACAGAACGTGGGATCGGTATCTTCATATTTTTCAAAACATTCTGAACGAACTCTCTAGTGATTCAACTTCTTTACTGCCCATATTTATATTAAAAAATAAAGCACCGACAATTCGTATTTCTGAAATTGTTCCTTTTCCACCTACACGGAAACTGCGGCATTCTGAAGTTGTCAACCTGGCTCTACAAAATATTGCATCTGCAGCTTCGACCATAGATACTAATATCTGTGGTCGAAGATCTGCAGCAGCTAGAAGATAGAAACCATGTAAAAATCTTGGTCGTTTAAAAACTTTGTCAGTTGGTCAAAAAGTGTTTATTAAGTCTCGTCATTTGTCTCACAGAGGAAAAGGCTTGTGTCGCAAATTTGTTCTGCTTTATAACGGTCCATATAGAGTTCGCAAAATTATTCATGATAACACTGTTGAAGTAGAAACTCTTAAATCGCGGCGTTGTAAGGGAATACAACATATATCGAACGTTAAAATTTTTGTGGAATGACATACTTTTGAGAAAATTAACAGTTACACGTAAACACACAGAGAACACAGGGATACTGCGCCATGTTATTAACGTTCAGTTTTTCCAGGATACAGTTGTATAAAATCTTTAAGTACTACATTAAGAAGACTTGCTATCGAGAAAATTTCAGGAAGAATGTAATTTCGAGGAAGAAAGTAATAAACTAAAAAGGTAACTATTAATTGAGTTTATTTTTCAGGTAACATATTTCTACTTAGATATGTACTTTATACGTAATTTGCTGCTCGCAATTACGTGATTTATACTTTGTGTTAAATTTTATGCTCTATGAATTTACTTGTGAAGCGACATGCTTGCGTACATTTGCTGATTTTGACAATGTTTTATTAATGAACAGGGTTGTTACTTGTGTGTATTATGGATCGCTTGGCTGCTATGCTTTCCCACTGATGTCATAGTTTTCATTATATGCCTGCTGTGCCTATTTATTTGTTATCTGATTAGTTGTGCAGATATGGCTATGTATGTAAATTATACTTTGTGATTTACCTGCTTGCGCCTTCATGTTTACTTATTAAGGTTATATATGAACATTTATTTGCTTGTGCTGATATGGTGCTAATGACTTATTTATTATGTAAGATATATACTTGCTGCTTTGCATATGGATTGCATATTTACACATTTCTGTTTTGTTGCCATGACTACTTTTTAATTTAGTATATAGAAGTGCTTATATACTGTGTACGAACATAGAGTTTAGTTTACACTTTACTATTAATTATAGATTGTTCGCTTGGCAGAGCCTCGTTATAGGGATTGTGCTGCATCCACTTGTTGACATTCTGTACTCTACTGGTATATTTACTCGCTATTGCCTGTTTTGATTACGCTCAGTGCTTTACATTTTAAGATAATTAAGATAAGAAAATGATCTGCTATAATTTTACGAACTACATGGGTACAAGAAACTTCATCGAAGTGATATCAACTGGAGGTTTTATGGAAGCCGTATGAAATACCAACACTAGCTTTAGACCATAGACATTTATTACACTGCATTCTTCGTGAGCAATTGAAATAACAAGTGACACTTGACACAAAGAAATACTCCACATGTTGCTTCTGTTTTTCCATGATTCTTGAAGTGGTGTACACACTGTGAAATATTATGATTTATTCATTCAAATTCTTATGTGATCATTAACACTGTATACTCGCACCTACTTACTGAAAGTTATTCCAACTGAAGGCTGTTAGGTCATGTATGCATTTCTTTTATTTTATGATGGACAGGATAACCAAAATGTATTTTATAATTCATAATGAGTAGAAGATTTGGCTCAGGTGGATTACACAGGGGTTGTGTGTGGACATTGTATCTTCGGATTGTATGGGATGATGAATTGAAGTTTGCACTAGGATTTTATCTGTACTTGTTCGAGGGGACTGACTAGAGGAAAGAGTTGTATGGAATCGAAATGATATTGGTGATAAGGTTTATATGTATCGACGTATTGAAGAGGTATTATTGAAGTATTGAGATTGTGTGATGCTGATGATTATTGGAGTTTTGGTGGATAAGAGGTAAGGTAAGTGAGGAGCATATTTTTTTGTTGGTTTATATAGAACAAGAAGGATGAAGATGGCAGACTAGAACACTCCAGTGAAAGGAAGATTGTCTACACACACACACACACACACACACACACACACACACACACACACACACACACACACATTAAATCAATAAGCAGTATATACTTTTTTTGGGAAAGAAGTATTTGCGTATGTTGGCAAACTGACAGCTGTTCAGCAACCATATATTTTGATGTGGCTTTGCAAACATTGGTCTTTACATGATTACTATGACGTTGACTAACTACTATTGACTATTATACACTGCTGCCACTACTAATTGATACATATGTTAAACATCAAATTTTGACAGAATTGCATTTACACAGTTAACACTATTCAATTACACAATAGTACTTAGTATGTGGATGAAAGATGAGTGAGTGTTTTGTGTGTTTTCCTTTCCCAATCCCAAATGATTAGTACCGACCTACCTTCTAAATATTATTTTACTTATTTGTTGTGGCTTGTACTGCCACTCATAAATATTATAGGTTTACTGATATTTGTGTATTTGTAATAGTTAATATGATAATTATCTGATATCATTTGTGTGTTTATTATAATTTGTATGCTTAGTGTAAGAGCATTGATAATAATTTTGTAAAAGCAATTGTGTGTGAATTCAAACTGTTGTTCGTGCTTATACCTATTATCATTGGTGAGTGCCACTTAGAAATGTTTAATTTCTGCTGATGAAATGTGTTGGACTATTCAATTTCTGCTGATGAAATGTGTTGGACTGTTCAATTTCTGATGATGAAATGTGATGGACTGTTTAATTTCTGCTGATGAAATGTGATGGACTGTTTAATTATTGCTCATGAATATTATAGACTGTTACTTGCACTTGTTCAACATTGCTGGGTGCCACTGTTGGAACTGCTACTATTGATGTGATGTCACTCATTCCTGCCTGCATGTTCTCACCATTGCTGGGTGCTACTGTTGGAACTCTGATGAGTGCTACTTGTTTATTGAACTATTGAAAAGATTTTATGTGAATATTTGTGAAAACTGATTTATTGAGTATTTACTGTTTATGAAATGTTACGAGACTCTTATCTGCACCTATTTGTCATTGCTGGTGCCATTGATTGAACTGTTTAACTACTCTGAGAAGTGATAATTGTGTAAACTATTACATAAATTCATATGTATGTAAGCATTTGTATTCCTTACTGTATTTTTATATATTACGTTATTGAAGGGTCAGTGCAAAGCCAAAATTTATTTAGTTGTGTGATATTTACTTATTAATATCATCTTTTATTTTTGTCTGTGTTTTTTGGACGAATTTGGTGGTATTTTCACCACCAATGCTGGCAAAATTATCACCAAATTCTAGCCCGTGGAGGAGGGGCATATGAAAGGTGGCTACACTGAGCCACAGCGCCAGAGATTCCGCCAACGATTATTATTCCGCCGCCTCCACTGGTGCAGTAGTAGTTCAGAGGATGTCAAGGGCAGTTGTTGTTCTGTTGGGCGAGAGATTAGACGCTGTTCGGTTGGTGTAATGTATCGATGGAAGAAGTTGCTGTTGTAAGAATATATTTGAGAAAGGAGATGGGCTTTTGATTTATGATGCTGCTGTAATGGAATATTTTCGTCAATATATAATGAGGTAAAAAGGTACTACAGTTTTCTTCAATGACAATCCCTCTTGCTCACAGGTACAATCAACAAACCATCTGGCTTGTATTCATTTATTAGACTTGTAATACTGGTTTCTATGTGCAATTATAGTATTTCTGGTTTTTCAATTAGTTCGTTGTAAATGGTGTTTAAAATATTTTGTCGCATTGAGAAAGAACTGAGCCAGATACATGTACGTTGAGTCACACTACCACACACAGAACAGTTATACTTCTGCTTTGTTGTTTCGTAGCTTTTATAGTTGCAGGGGACTTAATTAATCAACTGTGTTAATGGAAATTCCTTGTCATTCTTTATTTTTATTTTATGCAGTCAAATTGCGTGCTAATACTAGTCAGGGCCAACCGGTTACGAGACTTCATAACCGATCACACAGCTACTAAAAATATTGCATTTATTCATTAATATTAGTCTTTTTTTCTTCTTTTAATTAAGCCCCGATGCAACATTCAAAAAGAAAAAGACCTGCGAGAACAAAGAGATTGAGGTGGCCGCCACACCACCGTTACCCAGAAGCTCCGCATCTGATAATGAGGTGGAGATTCTGGGGTTCCCTGAAACCCAGATCCATCCGACCCGATGGATATGGATCGCACAGGTACTTCATCGGTGGCAGCAGGTGACCCTGAGGCATAAACTGCCTCACTGGGCTCTTCACGCTCTCCCAGCCTCCATACAACGTCATCCTCCAGTGGAATTGCGGCAGTTCTTTCCATCTCCCAGCTGAGATATGACAACTTTTAATATTTATACCCGCTTTCTGCATTTCCCTCTAGGAAACTTCGTCCCCACCCATGTGGACCCCTGTCCTTCACGATTATAGAGAATATTACAAAAATCATAGTGAATATAATGACGTGTCAGGTAGAGTATGCGCCTATGTCCTGAACTCGGAACTTGTGCCCCTTCAAACTCCTCTCAAAGCTATAGCTGGTAGGATAAGGATCATGCAGGAAATAACCATCTGCAATGTGTCTCTTCCTCCAGATGGTGAAGTACCCCTGAACATATTGGCTGCACTGATTAATTAAATCGCGAAACCTTTCCTAATTTTGGGAGATTTTTAACACCCATAACCCCTTGTGGGGTGGCATCATGATTACTGGCTGAGGTAGAGATGTAGAGAATTTAGTCTCAACTCGACCTCCGCCTCTTAAATACTGGGGTCCCCGCACATTTGAGTGTGGCTCAAGGTACTTAGTCAGCCTCTGATTAATCACTTTGCAGCCCAGGACTACTTCCATCTGTCCAGTGGAGAATCCACGACGACTTGCGTGATAGTGACCACTTGCCCATCTTCCTGTCACTCTCCCAGCATCATTCCTCCAGATGCCTACCCAGATGAGTTTGCACCTCTACCATCACCACTGGATCTCCCCCACATGGTAATATCGGTGTGGTGGTCTGGACTAACGGCAACGATCATTTCTGCTGCGGAATACGAGATCCTTCATTCCTCAGGGTGCCCCTGGCGAGAGACAGTGCCTTGGTGGTTGCCAGAAATCGCCGAGGCCATTAAAGAGCATAGGTGGAATCTATAGCGACATAAGCGGCAACCATCACTGCAGCACCTAATAGCTTTTAAATGGCTCCGTCCCGTATTAGCCAGCTCATAAAAAGATGGAAACAGGAGTGTTGCAAGAGGTACATCTCAACCACTGGCTCACATACGTCATCTTCGCAAGCCTGGACAAGTATCAGATGCATGTTCGGGTACCAGACCCCAACAGGTGTCCCTGGAATTTCCATCAATGGAGCGTTATCTACCTATGCAATCTCAATTGTCTAGCACTTTGTTGAGCACTATGCTCAGGCATCTGCATTGGAGAATTACCTCCCTGCCTTTCGTACCCTAAAATGGTGAATTGAAGGGAAACTCCTCTAGTTCACTACATGCCACAGTGAACCATATAACGCTCCATTTACTGAGTGGGATCTCCTCCGTACCCTTGCACAGTGCCCTGACACAGCTCCTGGGCCAGATCGCATCCACACTCAGATGATTAAACATCTCCCGTCAGACTACCAGCGACATACCATCATCTTCAACTGCATCTTCGCCCAAGTTTCACAACCATATAAAAGTACTGGACTTACCAGCATCGTGTACAGATGGACTTTGTTCTTCTGAGGTATCAGACGAGACTTAAAAAGATTGTTCAGACTAAAAAACACGTGATTAGCACTTTTTATGGGTTTATGTACTTCTTTCGTCACTTCACTTTTGTTGGTTAATATTGAGCCCAGGTACTTGAACTCTTAAACTCGTTCGAAGGTATGCCCATCTACAACAATGGAAGGAGGGAGAAATCGATGACGTGATACTCCAAGATATTTAGTTTTGTCTCGTTCACCTCCAGACCAATTTCCTTTGCATTTTGAAGGAGTCGGGAAGTATCAGCACACATCTGCTCTAGAGTGTCGCCAAGGATCACAACATTGTCAGGAAATGCGAGAATTGTGTCTCTTCCCATCATCTCCATTTCTCTGGTTCGTCAAGCGTCATGGCTTACTTTTTCCAAGGCCAAGTTGAATAATATTGGCGCCAATGGATCGCCTTGTCTCAATTCATTTTGGGTAGTGAAAGGTGGTGATAGTTGGTTGCCAAACCATACTTTAGAAGTTGACTGGGAGTAGCGAGCTGCAATTACAAGGATGTATTTCGATGGGATGCCAAGTTCCTCTAACGTTTTCCATAATGCGACGCAGTCAGTGCTGCCGAAAATCGATGAAGATGAGGTGTAGTTCCCGACTGAACGCATAGAATTTTTCTATCAGCTGCTTCAGAGTAAATATGTGGTCAATGCTAGATCGTCTGGGGACAAACCCACATTGATATGTGCCTACAATTCCTTCTGCCAGGGTTTCATTTGGTTTAGCAGCGGAGTTGTAAAGACTTCGCATCCAGTTTCAAGAAGTGAAATTCCTTGGTAGTTCGATACTTGGGTAGCATCACGCATCTTGAAGATGGGACTTATAATTGCCCCCTTCCATTCTTCAGGAATTATTTCTGCTGCCCATATGGTGGTTATTAATCGTTCCAATGCATCCATCAGTGGTTGTCCTCTCAAGTGAAGCATCTCAGCTGTGATACCACAACATCCTGGTGCCTTGTTGTTCTTGAGTAGTTTTCGGGCAACACTGATTCCTTCCTATGATGGTTCAGGTACTTCTACTCTACCAAAAAGGGCTCTGAGTTGTGACGGTCAGTGGAACGTCTTGAGTCAAAAGGTTCTCAAAATGTTTTTTTTTTAAATAGGTCCACTTCACACATCTCATTTGTTGAAACCAATGTACACTGTTGGTAGACACTTATGGGAAATCTTGAGTTGAGGCCTGGAAAAACGAGCGTGATGACTTTCTCATGAGTTTGTCCATATTTCGCCTTGCTTCACAGTAGGCTGCCCTTGCTTCTTCTAACCACTGTATCCTCTTCGCTGATCTCATACCAACAGATTCTCGACATTCTCCATTGAACCAATGTTTACATCTGATTTTGGATGACAAGCAAGTTCTCCTCTTGCACTCTGTAACACTACATTCCTCAACACCAACCATGTATCTTCCACATTGATAGGGTTCTCCAATACTATGAGGTTTTCTGCAATTTTATCTTGATAGCGTTATCTCACTTCTGTATGGTGCAAAAATTGGCAATTGACCCTAAATAATGAAAAGTGTCACCCACATGAGTGGTAAAAGGAGTCCATTCAACTTCAGTTACACGATAAATCAATCAAATCTAAAGGCCATAAATTCAATTAAATACCAAGCAATTACAACTAGCAAACAAGTTAAATTGGAAAGAACACAAAGAATATGTTGTGGGGAAGTCGAATCAAAGGCTGTGTTTCATCGGCAGAACACTTAGAAGGTATATTAGATCCACTAAAGAGACTGCCTACGCTTCATTTGTTCGTTCTCTGTTGGAGTACTGCTGCGTGATGTGGGATCCTTTCCAGGTAGTATTAACAGAGTACATCGAGAAAGTTCAAAAAAGGACACCACGTTTTGTACTATCGAGAAATAGGAGTGTGTCACGGACGTCATACAGGATTTGGGGTGGACATCATTAACACAAAGGCGTTTCTCGTTACAGCGGGATCTTCCCACGATATTTCAATCACCAACTTTCTCCTTCGAATACGAAAACATTTTGTTGACTCCAGCCTACATAGCCAGAAACATCACAGTAATAAAATGAGGGAAACCTGAGTTTATAAGGAAAACTATACATGTTCATTTTTTCTGCGCATTGTTCGAGATTGGAATAATAGACAATTATTGTGAGGGTGGTTCGATGAACCCTCTGTCATACACTTTAATTTGATTTGCAGAGTACCCATATAGATGTAAATGTAGAGATGGATTAACATATTTTCATTCCGAAATCATTTGTTGTAATTTTTCTTTTTTGATCATAATTTTGAGCTTGATGCTCTTTTTTTTAAATAGATAAAGTTCTTCCTTTCTTCTCTGGTTCTTGTCATTTACATTTGAAGCAGCACCATCTGCAATTCTGATATTTTTCTTACATTTGAGAACAGGTATTTTTATTCTGAAAACAAAACTGACAGTTTTAAAAAATGTTCAAATGTGTGTGAGTTCTTAAGGGACCAAACTGCAGAGGTCATCAGTTCCTAGACTTCACACACTACTTAAACTAACCTATGCAAATAACAACACACACACCCATGCCCGAAGGAGGATTCAAACCTCTGACGGGAGCGTCTGCTCACTCAGTGACATGGCGCCTCTAACCGTGTGGCGACATTTTTAAGCCGACATGGCCATAGAAAAGAAAGAAAAAAAGCAGTGAAGCTGTCATACCTTCAGTTACTTCGCCTTTTCTCCGTTCTCATGTTGTTGCTAGAAATGATTGCAAAAGCCAAAATGGTAAAAAAAGAGATTAGGTACTTTCTGTAGAACACCCATTCCTTCTGTAATGAATTAATCATTGTAATCTGTAAATACAATAGCAATCTAACCAGTGACATCTCTCAGAATTGTCACATTAGTCTCCATGCTGTCTATGTTGTCGCAGTTTGTTGGAACTCTGGAAACCAACTATTTCACAAGGCAGATGGCATTTTACAGCTGCTGCAATGCTGTGTCCCTACTTACAATTCACCATCTACTATACAGCTACTATCGTGTCTAGAAATGTTGCATCTGAATCGAACTGACTGTGACGTCCGTTTGTTGACAGCTTCACCAAATCGCATATTTCACTGTGTACAACTTGGAACTTGCGTTCCGCGTATGGGGCGTCACCAATGTGTAGTCTGTTGTAGGTGCTCAGTCGATCTATGTGAAGAAGTTTGCGAACCGACAGTGTTGCATATTTTATTTTGAAATCAAGGAAGATCACTTACTGGCCAAACAACAAGTATCAGATCTTTTAACTAATTTCAAGATAGATCGTTGTATATATAACAATATAAGCACCCTACAAACTTCGTTAAATGTTTTGCACTAATGTTTTCATTGAATGGAGCTGCAGCTGTTTGCGTGTTGTTTACTACACTCTAAACTAATTTACAATATCAGTCAGCCTCGAAGTATCCTGAAACGAATAGTTTTGCAATCTGCAACACTTATCACTAATGTTAGACATGCTATTTCTGCAGAAGGCGTCTATGTAAATATGAAATGATGTACGCAAAAATACGAGTACCCAGCGTGCTCTTCAGTAGTTGCCAACTTAAATAGATGGAAACGACATTCCAGGAATAACTAAAGAGGGAATAAAATGGCATCGTATGACACGCATTCTAAGTCATTCCGTGGTTAGCCTATTCCTCAGTTAGGTATCACTGTATTTGTCCCGAGATTATACATACGGCCCTAAGCTTCTCTAATGCAGTAACAAACTTGTCACAGGCAAATGATATCCTTGCCAGACAGACTGTTTAGCAGGATTTAGTACTCGTTTAAGTTCCGCAAGCTTGTATTAATCCTAGTTTACACTACGACATTGGGTTGCGCCACTTGTTGCGTGGAATGAGTTGCACACAAATGGTTCCATATTTGACAGTACACATGGCGAAACCAGTATATACTTCAGTTTCGTCGTTTTGTGGATTCCTGAGTCGTGTCTGAAATGAAAGTTTTGGTAGCTGTATGTCGCACGAGTTGTGATGGAGTTTGTTGCGTGGAATCGCTGCATAATAAAAAAATAAGAAACGTGTTTGGATTCGTGACTGGATGAAGAAAAGATGTTAGCTCGGTTGCTCAGCATCCTTGCTGAAATAATTGGAATGGAAGACCCAAGAAGTTCTTTTAATTATCTTAGAATCTCACCAGAACTGTTAAAGTTTCTTCTAAATAGAGTTAATTATGTGATAAGTAATTAAGATGTTGTAATGCATGAAGCACTGTCGCCAGAACTGAATTTACATATCACACTGCATGCACTCAGCATGCTATAAGATGCGGTTTTAGTTGGTGATGACGCTTTTTCATTAACACCAATGATTATTAATAACAGTAATTATTTGAAGCAGGCCGCGTTAAGAAGAGAATGGTTTGCGAACTACTCTCTGTAAGATAGACCTGTACAGTGGCAATATTTCAAAATTCAAACATTTGTGAATGGGGAGCATTGCTGCGACGTTTTAAATAGATGAATATTGAATAAACAACATAGCTTCTTGATTTGCATAGACTTCCCTACCGTCAACAATATTCCTGAGATTTGAGTCTTGTAGACAAGAGCATTTCTACAGGTAGAATTATATTGCTTGTATTTGTCTTAATTCAGTTGTATATGTGCTCCTAATTCAATAAATTTTGCCCTGGAGCTCAGATATTGTCAAACTATCTATGCTAGGGTGACCAACTTTTCTAAACGAAAATAAGGGAGATTCTTATATCCTTGACAAAAAATAAGGGAGATTAATAGCATGGCAAAATTTCACCAAAAATCAAAGCAGTATGTGTGTAAGTAGACTATTTATTTACACACCACAATTACTTATACATATTTTGCCTCAGTCAGTAGTTTTACATCATTTTAGGAAATTCAAAGAATTCATTACACGGATAAGGAAAAATCATGGCAACTTGTAGTTCAAATTTGATTAAGTTTGTGCTACTTCTGTTCCTTACATCAGTCTACTTATTATTCATAAGAGAAAATACTCTCTCAGTGTGAGCATTACCTCCTGGTATACTCATAACAAAACAAACCAACTTACCTAAGTTTTCAAAATTAACATTATTTGATTTCAAAGTTGTAAAAATCTGTATCCATTTCTGGCTAACATTACCACCTAAAGAGACAGCACATTTAATTGCATCATTAGAACTACAAAACTCCTCATATAATTCATCTTCAATAATACAATCCAGCTTAAGATATTCTACAAACCCATGCATGTCATTGAATGTCAGTTCCCTTTTTAGACATACTGGGATTAAACTCTTTAAACTATTATCAAATTTACTACTTGAGTAAGAATATAAACAATCATAGAATTCAATGAAGTTGTCCTCACTACTAGATTTCAAATTTAAATCAAGAACAGAGGCTAATAATTTATGACTACCACTACCAAAAAACCTATCTTTCATTCTCTGTCTAATTTTACTAATTAGTAAGTTTACAGCTTCATGAGATTCCATAATACTAAGGTCAGAATTCTCCAAATACTTTGATTTTTGAATGTAAATATTTCTAGTATCCCAAAAAACTAATATAAGCTTGAAAAATTGTTTCTACTTCAGTATTTTCATTGCAAAAATACTTTTTCAGAACTTTAGGACAGTCTGATTCATCTATGCTTTTAAAATAGCTTTTTATAGGCTCCCAATTTTTAAAAGCTTTTCTACAGCAGGAGTGAGAGATAACCATCTAGTATTCACATGCCGCAAGATTTCAGCCGATTCCACATCAACAAATTAAAAAAATGATTTTAACATGTCCCTTCGTTTGGCAGAACAGGAAAAGTGACTATATATTTTTAACACCAACACTTCAACATCTACATACTGTAAACAGTTGCAAGCACATTTCATTGCATTATGAAGTACATGGTCAAAATAATTTGCTTTAAGGATTTTTTCATTTGCGTTTGTTAATAGTTTCATGACTGAATTACGCTTGCCATAATTTATATTGGCACCGTCAGCACAGTATGACGATGTATTACTGATATTCAAATTATTTGATTTCAATGAGTTTTTTTAACAACCTATGGACATCATTTGCACTTTCATCTGCCTGTTCCACAAAATCCAGCTAAGGGGGTCAAAATATCGTATGACAATTGGAGGCATCTGTTGCTAAAGAAAAGAACAGGAAACACTTCTTAGGGTAATTTAAAACATCCAGAAAATCGTTAACACTTCCTGGGGCCAATACGTTTATTATCATCATTTCAGCTTTAGTTCGCTTGCAAGATATTTTCTTTGACATATTAGATTCACTGAACAGGTTTTTCGAAAGTTTGATAGCACATTCCAAGCTCCTATAGGTTAGATTGTGTAGCACTGTGTGGTACTCTAATGAAAGTCCACCAGCAATGGTTTTCACATCTTCGCTCAGGTGAGGAGGGATGAGGAACGTAGTTATTTTGGACGAAGTAGTTACATCATTTGCCTTGCTTTTGTGACCTACAAGCAAATACAGGATGTTAACTCAGAAAATTGCTGATTACTAATTACTACGCATATATACATAGTAAACAATCGATCTTGCTGCCATGCGCCATCCTAAACTCCCGTTTGCAATTTCAGCAGTTTGCTTTATAAGCATTTGACTGTGCTGATCAAATCCAGGAATATAAAGCTTCCCATTTCGTAAGATATGTATACATATATTTTGTTTTCTTTTTTGTTGGCGTTTTAGCTTCGTCTTCGCTGCCCATGATAAAATCTTGAACAAGTTAACGACGATTCACAGCAAGCACTGGCACAGAAACAGTCACATCTAACCGCCAAGCGTCGGTCGATCATTCCAAAGATATTCGATAGACATAATGTCGACATCTATGGTCGAAGGTCGATATAGAATCAGTTGTCTGCTGTCTACGAACGAATACCGACAGTGCGTGCAAAATTTAAATGATTGAAAATTATTTTTACATATCGGTACGTGATAAGAAAAATAAAGTTGAAAACGGGAGATAAACGGCCACTGAGCCTGAAAATACGGGAGCCGGGAGATTATGAAAAAATGTCTCTAAATACGGGAGATCCCGGGAAATACGGGAGAGATGGTCACCCTAATCTATTTTCTGATCACACATAAAGGTCTCAGGAGCAGCAATATGTTTCTTATTTTTGTAACCAGCATCAACTATAGGCCCACAAAGCATAGAAATCCAAAAAGAGAACAAGATTCTCCGTTCCCCACTTCATATTTCAATTTGTCTACACTCTACAAACACACATAACCTCAAAACTCATACAACTAGTGTCACCAAAGTTGGAACAAGCCGAAACTGTTTAGTTTCACCGACGAGATGCGCAAAAGAGCGGCGCGCATGCGCTGTGGCCTATAGCATAGGTGCCTGCAACCTAGTGTCGTCGTGTAAACTAGGCTTTAGATTGTGAATTGGATCTCGAATCCCATCTTCATCACTGTATTGAAAAGGAACTATTGAAGCCTTTTTCGAAATCTGAGAATACTAGCGCGGTTTTGCACTTGCAGAGCTCGGACCCAGAAGTAAATAAATAGATAATTCTCACTCGTTCATGGGCGACCATCCCTGTGCCGCGCTTGCCTGATACGGACCTACTATGTTCTTTAGCAATGATTTCGTCCTGTTGTTGACAATCCATGTCAGAATTTTACAGAGTCCGTGAGAGTAATCGGCCTGAAATCTTTAATCGTCTTCCGCTGAGATTTGTACGATACCGTATCAATACGGTCATTCCTTCCATGAACTGCGGAGACAGTGATTTGCTTGACGTCAGTTATTACGCATTTTAGTTAGTTCATGTCCGCTCACGGTAGCTGAGTGCTCAGCGCGACAGAATGTCAATCCTCAGGGCCCGGGTTCGATTCCCGGCTGGATCGGAGATTTTCTGCTTTCAGGGACTGGGTGATGTGTTGCCCTAATCATCATCATTTCATCCCCATCGACGCGCAAGTCACCTAAGTGGCGTCAAATCGAAAGACTTGCACCTGGTGAAAGGTCTACCCGACGGGAGGCCCTAGTCACACAATCCTAAGTTAGTTCATTACCGATTATATCCCAGAAAGAATTACAGAACCCTGTTCTAGATCCGGCGAAACCTGCCACCTGACCACGCATGTTCTCAGCTTTCCGCAAGTTGCTGGCAAAAGTAAAACAGGAACAGTGTCACCAACATACAGTTGCAGTCCGCAATAGAGGCGCTGGCAATGTTATGAGCTCGAAGACAAATTACCAGAACTAGTTTGAATCATTTCTTCAACAATTTGATCGTCTAGAAGTCTTGCACATTTTTATTAATCTGTCGTGGAAATAGTATGAATGAAGATTATCGTACACATTGGTAACAACCACGTAGATCGTCTTTCGTCATTTTTGTGGCCCAAGCAAAGCGATAAAATCCTTGTGCGTCTGGAGCGCCGAGCGGGTATTTGGTGCACTGTGCGAATGTTTGTTTACGTTATCTGCTGAAAAGCTTGAGTGGCTGCACGCCTGATTTTTGGATGTGAGAATATTTTTCAGTGTTCGGTTGCAGATGGATGTGACTCATATCAAGAAGGAAAGTACGCTGGATTGCAGTGCAGCAAAGGTAAATAATTAACTGCTCTTGTAATATCACATTTTTACGAAAATACTTATAGAAAATTTCAGATGTCCCCCAGGAGAAGTAAATACATTTTCACAATTATACTGAAACAAAGTTATTTCACGTGGCTCGGTTAGCTGTTGTGTTGGATAGCTATTTACGGAAATGATTTTAACAGATTGTTTGACAACTTATACCATAAAAGTGCTGCCAGTTCTTTTGTGTCCATCAACCAGTCGTACAATCAGGGTTCATAACAGAATTCAGGGATAATAGTAAATTTAGTCGTAGTTGGGACAAGCCATGACTCTTTATTCTTCGGTTGTGAGATGCCATTTTTGCAGAAATTATTGAAAGATTTCATCCATCTTCGGTATTCAGCAGTATCGAACAGTAAATTTAGTGCTGTATGCAGGTAGGCTAGTCAGTGTCTACCTTACGTCCCATATTTTCCTTGAAATTGGTTTTTGCTTATTTAAAATGTTGTGTTAACATTTTGGACGTGCAACACGAGTAATATTGCAGCAACTAGATTAGATATGGTCATATTGAAACCTTGATAAGCCTATCCCATTGACTCAGTGGACAACTCAATGCCCCAGTGGCTATACAGAAGCAGTAAAGTAGATGTATTGACTGAAGGAGTCAACAATGTGCAAACTTGCTGAAGGTTTTAAACTTATTTGCATGTTCCCTAGCTCATTTTGTACCTAAATATTTTGATGGAGTCCTGTCATTTGTACCATAGTTAGGCTTATAATTCATATGTGCTTACATGATGATGATGATGATGATGATGATGATGATGATGATGATGATGATGATGATGATTATGTAGCTAGTTAGCTACAATATTCTGTTTAAGAAATCATCTTGTATCATAATTTTATGATTTCTTCCGTTTATGGCATTATAAATAGTTCACATCATGAATAAGAACCATCAGGAATGGGGAAAGAGTTAAGATATAGAAGAAATAGTCCTCTCTTTCTGTTTTTTTCCCTTTTTTTTTCCTTGATGGTTTATAAAGTTGTGTGGTGTCACACTTCCAAGAATCACCCAAGTACATGGCTGTGTATTTTACTTTGTATTATAATGTTTGTAAATGTCAGTGTTCAACCCAGACTGTGTAGATTGTTGCTCATTTTCACCACAAAGTGTTGATTTATTGATGATAGATACCAATAAATGGTTTTCCTCATCATCCAATAACAAATGGAGCATCATGAAATTGAAAGTTTCTTGCAAGTGGTGGAATACATGTCAGCTTTGACATATCTGTAGAAATGTTAAAGTAAATGTGATGCCCTTAACTACAATCCCAGAGCTCCTGTCTGTATTTAGTTGTTTCTTTATCACATATGGGGAATTGCCATTGACTTATATTAACCTCCAACATGGGTCCCAACAATTCAGAGGGTTTTTCATGCTGATTTTAGTATTAAAAAATCGGTAAATCACTTTATATTGTGATTAAATCCTATTGACCATCCCTGAGTGTTATCTTTGCAGCAGTAAGACAAAAATATGGTATGGTGTCAAAGATCTTCAGCAAATTGTGTGGGAAGAGGGATTTTAATTTGACCCTTGCACTCATTCCCCCCCCCCCCCCCGCCCCCCCCCTCAAATCCATCGTTCTAATCTTATTGTGTGCAGGTGATTATTATGTTTGCATGCTTGAGTGTGTATTTTACCTCCCATAATATAGCTTCTTTCATGTATTTCACACTTGTTCCAAAGCATGCCTATAAATAAATAATTATCTAATTATTTCTCATGTGGCCACTAAACTGAAGACTTTTTACTCAGGTCATGTATAACATTTCTTGCCCCAATCTGACATCCAACATCAGTGTCTACTAGATCTGTTGCTAGCTTGTGTCTTGTTGCCTAGGTAAAGTTATTAGTTGACTCAATCAAATTTGTGATTTGGCACACTGAACCTAGATTCTGCTGAAAGTGCTGGTGCACACATCATCAGAACTCTTAGTTTCAAGAACATTCTTTGAAATTGTCATTGAAAACTTGTCCAGATCTAATATATGTTTTCTGTATTTCTGTTGTAGTTTTAATATTGATGACAGAAAAGTACATTAAATAAGGCAAAGCATGTTTCAATGCGGTGTGAATGTAAACATATAGCTACACTACAGGTCAGTTATTACCACAACTTTTATCTGACATTCAAATTTGTTGACTTTGCCGACTCCCAACAGAGTTATCACCTTTCAACCAAACTTGCTCTGTGGTTACACTACAGATCAGGCTGTCACTTCTGGGCGCTAATGACCATAGAAGTTTTGCGCCCTAAAACCACAAAAAAAAAAAAAAAAAAAAAAAAAAAAAAAAAAAAAGGCTGTCACTTCAATCAAAATTTGGAGGAAAAAAAGGGGGGGGGATGTCTAGTTTCATACCCTAGCTGAGCTTGTCAGGTCGTAAATTGTGACTGTCCAACAAAACCACCTATGTTTTAACCAATACGTGATTTCAAAAAGAAGAAGAAGATTGACAGAACACAGTCTTCAATAGGAACATGAGCCCCTGTAGTTGATAACAATTCCTCAGAATTTTTGAGATCCTTGGGATAGCTAACCAGGGCAAAACTATTTCATCTGGTGTGCAATATATGTGTGATAGAGCAAATACCCTCATACCTCAAGAATAGTGTAATAGTTCCAATTTCAATAAAGTAGATGCTGACAGGTGTGAATATTATTGTATTATCAGTTTTATAAACATGTTTGAAAAATACTGATTCAAAACATTTGCAGAAGAATGGAAAAACTGTTAGATGCTTGGTTTGGATAAGATCAGTTCTGGAGAAATGTCAGAACATGGGAAGCAATACTGACCCTATGACATATCATTGAAGGTATTTGAAGAAAGGTAAACCTACATTTGTAGATTTAGAGAAAGCTTTTGACAATTTTGACTGGGTTACAGCCTCTGAAATATTGAAGGTAACAAGGATAAAAACAGATAGCAAAAGGTTATTTGCAATTTGTATAGAAGCCTGGTGCAGATATGAGTCAAAGGGCATGAAAGGAAGCCATACTTGAGAAGAGAGTAAGACAGGGCTGTAGCCTATCCCCAATGTTATTCAATCTGTACACTGAACAAGCTGTGAAGGAAACCAAGGAGAAATATTTTATTTGGAATTAAAGTTCAGGTAGAAGAAACAAAAACTTTGAGGTTTGCCAGCAACTTTGTAATTCTGTCACCAGATTAGCATATGGTACATGAAAACTAGTAGATGAGTTTTTCTATCCAGCCAACAAAACACTGATGAAGGATGAAGTAGAGAGGATATGAACTGCAGACTATTGATAGCAAGAAAAGCATTTGTGGAAAAGAGAAACTTGTTAACTTTGAATATAAATCTGTCATGAAGCCATTTTGAAGGTATTTATGTAGAGTGCAGCTTTATATGGTAGAGAAACTTCGGTGATAAGCAGTTCAGACAAGAAGAGAATAGCTTTTGAAATTTGGTGCTATAGAAGAATTACAAGTGTGGCAATGGAGGGAAGTATTAGGAAGGGCTGGGATTAAAATTGTAGAGGGAGACCTAAGTAAGGATACAGTATGCAGGCTCAAATGGATGTAGGTTGCAGTAGTTATTCGGAGACGAAGAGGCTTTCCTGGGAAAGTCTTCAGATGGAGGGGAACAACAGCAGCAGCAGCATGTTATCGTCGTCTTCAGTCCAAAGACTAGTTTCGTGAAGCTCTTCATGCTAATCATACTTGTGAAGGCCTCATCACCTCTAGCTAACTAATGCAACACACATTCATTTAAACCTGCTAACCGTATTTGTCTCTTGGTCTCCCTTTACATCTTTTGCCCACTTCCCTCCAACATTAAATTGATGATTCCTTAATGGTTTCGAATCAACCAGCCCCATGTTTTTAATTACAATGATAAGGCATATTCCTTTAGCATGTATCAGTTGAATTGGTCTTTTCACATAAGAGGAATTAAGTGAAATGGATACATTGATAAAACTGCTCCATTTTCACTTTTTTGTTACCTTTCACCCACATCTTCACCGTGCTTAGTTTGATTGTTCTCTTCCGTAATTCTTGTATCTTTTCCATAGTCTATGTTTTTATGGAATTTCACAGAACATTGCATTGCCTTCATCTCTGCGGTCACAAGAGTGAAAGCATGATTTACAGTTTTCACAAGACACATTATATTGTATAATAGACTTGTTGTGTAGGACTGCAGCTATGCACAAGGACAACAGCATTCCCATGTCAGTGATACATTTATCCTAACTATGACTATTTTTCATTGGCAAATTGAGTTTGTGGCTGCCCTTTCACCACATATTTAACTTCAGTTAAAAATGGTATGTGTTGTTGTTGTAGTAGTAGTAGTAGTAGTAGTAGTAGTAGTAGTAAAGAAATAAAGTAGTTGTTCTTGACTGATGAACACAGTAGTTAGTATGTCAGCAGACATCCCTGAGACAAGCAGATATTACACTTCGTTTGTGTATTGAAGTATGCTTTACAGCAAGTGCTTAAAAATGAAACTTTGCACTGTGCATATTTTTTAATTGTATTGTGTTTAGGAAATTAATAAGAACGTTATTTTTTATATTCACCTGTTCCACTGCATTTTTAAATTTTCTGAAACGTCACTTAGCAGCATTAACTGAATCATCTATTCCATATTGTGAAACCTTGTTATAGAGTCTGTTATATTGATATATATTTAAAGAACATAGGGTCTATCTAACTTTTTGTAAGTGGAATAATATAATCACACCTATTTGAGCAAAAGTCTTTAAAATTATCCATTACTGTTTCAGATTTGCCAGCAAGAACATGAAAATGATAATGAACAGACACAAGAAGAGTTTATTTTTGTTAAGCCAGAACTGGTAAGTTTGTGATCATGATGTACTACCACACATTTTCCAAAAATGATTTACCAAACAGGGCTGAAAAAAAAAAAAACCTGTGTATGATGTTAGTAGCTACTGTTAGGCAGTCAAAGCCTGAGACCTCAACAATTTGTTGTGTTATCAAAGAATGGATGACACAGTGATGTAACTTTTTTCAGAATAGCTTAACCATTTGCACTTTGGTTACACTGAAACCTCAAATAACAAAGCACTTAGCATACAATAGCTAGAGTCCGCATAAAATACCGTGGCTGGTAGACACGCAGACGGCAGGGCACACGTGGGGAGAGTGGTAGTGGTGGGGGGTTGTGGGCAGGTGTTGTAGGGGATGTGCTGTTCTAAACTGAAGCTTACGTTCACATTTTTTGTAATTATTAAGTGGGGCCCGTCTACACCCACATTTGCATGCTGGTCACTCAAAACAACTGTCACTTCTGGTTTGGTTAGTATCGAAAAAGAATTCTGCTGAAAGTGCAGGAATTTATTTTTGCCTGGCTTGGTAAGCATTTTTAACTTTCAGAGAAGCATCACTAGTGGTGAATTTTGAGTAAAACCTACACATTTCTCTGGTTGCCGTGTTAGAATTTGCTTCTTTTTCCAAAACACAGCAGGGCTTACACAGTCTCACCTTTGTGGGGTGATGTACAGACACAATTGTGACAGAATTCTGAAACAGTGGTTTATTAAATTTATTATGTGAAGAACTGAGAAAAAGTAAGATCAGTAGCTTATGAAAAAGCACATCTCCTGTGGGGGAAAAAAAAAGAAAAAAAAGTGTAATGCCTTCACTTATGTTGTTCCAGAACCCATAGCATTTCTTGTTTCATCAGCAATCAATGGCCCGTAAAAATTGCATTTTTTCATCGAAAAAGTCTATAGTTGGTGGAATAATATGGTAGATAATTAAATTTTGTATAATAATGATATGGCAAAATACTCTTCTATTTGCATGCTATCATTTGCCAAATTCTCATTTAGATGTCTGAAACCATTTACAAAATACGAGAAATGTTGTGGATATTTCGCGTTGGCTTTATCTCTGACATGGTGCGAACGTAAATGAGTGTGCTATATCAGATCAGTTTTCTCGAAAGTGGTGTCAGACAGACACCTCCAAATTTCTCACAGTAAGTATCACAATTACTCTGATCATTAATGAAGTAATGCACACATCGTGATCATCCTGACACACAAAGCTATAAGTAAAGCAAAAATGTGTTTATTTATTTATTTTTTGTTATTGAATAGTTACTGTAAATTTTTTTGAGAAGGATTGCATGGTAGCCACCTTGATTCTGGCCTTGCCAACTGGCAGGAAGGTGGCAAAAGCTTGTCGGCCTCCCCTTTCAAACAAACAAAGGAACTTGCCCAGCGCTTTTAATGAAAATTGGTCACTGCACATCGGCCACTGTATGCTGCACAGACACTACAAATATACGATGAGCACTCTATAACTAATGCAACACTTTTTTTTCGTGGTGAATTTTGGTTGAAAAAATGTGGAATTTGTTGTGGAACATCATGGAGTATTCTCACTTCAGCCCCTGTAGCTTCAGGAAGCTCAGATAGGTGGCAAACTCATAGGTCCAAATGCCATAAAGACAGATTTGCCTTTGCTTATCCTATTTCCTATGAGAAGTCGTCGGTTCAGTATTGCCTCACATGTTCCTATATTTCTCTGGAATCCAAACTGATCTTCCTCGAGGTCAGCTTCTACTAGTTTGTCCATTCTTCTTCTGTAAAGAATCTGTGTCAGTATTTTGCAACCATGACTTATTAAACTGGTAGTTCAGTAATATTCACACCTGTCAGCAACTGCTTTCTTTGGAATTGGAATTGTAATATTCTTCTTGAAGTCTGAAGTTAATTCACCTGTCTCATACCTCTTGCACACCGGACGGAAGCATTTTGTCATGGCTGGCTCTCCCAAGGCTATCTGTAGTTCCAACTGAATATTGTCTACTTGCGGGGCCTTGTTTCGACTCAGGTCTTCCAGCGCTCTGTCAAATTCTTCACATAGTATCATATCTTCCATCTCATCTTCGTCTGCATTTTCTTCCATTTCTATAGTATTGCCTTCAAGTACATCTCCCTTGTATAGATCCTCTATATACTCCTTCCACCTTTCTGCTTTCCCTTCTTTGCTTAGAACTGGGTTTACATTTGAGCTCTTGATATTCATACAAGTGGTTCTTTTTTCTCAAAAGGTCTCTTTAATTTTCCTGTAGGCAGCATCTACCTTTCCCTAGTGATACATGCTTTTAAGCCCTTACATTTGTCCTCTAGCCACCCCTGCTTAGCCATTTTCCACTTTCTGTCAGTTACATTTTTTAGACGTTTCTATTCCGTTTCACCTTCTTCATTTACCACATTTTCTATTTTGTCTTTTCATCAATTAAATTCAATAAATCTTGTGTCAACCAAGGATTTCTACTAGCCCTCATCTCTTTGCCTACTTGATCCTCTGCTGCCTTCAGTAGTTCATCTGGCAAAGCTATCCATTACCGTTGTACTGTATTTCTTTCCCCTGTTCTTGTCAGTCATTCCCTGATGCTCCATCTGAAATTCTCAACCGCCTCTTGTTCTTTCACTTTATCCAGTTCCCATCTCCTTATTTCCTCTCTCTTCAGTTTTAATCTACAGTTCATTCCCAATAAATTGTGGTCAGAGTCCATATCTGCACCTGGAAATGTCGTAAAATTTAAAATCTGGTTCCAAAATCTCTGCCGTACCATTATATAATCAATCTGATTCCTGCTGGTGTCTTCAGATCTCTTCCACGTGTACAACCTTCTTTGTGATTCTTAAACCAAGTGTTCATGATGATTGAATTATTCTCTGTGCAAAATTCTACCAGGCAGCTTGCTCTTTTATTCATTTCCCTCCAGTCCCTATTCTCCTACCATTTTTCCTTCTCTTCCTTTTCCTACTATTGAATTCCAATCCCCCTTGACTATTAAATTTTCACCTTCGTTAACTATGTGAATGATTTCTTTTTCTGACCATACATTTCTTCAATTTCTTTGTCTAGGGAACTAGTTGGCATATAAACTTGTACTATTGTTGTGGATGTTGGCTTTGTGCCTATCTTGGCTGCAATAATGCATTCATTATGCTGTTTGTAGTAGCTTGTCCATGTTCCTATTTTCATATTCATTATTAAACCAACTCCTGCATTACTCCTATTTTTGTATTTATAATCCTGTATTCACCTAAGTGGAAGTTCTGTTCCTCCTGCCATCACACTTCACTAATTCCCACTATATCCAACTTTAATCTGTCCTTTCCACTCTGTAAATATTGTAACCTACATGCCCAATTAAAGTATCTTCTTCTGATAATAACATAGTCCTGAGTAGTCCCCATCCGAAGATCTGAATGGTAGACTGGAATATTTTACCCAAGAGGACGCAGTCATCATTTAACTGTACAGTAGAGCTGCATGCCCTTGGGGAAAATTATGACTACTTCCCCCATGATTTTAGCCATTCGCAGTGACAGCACAGCATGGCTGTTTTGGTTGATTTCACAAGGCCAGATCAATCATCCAGACTGTTACCCCTGCAATTACTGAGAATGCTGCTGCCCCTCTTCAGGAACACTCATTTGTGTCGCCTGTCAACAGATACCCCTCTGTTGCCATTACACCTACAGTACAGCTACCTGTATTGCTGAGGTATGCAAGCCTCCCCACCATTGGCAAGGGCCATGGTTCATGGGGGAGGGACCCCAGTTACCATTGTGATTATATTATTGTGATAATACTTGCACAACACTGCAAATAATTACTGATGAGCCAAAATGTTACGACCACTGCCCATTGTGAATTTAAATGCTGCCTGGTGGGACTGTGGGTGAAGCTGGCAAGTTTTCACATGCTACTGCTATGTGCTTCCATGTAAAGTGCTTCAACAGTGGTGAAACCGTGAGTAGGCAACAAGATGTTGGATTTTCATGACTCATCACAGAATGTGGAGGTCAGAGGCTGCTCTGGTGTGTTAAGCAGGCTAGGTGGTGATCTGACAGCAGAGTACAACCACTAAACCTGCAGTTTCATAAAGAATTGAACTCCTGTGTTAGAAACAGTTTCAAAGTGTGATTGCTTGGACTCATTTGTAATGTGTTGAATATTTGACATCAAATGTATAGTAGAAAATGTTCAAAATTATGTCTAAAGTTTGTCAGAAGTCACCAAGTGGTCACATTAAGAAATTCTGGATGAATGTAATACAGGTAATTCGTGTTCCATTTTAAGAAAGAGCAAGTTTTCCAGGCATCTCAACATTTATGACATGTCTCCTGAACTGTGTGTCAGGCCGGAAACTGGAGAACGGATCTCAGTCCCAGAGAGCCATCGGAGATTTGCCCACACGGCAGAAGAGAGATTGGAACTGTTAAAAGATCTACTGAATGAAATCCAGATAGCTTTCTCGCTATCCCGAAGAATGTGATGACACTGTGCCCACATCTGTTTATAACGAATGCAGTTTGCCACCATAGGACGACAGTTAAAAACGCAGAAGACAGGTCTTCACACACAAATTGTGTCGCAGCACACCTCAGGCCACCAAAGGACTGGGACCGAACATGGTAAAGAGGAAGTGTGAGGATCAGCACATTCTGCAGTGGTAAGGATAATGTTTGCAAGATATTCCACCTGAAAAACAGGAGAAATATTGTTCGTCGAAGGTCGCTAGGAAAGACAGAAGCCTCCAGTTGGCCTTGGTAAACTGCCATTTGGGTGTGCACTTATGTGGGGTAGGAGTCGGCAAATGTACGGCACACGGGAAATAAGTTTGAAGGTACATTCAGTGCTATAAGTGGATACTGTCTGCAAAACGTGTTGTGAACAGGGTTAATAGAAAAGTAGTATCAGATAAAATATAGTGTTTGCTTGAACAGCAGAAATATAGTAGACAATAAACCATTTCCCGTGATAATTTTGTGGGGCTGTCAGGAGAGAATTACATAAAGATTTGAAATTGTGTGTAATGTTTGTTGGAATCTGCTAAGTGTTGTCATTCTCAAATACTGGATTAATAAATTCCAGGTATCTGTACACTGCAGCTATGCTACCTCGTTTCTACCTGTAATACTTGTTGTATTGTGTTAAACTTTTACTACTAAACTCCTCCCGAACAGGCTACGAAGGCCCAATGGTACCCACTGGCCACTGTGTCATCCTCAGCCAATAGGTGTCACTGGATGAGGATATGGAGAGGCATGTGGTCATTACACCGCTCTCCTGGCTGTATGTCAGTTTACAAGACCAGAGCTGCTGCTTCTCAATCAAGTAACTCCTCAGTTTGCCTCACAAGGGCTGAGTGCACCACGCTTGCCAGTAGTGCTCGGCAGACTGGATGGTAACCCATCCAAGTGCTAGCCCAGCTCAGCAGCGCTGATCTGACGAGAACCGGTGTTACCAGTGCACAAGGCTATGGGCTGTTAAACTTTTAATGCAAGATTATGCCTCATAATGAATAGATTATGACAAAATTTTAAATTTCCATTTTGGTCAGTAATTATGAGAAATATTAAAATTTTTGTTGATCCCGGAGCCATTATATAGGCAATTTGCAACTGTTAGCGAGTTCCATGCTAGCCGTGTAGTATTATAGATGCTGGTGAAGGCCCAGGTGTTTCGGAGCACACTGTTCACTCCACATTGACGAGTTTACTGGGATCCCACAGCTAACAGTGTTTGTGTGTCCCTGTGTTGTCCTGACAATATCACCAGTTAAGATTTTATTTGGCTCCAGACCATAGAGATTGGACCATGGATCAATATAAATGTGGCAACTGGTCAGATGAATCGTATTGTTTGTTACACCAGGTTGATGGTTGTGTCCAGATATGTCATCCAAATAAACCATTGCTCAAAATATAAAGCAAGCCATGGATGCAGGCCAGTGGGAGGGGGCAGATAGGAGGCAGTATTATGCTATGAGGAACTTTCACCTCGGCACCCGTGGGACTGTGGTAGTAATCAAAAGCACCGTGACAGTTGTGGGCTGTGTCAACATTATTCTGGTTCAGCATGCATCACTGCATGCTATATGTCAACCCTCATAGCAAGGCATCTCCCATCGGGATGACTGTCTGTGGCACAAGGCCGGAATTGTACTGTAGTGGTTTGAGGAGCACAATAGAGAACTGGTGTCTCTGCCACTAGAGCGCCTTGTATGAATGCGGCGGAACACGTCTGAGATACTGTAGAGTGTCAACTCCGTGCCTGCTAACCAGTGGCAGATAGTATACAGAAATTGTATTACCTGTTGCATAGACATATGGTGCCACGTACCTTGCATACATAAGTGACATAGATATTTGTAGTAGTAACAGAACACCATTTCAGAATCTCCCCCCCAGGGGTCTTGAACTGTGTGCCGGGTTCGTACTTGGCTGCCGTGGGGCTCCAGCCTTTGCAGTATCTTTGCTCTTCCTTGGCGCATGTCTGTCCTCTTGCTGTTCTTTTTCCTTTCCCTTGGGAACATGTCTGGTCTGTTTTCGAATATGTATTCTGCATTTTCGTTCGTCAATATCAGAATACTCTCCACTGTTTCTTTTCTCTTTCTTCATTCACCTGCTCCTATCCTTCCTCTGCATCGGCATTTGAGGTTCCTCTTTTTCTTCCTCCCTGAGCGCTCAGGAAGTCCAGCCCACGTGTAACGGGTAATGCGTAATTCCCAGCCCCGGGTTTTCAGGTAGGGTTCGTATGTACCCCGTGGTACAGGCCAGGCCCAGGGAGGGGGTGATTGCCTGAGCTGCTACCTTCCCAAATTGCTGATTGGTCTCTGTCAAGTGTTTGAGGGGTGTGACCTGAGGTGGGAACAATCGCCTAAGGCAGTTGCACCCCCTTCTGAGACGCTGGCAATTGTGTGGGATTTTCTCGCAGTGAGCCAATCATCTTCATAGTCAATGTTTACGAAATGTAAACGGAATGAGGCAAATGATTCAAAGACCCTCCCAGCTGCACTAAGGTTCCTTGTGGTTTCACATACTTCACTACGGAAAATCTGTTTATTATTCAGAAAGGTGTTGATGATGCATTTGCTGGCCCTGTGAAATCTTGCTCTTGTTTACGCAGTGGCACTTTGCTTTTATGAGACTACTACTGATCCTCTATCACAGCTACTGCTTGCAGCTCCACTCCTACGTGGCTGTCCTGTTCACGTTGAGGCCCATTGAACGCTGAATTCTTCCCATCGTGTTATTTTCACTAGGCTGCCTGACATTCCTTTTTCTTTCCTTGTCATGTCTCTTCTCCAGTGGTACGTTTGTGTTCTTCGATCCAACAAAGAGGGTGTACGCAATGTCCACCTGTTCCCTGCCTTCAGGAAATGAAATTGCAACCTCACGACCTTTTTGAGCTCTTCCATTTTTTCCCGGTCCATTAAGACCTTCCCCCCAAGGTCGGCATTATATCTCATTTGGGGGGGGGGGGGGGTGTTATGCTGCTCACATGGGGTGCTGTTCATAGTCAGCCCATCTCCCTGACTGCCTTCAAGCTGTTGCAGTTTGCCTTTTCCTTCCTCACATAAACTTTTCCATTTGTACCGTTTACATACCTCCATTGTACGATGTCACCAGGACAGACTTCCTATTGCTTATTAGGCAGCTACCCCACCCCCTTTCTGCTGCTTAGTGACTTTAATGTGCACCATCCATTTTGGGGTTCTCCCAGAACCTGCCCAAGAGGCGCCCTTTTGGCTGACCTTCTTAATCAACTTAATCTCTTCTTCGTTAACACAGGAGCACCAACGTTCCTTTCAGACTCCTCACACACCTGTTCCCATTTGGACCTACCCTTCTGTACTGTCCAGTTTACCCATTGTCTCAAGTGATCCGTTCTGTCTAACATATACTCAAGCGACCATTTCCCGTGTGCCGTACATTTGCCGACTCCTACCCCACATAAGTGCACACCCAAATGGCAGTTTACCAAGGCCAACTGGAGGCTTCTGTCTTTCCTAGCGACCTTCGACGAACAATATTTCTCCTGTTTTTCAGGTGGAATATCTTGCAAACATTATCCTTACCACTGCAGAATGTGCTGATCCTCACACTTCCTCTTTACCATGTTCGGTCCCAGTCCTTTGGTGGCCTGAGGTGTGCTGCGACACAATTTGTGTGTGAAGACCTGTCTTCTGCGTTTTTAACTGTCGTCCTATGGTGGCAAACTGCATTCGTTATAAACAGATGTGGGCACAGTGTCATCACATTCTTCGGGATAGCGAGAAAGCTATCTGGATTTCATTCAGTAGATCTTTTAACAGTTCCAATCTCTCTTCTGCCGTGTGGGCCAATCTCCGATGGCTCTCTGGGACTGAGACCCGTTCTCCAGTTTCCGGCCTGACACTAGCAGACGGTGTTATCGTGGACTCTATTGCTATCTCCAATGCCTTAGGCTGCCATGTGGTAGAGATTTCAAGCTCCTCTCACTGTCACTGTGCCTTCCTCCATTGGAAATGAGCAGAAGAGGCTCGAGTGATACCCTTCTCTTCTCCAAATTGTGAGTGATACAATGTCCCCCTCACTATGAGGGAGCTAGATCATGCTCACTTCATTCCAATCCTCCTCCCCAGGTCTAGAAGCTGTTCACATTCGGGTGTCACAGCACCTTTCACTTGTGGGAAAGCATTTTCTGCTTGATACGTAGCACTGTATCTGGGCAGAAGACATATTTTCCAGATGCTGGTGTGAAGTCGCTGTCATACCCATACCTACACCTGGTACAGACAAACACCTTCTGTCTAGCTACTGCCCCATTTCTCTCACCAGCTGTGTTTACAAGATGATGGAATGTATATTTCATGCGCGGCTGGTACAGTGGCTAGAGACTTGCAATTTACTAATTACTGCACAGTGCATTCTGCAATTGACCATCTCATCACTTCGTTCACTCGTGTCGTGAATGGTTTTCTGCAGAAATTCCAGACTGTGGCCATGTTTTTTTTTTAATTTGGAGAAAGCCTATGACACCTGCTGGAGGACTGGTATCCTCTGTCAACCTGGGGCTTCCGTGGCTGTCTGCCCTGTTTCCTTCAGAAATTTTTAAAGGACCGAGTTTTCAAGGTGCGTATGGGTTCTGCCATGCCGGACACCTTTATCCAGGAAAATTATGTGCCTCAGGGTTCCATTTTGAGCATTATCCTCTTTGCTATTAACCCTATAATGCCCTGTCTCCCCGCCGGCACCTCCGGTTCCATTTTCGTCAACGATTTTGTTATTTATTGCAGTTCTCCAAAGACTTGTCTGATTGAGCGGTGTCTTCACCAATGTCTTGATCATCTTTACTCATAGAGCATCAACAACGGCTTTCATTTTGACACTGACAAAACTGTTTGTATGAAATTCTGGCAGTGCAATTGGTTTCTTCCACGTCTTTATATCTTGGACCTGTTACTCTTCCATTTGTTGAAACTACGAAATTCCTGGGGCTCGTGCTCAATGCGAAACTCTCGGTCCTCCCAAATGCCTTACCTGGCAGCCCTCTGTGGTACTTCCTGGGGAGCAGATCGTATCACCTTCTCCATTTGTACTGGTCCATTGTCCATTCGTTCGTGCATCCTTTTTACTCCGTCTCAATACTATCCACCATTATGGTATCCGTTTGGCCACTGGCGCCTTTTACACTAGCCCGGTTGTGAGTCCTTACGAAGAAGCTGCCGAACTACCGCTATCCTCCTGCCGTGACTTTCTCCTCAGCAGGTATGTGTGTCGTATGTCTGCCGTGCTTGGCCACCTATCCTGTGCCTCCTCCTTCAGTGACTCCTTTGACGGCCAGTATGGGGCGTGTCCCTCTTCGGTGTTACCTTGTGGAGTTTGCTTTTGGGTCTTGCTCTGACGACTCAACTTCCCCCTATCTGCCACTTCCCTGGTGGGTGTGGACCCTTCACTACCTCGACTTCACGCAGCGTCCTGTGTTCACTTCGACCTTAATTCACTTCCCGAGGACACTATTCCAGCCTCACTCTATCGCATTGAGCTTCACGACATTAGCGTGGAATTTTGTGATAGTACCTTTGTGTACACTGACGGCTCTCGGAGTGACCGCGGTGTCGGATGTGCCTTCGTCATTGGCTCTTGACATTTTTCGATATCTGCTTCCGGAACACTGCTCAGTATTTACAGCAGAGCCCTTCGCCCTGTATAAGGCTACGCAGCACGTCCGGCAACACGGGCTTTTCAATTGTGTCACCTGCTCAGGTGTCGAAGCCTCCGTGTGCTGCACACCGTCTGTCACTTAGTGCGACTGGTCCAGGAAAGCTGTCACTTCCTCACTCTTGATGGAGCTTCTGTAGTATTTATGTGGGTTCTGGTCACATCAGTCTGACAGGAAACTAAGCCGCTGTTGCTACTGCCGAGGCTGCTGTCCTCGTACCTCAGCCCGCTAGTTCTTCTGTTCCCTCCAATGATCTCTGTGTCACCGTGTATCAGCAGGTAGTGTCATTACCACTGGTCCTCCCTTCATGAGAACCAGCACTGGGTTATTAAGCCTCTCCCAGTGGCTCGGACGACCTCCTCTCGGCCTTCTCAGTGCGAGGAGATCATTTTAACTGGGTTGCATGTTCGGCACTGTGTCTTTAGCCGTTGCTATTTGTTAAGTGGTGCTCCCCCACCACTTTGTACACATTGCGCCCAACTTTTGTCTGTCCGCCATTTCCTGGCGGAATGCCCTTTTTTTAACTGCTTACTTCCCCATTTGTTTTTGCCATCTGAGTTACAGGCCATTTTATTAAAGGATGCTCTGGGTGTCGAATGCGTTTTACTCTTTAACTGTCGTAGCCATTTGGTGAAGGTCATTTAATTTTTAGTCAGGACCTCCATTGATTGGGATTGATGTGCAGTTGTTTTTACTCCTCTCTTTGCCTTCGTGTTCTACAGTTTTGACACGGGCACATACGACCCTTGTTGTTTTCGCGCCCTAAAACTAAACAAAGCCACTCCATAATGGTGTGCTCTTACAGTCTCGTCTCATTAGCATTTTTTCATTTCGTTTGACAGAATCCTACGATGGCTTTGGACTGAGAATGGTTATGTCACAGATTGTGTGTGACATGGTGTAATCTAAATGAGGAATTACAAATAAAGAGCTGGAATGTATGTTTTACCTAAGCATTAAACACTTCCATATGGTGTTTACGCTTGTGCCTTGCTGTTTCAGGAAGATTGCATGGTCGAGGAATCGAGCAGTGCCCGGGACCCTCTCAGTTTAGACAGTGAAGATGTACAGGTAAGTATTTAATTTTGGCTAAATTATTGTAAAAGGTGTTCTTATTTAAGGAAACAGACTGTCTCTCCTTGAACAAAGCTTTCTGTAATGGTAAGCATTAGGCACCAGATGGTAATTTACAGATGTTTATTTTTAAACATATGTGCAGTGTTCAGCAGATGGCATAGGGATTTTAAATGAACTAAAAATACATGGCATTTTCTGGCATTGTTATTTTTTTGCTACTGATGACTCAGAAAGTACATGAAGTTGTTTGCATAAATGTGTGCATTTACTGAACTTCACTATAGGTTCCTCTGGCCATCATTGCAGTTATAATGAGCAGCCTGTTTTGTCCACATATATGAAGATTGTACAGAAAATGATGGCTTGTTATTTCTCTTTCTATACACAAAAAATGTAAATACAATTTACACAGTTTACATCCACAGCCTTTTGGACTAATTCACATTACCGAAGAAGACACAATTTCTTCAAAGGCATGTTGTTGTTGTGGTCATCAGTCCTGAGACTGGTTTGATGCAGCTCTCCATGCTACCCTATCCTGTGCAAGTTTCTTCATCTCCCAGTACCTACTGCAACATACATCCTTCTGAATCTGCTTAGTGTATTCATCTCTTGGTCTCCCTCTACAATTTTTACCCTCCACGCTGCCCTCCAATGCTAAATTTGTGATCCCTTGATGCCTCAGAACATGTCCTACCAACCGGTCCCTTCTTTTTGTCAAGTTGTGCCACAAACTCCTCTTCTCCCCAATTCTATTCAATACCTCCTCATTAGTTATGTGATCTACCCATCTAATCTTCAGCATTCTTCAGTAGCACCACATTTCCAAAGCTTCTATTCTCTTCTTGTCCAAACTAGTTATTGTCCATGTTTCACTTCCATACATGGCTACACTCCATACAAATACTTTCAGAAACGACTTCCTGACATTTAAATCTATACTCGATGTTAACAAATTTCTCTTCTTCAGAAACGCTTTCCTTGCCATTGCCAGTCTACATTTCATATCTTCTCTACTTCGACCATCATCAGTTATTTTGCTCCCCAAATAGCAAAACTCCTTTACTACTTCAAGTGTCTCATTTCCTAATCTAATCCCCTCAGCATCACCTGACTTAATTCGACTACATTCCATTATCCTCGTTTTGCTTTTGTTGATGTTCATCTTATATCCTCCCTTCAAGACACTGTCCATTCCGTTCAACTGCTCTTCCAAGTCCTTTGCTGTCTCTGACAGAGTTACGATGTCATCGGCGGACCTCAAAGTTTTTATTTCTTCTCCATGGATTTTAATACCTACTCTGAATTTTTCTTTTGTTTCCTTCACTGCATGCTCAATATACAGATTAAATAACATCGGGGAGAGACTACAACCCTGTCTCACTCCCTTCCCAACCACTGCTTCCCTTTCATGCCCCTCGACTCTTCTAACTGCCATCTGGTTTCTGTACAAATTGTAAATAGCCTTTCACTCCCTGTATTTTACCCCTGCCACCTTTAGAATTTGAAAGAGAGTATTCCAGTCAACATTGTCAAATGCTTTCTCTAAGTCTACAAATGCTAGAAACGTAGGTTTGCCTTTCCTTAGTCTTTCTTCTAAGATAAGTCGTAAGGTCAGTATTGCCTCACGTGTTCCAATATTTCTACAGAATCCAAACTGATCTTCCCTGATGTCGGCTTCTACCAGTTTTTCCATTCGTCTGTAAAGAATTCGCGTTAGTATTTTGCAGCTGTGACTTATTAAACTGATAGTTCGGTAATTTTCACATCTGTCAACACCTGCTCTCTTTGGGATTGGAATTATTATATTCTTATTGAAGTCTGAGGGTACTTCGCCTGTCTCATACATCTTGCTCACCAGATGGTAGTTTTGTCAGGACTGGCTCTCCCAAGGCCGTCAGTAGTTCTAATGGAATGTTGTCTACTCCCGGGGCCTTGTTTTGGCTCAGGTCTTTCAGTGCTCTGTCAAACTCTTCACACCATATCGTATCTCCCATTTCATCTTCATCTATATTATCTTCCATTTCTATGATATTGTCCTCAAGTAAATCGCCCTTGTATAGACCCTCTATATACTCCTTCCATCTTTCTGCTTTCCCTTCTTTGGTTAGAACTGGGTTTCCATCTGAGCTCTTGATATTCATACAAGTGGTTCTCTTTTCTCCAAAGGTCTCTTTAGTTTTCCTGTAGGCAGTATCTATCTTACCCCTAGTGAGATAAGCCTCTACATCCTTACATTTGACCTCTAGCCATCCCTGCTTAGCCATTTTGCACTTCCTGTTGATCTCATTTTAGAGACGTTTGTATTCCTTTTTGCCTGCTTCATTTACTGCAATTTTATATTTTCTCCTTTCATCAATTAAATTCAATATTTCTTCTGTTACCCAAGGATTTCTATTAGCCCTCGTCTTTTTACCTACTTGATCCTCTGCTGCCTTCACTACTTCATCCCTCACAGAGCTACCCATTCTTCTTCTACTGTATTTCTTTCCCCCATTCCTGTCAATTGTTCCCTTATGCTCTCCCTGAAACTCTGTACAACCTCTGGTTTAGTCAGTTTATCCAGGTCCCATCTCCTTAAATTCTCACCTTTTTGCAGTTTCTTCAGTTTTAATCTGCAGTTCATAACCAATAGATTGTGGTCAGTCCACATCTGCCCCTGGAAATGTCTTACAATTTAAAACCTGGTTCCTAAATCTCTGGCTTACCATTATGTAATCTATCTGATACCTTTTAGTATTTCCGGGATTCTTCCATGTATAAAACCTCCTTTTCAAAGGCCTGTATAAATTTTTTTTATTTTATGCTACACTACTGAATGGTTTTTGAAACTTTTGAAATTTGAACAGTTTTGATGAAGCAGGAGAATCCTGCATTTAATATGGTGATTATGGAGGATGACAACATTGAAGTCAGTTGTAACACCATGAGTCTGGATGAGCACTTCATCTTTAGAATTTGCGGATAAACATCTATGAAGAGATCAAATGAATAAGCACTTTCATTCTTGAATGTGGTGCTTTAGGATGAATACAACATAATTTTGTGACTTTTGTTTTATTATTTTGTAATGTTCTGTTGTTTCTTAGCTAGACTATTCTCTTTTGTTTTAGTTTGCGG
The DNA here is from genome assembly GCF_021461385.2 of Schistocerca piceifrons. Lineage (NCBI taxonomy): Eukaryota > Metazoa > Arthropoda > Insecta > Orthoptera > Acrididae > Schistocerca > Schistocerca piceifrons. The sequence goes on along the minus strand of NC_060146.1, from coordinate 26,160,124 downwards.
AAACAGAGGATTCAGGTCTGCAGCAGAAGAGCTTTGTTGAGGAAGTGAAGGAGTAAGTTCATATTTGTAACATTTATCGTCCTAATAGTTGAGCTTCAGTTAATTTTGTTTAGAATGGACACAAGAGTTAGTAATAACAGTGACCCTATTTTAGACAGGAGAGAAGTTACTGGTAGGTGTGTGAGAATATTAGAGGATGAGCCTCATAATAATAAATAATTTGTCTGACCATGATCATCCAAAAAACGCTGACCAAGAAGCATCCCCATCAATCAAGTTTTAACTAAGAAGAGGAAAATAGTTTCATAGATTCATAATGGTCGACTGTCACACTACTCTGAGAAAATTTACAACAGGACTTCTTTGATATCATTACACTTGCTGCTACAGCATGGTGTTTTAAATCCTCTTAACTCATCGGAATGATTGCATAGTCGTCGTCTTTGAGTTTACCCTTGAGAAATAAGTCCATTGATGTCATATCAGGCAGACTTGCAGGCCAATAGATAATGCTTCCACTTCTTGTCCAGTGACAGGAAAGAGCTGCGTGACTGCTTTCTTAGCCACAAGTGAGTTGTGAATTGGGCACTTATTGTATACATCTCTGAAGTGGTACTTCCTCTAGGAGAGCAAGTAGCACTTAAGTAAAAAATTGTGTATTTCTTTTATGTGTTCAGGTTTGTTCAATGAATTAAGGACCAATTGTGCAGTCCCCAGGTTTGTTCAGTGAAGTAATGACCAATCACATAGTCTCCAGGTTTGGTCAGTGAATTAAGAACCAATCACATAGTCTAATAATCCAACGTCAGACATTCACACTCGACTACCTCTGATGTTCAACATGTGAAGATTCTCAGTGGCCAAATAAAGTGTGTTTATTACATTCAGCAACAAGATTTGTAATGGTAGCTTTATGAGCAAAGAGAATTCTTTCAAGAAAAAATCTATTTCCCTAATGTTGGATCAGAACTGTGTGGCACATCATCATCTGAAATCTCGCTGGTTAATCTGCTGGTGAAGTGAGTGCCACAGTATGGGCAGGTGCTATTTGCGTGCAAAATGTGTACAACTCTGGGTTGATTTATTCCAGAGGCATTCCTAAATACTCTGGAGCTAACCTGTGGATGAGTATTAATTGCCAGAACATCTATTTCGTTTACTCTGCTCATTGCAATACTGTGCCCTACCCTTTGTGTTGTATTCTGGTGCCCTTCCATTAAAATTGTTTTGCTTATTTACTGAATTGTCATTCTTGTTGGGCAACGTCTGTAGAAATACCTTCGTGCATATGTCATCAGTTCTCTTCACGTTCCTTGTGTTCTACATAAAGAAGTAGCATATTTAGTTTATCTTGATTTGTGAAAGACATTTATTTTTTCAGGTAACTGGTATTTGGCACAAATGAAAACACGGACAGAATGAAAGTTACGTTTCCTCTGTGCCCCTTTCATACTGGTTTTGCTGCGGTTTGACACCTTTTTCCCTACGAATTTGATTAAGACGTATTTTGGATATGAAATCACGAATCGAAACCAGACCGTGCCTAAGTTCTAGCAAGTATTTTAATTACTCTGAAAGTGGTGATTGGATTTTGAAGAGTAAAATGCCATTGAATTTCTCTCTTTCAGGATTATGATATTAATAGCAGAAATTACTACGGTTTAATTTGTAAAGCGAGGTTGATGCCAATATATCTGTAATTAAAATGGCTATGAACATGGACAGTACGCTGAGGTTAACAGCTCAGCTTAATCATTCTGTATATTAGTAGAAAACCAGCTACTTTGTGAACAAGAATGCTACTCCTCTTCTCACATTATTCAGTGGCAATCTTCATCTAGTAATTCAAATTACAACTTAACACGAAACACTGTAGTTATCCCCAGGGGCCTCAGGATTCTTTCGTGAGTTCACACGTGACGCACACTGTACCTCGAGCTATTGCAGCCCATTCTTCCTTCCTGCGCTACAATTCCTTCCCTGTGCCTCTGCCTCCCTGCCGTGGCTCCTTCCCTGCTGGCCCCTCCTTCCCCTCTCTCGGTGGTCTTGTGTCGACCTGGCTATCCACCCGGTTTCCTGTATTGCTCGTGGTTTTGTTCCCCTTGCCTTTTATCTACCATTCTTCCTCTTTGGCATTTTTGATCCCTCTTTGGGGTTTGACTCCCACTTCTAAATTTCCTTTCCGTAGTGTGGGCCACTTGGAGAACAACTTCCTCCCTAGCATCTACATCGTGGATTCCTCTCCCCCTGTCCTTCCTCTCTTTCTTCCCTGTCGTAGCCTTCCCCTGCCCCGCTAGCTCACCAGCCTGTGTAGCCAGTCCGTGCAGTAGGGCTGTTATGTCCCCACCTGAATGAACCCTGTAACAACATAGGTATCACACTTCTGATACCTCAGCTGTTGCCTCACCATGTATGCCTAAAGTTCCCCTCATGTAGGACGGCGGTCCTATTTTCAGCTGTTCTGCGCATCCCCAACCATTAACTGCTACCGGCCAATAAAATTCATTCTCTCTCCCAGGGCTAGCCGTGAGATACAAACTGGACTGCAAGAATCTCTCTCCCGCCTGCTGCGCTGTTTCCTTATTTTGCGACAGTGCAGTTTCATTCACAGAGCGACTGAATTATTCATTCAGATGTCAATTTTACTTTCTTGTAGCAGTATAGCTGTGAATGTGTATCTGTAAAATGAATGTCAGATGATGGCAATACATTTGAAATATCAGACAAACAACTTTAATTAAATTGCACAGCTATGGTGTATCATTTTAGTTGTGTGACTGGGTTCACGATTTCTTGTCCAAAGTCACAGTTTATAGTAATTGACGGAAAATTGTGGAATAAAATAGCAGTGATACTTGGCTTTTGCAAGAAAGGTTCCTAGGCCTCCTGCTGTTCCTGAGCTAATAAATGATTTAGGAGACAATCTGAGCAGCCCTCTTATAAAGTCATCAGATGATTGAAACAGATTACAAAACGATTTAGACCATCTATCTGTATGAGGAGGAAAGTGGCAATTGATTCTAAATAATGAAAAATCCACACGAGTAATAAAAGGAATCCGTTAAATTGTGGTTTACAGGATAAAACACACATATAAAGGCTGTAAATTTAACTGAATACGTAAGGATTACAATTATGAATAACATGAATTTCAACAATCGCACGGATAATGTGGTGTGGAAAGCAACGCAAAGACTGCAATTAATTGGTAGAACACTTAGAAAATGCAACAGGTCTACATAAGAGACTACTTACACCATGCTTTTCTGCCCTCTGCTGGAGTACTGTTGTCTGGTGTGGGATCCACAGCAAATAGGATTGATCAAAAAAATTCAAAGAAGGGCAGCTCGTTTTGTATTACTGCGAACTGTGGTGGCAGTGATCAAAACAAAGGCATTTTTCATTGTGGCAGGATCTTCTCTTGAAATTTCAGATGCCAACTTTCTCTACAGAGTGGCGGCCACCCACATAAGGAGGAATGATCATCATAATAAAACAAAAGAAATAAAGGCTCACACGGAAAGACTAAAGTGTCCATGTTTACTGTGCACAGTAAGAGAGTGGAACGGTAGAGAAATAGCTTGAGGGTGGTTGCATGACTCCTCTGCCTGGCACTTAATTGTGGATTGCAGGTAATCGTGTAGATGCAGATGTAGATGCTTCACAAGCAGACATGGAAGTTTATTTCCCGCATTTGTAACTTTTTCAAATGTGAATCTGAAAGCGAGACTTCTGTTTTGGACATTTTGAAGTCTCAAGAACGAATTGCAGAAGCATGTGTCGGCAAGATAACTGTACAGAGAATAGTAAACAGAAGTGTCGTAGCTGTAGAAACCACAGGAAAATTTGTGTTCATGTTACCTGGAAAGCATTGATATTGCAAGATACCTGTAACACAAATAGATGGTTTTGGCAACGATATTTTAAAGCACTCTGTGTTTTAAATGTTTATAAGAAGAGAATACCTGATATCACAAAAATTTGTTACAATTATGCATGAGTGAATTGGCTTCAAAGGTAGTGCTTCATCAGTGCATAGAATATTAAAATATATTGGTTTCAAAAATGTTAAGAAGAGAGTTTTTAATTGAAAGAAGTGACACAGAAGCAGCATGAACCACTTGCCTTATAAATGCATGATACAAGAGGAGGAGGTAGTTCTGCAGTGTGTTACCTTGATGAAATGTGGGTGAATCAGAATCATACAGTAAATACCCCCTGGTAAACGAGTTATGGTATTGGCAGTTTTAAAGTTCCTATAGGAAAAGCTTCTCGGATACTTATTCTGCATGCTGGCTCTTCTTCTGATTTCGTTCCTGAGAGTAAACTTGTATTTAGCTGTAAGAAAGACAGTAGTGACTACCATTTGGAAATGAACGCTGTCACTTTCAAGAAGTGGTTCACTGAACAATTCGTGCAATACCTTGCTTTGAAGTCAGCCATTGTAGTTACCATGCCAGTTGTCATTCAGCTGTTACAGAGAAAAGGCCAGGTACGAGCACCAGGAAAGGAGATATTGTGCTCTGGCTGAAAAATATTCCGGACAATATAAGCCAGACTCGTGGTGAACCCCTGAAGCTGTTTAAATGAATGTGGTCCACAGTTATGCATGCGTTGACCCTCATATCACTGTGAGTATAACCTGATAGAATTTATTTGCGCACAGGTTACAATCTATGTTGGGGGAAAAAAACAATACATTCAAGATAAGACACTGAAATACTTGTGCTTGAAGCAATAGACAGCATCTCCTTCAGTGTGGCTTCAATTTGTGTGGCACGCTGCAAAGTTTCAGAAATAACACTTTGACAGGGAGTCGAAGGTGGATAACAGCCTTGAACATATCTTCCTAAATTTACAATTAGATGGTTCGGACACTGACTCAGATAGCACATGGGTCATTCCATGTCAGTTCAACCAGGGGCTCCAGCTCATAGTCTCAGATTTGACTGAAATTCAGCACACTAATTCTATCATGTGTGGAACACTCGTGTACAAAGTATTAGTTTCCCCTGCCAATTAGTTCCAGGATTACGACTTGTGAAAGACGGTGGCGTGACCCGGAAATTGCAACCCGCATCTGGCAATCTATCTTCAGACCCAATTTCAGGTCTTAATAACTTTGGAACTATTCCACACAATCCAGTGAAATTTTTACAACCCAGTATCATCCACTTAAAGAACACACTCTATGAATCAAAACACCAACAACATATTTCTGAGGGAAAATAAAAAATTCCAAAATGTGATTAAAAATGTAATATGTTAAAAGGTACATATTGTAGGTGCCCTCTATGGCAAATATAATTCACTCAAAAAGGGTATAAATTTTTTTTTGGTAAGTGTAATGTGGCCTAAACACACACAGAACTCATCATGTCCATATCAGTCACAAAAACTGAGTTACATGCACATGAAAATACAAAAAATTATAAAATTACCTGAAAAACATGGATTTTCCAAGTGTGGTAGCACAAAAGGAACAAGTGGTATCCAAGCCAAATTTCACACACTGCATAAGTAGACCATAATGATATATATCTCAAAATGTCAGCATGTTATTGTAAGACATTTGTGTACATTGGAAGTTGACAGATGTATTTAGTGATGGGGCCATTGTTCCACAACACAGTTTTGTAAAAACATATCATAAACTGTTTTGTCTCTTCTTATCCTCTCTCACAACTGTTTAATCACTAAGCAACAACATATAGACAGATTAACACAACCTATCATTAATGTTTACTGCACCTTAACTGCTAAAAACCAGTCGATTGTACTTTGAACAGAAGTTCTCTCACACTTTAGCTACTGTACTCTGTACATTGAGTGGCAAATTGTACTGTCTTCCTGACACTGTGGTAGGAACTAGCACTGTCATAAGAATATGTTCAAAATGAATCCAACACCTGCCTGCCAAGCGTGGCCTATGAAATGATCTGGCTGGTCCTGCTGATGCCATGAAGTTCACAAATACATCACCTTCTGCTTCACAGCACTCTGCAACACATCCTAAGTACCATTTGTCATCATAAACAGCAATAACATAGCAACCTGGCTGTATGTTGCTGCTTTTGCTTCTGAATCCTGAGTCAGACACACTGTGAAGACACATGTTGTGCATGAACCTATAGTTAGTTATAACCAGTCTGCTCATCTGCACATTGTCAGAGTCTGCTGGAGAGAAGTGATGATGGTTCTTTGTGTTTTAACGTGTTCTAGTCTGCTTTTTAGCAACTCTTCGACTGATTTCACCTCACCTTTCGAAACGTAGGATGATTATATGCCAGAGATATTTTTCTGTATCCATGTAAATAATTGAAGAGGTGTTAGAATGTGACCTTCTGTAGGATGCTGCAGACTAGCTCGTGATGCCATGCGCTTAATGGTAGCACCAATACCATCACATACATTTTTACCATGACTTGTTGCGAAAAAATTCCATTCTGTGTGAATCTGAAAATCATGGTAATGCAAGCATAAATTTTTGAGATTTACAGTTTTTGTACTGACTAGCTGCCCCATCACTGAAGCATTTCACAAAAAGTATTTGAGGCAGCTTGTTTTTCACATATGCCATGACTGCGAATGTGGGCGTGAACTGCAATGGCATCATGAATTTAACAGTCACTACAAACGCGCAGGTTCATGACAGACACATCACCTGATTCACCTCTATAGTAAATCGCAAATGGCTGGAGAGTTGCTTGACTGTTATCCCAATGATATCCTTAGATGGCATCTTGAACTATAAACGCATAATTTTCAGAAAAGGTTATGTAGTAACTAAAACCAACCGCGGGAACGCCTTGGGCTGCGGATCGGAGCCGCCAGGCGGGGAAGCCGCCGGCTGTGGAGCACGCACCACCGGGTAAACACAAGGACGAGTCGGACGACAGACCAACGACAACTGACCACGACCGCCTAAGACCAACATAACAGGGAAGAGATAAACAATGGAGGCTTGTGGAAACCACAACACCAAACACCAACAGTAAATCCACTTGGAACCAGAGCCAGACAATTGTCAACAACGAGCAACGACCAGAACGCAGTACCACCGAGATAGAAACGCAATCCAGAGTGAGTACCAGACTGACTGGACTAGGGCACAGCGGGTCCCTATATACGAAACCGGAGGGTGCGGCTATTGGCCGCTGTCTGCACGTGGCGTAGCGGTGGCGTCCTCGCTGCATGAGAGCCGCTGCGCGGAATAGCTGCCGCGGAGGCGGAGCCCTCTATGGGTTGACCACGTCCATTTGTTCTGGCATGTGTTTGACTTCTGCGGTGGAAGGTACTAGAGTCTAGTACAGTGGAGCGTCGATTATCCGAACGTCGGTCAACCGAACGACCGCTTAACTGAACTGTGTACTTGCTCGCACCTGTTACTCTCCCACCCTACCGTCCATCATCCCCCTTACTCCCAAACCAAGTTTCCCACAGTAGTAGCCGCACTGGGCCACCGCTGGCGGAACATTGCTTCTAATGGGGCCTTCACAAGGCCCTGCTGACCGGCCAAGCCGCCAGTCGCTGTGTTTCAACAATCAGCACACTTCTGTCGGCTTGGCACTGGCAGTAGAAGTAGCGGCAGTATGAAAGCTGTTCACAGCAACAGCTGCACCAGCTTAGAGTTGAGGCATGCCGCTCCGCGCAGTTTGAAGGATTGCGCGCCCCAAAGAAGAGCTTCTCACGGTGCAAACAGTCACCTTCTGTTCTCTGTTACGACCACCTGTGTGCTGCTGCGTGAAGGCTTGCTTAGACAGATCAAAATAAAGGATTTTTTTAAACGTTAATTTTGTACACTGTGTGTATTGTTCATGCAAAATGCGTATGTAATATGTATATATTTTTGTTTAATAAACTGTGCCACATACTATATATTCCTTCTGAAGCTGCCTTTGTATGTTACTTTGTAATACTAAAAGAGATGCCTGTTTTTATGAATAAATTTACTGTACAGTACTTCTTTTTGGCAAATAAACATGTACAGTTCGATTATCCGAACAAACCAGTTTTCTGAACACCCATGTCCCCCAATTACTTCGGATAATCGCTTTGTGTGGTCAGTTTGTCTGTTTTTTGACAACACATTTCAACAAAATATTCCACTGTACTTTGCTTTGTTTAAAGACTTGTGTGATCCATGTTTGTCCATTGTTTATAAGAAACAAGTTCACAATCATCATCCATAAGGAGTTCACCATACAGTTCGTTATTCATGTGTTCTGCAAGATTTGCCTTTCCAGGACACTTTTCACACCTGTGTATCATGCATTGGTAGGAACTGATGTCTCACACTAGCAGCTTCATTGCACCTTTGTAATCCAGACCAGAATCCTTTATAGCAGGAAACATCAGCTTAACATTTTGATGGGTCTCACGTACACAAACATTGTGTGTGCCCCTTGCACTTACAGGCACAACCCATTTTGGCCGAAGACTGAAAAAAGGCGATGAACCTACTTTGGTATTGGGATGCTTTTCTTTGAATTCTACATATAGTTATGATATGTTGCACAGCAACAGTCTTTTTTGCATCTGTACACGTACATTTCCCATTTTCACCGTTACATAGTCTTTTTTTTTTTTTCCAGGCATTATTTGGCTGTAGTCATTATTTTCATAAAACTCCGACACTAGCAACTCAATTTCTTACCCTGAGCCTGCTGAAGTTGTGGAAGCACTCCTTGGGCTGCTTTTATTTTCCTAGCTTGCTTTACCATATATGTAGAAACATTGAGTTCCTTTGCAGTGTAGTCAATAGACCAGCTGGAAGGTGCAAGAGTAAGAATAACTAATTTTTTCTGGCGTGTGGATATGGCACATTTTTCTTTCAAATCGTGCACAATTTTGTCCAAATCGGAGCATTTCTGGCATGATTTCTCTTCCTTTGGAGCAGATAGTTCTTCCTCTTCCACCATTAGTGTGTCAGCTATTTTGTGTTTTAATTCCATTTGAGCTTCTTGTAGTTTTCTTCTACCATAGCTGGGCCTGTCTCTTTTCCCAACTTTGTGTGTCTTCGTGGGAGACAAACCAATAGCAGTCACTGAAGTATTTAATTGCTCATCTGCTGTGGTCGTAGGTGGCTGATACTCTTTGTCACTGTCATGTAAATTATCAGAATATTCTTCATTTTCTAGCAGTGTAACACACCTGGAACATAACTTTTGTCCTGGTTTCATGTTAAGACCCATGCACTGATTCACTTTCAATACTGATTTTATATAAATTTCTGTGAGGCTACACTTCACTGTCTTCTTATGAATCTGAAATGGATCAAAACAACTTCTTTGTAGGAAAGAATACTTATCCATAAACACTTTCATATGATGATAACAAACACAAAAGTTTCCTGGAACTGTACTTCTTGTGCCCACAGGGTGTATCCCATTTCACCATAGCAACAAATCTTGGTCCAATTCATCCAGATCATACAGTACAAAGCGAATGCCACATTTTGTTCCATATGTTGTTTTATGACATTCAGATACTTGTGCTCTACCAATACTGCAACTTGTTTTAACAAACTGCCTCCATACTGACTTTTCACAACAGTACTGACCAGTCTGAACTAGAATCTTAACAACATGAGTAACCTGTAATTGTTGCTCGTTTCCTTTATTGTTCCTGCCTAACAATGACTCATTCTGTCCCTGAAAACTAACATTGTTTAACTTCCTGTTGCCTAATGGTTCCCAATTATTGCTGCAGCTTTATCTGAAACAAGCCGTCTGCATCATCACTATTACTTGCTAAATCGTGTTAAAAGAAACGTAACCAAATACATCTCTGTCTACTTTTATTGTACACAAATACCTTTCAATAACAAGTTGAAATTTTGCCACATATTATATCATGGTCTACTTATGCAGTGTTTGATATTTGGCTTGGATATCACTTGTCCCTTTTGTGCTACCACACTTAGAAAATCCGCGTTTTTCAGGTAATTTTTCCAATTTTTCTATTTTTGTGTGCATGTAACTCTGTTTGTGTGACTGATGTGGGCAAGATGAGTTCTGTGTGTGTTTAGGCCACATTAAGCTTATCACAAAAAATGTACACCCTTTTTGAGTGAATTATATTTGGTATAGAGGGCACCTACAATATGTACCTTTTAACATATTACATTTTTTAATCAAATTTTGGAATTTTTTATTTTCCCTCAGAAATATGTTGTTGGTGTTTTGATTCATAGAGTTTGTTCTTTAAGTGGCTGGTACTGGGTTGTAAAAATTTCACTGGACTGCGCGAAATAGTTCCAAGGTTATTAAGACCTGAAGTTGGGTCTGAAGATAGATTGCCAGATGTGGGTTGCAATTTCCGGGTCACGCCACCTTCTTTCACAAGCCATAATTCTGCAACTAATTGGCAGGGGAAACTAATACTTTGTACACGAGTGTTCCACACTTGGTGGCATTGGTGTGCTAAATTTCAGCCAAATCTGAGACTATCAGCTGCAATATTTTCTCAAATTGGTTGAATTGACATGGAATGACTCACATGATGATATGATGTAGACTTTTAAGAGGAGTAAAGTTATAACTTTTCTTGGTTTTAAAGGCTCATGGTTTAAAAATATTTTTGTCAACATATCAAAATGCGTACAAAGAACATAAGGATTTCCTAGCTTTTATTATTAGAAATATGTAGCCTATGACACAGACTATAATGTTGAACACATTGGCCAATGAGAAGTTAAGCTTTTCCCAGTGTGGTGTGTGCTCTAATTACTCACGAGAATGCAGCCGAATAAATTTGTCAAAAACTCCAATATTTGCACAAGCAAATCCCAGTCATTTTCAAGGCGCGAATTGGAAAATGTCTTAAAATGAAAGGGACAGTTATCTTTGGAGATATCAATGGTTTTCAACATTATTGGTCAGCATTTGGTTGAGTTATTCACAGAAGACAGTTAATTGTTTGCTTGTTTAGTGGATCATAAATGCATTCTCCCATTATAACGTCGTAAGAATTAGTTTAAAATCATAATGCCTGTCAACACCAAAAAATGTGAGAACATACTGATGATTTTTATGATAGTCTTTTGCACTAGTCTGTGCCGCCAGTAATTCTTTTTTACGCATAGTGAGTTACACTGAACTGCACCCACGTACATGCGTTATATATATTTAAAAAAAGTAGATGGAGTAGAAGCAGTTATCAAACAAATATAATGATTTCGGTTTGAGTTTGAACTTAGTTTATCGTGTATTCCACTTTTACTTATAATGTATCCCAAATTGCAATAAATGGCAATTATCGCAACCATTTTTGATGATCTTGTCGCTAGATAGTTGTCGTTTTGAGAAAAATTGTAGTTGAAGCCTTCACTTAGCTACATCTGCTGTTCCGACGTCACACGGGCGATTGCAGTAGACACAACCTCAAGACGTGAAGCAAGATTTCTCTCCTGTAGACGACTGATTGAAATCGATTTTAAAATGTATTATTCTCTCATACATTTTAACATAAAATACGATTTACTGAAGGCAAATGAACCTGGTTGTTGTCTGCAGCAACACAATTGGCAATGCGGACTTAGTTTGCCTGCTTTCTGCTGCCACACATGACCAGATCTCTGCCCTCCGCGATTTTCTATCTCTCCACCTCTATACGTGGAAGCGCGTTCATACATGACACAGACTATAGGAGAGGTTGCTTACCACTGTGAAGCACTGGAACTTCGGCAACAGCCACTTTGGTAGCGCTCATGAAGAGAGCCCTTGATTGGAGTGGGTGGTATCAGGGCAGATTCTTTGCACATGGGCATTATTTCTGTCTCATCTGGACTACGATTGTAAAGTTTATGGGTCAGCTGCCCCTTCCATGCTGCTCCTCTTGTACCTAGTTCACTATCGTGGTATCTGTTTAGCCACTGGCGCCTTTCACACTAGCCCTGTCGATGACCTTCTACTTGATGCTGGGATCTCTCCCATTTCAATTTACCCCCCCCCCCCCCCCCCACCCCCTCCCGGGGGCTCGCCACCCTTTGGCGGGTTTGTGCTTGGCTATTGGCTACCAGGAGGCCCCAGCCTTTGCAGCACTTTTTCCCTTTCGTGCTGTATGTCTGTCTTCTTGCTATTCTTTTTCCCTTGGGGAACACGTCTGGAGTATTATTGGAAATATTCTGCATTCTGTTGCTGACCTGCGAACAGTCTACACTTTCCTTTTGGCTCCCTTTTTCCTTCTTTGTTTCCCTTCTCCTCTCATTCCGAGGATCCTCTTTTTTTCTTCTTCCTCCCTGTGGGCTCCTGATGGCCGGCCCACGTCTCTGACACGTAAAAAGGTGACCGGGTAACGCGTAATTCCCAGCCTCGTGTCAACAGGCAGGGTTTGCACGTACCACCTGGTATGGGCCAGGTCCAGGGAGGGTGATTGCCTGAGCTGTAACCTTCCCAAATTGCCCATCGGTCCCCCCGTCAGGTGTTTGGGAGGTATGATCTGAGGTGTGAAACGTCACCTAAGGCGTGTGCCCCCTCGTGAAGGGGGCCCCTACTCGAAGGAGCACACCCTCAGACGCTGGCAATCGTGGGGGATTTCCTCACGACGAGGACGAGTCAGTCGTCCTCTCTATCGATGTCGACGAAACGTAAATGTAATGGGGCTACTGATTCGAAGACCCTTCCCACTGCACTGCGTTTCCTCGTGGTATCACATAATGAAGATGATCGGTCCTTCGCCACGGTCAATCTGTTTATTATTCAGAAAGGTGTTGGTGCCATTGCTGGCCCTGTGAAATCCTGCTCTCGTTTACAGAATGGCACTTTGGGTTTGGAGACAGCTTCTGATTTTCAAACATGACAACTACTTGCTGCCTCACTTCTCCATGGCTACCCCGTTCGTGTCGAGGCACGTAGAACTTCGAATTCTTCTCGCGGTGTAATTTTCACTGCCACTTGACAGTCTAACTGAGGCTGAAATATAATCTTACCTCTCCGATCAGGGTGTCATTGCTGTCCGTCGAGTAATGAAAAAGGTGGCTTCTTCCTCGGTGCCCACCCGCACTCGTTTCCTCACCTTTGATAGGGTGGTGCTCCCATCCCAGATTAACGCGGGCTATGAAATCGTCATAGTCCGGCCGTACATTCCGAATCCGATGCACTGTTACCAGTGTCATCGGTTCAATCACACTAGAATGTCTTGTTGACACCCGACCACATGCGTAACCTGTGGCAGCGATGCACACGAGGGTGAATGACCGCTTCCTTCTGCCTGCTGTATCGCCTGCAGTGGCGGCCGTGCCGCCTCCTCCTGGGATTGTCCCGTGTATCTAGATGAGCGAGATGTTCGAGAGATGCAGGTAAAGGAAAAAGTGCCTTACCCAATAGCTCACAAGCTACTGGCTAGTCACAAACCCCGTGTTCTCCCGACTGGCACTTATAGTTCAGTTCTCGTTACCCGTCGCTCCACGAAAGACGTGGCCACGCAGACGTGCGACCTCAAATTTGGCTCCGAGATTGTGAAGTCGCCCACTGCCGAGGTAGCATCACTGTCCCCCTGTCCGACTCTTGCCTAAAGGGTGAAGCTACCCTCTACACAACCGACAGGCAGGAAATGACAGGACGAGTACTTCCGAGAAGACTTCCTCTGTCCCTCCCGCCTAACGATACCTGAATCTTCCTCTGACTGGAAGGGCTCGAAGAAGTCTGCTAAAGATGAACGGATTTCTCCTTCCCCGACTCAAAGATCCTGCACAGCGGTGTCACAACGTGGTCACTTATCCCAGCCGGCCTCTGTTTTGCAGGTGTGCACCACCGACCGTTTTTCAGTGTCGGACTCCACAGACCTACCGCACAACTGTGCCGATGCTTCTGTGAACCCCACGGAGCAGGATCCTCCTGCTTCTGTGCCCTGTAGTGGCGACTCTCCACCGGCTGTTCTTCGGCAGCCACCGAGTTGACACCCCTACATCTCTTCCTCCTCAGGACTGTCCTCCAATGGAACGTTTGCAGCCTTTGATCCCACAGAGAGGATTTACGCCTGCTTCTAGCATCGCAGCATCCCCTTGTACTCTGCCTTCATGAAACGAAATTGTACCCTCGAGACCGCTTTGAGCTTTCACATTACTTACCGACTCATTTTGACCTTCCCCCTGAGGTCGGCATCCCATCTCGTGGGGGCATTATGCTGCTCGTACAGGATGACCTTTGTAGTCAACCCATCTCCCTGACAACTCGTCTTCAAGCTGTTGCTATTCGCTTTGTCCTTCCCCACCTGACTTTCTCCCTCTGTACCATTTGTGTACCTCCGTCCTTCGATGTCACCGAGGCAGACTTCCTTCAGCTAATTGGGCAGCTACCTCCCCCCATTTATGCTACTCGGTGACTTTAATGCGCGTCATTCCCTTTGGGGTTCTCCCGGGACCTGCCAGAGAGGTGCCGTCTTGGCTGACCTTCTTAACCGACTCGACCTCTTCTCCCTCAGTACTGGAGCACCCAATTCTTTCTGACTACACGCACACCTATTCACTTTTGGACCTATCCTTTTGCACTGCCCCGCTTGCCCGTCGTCTTCAGTGGTCCGTTTTTTCGTAAACCTACTCGAGTGACCATTTCCTGTGTGCTGTCCGTCTGCTGACTCCTACCCCATCAACATGCGTGCCCAAATTGCAGCTTACTAAGGCTGACTGGCAGCTTTACTCCTCTCTGGCGACCTTCGCAGAACGAGATTTCCTCAGTTGTGATGACCAGGTGGACTATCTCACCAACGTTATGCTTACTGCTGCAGAACATTCCATTCCTTGCACTTCCTCTTTACTATACCATGTGCCAGTCCCTTGGTGGACTGAGGCATCCTGCATTGCAATTTGTGCACGGTGACGTGCTCTCTGCGTTTTTAACCGCCACTCTGCACTGGAAAACTGCATTCATTATAAACAGATGAGTGCAAAGGGTCATCAAGTTCTTTGGAATAGCAAAAGAGCTAGTCGGATTTCATTCACTAGTTCTTTTAACAGTTACACACCTTCCTCTGTCGTGTGGGCCAACCTCCGACGGCTCTCTGGAACCGAGATCCATTCCCCCATTTCTGGCGTGACAGTAGGTGCCGATGTCATCGTGGATCCTGGTGCTATCTCCAACACCTTGGGCCACCATTTTGCCAAAGTTTTCAGCTCTTCCCACTGTCACCCTGCCTTCATCCGTCGGAAATGAGTGGACAAGGCTCGGGCAATACCCTTCTCTTCTATGAATCGTGAGTGCTGCAATGCCGCCTTCACTATGATGGAGCTAGATCGTGCTCTTAGTTCATCCCTGTCCTGTGCCCCAGGGCCAGAACCTATTCACATTCAGATGTTGCAGCACCTCTCTCTTGCAGGCAAGCACTTTCTGCTTAACACGTACAACTGCATCTGGGCTGAGGGCACATTTCCTGGACACTGGCGTGAAGCCACCGACATACCCATACCCGAGCCCGATAAGGACAAAAACGTTCCTTCTAGTTACCGTCCCATCTCTCTTACCAGCTGCATTTGCATGGTGATGGAACGTATGATTCATGCCCGGCTGGTGTGGTGGCTCGAGTCTCACCATTTACTCAGGAATGCACAGTGTGGATTTCGAGTGTGTCGTTCTGCAGTTGACCATCTCGTTACTTTTTCCACCCATGTCGTGAATGATTTTCTGTGGAAATCCCAGACAGCGGCCGTGTTTTTCAATTTGGAGAAGGCCTACGACACCTGCTGGATAATTGGTATCCTCCGTACTCTTTACACATGGGGCTTCCGTGGCCACCTGCCCTGTTTTCTTTGGGCATTTTTACAAGACCGAGTTTTCAAGGTGCGTGTGCGTTCTGCCTTGTCGGACACCTTTATTCAGGAAAATGGTGTGCCTCAGGGTTCTGTCCTGAGCGTCATTCTCTTTGCTACCGCCTTTAACCTTATAATGGCCTGTCTCCCGCCGGGCGTCTCCGGCTCTCTTTTTGTTGATGATTTTGCCATCTATTGCAGTTCTCCACAGACCTGTCTCACTGAGCGGTGTCTTCAGTGCTGTCTTGATCGTCTTCAGTCCTGGAGCATGGCCAGTTGCGTTCACTTTTCAACTGACAAAACCATATGTATGAATTTCTGGCAGCACAAATGGTTTCTACCACCAGCTCTACATCTTGGGCCTGTTGCCCTTCCATTCATTGACACTATGAAATTCCTGGGGCTCATGCTCAATAGGCAACTCTCTTGGTCCTCCCATGTCTCTTACCTGGAAGCCCGCTGTACGCAGTCCCTCAGTGTCCTACATGTCTTCAATGGTACTTCTTGGGATGCTGATGGAACCACCCTCCTCCGTTTGTACTTGTCCCTTGTCCGTTCAAACTGGACTACGGATGCTTTGTTTAGGAACCTGCACACCCTCCCTTTTTACGTCATCCCAACACTATCAGTCATCATGGCATCTGTTTGGCCTCAGGCGCCTTTAACACCAGCCTGGTTGAGAGTCTGTATACTGAAGCTGCTGAACTACCACTGTCCTACCACCATGACTTCCTCTTCGGCACATACGAATGCGGTTTGTCATGCGTGGCCACCCGTCCTATGCCTCCTCCTTCGATGATTCCTTAGATCGTTAGTATGGGGCTCGTCCCTCTTCTCTGTTATCTCCTGGAGTCCGCTTTCACCACATGCTACAGCGGCTTAACTTCACGCTACCTGCAACTGTCCCAGTGGATGTAAACCCTTCACCACCTTGGCTTTGTGAAGCAGTGCATGTTAACCTTGGCCTTCATTTGCTTCCTAAGGCCACTACTCAAGCCTCGGTCTATCGCCTTCAGTTTCACGACCTTCGTATGGAACTTAGCGATAATACCTTTGTATACACTGATGGCACTCGACTGACCGTGTGGTCCAGTGTGGCATCGTCATTGGCATCCATGTCTTTTGATATCGGTTTCCATCACACTCCTCAGTATTTACAGCCGAGCTTTTCGCCTTGTATCAGGCCACGGAGTACATCCGGCAACACAGCCTTCCCAATTGTGTCCTGTGCTCAGGCTCACTCAGCACCCTCCAAAGTCTCTGTGCACTGCCTACTGCTCATCCCTTAGTGCAGGGAGTCCAAGAAAACTGTCACTTCCTCATTCTTGGTGGAGCCAGTGTCGTGTTTCTGTGGTTCCCTTTTTGTATGGTGGGGTTTTTTAGCCCTTTTTCCACGTGCCTTGTTTAGCTGTCTACTATTCTGTCCATTGGGACTGACATATAGTCATTTCCCTCGTCTCTGTGTTTGTGTTCGCTAGTTTTGACTTGGGTGCGTATGACCCCAGTTATTTTTTGTGCCCTAAAATAAATTAAAAAAAAAAAAAAAAAACAAAAAAAAACAAACATTTCAATTTAGTGGCCCCAACTCACAGTTTCCTATGCCATCATTATCCGGTCTTTCCCTGTTCATCTCTTCTATTCTATTATTTTTCACACCTTGGGCTGTCTTTCTCCCAGTGCCCATCCTCAGGTGGGTTTAGCAGTTGGCTTGTGCTTTGCTTCTCTCCGCAGTGACTTACATCTTCCCTTTTATTCCCCTTCTCCACATTAATTTTCGCCAAAGAATTCCTCGAAAGGCAGTCGGCATCCTCGTGTTTGCGTCTGCTTTTGGGACATTGTACTCGTGGGACCTCGGTGCCCATTTTCCCAGAGTACCCAACGGATACTTCAGGATAGTCAGCCAACACAGTGAATGGTAGTCCATCACAACGGCAAATGGTTTGGCAGAGAAATATGACCGGAAGTTGTTGATGGGTCAGACAACTTTGAGGCGCACTTTCTCAGTTGTAGAGTATTAATCTTGGACTTGGAGAGTACTCTGGAAGTATAAGGTATGATGTTGTTACCACATTACTGAAGTTGCAGTAAGATTGTATCTGTCTCATAACTGCTAGAATCATCGTGAAGGTCTGTATTTGTATTCTCTAGGATTGGAGAAAAGACACAAACAAAAGTATGTCCAGGATCTGTGCTGCGACAGATGAGAAAGGAGATGCTGTGGAGGGAGTGAGTGGCAGCTCTTATTAGTGTCTTGGGGGGAGGGAGGGGGGTAGAAGTGGAAGAAATCGAGCACAATTTCTTACGAAACAAAGCCATTGGAGAAGTGTGTTTATTAATCACTGAATACACTAGTGCTACCATTTTGTAATAGGTACAACTGTATACAGTGCAAAACCAAGAGAGCATAGTTTGTATGAGACTCATTCATATTATTTTACTGTTAGGCAGATAATGTTTACATGCGTGTAAATACTTTAATAGTGAACTGAAGGTACGACACTGCAGGAAACATGTGGTACCTAGAAGAGTTGTCTGGAATTTTCTCAGTTGTGAAGAGTGTAGCGGTGAATGGTGAAATAATTCTGAGAGTAAAGTAAAAGTGTCCCTGGGCACACCTGCTACTAGTCAGTATCCATTGTATGTCACGGCCACCCCTCCCCCCCCCCCCTCCCCCTCCCCCACCCCCCACTTGCTGAGTGCACCCTTGCATTGAAACAATGCCTATATGCAAGCAAGTGCAAACACTGAAATACAAAGTAGACAAACTAGAAGTATTAGAGAGAAAAACAGTGTGGATGTAAAAAGAAATGCACAAAGCTAATAATTAAGCACTGGCCAAATAAATTGTGTAAAAAGAGTATTTGACCAGCCTCGCAACTTGTCCAGTCTATCGGCACACCCTGAAGGGCATTTCCTGTTAGGTAGAGTGTACATTGTTGCTTTACTGGCCATTGTCTTATTTTCATTTTCTTCTTCTTCTTCTTCTTCTTTAAAAATGCTGTCAGAGATAATGTTAGAGAGACTTTATCTGCATTTCTAGCAATTCCCGGTAGTGTCAAAATACAGCATACCTGAACAGCATTGCTTCAAAAGCAGACAAACTGTGTTGATACATGTACAGGATCCTTTGACAAATCTGTGGCTCGATAAGAGCAAATTCGATAGAAAAGTTTGATAGTTGACAAGGGCCTTCACAGGTCTCGTTTCACAGGGGAGAGACAAGTAGTTGACTGTGGCCTTCTGGTAGGAACCACCCTGGAATTTGCCTGAAACAATTTAAGGGAAACTTAGAAAATGTAAACCAGTATGGTCAGATCCTATCAATTACAAGATCAGTCTTTTTAACTTCATTTGTTTTATGTAGTGTACAATATTACTTTATAAAGATATTATTTAATAATGTAAGAAACTAGTACTACAAGGCATTCATTTATCAATCTGAGTCACTGCACTTACTCCACTCACTGTCTACTAACATTGCGACCATGGTAAATATGTTTGATTTCCATTTTGTGCATCACATCTTCTCTTATGCCTGCCTTAAAAAAAAAAAAAAAAAAAAAAAAAACGAGTCAGCATCTCTTTGTAATAAGTGAGATACTGAGTTCAGAATGAGGATAAGACGTATGTGTAACCCATTGCAGAGATTTGGCCAAAAAGTTATTATTATTGTTCAAGATGGTGACTGGGATGCAGGGAAAATGGAAGAGTTAGACAGTTGGGGATGAATGCAAGTTGCAAATTAGAAAAAAATTCTTGCCTTTATTACAGTCTGAGGTTTACATTAGCACCCTCCAGGACGGACATACTTATGCTATATATCAGTCATAGGCAGCGAGGGTGGATGGCCAAAAGTGAAAAGATATTAGAAAGGAACAATAGTATCTGAAGGGTGAACAGTAGACCAAGGTTCAGACAAAACTTAAAAGAGAGACAGGCAGCCAATATATTGGAATGCAAAAGACGCAAGGCCAGTGCACAAGATAGGAATTATAGATAGCTTAAACCTAAATACAAGAGAGTGAAATTCAGAAGTCTCTCTCCACAGGCAGTTGCGGAAGGCAGTCACGTAGCATCTGTTCTGTTCCTCGTTATGGGTTACTATAAGCTCTGTATTCCCCTTAGACCTTGATCCATTAATTCAGTACTTATGTAGTGGCACGTGGAAGTGGGTAGAACAATTGGGTACTGAACGTAAGATTTTCCCCCCGTGGGGCACACCGTTATTTGGCGGGTTCTTGCTTGGCTTCCATGGGACCCCAGCCTTTACAGCATCTGTTCCCTTTGGTGCTGCATGTCTGTCCTCTTGCTATTCTTTTTCCTCTCCCTTGGGGAACATGTCTGGGGTGTTTTTGGGAATGTTCTACATTTTCTGTAGGTGACGTAAGAAGTCTCACCACTGTTTTTTGTTTCTTTTTTTTCTTTCTTTGTTCTCCTTGTCCTGTCCTTCCTCCACTTCTCCTGTCCTTCCTCCGTTTCGGCGTTTGAGACTCCTCTTTCTCTTCTTCCTTCCTCCCTGTGTGCACCTGGCCCATATGTCTGCCATGTAACAAGTGACTGGGTAACACATAATTCCCAGCCTCAGGTCAACAGGTAGGGTTCACACATAACCCCTGATACTACAGGCCGTGCCCAAGGAGGTGTGATTGCCTTAGCAGCTACCTTCCCAAATTGCCAGTTGGTCCCTCTGTCAGGTCAGGTGTTCGGAGGTGTGACCTGTGGTGTGAACAATTACCTAAGGCAGGTGCGCCCCCTTCCGCAGGGGGTCCGCAGTTGGAAGGAGCGCGCGATTGGAGACGCTGGCAGTCGTGTGAGATTCTCGTAATGAGCCAGTCATCTTCATTGTCAGTGTCTATGAAACAGGATGAGACAAACAATTCAAAGACCCTCCCAGCTGCACCATGATTCCTTGTGGTTTCATGTACTGAAGACGGTCAGTCCTTCGCTACGATAAATTCGTTTATTGTTCAGAAAGGTGTTGATGCAATTTCTGGCCCTGTGAAATCCTGCTCGATTACGCAGTGGCACTTTGCTTTTGGAGTTGACTACTAGTCCTGAAGCACAACTGCTTGCAGTTTCGCTCCTCCATGATCATCCTGCTCATGTTGAGGTCCATTTAATACTGACTTCTTCCCATGGTATATTTACACTAGGCTGCTTG
This sequence comes from Schistocerca piceifrons, assembly GCF_021461385.2. NCBI lineage: Eukaryota > Metazoa > Arthropoda > Insecta > Orthoptera > Acrididae > Schistocerca > Schistocerca piceifrons. Next base: position 26,139,218 of record NC_060146.1, on the reverse strand, counting down.
ACAGTCTGAAGCAAACGACAGAAGGAATACTCGCACGAAGACTTCTTACACCCCTCCAGCCAACAAACAACTGAGTCTTCCTCTGCCAACTGGGAAGGCTCCAAGAAGTTAAAGGCAAATGGTCTACTCCTTCGCTGACTGGGAGATCCTCTTTGACAGTGTCGCCATGCAGTACTCTCACCCGGCCGACCTCAATGTTGCTGGTGCGCAGCACCAACTGTTTTTGTGCCCTGGACTCCGCAGATCAACAGAGAGAGTGCCAACACCTCTGTAGATCTCGTGGAGCAGGATCCTCTAGCCCTTGTGCCCTGTAGCAGTGAGTCTTCAAAGTTGGCACTTGGCAGCTGCCGAGGTGACACCCCTTCATTTTATCCCTCCTCCCCTTTCCTTGTTGTGGCTCTTCTTCAATGGAACATTCGTGGCCTTCGATCAACAAAGAGGATTTGTGGCTACTCTTAGATAGAATCCCAGTGTCAGGTTGTTCTCTGCCTCCAAGAGACAAAATTGCATCCTCACAACTGCTTGAGCCCTTGCATTTCTTCCTGGTCCATTGTAACCTTCACCCCCATGCTACTCATAAGGGATGTCATTCATAGTCAACACATTTCCCTGACTACCCGCCTTCAAGCTGATGCAGTTCACCTTTTCCTTCCTCACATGAACTTTTCTCTTTGTACTGTTTACATTCCTCAGTCATTCGATGTCACCAGGACAGATTTCTCCCAACTTATTAGGCAGCTACCTCACCCCTTTCTGCTGCTTGGTGACATAAATGTGCACCGTCCCCTTTGGGGTTCTCCCAGAACCTGTCCTAGAGGTGGCCTCTTGGCTGACCTTCTCAATCAAGTTAACCTCCTCTGCCTTAACACAAGAGCAGCCATGTTCCTTTCACACCTCTCACACACCTATTCCCATTTGGACCTACCCTTCTGCACTGGCCAGCCTGCCCATAGTCTAGAGTGATCCACTCTCTCTGACACATACTCGAGCGACCATTTCCCGTGTGCTATCCATTTGCTGACTCCTACCCCACCTACATGCACACCCAAATGGCAGTTTACTAAGGCCGACTGGAGGCTTTACTCCTCCCCGGTGACCTTCGATGAACAACATTTCCCCAGTTGTGATGACCAGATGGAATATCTTTCAAACATTATCCTTACCACCACAGAACATTCAATTCCTCGCACTGCCTCTTTACCACGCCGTGTCCCGGTCTCTTGGTGGACTGAGGCGTGCCACGACGCAATTTGTGTGCGGAGACGTGCTCTCCGCGTTTTTATCCATCATCTTATGATGGCAAACTGCATTCATTGTAAACAGATGTGTGCACTGTGTCGTTGCATTCTTTGGAATAGCAGAAAAGCTATCTGGCTTTCATTCAGTAGTTTGTTTAACAGTTTCACTCCCTCTTTTGTCATGTGGGCCAACCTCCGGCTTCTCTCGGAACCCAGATCTGTTCCCCAATTTCTGCCCGGCCATACCTGGTGATGTCGTAGTGCACCCTACTGCTATCTCCAACGTCACGGGCTGCCATTTTGCAAAGATTTCGAGCTCCTCCCACTGTCACCCTGCCCTTCGCCATTGGAAACGAGTGGAGGCGGCTCGGGCAATACACTTCTCCTCTCAGAATTGTGAGTGCTACAATATCGCTTTTACTATGAGGGAGCTAGATCGTGCTCTCACTTCATCCTGATCCTGAAATGGCTTTCTGCAGAAATCCCAGACTGTGGTCGTGTTTTTCGATTTGGAGAAAGCCTGTGGCACCTGCTGGAGGACTGGTATCCTCCGCACACTCTACACGTAGGGCTTCTGTGGCTACATGCCCCGTTTCCTTTTCTTCAGGAATTTTTAAAAGACCGGGTTTTCACGGTATGTGTGGGTTCTGCCTTGTTGGACACCTTTACCCAGGAAAATTGTGTGCCGCAGGGTTCCGTCCTGAACGTCGACCTCTTTGCTGTTGCCATTAACTCTATAAAGACATGTCTCCTGCCGGGCATCTCCCGCTCCCTTTTCGGAGACAATTTTGCTGTCTAATGAATCCAGTTCTCCACAGACCTGTCTCATCGAGCAGCATCTTCGGTGATGTATCGATCGCCTTTACTCGTGGAGCATTGACAGTGGCTTTTGTTTTTTCACTGACAAAACCCTCGGTATGAATTTCTGGTGGCACAATTGTTTTCTTCCACTGGTTTTACATTTTGGGCCTTTTGCTCTTCCATTTATTTAAGCTACAAAATTCCTGGGGCTCATGCTTGACAGGAAACTTTCTTGGTCCTCCCACCTGGCAGCCCACTGCCTACGGTCCGTCAGTGTCCTACGTGTCTTCAGTGGTACTTCCTGGGGAGCAGATCGTACCACCCTCCACCATTTGTACTGGTACCTTGCCCATTCGTAATTAGACAATGGGTGTTTCTTGCACTAGCCCGCTTGAGAGAGTATGCAGAAGCTGCCGAATTACCACTGTCCTACCGCCGTGACTTTCTCCTCGGCAGATGTGTGTGCTGTTTGTCTGCCTTGCGTGGCCACCCATCCTATGCCACCTCTTTCGATGACTCCTTTGATCGTCACTATGAGGTGCGTCCCTCTTGTCTGTTACCTCGTGGAGTTTGCTCTTGGCTCTCGCTCCGGCAACTTGACTTCACACTACCTGCCACTTTCCCAGTGGGCGTGAAGCCTTCACCGCCTCGACTCTGTGCGACGGCCTCAATTCGCTTCCTAAGGACACTACTGCAGCCTCACTCTATCGCCTTCAGTTTAACGACCTTAGCACAGAATTTTGCAATAGCACCTTTGTATACACTGGTGGCTCTCAGAGTGACCGTGGTGTTGGGTGTGCCTTCATCATTGGCACAGGTGTTTTTCAGTTTTGGCTTCTGGAACACTGCTCAGTATTTACAGCAGAGTTTTTCACCCTGTATCAGGCCACGCAGAGGATCTGGAGACACAGGCTTTTCAATTGCATCATCTGCTCCAACTCTCTCAGTGCCCTTCAAAGCCTCTGTGTGTTGTACACTGCCCATCCCTTAGTGCAGCGGTCCAGGAAAACTGTCACTTTCTCACTCTTGATGGGGCCACTGTGATATTTATGTGGGTTCCTGGTCACATCGTTCTGACAGGAAACGAAGCAGCTGCCGCTGTTGCCAAGGCTGCAGTCCTCGTACCTCAGCCCGCTAGTTCTTCTATTCTCTCCAACAATCTCTGTGTTGCCGTCTGTCAGCAAGTGGTGTCCCTTCGGTATCACCACTCGTCCTCCCTTTACAGGATCAAACTCTGGGTTCTTAAACCTCTCGCAGTGGCTCGGATGACCTCCTCTCGGTCCTCTTGCTGCGAGAAGATCATTTTAGCTAGGTTGCGCATCAGGCACTGTCTTTTAGCCATTGCCATTTGTTAAGTGGTGCTCCCCCACCACTTCAGACTCATTACGGTCTACTTTTGACAGTCCGCCATTTCCTGACAGAATGCCCTTTTTTTGACACCTTACATTCTCGTTTGCACTTGTTGCTCGAGTTATCCGCCGTTCTAGCAAACAATACTTGGGCTGTCGACTGTGTTTTACCTTTTATCCATCGTAGCAATATGGCAAAGCCCGTATAATTTCCTAGTTCGGGACCTCCATTTCCCTGTGGTGTATTTTATAGACCTTTCTCTAGGTCCCCGTTTTAGCTGTGTTCTTGTCAGTAGTTTGGGGTTAATGTGTAGTCATTTTTAACTCCTCTCTTTGTCTTCGTGTTCTATAGTTTTGACATGCGCACGTATGACCCTAGTTGTTTTTGCACCCTAAAACAAAACAAACATCAGATTTTGGGGAAAACTGAAAGATCATCAAATATCTATTTTTAGGGGTTCATTTTGCTGCAACTTGAGGTTGTACCAAATTATAGTGTGGAAAAGTGTAATTTTAAATGACAGATTATTATTATTATTATTATTATTATTTTCTGGTGTCAATTTTAACTAGAATTTATAACACACTTTGTGTTTTTCTTATTATTCAGTGTGAAGTTGGCATTTGAAGATGTATCCAATTCGAGAGCCCAGCACGTTGAGCTGTCACCAAATGATGTTGGCTTTTCGAGGACAGTGAATATGGGATACAAAGTACCAAATGAAGATTCTCCTTTTGCGAAAGGAGAACGTGAGGACCATGCTGTGCTCCGTACGGTCGCAGTTGAGGAAGAGGGAAATTCAGACCTGGAAGAGGAAGGCTCCGAGGATGCAGAAAGCGAGGAGCAGATGGTGACATGCGACATGTGCCGGAAAGGGTTCCCCTCGAGGAAGGCGATGGTAGGCCACATCTGCAAGGCAGCTGACGTGGTCGCCAGGGAGGGCGCTGCGCTGCCGCCCAACGCGTGTGCCGCCTGTGGGGAAGTGCTGGCGACTGCGGAGCTGGCGCGCCGGCACCTGCGCTCGCAGGAGTGTCCGCACAACCGGCAGCTGCCCGGTGGCAGGGCCAGGGATGTGGCCGAACCGGGGAAGTTCGCTTGTGACCAGTGCCCGGCACGGTACGGTCGTCGCAGCCACCTACTGCGCCACCTGCGTGTCCATAGTGGCGTCAAGCCCTTCTCCTGCCCCACCTGTGGTAAAGCATTCCTGGACCCCAGCTCTCTCAAGGCCCACGAAGCCACGCACACGGATGACAGGTACTTTTTAAATTTTTTTATGTATTTGTGTATATTCTATGGATCCATACAGTGATGAGACCATACATAATTTTTTTATGTATTTGTGTATGGAAACCAGGGAAATATCAAGGAAATTTGTAAAAAAAAGACCCTGGAAAAATCTCGTTTTTGTCTCAGTAGATGAGGTAGATGAAATGGTTTGTTTATTGAGGTGTCATGCGTCGTTGCTGGCTGGACACAGCTGAGAACGTGCCCTGCTTCCCTACTCCCTCATTCTTATTGCTTCTCCCCTTTCTACCACTCCCCTCAGCTTGCAGGCAGTGTTGCCACCGCTTCTTGCTGCTAGCCTAGTAGCTGGTGGTGAGAGGCATGAGGAGTGGTTCGTTTCGTTTTGATTCAGGAGTGGTTCATTTGGATCTGATTCTCAGAGATTGTTGGTGCAGTGGCTGGAGATAGCGGTCATGAGTGCATAAGTTGTGTCGGAGTGAGTGTGTGAATGTGTGTGTGCTCTCATTTTCTGACCAAGACTATGGCCGAAAATTGAGTTGTGAGAGTGTGATTGTCTTTTCTACATGCCTGCCTGCAGCTCAGCAGTCATCTTTACGGTGAGTTGTTACCCATCCTCATTAGTATTGATTCTCAGAGTATTTGCACAAGTTATCTGTTGCATGGATTGATCACGGCAATCTCACTTGATCAACATCCTGTCTGTGACATATGAATAGCTGGCCATACGAGTGGATTCCTGCGACGGGCCAAAACTACAGACCGTGTCTGCGGGTATCTCTTAACGGATCGGGCGTGCCATTCTGAAGCTCATCGTTTTCCACTCGTGTGCAGGCCATATGCGTCGGATGTAGTCTCACCAATCTGTCCGCTGGCCGGGTCTCTTTGTGTGTGCATAATGCGGTGGATTTTCATGGTTTATCCATGGACTCAGGACTGAAGTGCTCCTCGGTAAGCCAGAGGCCGTGGGTGATGGATTTCAGGAATTGTGACTGTCTCACCACAAGTACATTGTACAGTGTGGCATTTTATAGACTTTTATTTATTGTAGTACATTTTGTCATTTTGAGAGTAGTTTATATATTAGAAAGTATGGACAATAAAAGGAAGAAAATTGTGGCAGTCACTGGCAGTTTGTATGCTTATATACTCATATACTTCTCAAAAGAAAATTCACACAATACCTGTAAAATAATAGACATAACACAGGGGGTAATAACCGAACATAGTAGAACCAACATTTTATTGGTGATCACCTATAGTTTTGGTTTACACAACTTTCCCCCGCCTTATACACTTCTTTCAAGAGTCCTACTTTTTCTGAGGTTATTTCTCAAATCAGAGAACGTGTTTTAAATCTGGTTTGTGAGTCCAAGTAAATGCATATTTTTGTGACCAGATGTGTTTCGTTTTATTGAAGTACAATAATAACAGTGGTCTTAATGAAACACACACACCATTTGGCTTGCTTTCTCCATTGAAAAACAGTTCATTACAAAAGATGTTGATGTCAGTTGTTAAGATTTTTGCTCACATGGGAGAGAAATACAGAAGTCCTTACATTTTTTGTCATCTTATATCTTTACTGACCCTTGAGATCTCAAAATTTGTCAGGGAAACATGCTAAAACTTGTCTGGAAATCAGGGAAATATAAGCAAATTTCACTTGGGGAAACTTGTGGCAACTCTGATTATGATTGCATATACATAAATCTATAGGTTTGTTCATAAGGATCTCCAAGTTTCAGGAGATGACTGCAAAAACTATGAGACATTTAGAAAATAGACACTTTATCTCCAAGTTTTAAACTGATATTGTGGGAGCTTAATATTTATGAAGCAGTAAACACTACATCTACATCTACGTCTACATACATACTCCGCAATCCACCATACGGTGCATGGCGGAGGGTGCCTCGTACCACAACTAGCATCTTCTCTCCCTGTTTCACTCCCAAACAGAACGAGGGAAAAATAACTGCCTATATGCCCCTGTACGAGCCCTAATCTCTCTTATCTTATCTTTGTGGTCTTTCCGTGAAATATAAGTTGACGGCAATAAAATTGTACTGCAGTCAGCCTCAAATGCTAGTTCTCTAAATTTCCTCAGTAGCTATCCATGGAAAGAACGCCTCCTTTCCTCCAGAGACTCCCACCAAAGTTCCTGAAGCATTTCCGTAACACTCACATGATGATCAAACCTACCAGTAACAAAACTAGCAGCCCGCCTCTGAATTGCTTCTATGTCCTCCCTCAATCCGACCTGATAGGGATCCCAAACGCTCGAGCAGTACTCAAGAATAGGTTGTATTAGTGTTTTATAAGCGGTCTCCTTTACAGATGAACCACATCTTCCCAAAATTCTACCAATGAACCGAAGACAACTATCCGCCTTCCTCACAACTACCATTACATGCTTGTCCCACTTCGTATTGCTCAGCAGTGTTACGCCCAAATATTTAATTGACGTGACTGTGTCAAGCACTACACTACTAATGGAGTATTCAAACATTACAGGATTCTTTTTCCTATTCATCTGCATTAACTTACATTTATCTATATTTAGAGTTAGCTGCCATTCTTTACACCAATCACAAATCCTGTCCAAGTCTATATGATAGTCCAAGTCTAATATGATACTTAGACTCTTTCCATTCACATCTCCGGATGTAATGCTTGATATTGAAGCCCTGTTAATTAGTCTTGCAACTTTTCCAAATTAATTGGTCTTGGAGGCAGGAATGTGTGACCTTTGATGTAACTGCCTAAGATGCAATCACACAGAGTTGTCAGGTGACCATGGGAGCCACTGAAGAAGAGGAGAGTCACAATGCGAAGCACATTCGATCCGATGCTGAGGCAGTTGGCCATTGAGTTAATTGTGCACACAGGGAGGAAAGTGTGGAGGGATACCATCGTGTTGCAAAATGAAACCTCCATTATTGTGCTGTAATTGTGGCATAAGCCATTGCTGGAGCATGTTGGGGTACATGAAACCAATCAGTATCTTAATTTCATCTGCAGTATTTTGGTGTCCAAAGACAGTTTGTTTTATTTTTTGGATCACTTTTATTTGTTACTTTTGGTTCATCAACTCCTCAGGATCCTCCCTCAAACCCACATATCAAAAGAATACATTTTCTTGTAATCTAGAGTTTTCATTGTCCACCACTCATAACTGTACAAAAGTGTGGTAAAGACCAAAGTTCCATCCATTTTTATTTTTGTTAGTAGAGTGTTTTCTTTCGTTTAGTGATTTGCCAAATGTAATTGTAACTGATTTTCCAAATTGCACCCTTCTTCTTATTCCCTCAGTGCAGGAACTGCTTTTTGTCGTCACAGGTCCTAAAATATGTTTTATTTTACTGATTTCCTCAGTGATTTTTCCATCACCGTTTATTTTCATTCCTTTTAAATTTTTTGTTTTCTTCAAATTTAGTTTTGTTCACGTGCTCCAATTTTAATTCCAGATTACAGACAACAATATCAAAATTGCTAATTTTCTTTCTAGTAACTGTGACTGTGATGATAAGTTGGCAGATGAAGGCTTCTTATTTTGTAAGTCCCTATTTACTTATTTCCTTGGAGATACAGACATTTCATATTGGAAGTTACAGTGTGAGGGGAGATATTTTGTTATCCATAAGAAACTGGATTACCACTTTTTTATAAATCATTGTATGCCAGTTAATATTACTTTGTGACTGACATTCCAAGGATTCGAGTGATAAAGGCCAGCCACTAGTCAGTCGCAGTTCTTTCTTGAGTGCCATGTGCTGGCTGGATTGCCTGTTTTGTAGGCGTGTACAGCACTTTGTGAAGCGTGGCTGACTGCGCACTGGCAGCACTCCTTCCTCCATTGCAGTCTGTGAATCACAAAGTAATTTTTAATGCAGTATAATACATTATGAAGAAATGCAACAAAAATATTATATATTTATTCATAACTAGCGTAGCACCTGCTGCTTCTCTTGTGTGGTCCATGTGGTCTGCACAGATTTGTTTGTTTTTTCTTGAATTAAATTTTTATGTTGTTCACAAACTGTAACACATTCTACACTTTTCATAATTATTGATGCTATAGAAGCAAGGTCTTCTCTGGATGTACTTCTGACCGTAAACCAATTCTGGTAGCTGGAGTCCAAGGTTTTTGATAATTGTGCCTTTTGTAGTCTTGTGAAAATATTTCATCCCCTAACACGCTTCATTATATCTAACTGAGAAATGAAATACCAATTTTCATACATTTAGCTTTAAAGATTTTTTTAAGATAACGAAATATTTTCTTACATGTTTGCACCCTCTAAGGGGTTGAATTTGAAAAAAAAAAAAAAAAAAAAAAAAAAAAAAAAAAAAAAAAAAAAAAAAAAAAACATTTTAACTTGTAATTTTTTTTTTTTAAATTTCTAACAGAAAAGCCAAAATGCACATTTTCTTAGATTTAACTTTGAAAATATTTTTGTAACGAAATAATTTCATACAGTTTTTCATCCCCTATTTCATTTCATTAGGCAGCTGAATTTTCAAAAACACTGAAACATACTTTTTTTTTTAAAATTGGTAATTGAGACATCAAATACTAATTTTCATAGATGTAGCTTTAATAGTACTTTAGTAGTTCTTTAATAATGATTTATTTTCAGAAAAGCTTTCGCCCACTATTTCACTCCCATAGGGTTAGGTTTCTAAAAATGCTGAAACAAGAATTTCTTTGAAACTTTCTGGCAGATTAAAACTGTGTGCCAGACTGAGACTTGAACTCGGGACCTTTGCCTTTCGCGGGCAAGTGCTATACCATCAGAGTACCCAAGTATGACTCACGCCCCGTCCTCACAGCTTTACTTCTGCCAGTACCGCGTCTCCTACCTTCCAAACTTTACAGTGCTTGGGTAGCTCAGATGGTAGAGCACTTGCCTTCGTGTTGTATCCATGGACCCAACCAATCAACCAACCAACCAACTAGCGCACGCGTGCCCTGACCGTGACATCACTGGCAGCAGTTCCTGTCGCGGCCGTCGGCGTCACAGGGCGTTACCGCCGACGGAAGAGGTCGCGCCATGGCTGAGCTCGAGTCCGCAGCGCCCTCTGCCTTTCGCATATAAGGAGGAGCGCTGGCCCCGAGACGGTCAGTCTAGTGTCGATTGTCTATTGCTACCCTTTCGTGGAGTTTATAGCGGAGCCATTGCAGTGTGATATTTGCTATCGTATTCGACTAGACTCAGTACACGGATTACTCTCGGATATTACTTGGACTTGTATTGCTGGTGCGCGTTTCGTCAGAAATAAAGATAAGTTATCTCTTCATTCTAGCTGGCGCAATTCTTGTCATTAATTATTTTTCGGCCAACAGACATATACCCACGCTTTATACAATTTGTGGTGGCTGCCCCAAAAGTGCCGCCGAGGACCTTGGGTTTGGGAGCCGTCAAAACTGCGAAAGGCAAAGGTCCCAAGTTCGAGTCTCGATCCGCCACACAGTTTTAATCTGCCAGGAAGTTTCATATCAGCGCACACTCTGCTGCAGAGTGAAAATCTTATTCAGGAATTTCTTTATTTCTGACTGAAGAATCAAATACTAATTTTTGTAGGTCTGGCTTCAGTATTGGCTTAATAGTGACATATATTCAAAACAGTCTCATCCTGTAGGGGTGGAATTAAAAAAAAAAAAAAAAAAAAAAAACCCTTCTTAAATGATGCCTACAATGTAAGACCAACACCCTCTCCAAATTTCAAGTTTCTGCCTGTAGTGGCTTGACCTGAGTGACTGAGTCAGTCAGTCAGGACATTGCCTTTCATATATAGAGGAAAAAAGGTTAGTATAACTCAGTTTTAACTGACTGTTGGTGCTGTAAGTGTCCCAAACTGCTGCCTCTTGATACTTAAACAATATTCTAGCTGCAAGTTTTTAAGTTCCTGTCTATGAGAAACGGTCAACTAACTATTCTGACATAGATAGCTCAGTCTCATAGAGCTAGGACACTAGACTCGCATTATTTAGCACATCATTTCAGATACATCCAGATTTAGGTTTTCCATGGTTTCTGTAAATAGCTTTGGGCAAATGCTGGTGTGATTTTTTTTTTTAAAAAGAACAAGGCTGTTTTCCTTTTCCAGTATGTGCAACTTGTCTTGTGTTTCTGTTGAATTCTTCATTACAGGTCATTGAACTCTGGTCCTCCTTCCTTTTTCTATACAAACAAAGAATTTTCACGATTGAAATAAAAATTCCATGTTCATATTTCTGTGAAAATATCACCTTGTTACTTGGCAGATTTTGGGGAAATGTTCGTTTTTCATCTGTTCACTTTCTTTAGGCTCCCCTTTCTTTTCCCCATTTTCCTGATGTACTAAAAATAATCCTTTGAGCTTGTCTATAGTATGAACAACAGTATTAAAAAAATAGCTGTAGTTCAATTCAGTTGCCTAAGTTCTTGTGTGGCTTTGAATAATGTACATTGTTCTGTAATTTTTTCATTGTTATGCTACCAGTGAATTTTTGATGTAGCACGAAAATCTGTGAGCTGTATTAATAACTGGGGCAGATGAGATCAGACTTTAATGAGAAGTTCATTGCAGTACATTTAACTCCCTTCATAAATATTGATAAACTGTACAAATGGTATATGCAGTTTAAAAAGTAATAGCAGAAATAAGAACCCTGCCCAGTGCTAGACAGCTATAATAAAATAAGCTGCCGTAGCACCTAATAAAATTGGTAATTAAGTGCACATTGAAGAAGTATTCTTATCTGTTTTGTTAACACAAAGAGCAAGAGTAACACCTCAGTGTGCATGATGTAGCTTATTTTATTATCTGTTAAACAAGTGCCAGTGTTATGACAGATCATTTCGTTACAGTTGATTCCCACTGGGCAGTATTCTAAGCTACTGCTTTTAAACTGTTTTTATACCAATTGTACTTGTGACTACGTGTCACAAGTTTTGTTTGCATGTCATATATTGGTGACTGGACAGCTTGGAGGCCTATCCTTGTGCATGTCAGATACCACTTCTAAATGTCATGATGGCCAGTATTTATCAGTAGTGAATAACAAACGATTCCAATATCACAAAAGCAGAAATATTGTCATTTCAGAAATTTTGTAACTGTGTAGTACCTATCCAAAGGAGAAAAGAAATATTGTAAACTTTTGAGGGTCTTAATGACTCATTGGAGAATTTTTTATGGGGTTTCACTTTCAGTGAGTAAAGATGAGCCATCTGTAAACAAAAAACTCACAAGGGCCTTATGCGCAGGCCCTTTGCGATTTTCTTCATTCTTTAAACACCAGTGGCTAGACATCAGTTTTCTAGAGCAGTATCAAGCAATTCTCAAGCTCAAAAAAATTGGCTTTTAAGATAGAAGATTTCAGAGTGCTGTTTACTACAAAATATTTCTGTTATGTTAACATATTCACCAGTAGCTGAGTGCGTAATGCACGAGTCTTGTGTTTGTGAAGTCACTGGTTCACTTCTTGTTAATAGCAACTTTTTGTTTACTTTTATTTAATTTTTGTATTTGTTGTCTAACAGGAATAGTAATTAACAAATATTGAATGATATTTTTTATATAAATACTGTCTTTCTATGTGTGTTTTTGGGGTTTATGGGTGCTCAACAGCAAAGGTTATCAGAGGGGCCGTCTTTTTATTTTTAAATTATTGTTAAAGGAAAAGAGTTAAATACATCAATAATAGTGTTCAATCTCTAGAACAAAGTATTTTTTTTCTATTTGACTTTTGTGTTTTTGTACCAAATTTCTTAAATATATGAGTATTGTGAATACTTAGATTTCCATGCAATTACTAATTAAAAATAAGGAAGAATGTTACTTTTACTGCAAACATGATTCAATATTTCTTTGTTAAAATTTCCATTTGTTAGTAAATGTGGAATTTATATTAAAATTGCTATGGACTTGCCTACTGACAGCTGTGTTAACAGTTTACAGTTTTGTGTACTAAACAGTGCTTGGAAACAAGCAAAGATTTCTTTAAGAGTCTTTGATAATTTTGTATATTGCTTTTGCGAAATTGATGTCAAGGCACTGATTTTCAAATCCTATAAGAAGGAAAAGAAATCAAAGAGGATCAGTTGTTTGTAAGATACTATATTTACAAGCAGAGGTCCCCAGGGGAGTGATCGGCTGTTTGAACCCAAACATACAGTGGTGTAGGTTAGGATTAGTGGTTTCACATGCTGCAGCGATTCCACCTGATGGTCCCTTACTTGCGGATATTTGACATAAATTTTTTTTTAGAGTTTTTAATAACGCATTAGAGCCTTGAAAATAACCTTGGTAACAAAAAGAGACCATAACCTTGTGGTTAACTGGCTCGTATGTTGAAGGTTGTGGATTTGAATACCACTGGGTGTAATATAGATTTATTTTTACACCTGAAATAATTATTTTTATTAAATTAATTGGTTTAAAAACATTTTTTTAAAAATATGTGATCATTTGCTGCATCAGTTTAATCATCACATCAGCTTTTTTATTTGCTGTCATTTTGTTCATTTGAAATCTTTGCACAAGTTAGCGGTCGTGCGCGTGAGGTGTGCTTGCTTGCTTGTGTGTGTGTGTGTGTGTGTGTGTGTGTGTGTCTTCTTTTCTGAAGAAGGCTTTGGCAAAAAGCTCAGTGCATAACAGTCTATTCATTGCGCAACTGTGTGTGTCTTTACAGTGAGTAACAACCTATCCTTTTTGTAATATTGTTGATATTCCATCCTGCAGTTTTCATTGTTTAATTTTCATTGTTTAATTATTTTTATATATTTACTTCAATTTAATTTCTTCCTTTTCATCGCTGTATATTTTTGTCCATGTTTTTGCAATTGTTATTTCTACTAGTCAGTGTGCTTCAATTTCCATTTGTTTATGATAGCTTTCCTTTGTTGAGATCACCATCTATGCTTTTTTGCCGTTGTGTGAGAACAATTTGTTTGAAATGTTTGTATGACAATTGGCTGGCTGTGGTCGTCTGTCCAAAGACTGGTTTGTTGCAACTCTCTGTTCTAGTCTGTCCCGGACCTGATCATATTTGCAACCTGCATCCCTTGGAATGTGTTTACTGTATTCGAGTCTTGACGTCTCCTCCATTCTTATCCCCCCCCCCCCCCCCCCCCCCCCCCCCACACACACACACACACACACACACACACACACACACACTCCCCTCCATTACCAAAGTGTCATGCAGGTGGGTGGCCACTGCTGATGTATGGTATCTTTTGTTGTTTAGTGCTTCCACATATTCTTTGAATCTGATCTCAAACGATATGCCTATATGGCCTATGTAGAAGCAGTTGCAGTCCAAACATCCAATTTTGTACACACATGTGTGATGAAGTGGGTTTAATGTGCTGATATTGTGGGGTAACTTCTGTCTAATCTTTTTTTCTGTGATAAAGGATATGTTTACGCCATTTTGTTTCAAGATGCTTGCAATCTGACATGAAATGTTTTCTAGAAAGGGGATTGTGTGGAAGATACTGTTTTCTTTTTGTTTTTTGTGAGATGATTGCTTTGCCGCTATTGAGTGTTTCATGGTGTCAACTATGGAGCTGTTGTAACAATTTGCAAATAGCTGTTTGTTCTGTTATTCCAATTTCTTGTTCATATTTGTCTTCGGAGAGTGGTGTTTTGGATAGCTTTATTGATCATGTACTGGAATGCTGCTATTTTTAGGGGATATGGGGAGACAAGAGGAGCTGTGGATTGTAGTGTTTTCTGGTGGGCTTCCAACAGATTTCAAACAGATGTTTGTTATTGTTTATTCTAATGGTTGAATAACTGGTTCGACTCATTGATGTCAGCTTTTATGCCATTGGTTAAAATGATATCATCTACATATCTGTTGTAGTAGATGATATTTTTGAGAAGGTGGTGATTGGAGTTGTCTTCTAAATTACTTATAAATATTTCACCTAACAATCCGGAAAGGTTTGAGCCTATTGCCAAGCCATCTGTTTGTAGATTTTATTGTTAAATTTAAAATAGTTGCGTGAAAGTGTGAATTTGAGCAGGTCCATTACTTCAGTAATGTGAGTTGAAGGGATTTTTTTGTGCTTTTGTAGGTTGGCATTAATGATCTGTAGCGTTCGATCTATTGGCTCAGAGGAATAAAGATTTTGTATATCAAATGAGGCAAGTGTGGCTCAATCAGGAACTTCCATGTTTTTGACATGTTGTGTAAATTCTGCTGTGTTTTCAAGTGTTCTCTCGTTATTGAATGTGTATGCTTCTTCGAGAATTTTGAAGAGCATTTTGTTGAGTTTGAGTGTTGGGCTGGTCCTACAGTTATCATGGTATAAGTGTATATTTTTTATTTTTATAATTATATATTTTATGATTTTGGTTAGGGTGGCTTTAAATATTGTGGGCTAGCATGAGACTTTTAATTAACGTATACCGCGATAACACTCATACGGACATCGGCTGCCGCGAAGTACGCACGATATAATATTTTTTAAACAGAGCGTGCGACTCGCCACCTTCTAATAAATAGTTTGCGTGAGTGATGCTATTTAGAAAAGAAAATATGCGTATTCTTACGCAAACTGTAATTATTAATATGGGTCTCAGGGGCTACTGGTTAGTCATGTTCCAAATTACACAAAGATTGAGATATTGTGTAATGTAATGATTTTTTAATATTTATTTTTCATTATTTGCAAGGCAAAACTGGAGAGAATCTCGTCTGCCGTTAGGTGGCCAAAATGAAACATACTGAACTCACTCAGTATTCTAAATATTAATAAATGAAATCTATTTGGACTCTTTTTAACTTTGAAATTACTGAAAGATCAAAATTGAGAAGTCTCTCACATTTACATTTAACATTATGTCATGATATTTTATTTAAATAATACAGTCAGCATAATGGCAGACTAAATCCTGCTAGGGGAGATGAGCCCCTGCACTACGAACTCCTGTAAAAACTTTGTTAATTATAATTAATGGTTGCGATCATGGGAGGTGACAACTAAGTCAATAATACATACGTTCTAATAACAATTTCTATTATATTTTTCAAAATACAGATAAAACTTACGTTAATTATCAGACAGCACTACAATGGCGGCCTACCGCTAGATGAAACAAAACAGGAGAGCTAGTTCAATCAAAGCATTGTCTCTGATCTTCATGGCCTATGTCACACAGAGATTATACCAAAAAACCTGTGTTTTGTTAATTACATCGATATTTGTGTTTCGATAAGAATAACTTATGTTCTTTACTATTTGTTATACATCGCGCATACGTACACAGTCTTGAAATAATTTATAATTCACACGTCTCATAACAAAAACTTCCTTTCCCTTTCTCCAAATGTCCATTTATGTGACGTACTGTCACAAATTTCACTATAGGTCTGATGGGGGTCCCATTTTTGTGTATCTTAGGTTGTGATCTAAGGCAAGGTGCTTGTGGGCTCATTGATTTTCTTGCTTCTTGGATGGCGAGTAGGTAGCTGATATTCTTTGAAATGTGTTTAATCTCTTTGTGTATTCTGGCTGTTGGATCTTTGTGTATTTCTGTTATGTTGTTATGTTGTTGATTTGGGAAAAGTCTATAGTTTTTTTTTCTATGTATGGTTCTCTGTTAATTACAACAGTTGTATTACCCTTATCAGCTCTTACAATTATTGCATTATTCATGTTTAGTTTAGTCTTAATGGTACGTGTAAGGGCTTCTTCTCTTTCTTGGTATGCCGGGAATGGTTTTGCAATTTTCTTCTCAATAATTTCATTAATTTTGTGTCAGACTGCTATTCTGTCATTTTGCTTCTGTTCGTCAACACGATGGCAGTACTAAAAAAACATATCAGCTGTAGCCACCCACCTGCATGAAACAAAACACCATGTTAACAATACAACAGCATCCTAAACATTCAACCTAAAGGCAGAAAACTAGACACTCCAGATATACGAGGGCTAGTCAAAAATTATCTACACTTTTCATTCTACCATTTATTAACATGTTAACATGACACTAGCAACGGTCAATGAGCTTACGTATTCCTTCCAAATAAAAGGTTTTTGGTTGGCTGTGGAGCCAATTTTTCACCACATTTTGCTCGTCCATATCTGAGGCAAATCTGCGCCCACACGTACCACCTTTGGTCCAAACAAGTTAAAGTCACTTGGAGCAAGGTCTGGGCTGTAGGGAGGGTGTGACGCGGCATGTGAGACTGTACTTTGTCGTGCAACACCACCACCTTCTTCGACAGCAAACCTTGAAATTTGGTGCAAATTGCTGGCTTCAACTTCTTTTCCAGCAATTCACTCTACCCCGCACTGTTGATAGTCGTCTCATTTTCCATGAACTCTGCCAGTATGGACCCCTGTGAGTCCCAAAAAATGGCTAACATAACCTTTCCTGTGGATGACCCCATCTTTAATTTTTTCCAGGTCAGCGATCCAGAGTGTTTCTACTGCATGCTCTGGCGTTTTGACTCAGGCTCGTAGTGATGCACCCGTGTTTCATATCCGGTGACAATTCTGCTAAAAAATGCATCACCTTTGTTGTTGAAGCAAGTGTTGACAGACCCTAACACGGGTGAGCTTATGGTCATCGGTAAGCTTTCTTGGTACCCACCATGCACAGATCTTACGGAAACTGAGGTCGTCGAGGATGATGTGATGGGCGGAGCCGTGGCTGATGTTCAAAGCAGATGCTACCTCATCGACAGTGATTCGCCAGAACCATCTCTTGAGCTTGCTGAATGTTGTGATTCGCAGTGGAGGTTGATGACCATCCCACTTCCTCTTCATGCGTTACACCTGTTCAACCACTTTTAAATTTCTCAATCCACAAAAGCCCAGTTTTACGTCATAGTGCACTTCTCTTGTATTGCAATGATAGTCTGTGATGAATGTCTACCCCCTTTGACACCTTCTGACCAGAGGAGTTGGATCACTGCCCATTGTTCTTCCTCTTTGGTGCACACTTCTAATGGAGCTGTCATACTATATTTGCAACATAAGGAAGAACAATGGCGAAAATAAGATCAAACTGTCACAGCATTACCACTACAGTATAACAATGACATGTGTGAGGACAGAAGATAGTGTGCACAGTGTAACAAATGTTATGGCAAAAGTGTAGATAATTATTGACTCGCCCTCGTTCAAACACCAAACAAAACAACCTGAATCCATCTTAAATGACAAAAATGACTATTTACAATAGTATCATCTCTGTTTTCAGCAACTGCCTATGTTAGTAAATATGCAGTGCACACACACACACACACACACACACACACACACACACACACCACCTCCAAAATCCTTTATATTTATCCTGTAATAATGTTGTTACAGTGTATATTATGTGTACTTTGTGGTAATGTTTCTCTTCTGCCTTATGATTCTTGCACCTAATAGTTTCCCGACATCATATTTGTTTACAAAATATGACAGTATACATGTGATGTGTTACGGCAGTGAAAGGAACCTGTGACCATTGGAGATACTATATTTTACTTATTTTATTTTTACCGCTAGATATACATTTAGCTTTTTGTCAAAAGAAACCCCAAACTGTGCTCTGAAATAGTGTTTGTTTTCTTCCACTGGACAGCACAACAAGGTCCTCAAAAATTGTAACACACACACACACACACACACACACACACACACACACACACACACACACACACACCAAAAATTGTAGCACAAAACGCATGTATGCACACATGCACACACACACACACACACACACACACACGCGCGTCATGCTAACAAATGTAAATCCACCTGATGAGGGAAGTATAAATCTTTGAAATGCGTCATGGAGATCAATAAACAGTAACTGGTAACAGTAAACTTTTTGTTTCATTTAATGTCAATAATGGTCATGGTAAAGCCTAACCTAAAATGTTCGCATTTAATAGTCTCCTTTGAGTGATGCACACTTCGCCCAGTCATCCTCCAAGTTTTTCATGCTGTCGGAAAAATAGGTTCTGTCAAGCTGCGCAAAATACTCGTTGATTGTGACTATCGCTCCTCATTTGATGAAAATTTCTTTCCAACACGTTAGAGACCAGGAAGATGTCACTTGGGGCTAAGTCTGGTTAATAGGGTGGATGAGGAACCAGTTCAAAGCCAAATTTGTGCACTTTCATTATTGTTATTATTTATGTGTGGAGGATCATTATCCTGGTGAAAGAACACTTTTTGTATGCCATTCTTGGTCTTTTTTTCAGCCAACACAGGTTTCAGATGATCTGACCTTGAAGCATAATAGGACCCAGTTTATGGCTCTGCCTTTCTCTAAGTAATCTATGTGGATTATTTGATGGGAATCCCAAAAAACAGTGGTCTTCACCTTCTTTGGTGCACTTCCTTCAGCCTTTTTCCATTGATTTTACTGCCACTTTGAATGTGGTGTGTAATAATGGATCCAGATTTCCTCGAGTCACAAAGTCTTGCAGAGTGTTATTGACCATTACCAGTCATTGTGAATCTTTGGTGCTCGTCTGATCATGTTCAAATGCATTATTCTAAAAGTAAATGGTTTTCAGTGATGGTGCAAAGTCCACATGAGCTTCATACAATTCTGGTTTGATTTGTGCGGCAGTCCAACCCTTCAAATGAAAATGGTTAATAACAGCACAAAATTTGGTTTTCTCCATTTTCAGTCACAGTCGACACACTGACCAATTCAGATGGCTGTCAACAATGAACTGTAGACTGTACATTGTTGAAATTCTTTATGTGATCCTTGGAATAATCAAGCTTACCAGCCATGAAGGTGCAACAATAATGTTCCTCTCTTTCATGGAAATTAACCAGACTTATCAAACCACCCTCATAAGTAGATTATTAAGTCCTTTGTGTTTTGACCAATAGATTTTTTTCAAACTTGTAAATATTTTAGTGTATAAATAAAAATGATTTAATCATATGCTAGAAGATTCTCAATGAAAAAAGAATAAAAAGAAGCAAAACCTAAAAATGAATATAACACAATGATTATATATCTAAAAACAAAGATGATGTGACTTACCAAACGAAAGCGCTGGCACGTCGATAGACACGCAAACAAACACAAACATACACACAAAATTCTAGCTTTCACAACCAACGGTTGCTTCGTCAGGAAAGAGGGAAGGAGAGGGAAAGACGAAAGGATGTGGGTTTTAAGGGAGAGGGTAAGGAGTCATTCCAATCCCACGAGCGGAAAGACTTACCTTAGGGGGAATAAAGGACGGGTATACACTCGCGCGCACACACACACACATATATCCATCCACACATATACAGACACAAGCAGACATATTCAAAGGCAAAGAGTTTGGGCAGAGATGTCAGACGAGGCGGAAGTGCAGAGGCAAAGATGTTGTTGAATGACAGTTGAGGTATGAGTGGCGGCAACTTGAAATTAGCGGAGATTGAGGTCTGGTGGATAACGGGAAGAGAGGATATATTGAAGAGCAAGTTCCCATCTCCGGAGTTTGGATGGGTTGGTGTTAGTGGGAAGTATCCAGATAACCCGGACGGTGTAACACTGTGCCAAGATGTGCTGGCCGTGCACCAAGGCATGTTTAGCCACAGAGTGATCCTCATTACCAACAAACACTGTCTGCCTGTGTCCATTCATGCGAATGGACAGTTTGTTGCTGGTCATTCCCACATAGAATGCGTCACAGTGTAGGCAGGTCAGTTGGTAGATCACGTGGGTGCTTTCACACGTGGCTCTGCCTTTGATCGTGTTCACCTTCCGGGTTACAGGACTGGAGTAGGTGGTGGTGGGAGGGTGCATGGGACAGGTTTTACACTGGGGGCGGTTACAAGGGTAGGAGCCAGAGGGTAGGGAAGGTGGTTTGGGGATTTCATAGGGATGAACTAAGAGGTTACGAAGGTTAGGTGGACGGCGGAAAGACACTCTTGGTGGAGTGGGGAGGATTTGATGAAGGATGGATCTCATTTCAGGGCAGGATTTGAAGAAGTCGTATCCCTGCTGGAGAGCCACATTCAGAGTCTGATCCAGTCCCGGAAAGTATCCTGTCACAAGTGGGGCACTTTTGTGGTTCTGGGTTTGAGAGGATGAGGAAGTGGCTCTGGTTATTTGCTTCTGTACCAGGTCGGGAGGGTAGTTGCGGGATGCGAAAGCTGTTGTCAGGTTGTTGGTGCAATGGTTCAGGGATTCCGGGCTGGAGCAGATTCGTTTGCCACGAAGACCTAGGCTGTAGGGAAGGGACCGTTTGATGTGGAATGGGTGGCAGCTGTCATAATGGAGGTACTGTCGCTTGTTGGTGGGTTTGATGTGGATGGACGTGTGAAGCTGGCCATTGGACAGGTGGAGGTCAACGTCAAGGAAAGTGGCATGGGATTTGGAGTAGGACCAGGTGAATCTGATGGAACCAAAGGAGTTGAGGTTGGAGAGGAAATTCTGGAGTTCTTCTTCACTGTGAGTCCAGATCATGAAGATGTCATCAATAAATCTGTACCAAACTTTGGGTTGGCAGGCCTGGGTAACCATGAAGGCTTCCTCTAAGTGACCCATGAATAGGTTGGCGTATGAGGGAGCCATCCTGGTACCCATGGCTGTTCCCTTTAATTGTTGGTATGTCTGGCCTTCAAAAGTGAAGAAGTTGTGGGTCAGGATGAAGCCCCACTGGGGAGAATGTTTGTAATGTGATATCTGGGACCCTACACGCTGTGTGGATGGTTTCAAAAAATCGATCTCATCCCTTAGGGGCTTCCTTCCTTACAGGTAAATTATTTATAAGAAGTAAAAACTGGATTTGGCCTAAAATGGAATCTTGTTGATCTTCCTCTGAAGTAGTTTGCCAGTATAAGAAAAAAATTTCCTGCTATTAACTGTCATTTGATTTCACTCTGTTGAATATGATTTGAAACATTTAAAAGCACTTCTTCCTCTCTTTCTGGCTTCTCTGGTAAGACCAGTTAATGCAGTTCACAATGCTAAGTGCAGAAACTAATGTGCAGGCACATTGCAGGCCATACGTGTGCGGCCTGTGTGAGAAGCTGTTCCGGCAGTCGGCACATCTGAGAGCACACCTGCGTACGCACACGGGAGAGCGGCCGTTCGCCTGTGAGGAGTGCGGAGCGGCGTTCGGAACTGTGGGTACACTGGCCATCCACCGACGGCAGCATACGGGCGATCGGCCGTACACGTGCAGCGAATGCCCGGCTGCCTTCACCACTGCCAGCAACCTGACGGTGCACCGGCGTACGCACACGGGTGAGCGACCGCACGCCTGCACGCACCCGGGCTGCGGGCGGGCCTTCAACACGGCGCACAACCTGCTGTCGCACACGCGTGCCGTGCACGCCGGCGAGCGTCCCCACGCTTGTCCGCAGCCTGGCTGCGGCCGCCGGTTTTCCCAGATAAGCAATCTGCGCTCCCACACCCGCGCCGTGCACGAGCACTTGCGGCCCTACGCCTGTGACCGCTGTCCCGCGTCGTACTCCTCCGCCAGCTACCTGCGCGCCCACCAGCGCTCGCACACCGGAGAGCGGCCTTACTCGTGCTCCTCGTGCGGTGCCGCCTTTGCCACGTCCGGGGGACTCCGCCAACACGAGCGCGTCCACTCAGGGGCGAGGCCGTTCGTGTGCCCGGACTGTGGCAATGCGTACAAGCAGGCCGGCAGCTTGGCGGAGCACCGGCGCTCCCACACTGGGGACCGCCCACTCGTCTGTGGAATCTGCTCAAAGACCTTCGCTGCTGCCAGTAACTTCAGGAAGCACCGCCTCATGCACGAACGCAATGGTGACTGTACTTGAGATTTAGGATAATCACTTGTGTTAATGTAGTATCCTCTAATTATGCAATTGCCATTGCATTTGCTTTTGCAAAAGGCTTCTTTGTGCTGCCAGCAGTTTTGAGAAAGGATAGGTTTTTCTCAAACACAAGGGCATCTCAACCAGACCACCAGTATATCATCAGCACCAGCTTATACACACACACACACACACACACACACACACATTTGGAAAGGCTGAGATGAATTTGCTAAGAGATGGCTCGGCAAGGAAAGAAGGTCCGGATTTCATGTTCTGTCGCCAACAGATTCATTAGCGAGGATATATATCTGATGACAGTCAAAATTAGTGCAGTGTCCTTCCATTAAGCAATCGTCAGTGCATTTGCTTTTACAAAGGGCGTGTGTCTCCTGCCAGCAGATGTGAGAATGGATACCTTTCTCTCAAATGTCGGTGCACCTCAACTAGACCACTAGCGTTATATGGCATCAGCTTATAGATACACGGCTGGAGAGGCTGGAATCAAGAAAATAAATCATGGCTTCGGAAAGCAGAAAGATTAGGGTTTAATACCCTCTCACCAGCAATCTCGTGCTAGGGAAGAATGAGAAAGGAATTGGCTGTGTCCTTTTCAAAGGAACTATCTCACTCTTTACTTTGAGTGGTTTAGGAAAATTACAAGAAAACTAAATGCGGATGGCACACGGAGATTTGAACTGCTGTCCTCCTTAAAGTGAGTACAGCATCTTACACCTCTGTGCTGCCACGTTCAGTGTTCGGATGACAGCTGTCCGGCAGTGACTAAATACAGATGCGACCTGCTGTTTTTGAGATACAGTGTTGGACAGTTTTGTAAGACAGAGCAATATGGAACGGAAACTAGACTGTGGCTGTGCCATAGAGGAAACACAAGAGAAAGCAGTGCATTATCTGAACCAGTGATCATTTTACTCGCGCAGTGTACTCGAAGGGCTTTAGTGTATTGCATAAATTTGTGGCGATAAATATATTGCTTCCAGCAAAAGGAAGACATTATCAGTCACTTTGATTGAAAAGAAAGGGTGGTCAGAGATGAAAGTTCTACTGTCATCACAGTCCAGTGAGACTGAGACAGTAGCGTTTATGTTTTATAGATGCTTAAAATGGTCACGCGCATGGTGTCAGCAACTTAGGAGACATATTACTCATAAATGGAGTAACGGGAAGTTCACTATGCTCTCAGTGGCAAACATATGTGATTATGTTTGATGTTGAGGTACAATGTACTGGAGCTGCATTCTTAATAGCAAAAAAGGGAATTTTTACTGACCTCGTCAAGACAGGTCGGTATGCGAGTGATCTCAGAAGTCGGCAATAAGAGCGACAGTAGAGCAAACGCTGAAACGAGGCGGTAGCCCCGAGAAGATGTGAGCAGCATCAGCTGCAGGGACAGGCTTCTGGTTGCTATCTCCACAAAGAAGAGCTCCGTTCTGCCCGTACCACCAGACTGCCGAGGATGAGCAGTGGCACCAGCAGTATTGGCAGTGGGAGCCGTAAGGAGTGCACCAGTCAGCAGTGTTCACAGCAGCAGTGACGTAAGGACGGGGAGCAGGAGCGGGAGTGCATCGGCTGGTGCATTTTACAGCAGTGTCGACAGCAACGACATCGGGACTGGGAGCAGAAACGAGGAGTGCATCGGGCACTGCATTCGACAGGTGGTCCGGGAGGGTCTTGTAGCAAAACACGAGTGAGGGTAACGTACCTGTTGTGATCACTACTTTGTTTCTATCTCTTTTGTTTGTTTTAACCGTACTGATTTAATTTTGTTCTGCTAAGATCAGGCAACCAGAAAAAGTGACTATAATTTTTGTGCAGGAAATGTACGTGTGTAGAGAGAAGAGCCACGTAGGGTTTAAGGAACACTCACCTCTCACCATGGCCGGGTACGACATGTTTAGTGTAAGCCCGACGTGAAAGCGGTGCATAATTTTCTGCATTCATTGCTACTCAGATAGATTATCCTTCCTGCAGAATATTTGAAGTTCTTCCGTATCATAATTCGAGGAATCTGGTTTACACTTGGAGCTGTCATTTGCTACGTTTACATGTGACACAATTTCTGGAAGATGGAAACTGAATTTTGGAAACAGTTTTCCACTGTCACTTTTCTTTTTATCGAATACCTCAAATACATTGAATACAGTTAGGTGATTCGGCCGACTGTCCTTGAAGGTTGCTCTCCTACCGTGGCTCGACTCTTCCACTGACAGTGTGTGCCTTATTTCACTCGCTGATGCTGACGTAACTGAAATTGAAAGCTGCTCTTTATAAATTGTTTGCCATAATGGTTACACCATTATTTGTAAGGATAATATTAGAATATGGATTTACAGCATATCTCATTCCAGGAGAGACAGTTATTCGTTTGAACATCACATGCTCAAGATGAAGCTTCACTGACTGTATGCTTCAGTCTTAATGAAAGCGTGTGACGGTATCTATCTGCTTCGTGTTTATATAGAATTACTGTCAAAGTGGCCAGTCTGAAACATACTGTATTTCTACTAGCAGATTTTAGGCATTTCATGGTTAAAATTGCTCTTGGATAACTGCCACATCTGCGGATACTGAGTCATTGGAAGGGTGAGACAACTTGGTGCTCCAGCAGTTTAAGCTAAGTTTAAGCTTTGCATGCAAGTATCTCCAGTAATTTGGTTCTGTATTAATTACCCTTTACAAAAGTATTTATCAGCTGTGACTTGTGAACTTTTACTCTCTTTGTCTTCTTGAAGTATACCACATGAGTCCGTAGAGTTGTGGTGCACGGCTTATGTATTAAGCTCAGTTCATTATACTGCACTACACGGAAAACAAGTACAGTACTCAAAACCGAGTCCATTTGGAGTCATCTATGAACTGTCGGTGAAAATTTGGATGGTACGGTAAACCTCGCAAAGTCCAGATCTGTTGCAGTGCCATCATATACCATATTTACCCAAATCTGAGGTGCACTCAAAACAGTGACACTCAGAATTAGAAGGTTGATGGGGAAGAGGTAATGAATGTAAGCCGCAATCGAAAATGAGACTCGTTTCAAGGGGGGAAAAGGTGTAGGCCGCACTTCAAACTTCAAAATCGAAACAAAGTTGGTTTATTCTAACTTGGGATATGAATTAGGTTTAATGGGTGATGATACAGCTACAACAGTTGGATTCACATCATAAGCTGAGCAGTCAAGCTTAAGCAAGATTGTTTTGTAGATCAAGTTACTCTGTCAAATATTTAAAACCATGTAACTTGCCGGCACTCACAGAAGATTTAATAATCAATACTAGAAGTCAGTTGCTGTGCTTACTTTCTGACTGTATCACTGTTCAGCATAAGAATATGATGTTGTTGTTGTGGTCTTCAGTCCTGAGACTGGTTTGATGCAGCTCTCCATGCTACTCTATCCTGTGCAAGCTTCTTCATTTCCTAGTACCTACTGCAACCTACATCCTTCTGAATCTGCTTAGTGTATTCATCCCTTGGTCTCCCTCTACGATTTTTACCCTCCACGCTGCCCTCCAATACTAAACTGGTGATCCCTTGATGCCTCAGAACATGTCCTACCAACCGATCCCTTCTTCTAGTCAAGTTGTGCCACAAACTTCTCTTCTCCCCAATCCCATTCAATACTTCCTCATTAGTTATGTGATCTACCCATCTAATCTTCAGCACTCTTCTGTAGCACCACATTTCGAAAGCTTCTATTTTCTTCTTGTCCAAACTATTTATCGTCCATGTTTCACTTCCATACATGGCTACACTCCATACAAATACTTTCAGAAACGACTTCCTCACACTTAAACCTATACTCAATGTTAACAAATTTCTCTTCTTCAGAAATGCTTTCCTTGCCATTGCCAGTCTACATTTTATATCCTCTCTACTTCGACCATCATCAGTTATTTTGCTCCCCAAATAGCAGAACTCCTTTACTACTTTAAGAGTCTCATTTCCTAATCTAATTCCCTCAGCATCACCTGACTTAATTCAACTACATTCCATTATCCTTGTTTTGCTTTTGTTGATGTTCATCTTATATCCTCCTTTCAAGACACTATCCATTCCGTTCAACTGCTCTTCCAAGTCCTTTGCTGTCTCTGACAGAATTACAATGTCATCGGCGAACCGCAAAGTTTTTATTTCTTCTCCATGCATTTTAATACCTACTCCGAATTTTTCTTTTGTTTCCTTTACTGCTTGCTCAATATACAGAATGAACAACATCGGGGACAGGCTACAACCCTGTCTCACTCCCTTCCCAACCACTGCTTCCCTTTGATGTCCCTCGACTCTTATAACTGCCATCTGGTTTCTGTACAAATTGTAAATAGCTTTTCACTCCCTGTATTTTACCCCTGCCACCTTCAGAATTTGAAAGAGAGTATTCCAGTCAACATTGTCAAAAGCCTTCTCTAAGTCTACAAATGCTAGGAATGTAGGTTTCCCTTTCCTTAATCTAGCTTCTAAGATAAGTCGCAGGGTCAGTATTGCCTCACATGTTTCAATATTTCTACGGAATCCAAACTGATCTTCCCCGAGGTCGGCTTCTACTAGTTTTTCCATTCGTCTTTAAAGAATTTGTGTTAGTATTTTGCAGATGTGACTCATTAAACTGATAGTTCGGTAATTTTCACATCTGTCAACACCTGCTTACTTTGGGATTGGAATTATTATATTCTTCTTGAAGTCTGAGGGTATGTCACCTGTCTCATACATCTTGCTCACCAGATGGTAGAGTTTTGTCAGGACTGGCTCTCCCAAGGCTGTCAGTAATTCTAATGGAATGTTGTCTACTCCCGGAGCTTTGTTGCTACTCAGGTCTTTCAGTGCTCTGTCAAACTCTTCACGCAGTATCATATCTCCCATTTCATCTTCATCTTCATCCTCCTCTATTTCCATAATATTGTCCTCAAGAACATCGCCCTTGTATAGACCTTCTATATACTCCTTCCACCTTTCTGCTTTCCCTTCTTTGCTTAGAACTGGGTTTCCATCTGAGCTCTTGATATTCATACAAGTGGCTCTCTTTTCTCCAAAGGTCTCTTTAATTTTCCTGTAGGCAGTATCTATCCTACCCCTAGTGAGATAAGCCTCTACATCCTTACATTTGACCTCTAGCCATCCCTGCTTAGCCATTTTGCACTAGACGTTTGTATTCCTTTTTGCCTGCTTCATTTACCGCATTTTTATATTTTCTCCTTTCATCAATTAAATTCAATATTTCTTCTGCTACCCAAGGATTTCTACTAGCCCTCGTCTTTTTACCTACTTGCTCCTCTGCTGCCTTCACCACTTCATCCCTCAAAGCTACCCATTCTTCTTCTACTTTATTTCTTTCCCCCATTCCTGTCAATTGTTCCCTTATGCTCTCCCTGAAACTTTGTACAACCTCTGGTTCTTTCAGTTTATCCAGGTCCCATCTCCTTAAATTCCCGCCTTTTTGCAGTTTCTTCAGTTTTAATCTACAGGTCATAACCAATAGATTGTGGTCAGAATTCATGTCCGCCCCTGGAAATGTCTTACAATTTAAAACCTGGTTCCTAAATCTCTGTCTTACCATTATATAATCTATCTGAAACCTTCTAGTATCTCCAGCCTTCTTCCATGTATACAATCTTCTTTTATGATTCTTGAACCAAGTGTTAGCTATGATTAGATTGTGCTCTGTGCAAAATTCTACCAGGCGGTTCCCTCTTTCATTTCTTACCCCCAATCCATATTCACCTACTACGTTTCCTTCTCTCCATGACTATTAAATTCTCATCTCCCTTCACTATCTGAATAATTTCTTTTATTTCATCATACATTTTTTCATCATCTGCAGAGCTAGTTGGCATATAAACTTGTACTACTGTGGTAGGCGTGGGCTTAGTATCTATCTTGGCCAGAATAATGTGTTCACTATGCTATTTGTAGTAGCTTACCCACATTCCTATTTTCCTATTCATTATTAAACCTACTCCTGCATTACCCCTATTTGATTTTGTGTTTATAACACTGTATTCACCTGACCAAAAGTCTTGTTCCTCCTGTCACCGAACTTCACTAATTCCCACTATATCTAACTTTAACCTATCCATTTCCCTTTTTAAATTTTCTAACCTACCTGCCCAATTAAGGGATCTGACATTCCACACCCCGATCCATAGAATGCCAGTTTTCTTTCTCCTGATAACGACATACTCTCGAGTAGTCCTCGCCCGGAGATCTGAATGGGGGACTGTTTTACCTCCGGAATGTTTTACCCAAGAGGATGCCATCATCATTTAACCATACAGTAAAGCTGCATGCCCTCGATAAAAATTACGGCCGTAGTTTCCCCTTGCTTTCAGCCGTTCGCAGTACCAGCACAGCAAGGCTGTTTTGGTTAGTGTTACGAGGCCAGATCAGTCAATCATCCAGACTGTTGCCCCTGCAACTACTGAAAAGATTGCTTGCCCCTCTTCAGGAACCACACGTTTGTCTGGCCTCTCAACAGATACCCCTCCGTTGTGGTTGCACCTACGGTACGGCTATCTGTATCGCTGAGGCACGCAAGCCTCCCCACCAACGGCAAGGTCCATGGTTCATGGGGGTGGGCATAAGAATAATACAAATATAAATATTACATGATATGTATATTTTTTTGCAGTTGCCGTTGTCTCACTAGAGTTTGTTAGGGAGTCAGGATTGGAATGAGGTAACAGTTAACACGGAAAAATAACATGGCGTAATGTTTACGTTTGTATTATTATTATGGTGAAGGCAGTGCATGATTCACAATTCATGTGGGAAAACATCCAAGATGTATAGTCAGCCATATTGACATAAATGGTAAACAAAGGCTTGCCAGTCAGCTTTTGGTAGTAGACTTTTAGTGCAAACTTCAAATGTGTGACTAACAAAATAGGAATGAAAATAACTTAGAAATTAAAAGCAAGAATATAAAAAAGCTATTAGCTTTTGATACAAATTGTATGAAATGTTTAAAATATCAATTAGATAATTCTGAACCACAATCACTTGACTCGTTGTTGCCCAGTTCTGCGCACAGAGCACCATCCTCAGTACCATCTAGTTCATTGTCAAACATTTTTTTTGGTGCCCGTTGCACAGTCTGATTTGGAACAGACTTCTGTGCATCATCTGTCTCCATTGGCACACTTGCCACAAACTTTTATGTTTTACACCTCCTGCTGGTGTCAGTTGTGTGTCATTGTTTGAAAGCCAGTCCACGTACATGCATTTAAGCTTGTCCTTAAACCCCAGGTCTTCATAAAAAAAGACTAAACTAGTTGCAGCTAGTCTCAAAATATCTGACTTTTTTGCACCCGAGAAATTTCATGTGCCTTAATTTTAAAAATTTCAGCTGCTCCTTAACAAACTCATTTAAAATTACTTCAAGAGCATGGTACTGGCCACATTTTGGCCCACTAAAGGCTTTCCTGCTACTGAAACAGTCAAATAATTTCCCTCTTTGTGATCACCATTGTCTGTTGTTGCTCTCGTCAATCCCGTATCGCAGACGTGCAGCACTAATAGAACATTTTCCCATGAGAGACATAACTTATTTCTTGAATTTGGCAATATAATGAAAGCACTTCATTGTGGTTCACTAACACCTGCACTTCACAAAATTCAGTGAAGCAATATATCGAATCAGAATAAGCTGTAGCTTACCAACTCGTTCAAGAATCCTAAAGCCTTATGCCTTGTGGGTATTTATATATAGAAAATTTATTTATTTATTTTTTGCTACGAATATTTGAAAGGCTGTTACATTCAAAGATAAGCAGTACTGAATTTTTGTTTCCTTTGTTGGATGATGCATTTAGTGATCTAAACTTTAAAGAAAGTGGACTCCTCTTTTACTGCTCCCACCTCCCCCTTTTTTATGCTACTGCAGAAGTTTTGACACCAATACTTATTTTTGCACCTGCAGAACATGCCTGTGTAGCGCTGCTTATATTAGACGACAAAAGTTAACTGTGGCAGCTCCTAGTGCCATTTTTCAGAACGTCTGTTTACTTTGCACTTGATTCTAAGCTGCAGGTGTTTTTTTTATCCCTAAAACCAGAAAAAAGTATGGCTTAGATTACATATACGATAAATAGGAGCTGGATCGCAGGATGTGGGCATCAGTTGACGATGACGACACACAAGTGGTCCTCTGGTAGACATGTTGTCACTTTTATTCTGAATTCAAAGAAACTTATTGGTGCCACGTAATCTTAGGAGGCTCTAAGAGGTGCATTTGTGGCTTGCAGTGTGCAGATTGCAGCATGAATGTGGTGATGTGTGTGATCCTGCTTTAGGGAGCTCGCAAACTTGATCACGTATAGATACCCAAATTGCTAAATGCAGCAGAGTTCATGGCATATCATAGTTGCTATGTAACAACTGTGGACAAAGTTTAGATTGCTTATATGGTCATGTGCCTATTCCTCGTAGGGAGGCGTCAAACCGGGCAGTTACATACGTCCTACTGCAATAGCAAGAGTGTTTTGTAGATTCAACTTGTTTGCTAATATCTTCTGGATACTACAGTCGCTTATAAATTTATCGTGTACAGCAGGTCTTGCTTTTCAGTCCCAACTGATTATGTTCTTCACCGTGCTCAGGTCCTCTTCCCCAAAGATTTTGTGAATTAGCTGAAAACGAACTTATTTTTCCCCTCAGTGCAAAGCAATCATAACCAGAGTTCCATAATTTCAACCATATATTGTCAAATTAACCATTAATACAATCTACTTTAGCATGAGCACCAGGCTTCTGCTCTTCTCCGATCCGTATATGAGAGAGTTAGTTCAATACATTACACAAAGTTCATTGGTAACACAGGCTCTCTGGTTATTTCTTGGCAGGCCATTGTAACACCTTACATCAGAGGCTGCATGGAATAACACGTCCACCACAGTAAGTGCTGACGTCCATTCACCTCTCTTGCTCAAGGGAGGCGCAACTGCTGCATAGATTCTTGGCTGTGCATAAACAGAAGCTTAGCGACCCTGTTTTGTTCCACTCTAGCTCAATTAAAACAACAGTTTTTCACTCTCAGTTCACATGAATATCTCCCATTTCTCGAAGAGCTGAGAATGTACTGTGGTATTTCCTAATGAAATGCCATGTTACACTACAATATCTGTGATGAAATTATTTTACTATATTGTTATTATCATCATAGAAGAAACAGAATATGAAGTAGTTTTTTGGCTCATCCATGTATTGGAAGAAATTTTAACTGACGATTATTGTTGCAGCAAAAGAACTCCAAATTTCAAATGCAAGCATTTTTGTCACCCAAAAGCAGTTACTTGAAATTAGTGCAGTTGATTGCTCCTGCAAAGCACAGACAAAATATGTATATGAGAGAATGCGTCGATCCCGTTGATTGAATTTTAGTCACACTTAGGTTATAATTTTTAAAAAAAAATACGAATTCTTTAAAATAAGTGTTGTGGTATGTTTTAATTTTTAGCAAGATTAATATGTTAAATGTCTCTTCCACTATTTTTTTTATTAAATAAAATTGCAGCCCAATAGCCATATACAGTTACTTTGCTTAACATTTTACATTTACATTTTACATTTTTGCATATTCATTTATCGATTTCACTCTTTTACTGCACAGTCCTACGTGATATTGTTCACAGGCTTTGTTACACAGTTCACATACACATGTTGTGGTTGGGTCGTGATAAGTTTTGTTTTTGCAGATTAGATGATGAAAGCCGTGAATAGAAAGTCTCGTTACGGCATGTCGCTGTTCGAAGTTTGGTGCTGTCCATGAGCGGTTTGTCATTGCTTCAGTGCCATAGAACTCCGGCCATATTTTTTCTCGTTTGTCCTCCATGATCTTCAGTTGCTTTCTGGAAGCCCTGGTGTGTGGCATCATATATCGAAGTCTGATGTCTTCAATTAGGAACGCCTCTCTCGCTAGCAGGTGCACTAGTCTAGATCTTGTTGTCTTTGAGAGACCTAGTGCTCTTTTTAGATAGGTCGATTTTACCTTTTCTAGTGTTTCTAGATTTTTTTCTGTCAGGTGGTCCCATATAACCTCCATCCCATAGGCCAGGATTGGCAAGATTTTTGTGTTGAATAATTTCATGGCTGTTTCTAGACTGAGTAGGCGGATGTTTTTGATGTCCTGTATTGCTATTATTGCTTGGGCTGCACGTTCTGTTGTATGTTTTGTGAAGCATTTGGCTGTTGGTTGCAATGTCACTCCTAGGTATTTAAAGTCTGATGAGATTTTTATTTTTTGTTCTCTGATCCTGATTTCCGCATTCTTGGATGTTTTGCCTCCTTTTCTGAAAATTACCATTTCTCTCTTAGTTATGTTTATGTGTAGTTTGTGTTCACTGCACCATCTGTCTACTTTCTCAATGATTCTCTGCAGCTTCTGTATATCTGTTGAACCTACGGCTATGTCATCAGCGTATGCATATACATACACATCTTCTTCATTTTCTCCAATTTGGAGTACTTCTTCAGTGGCAAGAATGTACAGCAAAGGGCTCATTGGGTCACCCTGTAAGACTCTGTTCGATTGCAGAATGGGGTTCGAAAAAGAGAGGTTCTCTGATATTGTTATTAAGTTGTATTCGAGGATTGACTTGATTATTCTCGCCCATACACTATCTTCTCCCATTGTGTTTTCCAGTTTTCGGACTATGAGATCTCTTTCCAATAGGTCAAAGGCTTTGGTAAAGTCTATGAACACTGTGTAGAACATTTGTTTCTTTTGTAGCACTTTGTCGATGTTGTTTAGAAGAAGCCTGACTGCCGTAAGTGTTGACCTGTTGATCTGCCAGATCTGAAACCCATTTGTCATTCTGGGAGATGACTGTCCAGAGAGGCTTGGATTTTTTGTGTTATTATCTTTGAAAACATCTTGAATTGAGTATTTTCCAGGGCTATGCCTCTGTACTTATTTGGGTCCATTGGGTCTCCTCTACCTTTGTAGAGAACTTTTATTGTCGCGTGTCTCCATTGTGACGGAATTCTTCAAAGTTCCAGGCATTTGTTAAATAGTTTGGTCCATATGTGTTGGAGGGCCTCTTTTGCATCTTTTATATGTTCATTATATATATTATCGGGTCCTGCTGATTTCTTGTTCTTCAGTGCTTTTATTACTTCTTTCACGTCTTCTTCATTTGGAGGTTCCCATATATTGTCTTTTTCCTTAGTTTGATGTTGTTTCTCTTTCTTTGGGGGTGTTTTGATTCCTCGTTTGTTCAGTATCTTACTAAAGTGGTCTTCCCATTCCTTCAGGTCTATATTTGGTGTATGAGCCATTTTTCTTGGTCTTGCTGCTATGTATGGGTCTTTCTCTGCTTCATCCGCTTCTCTTTTTGCCTCTCTTTCTATGTATTCTTTTTTCTTTTCTTCTATTAGTTTTTTGTAGATTCTCCTCTCTTCTGCATACAGTTTGTATGTTTCCTCGTCATGCTGGTTTCTTAGTCTGTGGAGCGTTCTTAGAACAGTGTTCCTTTTGCATTAGCATTCAGCGTCGAACCATCTTTTTTCCATCCTTGTTTTGGGGATTGTTTGTATCACAGAATTTTTTAGGAGGTCTTCTATTTGGTCTGTTGCTTTATCAAGGTCTCCTTCCTCTATTTCATAGTACCTATTTGGGTCCTGTACTTCTTGTAGTTGGCTGGTGGGCACATATACAAACTGGAGAATAGCAAATGATGACACCTACCAGTCACTGCTTCAGTTCTGAAAATGTCAACCTTGACACTGACTGTAACTCTTGAGAAGAATCAGCTGAGAAGGGTCACAAAATCTCAGAAACTGGCTCTAGAATTTTTCTCTTAGAAATGATGCAGATGTTTGTCTCACATTTTTATGATTCCTTGCAGCATAATTAATGAGAAAATTTTACGTCCTTGGGTTCTTTACTCTACATCTGACACACAAATCCTAACCCCCCCCCCCCCCCCTCTCCTTCCTCGTGAATATTAAAGTAGCAACGTGCTCACTTTTTTCCATTAACCGTGTGTGTGTGTGTGTGTGTGTGTGTGTGTGTGTTCAAGTTGAGGGGAACTGAGGGTGACATGGAGAATGTGTTTTCTTGCATTTTGGATTTGTTACTGTCAAGCCCCTCTAACTGGCCAGGATCTCCTTCGTGTTGTGGCAGACTGGGTAATTTTTTGGAAGGCGCTACTAGTGCCTTAATGTAAGGCATGATAAGTTTCATAGCTTCTGTTAGGTAGTAAGCCATTTTTTAGCTCCTTAGCCACTTTTAGGTGGCTTCATGAGCCGCTTTTAGGTGGATTCATGTTCCGCATTAAAGTGACCCGCAAATTTTTTCTCCTTTGTTCACAGTTGGCCAAGAAAACAAACAGAAAGGGTAAATTTAGAAACTTCATAGTGAATACTCTGTAACCAACTTAATAAAGCAATGTCTGTCTGTTAAAAGAAACTTAACGTTTTTATATTATGCACTCCACACAGAGCCCTTGGAACTGGAAATAGTTCTGTGCCAGGCATGTCTGTGTGGTCAGTCTCAAGTCATTCAATTCCACACGATTGACATTAGACTTGTGCATCAGCTCTGTCAGAATATCAATGCATTCTACCACTGGTATGTTAGAAAACACAACTGCTGACATCAGAGGATACTAATTTATCACTGTGTGAGACGGATATACCTTTTGACTTATGGACTAGGTCCACGGAGTTTGAAATACCATGCTATGGTTTGAATTTAGTCTTGCTCTTAATTAGGACATCCAGTTTACTAGCTAGTTTGTAAGATGGAGCAGTGAATGATGATACAACTGGACAAATAGGAACAATTTGTTTATGTAGTTTAGGGAGCCCATACATTCTAGGAGGCACTGGGTTCATATAAGTTAACAGTTTTGCTTCAGACTCAGAGAATATGCTTTTGCATGAATTGTTTGCAATATTAATATCCTCTTTGAACAATTTAGTAGTGTCTTTAGGAAGTACTTGGAAGCCTGTGGTATTCAGGAAATCATTAACTTTATCCACATAATCACATCTGTTCAAAAGCACAATACTGTTGCCTTT
The DNA here is from genome assembly GCF_021461385.2 of Schistocerca piceifrons. NCBI lineage: Eukaryota > Metazoa > Arthropoda > Insecta > Orthoptera > Acrididae > Schistocerca > Schistocerca piceifrons. The sequence goes on along the minus strand of NC_060146.1, from coordinate 26,103,799 downwards.
ATCAGATTTTGTGGCAATGATACCTTGGTGTTGTAATTTCTGTTTTAAGGACTTGAGGGTGTGAAAGTCAATAGACCGTGGGATGTTACACACAAATTTGGTTTCATTCTTTAGTTCATTGGCAACTATACATTTTGCAGTGGTGTCTTTCATTAGAGAATACTCAGTATTTACTTTCGTAACATCCAGTTAGGTAAGAGCACCTATAGTCAACATGCTAAGAGGATTTTTTCCTACTTTTTAATATTACGGCCATGCTATTAAATAATTATGGGTTCTAAAATTATTTTCTGGAACTTCAGAGTCTCAGCTTTCACCTAAAATATCATGTCTTGTAAAAATGAAATTGTATGTTTTTATAAAAAAAGTGGAATGTGAACCCTTGAATTGCACCTAAAATAAACACTCTATAGTGGCCGTGCTCCTAAAGTTGTCAATTTTGGCACCTATAGTTGACATAATTCCCATAGCCCCAAAAATTAGACAAGGATGGAAAGAAAACTGCAATGCTAGTCACACCAAATATTTTTTTTTTATTATTTAAGTTTAACTGCAAACATTTACAGTAGGTGTAAATCACTCATCTGAAGTATCTGAATCGGACACCACCACTTTCTTTTTCCCTTTCTTGGCTAGTCTTTCTTCCCTCTTCTTTTGTTGAATAATTTTCTTGTCCTCTCTAGCCTTCACCCTTTCTTGTTTCTCCATTTCTAGTTTCTTTTTTCATTTCCTCCTTTTTTTTTGGAAGTAATCTATGATTTGAGGAAATGTGACAATAGCATTTTTCTCTCTTTCTCTTTACTCTAGTTGAAGCAGTATGACTAGGCCAAAACAAAGCTCTTTTAAAGGGTGATGTTACAAATCTTGCACTAATGGATAGTTTTGGCTCATTTGTTGTCATTATGGCTTTTTGTGGAGTGCTAAGTTCTAGAAGTGTCACTGACTGTGTTGTATTTCCCACTTCTTGAAGTTGAGAAGATTTTTCTGGTGATGAAACCTGAGACAAACTCAGCAAGACATCCTGTGGTGCAGATTATGGTGCTGGTGAGGTTGCTTGCTGAGACAGATCATGTATAGCTTGTTAACTTATAATATTACGTGAAAATACAGCTCTTCGGTTGCACAGGTAAAAAATTTTCAACTTTACCTAGGTTTTAACTGCTCTAAGGCAGCCTTCATCAGAAGTAAAAAATTTTTACATTACCTATAAAAGAGTTTTGGAATAATATAAAAATTATTAAAATAAACATATGTAATAAAATTACATCATAGCTAACTGCTACGGTACAGTAGACAAAAAAAGCATACTTACATAGAGTAAATAGTTATGAAATGGTTTAGAGCAACAGTGCTCACGTTAAAGATAAAAATATATTTGTACATTATAAAATTTTCCTAGGAATGCACAACTTGATTAAGACGTGCCGCTAAGGGTCACGTGTGCGGCCGGCACTGTAAGCAGCATCAGACTGACAGCCGCGCGCGCCGTCGATGTTAGCAAGTTGGCACCTTGTATCGCGCCATCTAGTATTGAATGCTTGTAATTTACAGTGACAACAGCTGTCAGAAGCATTGGAACAGGAGTGCATGTAATGTGCTGATTACATTATGTCAGATAGTATGTAACAGATCGAAAGTTGAACAAAATATTATACTGTAAAACAGGAAGAGAGAGAACAATATTTAAGGCTACAGTACGGGAAGCATAATAGCAATATACCGCGTTAAGTGATTTTAAGCAAGGGCTTTACACCATCAAAGAAATTTTTATCACATAATTGTAATTGCTCATTGAGGATTAAATGGTCGTTACGGGAAAAATGTTTGAAAATTTCCAACTGTTCAAGAATATCAAGTTTGAAGCCTTTCTTTTCCGTATGTAAGATACTAATATCATGAACATCTTTAGGTTTGTGTCCTCTGATAAGAAGGTGGTCAGCGAATGACGAATTATGTATGTTCGTACCTTTTTTTCCTAATAGGTGCTCTTTATATCTAATCGAAAAAGCTCGTCCAGTCTGTACTATATAATAAGCTGAGCAAGTGTCGCAGGCATTTATAAAAACGCCTGAGTTTTGCAGAGGCAACCGTTTTGGTTTTAAATTATGGATAAGATTATTTTTGAGAGAGTTGTTGGTAGAGAAAACTATGTTGCAGCCATATTTATTTTTAAGGAGACGTTGCAATGTGTAGGTTATTGGCCCTACATATGATAAAGAGAGCGATTTCTTCAAATCGCTAGGCTCGTCAATAGTGGTCCCAAGCGTGGTAATTGTTATTGGTTTTCTGTCTGACATCATCTACTATATTTGGTTCGTAACCATTATTAACTGCAACGGTTTTAATTACATTCAGTTCGGTTTTTAAATTTTCAGAGGACAAAGGGGTAGAGATTGCTCTATGAACAGCAGAGTGAAAAAATGCTTTTTTGTGAGATCGTGGGTGTGTGGAACAGGCTGGCACAATTTGGTCAGAAAAAGAATCGTTACAAAAAATATTGAAAGAGATTTTGTCATTCACTGTTGTCAAAGTTAAGTCTAAATAATTTAACTGACGGGAGCTATTTTCAAGTTCACATGTAAAGGTGATTTTTTCATGTAGTTTGTTAAAGATCTCGAACAGGTGGTTAATGCCATTGTTCGTTCCCTTATAGATGATTAAAATGTCATCGACGTACCTAGAATATGAAACAATTCCTAAGGGGGTAGTGGAAAAATTTTTGAAAAATGTCTCTTTTAGAGAGTTGATAAAAATGTCTGCTAGGGTGCCAGCTAAGGGATTGCCCATAGCAAGACCATCAGGTTGTTGGTACAGCTGTCCATTGAATTCGAAATAATTGTACTTTGTTATGATCTGCATTAGGTTAATGAAATCAGTGATCTGTTCATCAGCAGTTCTTTTTTGAACAAACGTAAGTTATTCTCTATGATACCTAAAGTCGTTAGTACAGGCACATTGGTATAAAGGTTTTTAATATCAAATGAGAACATCTTTGTGTTTTCGTTGCAGTGTATGTCTTTTATCTTGTTGATAAGGCTCTGACTGTTAGCTATAGAGCAGTTATTTCGAAAAACATAAGACCTTTTTAATTTATCATGAAGGAATTTTGCTAGATCGTGGTAAGCACTGTTCATACTATTAGAAATAGGCCGAATAGGGTGATTTATTTTGTGGACCTTAAACTGGGACCGAAGCTTCAGCGGCTGGGGGTTCATGTTAATCAGCTGTTTTTTCTGGAATGGCTTAAGTAAGGAATTTGCATCATTGACCGCGGATCTAATTCTTTTTGTAAAATTGGGGTAGGAACTAAAATTTTTTACCTGTGCAACCGAAGAGCTGTATTTTCAAGTAATATTATAAATTTCGTCTACGGTTGCTGCATTATCGGCCATGTTCAAAATTGCTTGTTAACTTACTTTCTTCCAAAGGTTGTAAAGGGATAAATCTTCAGCACAACCTGCCCACTCTCCCTTATTTTCCACAAAATTTTGTATACGTGCTTTTTCAACTGGGACTCTGGAATTGCTGTTATTGTTGTTGTTGTTGTTGCCACTTGTGGCTCAGTTACATCTAATTCTGGAGCTTTACGGAATCCATTCTGAAGGATCTCGGACATTATACCATCTAGAACTGAACTGAGCACGTGTGCAAAGTTTTGTTTATTTAAGTGTCTGTGCTCCATGTGCTATTCTTGCACTTTTTGCTTCCAAGACATTTTTAGAGTACAGAACACAGCAACATCCATAGGTTGCAAAATGTGTTGCATTTGGATGTAGGGCCACTATTTCAATGCCCTTCTCTGCACAAAACTGACTCGGGGGCATTGACATGTGTGATGTATGACCATCCAGAAACAAGACAATTGGGAACTAAAATCCTTTCTTTACCAACCATGGGTAGAAAATGTTGGCAATATACTCACAGAAGTTTTTGTGGTTCATTCACCCACTTTCTGAATGCCCAGAGGCCCATCCTTTGGTACTGCTGTGGCTACAGCTGCTGGTATTTTGGTGTACCTGAAAGAAAATATTCAGAATGTAAACTAGGCTTGGTAGAAAATACAGGTACAAAAATTAATCAACAGGTAAAACTATTTACCTAAATACAATCATTGGTGGAACAAGGTCTGCAACAGAATTTCCCATAATGAGTGTTGTGATGTTCTCCTTTTCATCATTTCCAGCCCCTTGAGACACTGTTTTCGATCGTCATTCAGCCAGAACCTTTCCACCTTTTAGATTGAGGAAGAAGGAACTTTTGTCTCCATTAAAAATTCTACTTGGGTCCTCAAACACTGAAATTAGCCCCGTCTCCTCAAAATAAACCAAAATTTAATATAATCTTGAGTGACATTTCTTTGGTTTCTTGTTAAATTTTGGCAAATTCTTGAGCTTAAATTGTGATGTCTTTGCATAAAGCCATTGTACCATTTCTTACTGGGACAAGACTCTTTTACTTTAAGCTTTAATTCTTCAGCCAACTTTCTAGCAGAATACAATAATGTCTGTTTTGAAACTGGGAACTCTCTTTCCCCCATCATTATTACCCATTCAGCTAGCAAATTTTCCTGATCTGCTGAAAATCTGTAGAAATTCCCATTTTCATTTGTAATGAGGCCTGCCCCTTATGTTTCCCAATCAAAGTTATGCTTGGAATCCCAAACTGTTTTGAAGCAGAATAATAGCTCGTTCCATGGTTCACTGCATCGATGGCCTCTATCAAAGACTCTTGTGAGTATTGTTGATACTTCTATGGACCCATGTTTCTGGAAGAACAGTTAAAAATAACAATTATGTAGAATGCTGGTACTAGAAAATAAAAGGTTTAAAATTATCAGATAGCACTCCTAAATTAGACACTCGAATACCTAAAGCTGTCACCCTATGTCAATTATGGGTTCTAAGTGACATAGCTTAATAAAACTAATATAATTATGAACAGCATTAAAGTTACTTTCAGATACAGTCTAAAACTCAAGTTTTAATAGGAAACCTAAAGTTGACACCCCTGTCATATTTAAGATTATGCTAATTTAAAAGAACCAATAGTTTACATACATGTGAAAGCTTAAAGTACTAATTTTATCCTACACTCAACAAAACAAAGGCAATAACAAAGTCTTCTCAGTAACACAAAAAAATTAAAATTAATCTAACATATACAGAAAGAAGTTGAAACACACTGAATGAAACTTGCGACTTCCTTAAGGTTTGCTTGTTGCTTCTCTCTGCTGTGCAGGTCATAACAAATGTGGCTTTTCCCTCCCAAAACCATGATGCTTTCTCTGTGACTTTGTAGATACCATAGTTAAACAATGTATAACAACAATATTTATTTATTTAGCGTATGGCTCATAACATCACAGTAAAAATTACAGAAACAACACGATTAAAAAAAAGCCACATATATATAAACAGAACAATAAATAACAATTTGTATATAAGAACACCACCAATTGTAAATTTACACTCACAGAAGAGCAATCACAAACAAACGTCCAGCTTAGATAATATATAGTCGATTGCCTCGTGGGTCGCCATTAGGAAATCCTGTGGGGTCACCCTCATACGCCCTTAGTGGGCATTCCTGCACGACGTGTTTGACCGTCTGCCTCTCAGCGCCACAGTCGCAAGTGGCCGAAGGAAGTTTACCCCACCTGTGTAAGGTGTCGGCGCATCTCCGACAGTTGGTTCTGATGCGATTAAGAGTTGCCCAAACTTTGCGAGGGCAATCAAATCCTTTTGATTTACTAAAGATGCATGGGATACTCTGTCAGTTTACTGCTGTTCTGCTCTCCCATTCCTCTTTCCATCGGTCATTTATTTTAAAGTTGGTATGGTGCAGTGCCTGTGCGGTCTTTAGTGGGGGATGCCTAGACCAGAGTCAGTTTCCTTGGATGTCGTGAGTATCTTCATGGATTTGTAATTGAGGATTGGTCATGATTTTTTGAAATTCTCCACCCTGGGCGTGTTCTCGGCGCAGGTTAGGAGGGTCTGTGTTACTGAGAATGGGCAGCCACACTGTAGGAATTGGCCTGATTGTGCCTGATATAATACGCATTGTTGCATTAAGTTGGCTATGTACCGTGTGTGTGTGTGTTTGCTGTTGAGCCACACTCGGTCACCGTATTCTGCCACTGGATACACCAAGCCAAGTGCGAATGTTCTTAAGGTAGATGCTGTGGAGCCCCAAGTGGTGCCACAGAGCTTCTGCAATATGTTGTTGCGTGTTTTAAGTTTCGCTGCAGTTTTCGTCAGGTGTTCTTTGAATGTTTTGTCCTATCCAGCGTAACCCCAAGGTTTGTTGTGATTTAGTATTTTCCCGTCTAGATATACAAGTAGTTCTCTGTTGGACATTTTGTTGTTCAAATGGAAGGCAGATACTTCCGTCTTTGTAGCACTAGGTTGTAGCCTCTATTTTCTAAAGTACTCGCTGAGAATCCCTAGGTCACTCGTAAGGATATCTTCGGCAGTTTCTATATTTCTGTGGGCTGTTGCCAGAGCCCAGTCGTCAGCATAACCAAATTTGCACGATCTGGTTGCAGGCATGGCAGCGATGTAAAGGTTGAAAAGAAGGGGCGCAAGGACGGGGCCTTGTGGGAGTCTGTTATTGAGTTTCATCTGTTCACTTCTCTCATTCCCCATTATTACTTGGAAGGTTATATTTGACAACATATCGTCAATGAGGTTGGTTATCTTCTTGCAGGGGATGGCACAGATTAATTTGTACATGAGCCCCTGTTTTCAAACTGTATCATAGGCTGCTGTTAGGTCTATGAATGCTGCAGCTACTTTGTTTCTTCTGCAATCCCGCCTCTATATATGTTGTCAGTGATAGGACTTGACCTGTACAGCAGCGATAGGGACGGAATCCTGCTTGTTCGATAGGGATTTTTTTGAGTATAATTTGGCCTATTCTGTTGAGGAGCAGTCTTTCTAGTAATTTATAGACCATACTGAGAAGGGCAATGGGGTGGTAACTCTCTGGTCTATTGCCTGGTTTACCATGTTTCAGGTCTGCAATGATCTTTGCTCGTTTAAGTGAGGGAAGAATGTTTCCCTCTTGGAGAATGTCCATAAAGAACTTAGCCAGCCATTGTTTTGTGTAGGCTCCGACATGTATGAGGTACTCAGGGTGGATACCATTGAAGCTTTGCCTGGTTTAACCTTCTTCAGGGCATTGGTAACCTCCTCGATACGAATATCTGATGAATATTCTGAGTCCATTGCACGGGTCCTTTTTAATGTTCCTCAAGAATGGGGACCGGGAAATAGCGGATGAACTATTACATAACATCGACTTTATTAGATGGCAAAAACGGGAGAATACTGTTGAAAATCTAGACTTTTCAGAGTCAAACTGACAAGCCTGATCCCAACTGAGTAAACTCGGAGGCGCAAATCCACCAGAACATAGAAAGGACGAAATATCTCCCAACAAGGTTGCATCCCAAATAGTTTCTGCATCTAGAGCCCCACGAGATAGAAAGCACACAACAACAATATATGTTAAAAGCACAGCCTTCCATATTAGGGGAGATTGGGGCACATGGGCACTTCTTTTTCCAAGAATTTGTTGTGGTGAAATTTGACTATATTTTTGGATTATTTCCTGTCTGGCAGGAAAAATATAAAATAAATGAAAGCAAAGTCATGTAGAAGTGCCCACTGTGCCCCCATCATGGGGCACTGTGAGCATTGGTATGGGACACAGTGAGCACTAGTAAAAAAAAAAAAAAAAAAAAAAAACCCCTCACACATGCTGAAAACATTTATTTTATTGCTAAACATTGTTTGATACATTGAATTGATACATTATAATATCACTGGACATTGTATGATTCCATGTCAATGGGGAATACAAACATTCCTACAATTCGTTTTGTGCCGCCAACTGTGGAAGGCTTTGGTAATTTACAAATGACATGTCAAAGCGGTAGGTGGATCAAAACAAAATGTCCAGACAGAATGAGATTTTCACTCTGCAGCGGAGTGTGCGCTGATATGAAACTTCCTGGCACACAGTTTTAATCCGCCAGTAAGTTTCATATCAGCGCACACTCCGCTGCAGAGTGAAAATCTCATTCTGGAAACCTCCCCCAGGCTGTGGCTAAGCCATGTCTCCGCAATATCCTTTCTTTCAGGAGTGCTAGTTCTGCAAGGTTCGCAGGAGAGCTTCTGTAAAGTTTGGAAGGTAGGAGACGAGGTACTGGCAGAAGTAAAGCTGTGAGTACCGGGTGTGAGTCGTGCTTCGGTAGCTCAGTTGGTAGAGCACTTGCCCGCGAAAGGCAAAGGTCCCGAGTTCGAGTCTCGGTCGGGCACACAGTTTTAATCTGCCAGGAAGTTTCATGTCCAGACACTCTGTGACCAAAATGGTACTGAAACAGAGGATGACAGACTAAAGGCCGAAGTACTAAATGTCTTTTTCCAAAGCTGTTTCACAGAGGAAGACTGCACTGTAGTTCCTTCTCTAGATTGTCGCACAGATGACAAAAGGGTAGATATTGAAATAGACGACAGAGGGATAGAGAAACAATTAAAATCGCTCAAAAGAGGAAAGGCCGCTGGACCTGATGGGATACCAGTTCGATTTTACACAGAGTATGCGAAGGAACTTGCCCCCCTTCTTGCAGCGGTGTACCGTAGGTCTCTAGAAGAGCGTAGCGTTCCAAAGGATTGGAAAAGGGTGCAGGTCATCCCCGTTTTCAAGAAGGGACATCGAACAGATGTGCAGAACTGTAGACCTATATCTCTAATGTCGATCAGTTGTAGAATTTTGGAACACGTATTATGTTCGTGTATAATGACTTTTCTGGAGACTAGAAATCTACTCTGTAGGAATCAGCGTGGGTTTAGAAAATTACGGTTGTGTGAAACCCAGCTCGCGCTATTCGTCCACGAGTCTCAGAGGGCCATAGACATGGTTTCACAGGTAGATGCCGTGTTTCTTGACTTCCGCAAGGCGTTCGATACAGTTCCCCACAGTCGTTTAATGAACAAAGTAAGAGCATATGGACTATCAGACCAATTGTGTGATTGGATTGAAGAGTTCCTAGATAACAGAACGCAGCATGTCATTCTCAATGGAGAGAAGTCTTCCGAAGTAAGAGTGGTTTCAGGTGTGCCGCAGGGGAGTGTCGTAGGACCGTTGCTATTCACAATATACGTAAATGACCTTGTGGATGACATCGGAAGTTCACTGAGGCTTTTTGCAGATGATGCTGTGGTGTATCGAGAGGTTGTAACAATGGAAAATTGTACTGAAATGCAGGAGGATCTACAGCGAATTGACACATGGTGCAGGGAATGGCAATTGAATCTCAATGTAGACAAGTGTAATGTCCTGCGAATACATAGAAAGTAAGATCCCTTATCATTTAGCTACAAAATAGCAGGTCAGCAACTGGAAGCAGTTGATTCCATAAATTATCTGGGAGTAGGCGTTAGGAGTGATTTAAAATGGAATGATCATATAAAGTTGATCGTCGGTAAAGCAGATGCCAGACTGAGATTCATAGGAAGAATCCTAAGGAAATGCAATCCGAAAACAAAGGAAGTAGGTTACAGTATGCTTGTTCACCCACTGCTTGAATACTGCTCAGCAGTGTGGGATCCGTACCAGATAGGGTTGATAGAAGAGAGAGAGAAGATCCAACGGAGAGCAGCGCGCTTCTTTACAGGATCATTTAGTAATCGCGAAAGCGTTACGGAGATGATAGATAAACTCCAGTGGAAGACACTGCAGGAGAGACGCTCAGTAGCTCGGTACGGGCTTTTGTTAAAGTTTCGAGAACATACCTTCACCGAAGAGTCAAGCAGTATATTGCTCCCTCCTAAGTATATCTCGCGAAGAGACCATGAGGATAAAATCAGAGAGATTAGAGCCCACACAGAAGCATACCGACAATCCTTCTTTCCACGAACAATACGAGACTGGAATAGAAGGGAGAACCGATAGAGGTACTCAAAGTACCCTCCGCCCCACACCGTCAGGTGGCTTGCGGAGTATGGGTGTAGATGTAGATGTAGATGTTAAACAAATTTCACCTGCTTCTGCACCTGCCGGAAGTGAAAAATGTCTGTCAAACTTATGTGACCTTTGCAAATAATTCACAATTGCAGTGCCTTCATTTTTATTCATTGAATTAATATGCGCATCAAAGTAGTGAAATGGTCCTTTACTTTCTGATGAGCTACTCTCTGGCTGCAGTTGCCTTCTGACTTTTTTAAAAATGGGCTTCTGGGCTGTTTTGTTTGTAGAGTTTGGTGTGTTTCTTTTTCCCTAATGTTCTCAGATTCTAGAAGCTCCTGCTTCTCTGGGGTGTCAGTAAGAATTCTTGTCCTTCCTCTTTTTCTTCCATGCTGAGGTGTCTTATGGATGGTTGCTTTTGGAATATGTCGAATTTCCTTTGGTGATACCAAGGATCCTGACATACTTTAACTGCTACTATTTGCAGGCAGACTTACTGCTGGAACAGTGCTTGTGTTGTTGCAGTCTGTTATATTTGTCCCATTGGCATCATCAACAGTATTTTCTGGTACACTTCCAACTACTGCACCTTGTTGACCACATGTGACCTGTACAGTGAAAACCAGAAACAATATTCTTTGAAGTAAATGCTAATGCGTATGCCTTTCCTACAAGACCTGCAATTTAAAGTATTGTTATAGTTTTTCCTGGATTCATTAGCATGTAATTGTCACAGGCACTGTTATAAAACTTTTTGAATGGACCATATACAGTTCGATCTAAAGGCTGCAACTTACGACTGCAGTGTCTTGGCAATGTCAGAGTAGTTACATTATTTGCTTTTGCCAGATCAATGGTTTTAACACTCAGATGTGAATCATGGTTGTCGTATATAAGTAAAACTGGGTGCTCTTTTGATGCATTTGAAAACTGAATGAAATGTTTGATTACACAATAAAAATTATCTACTGTTATCCAGCCAGAAGGATGCACCAGTCCCAGTGTCTGTGCAGGGGCTCCATGAAGGAAACTCTCCTTAAATCAGACTCGGGGAAATATCAGGACTGGTGGAATTGCATTCCCTAGTGCCATTAACACATCCAACAAATGTAACCAGTTGACCACTTTCACCAGAGGTGCATCTTCCAACTTGTTTTTGACCCTTTGGTGCAACGATTTTAGTTGGTGTCTGAACAGTGTTTACACCAGATTCATCTAAGTTGTATATGTCCTCAGGACCATAAGAGTGTCTGGTATATACAGCTCTTAACTTTTTGAAAAAGAATAGCCAGTTGGTTCTATTAAATCCAGTTGCTCTCCCAAGACTTGTTGACTGTGGAACCCTCAGTGATAGTGAATGTCTCCTTATAAATCCCTGGCACCAATCAACTCCTGCCATCTTATTTGTAGTCCAATTTACAGGCACACTGATATTGTTATCAGTAGCAAAGTCAAATGCCAGTTGCCTCAGACTCTTCATTGTTAAGCCGTATAATATGTTGTCTGATTCCCATGCATATCCCACTAACAAGTTTCCTTCTTTTTTCATAAAAACTAATCTGGACTGATACTTTGGACAGTATTGCAATTCATCTGGATTGGCAGCTGCCTTGGCCTGTTTCACATACCTAGAAAAGGCGAATGTAATATGTAAAGCCTGGTTACCTAAATTTAATTTTAATCCAACAAAAAAAGTACTCGTTAAAGGAATTGCTACAGGTGTTTGTTCAGAATATCATTATTCAAGGGATATCACTCTCATATTGCAGGAAAAGCTCAATAAAACCTAAAATTAAGGAGCATTTTTTCAAAACTCAGTATATGCACAACAAAAATCAATAGGCACTGAATTAGGCATGATAATGGCATAATGTTGACCTTTTACATGAACAAATTTTAATATCTTTCATTGAAATGTTTTATTAATGTCAGTGAGATCGAGTAGGGCTAGTAATGCAGAAATGTTTAAACGTATCTAGGTACATTTTATGTAAAACTGTATCTGTTCAATTTATCAAGTTTTGAAGAAACGTTCAGTTATTAGATGAACACTGCAGCTACTGCAAAAACAACCAACCTTTGAAGAGTCTGCCTTGGGATATTGTATAGTTCTGCTGCTGCCAAAACTGTCATTCCATCTGCAATAATACTATTCTCAGCTTTCTTCATTTCTTCAGCAGGTGTTAACGCAAAAGACGTTTTCCTCTTTCTGTAGCGAACCATTTTTCTTTTCTGAAAGCTATGGAATAGGCTACTATTTAGAAATGGAACGACACGTGTGGGACAGTGAGCACCTATGCACACTGTGCCCCACGAAAAATTGCTCACTCTGCCCCAAACTCCATCTCCACAATCAAACACATTTTTTTCACTCACAAGCAGGTGTAATAATTCTGTATTTTAAACAATATGTATTAACACTACTTACATTCTCAATCTTTTGTTTCTGCAAAACATAGAAGTACAGTGCCTTACACGAGATGCAGCAAAATTTACTCTGGAAGATGGTAAAACCAAAGAGTCACAATTTCAAATCTACAGCATTATTCCGCCATCTTGTTTTCACTGCCCTCTATATGCTCAGAGACTGTAGTCCCAATGAGCAAAACTTTGCTGGAATCCTGGCAGTCATCGATTATATATAATTGATTGCTCACTGTGCCCCAGTCTCCCCAACTTCATTTCCTTATTTCAAACATTTTAAAATTGTTTGTCGACTTTAGGTGACCTGTCAACCATAGGTGCTCTTACCTTTGTTTTTCTGAGGAGGGTGGGGAGGAGCGTATTTAAAACCTTTCTCAAACACTTTTTGTTCATTTGGAGACAGAACCAAGTTCGATAAGTTAATTAAGCATTGTGAAAATATTTTGTTTACAGTTTGATGTTAGATGTACACTCACCTTCCTAATCATATACAATTTCTTGTTCTGCCATAACTATATGTCGTGAATAAGATCACTTACACTTTGAGCAGCTTCTTGATCGAAAATGTCAAACTCACAGGGGTGTAACTTTGACGTGATTGCCATATGTACCAATTTTAGATGTGTACACACGTTGTCACGAACACGATACTATTTCTTCATTTCTTCCTTTATCCACGTGTATCTTGTGACGTCAACAGCTTTATTTGCATCGGCAGATGTTCCTCTTGACTTTATGGAGACGTATTTTGGCGTAATTTTGCATTGCAAACACTGTTTGTTAAACCAAATGTGTTGTGTTGACTTTGCTTTTTGTCTCAGTAATCTACTATAAAAGATGGATAATTGTGCTGTTGTGGCACATTTTATCATGCTAGCAGAATCTTCTGTCGGTTATTGGTAGACTAACATTATAATAAATGAAAAGGAGCAGTTTGCTTTTGTTCTAGAATATTATTTTTATTGTTAACTGGTTTTCAATTGGTGTGTACCGACAACTACAAAATTAATAGATATGTACGAAGCTGACGAGGCGCTTTACAGTGTGAGGCACCCTGAATACAAAAATAGATTAAGAAGATTGGAGACCTATCCTATCCTAACCTAAATTGAATTGAATGAAATTTTATTGTCATTTAGCTATTACAGTAATTGAAATTGACGAAGTCAAGTTACATATATACAAGTTATACAGCATATATACATGGGTTGAAGATCAGTATGTCACTATAGGTTTTCCATAAAATACAATATTTAAAATGAAATAATATGAAAACATTGCATCATAAATTACTCAGTTAAAGAAATTATGCTGCACTCTCCAAACCGGTACCACTATGATATTTTACAGTCATAAAATTCCTGAAGCGAGTAGCAAGGATTTGCAGCTAACCAACTGAATAATTTGTCTGTAAATAAATCAGATGGAGCTTCTACCCATTCTAGTGGCAGTTTGTTAAACGTCTTCATACCCACCATTTCGTAGCTGTACAGTGACTTGGATAATCTGTAGTAAGGTATGTCAAGATTGGCCACTATTTCTGGTTCCACAAGAGTGTAAATATCTTCTATGCTGGTATTCTGATAAGTTGCTCTTTATATGCAGTAGGGCAGTGTAAATATACATGTTTATAACAGTTAATATTTTTAAGTTGATAAACAGTGGTTTTCAGGGGGCCAGTGTATCACTGTTTGTAATAATTCGAATTACTTTCTTCTGAAGTACCAAAATGTCCTGAAGGTGTGAGCTATTACTCCATATGAAAAGCCCATAAGATATAATGCTTTGAAAAAAAGCAAAGTAGGCCGAGCTTAAATAGGCCGCAGGTACATGGTTTTTTAAATTCCTTAACAAATACACCACTCCAGACAGCCTTGCACTAATGTATTTAATATGTGGCTCCCAAGTCAATTTACTGTCTATGACAATACCTAAGAACTTAACACTATCCATGAAGTCTTCTACTGGCAGATATCTTAAACTAAATACAATCTTTTGAGTTTTACTCTCATTAAGCAGGAACCAATTAGCTCGAAACCACACTGATACCTGTGATATTGTATCATTTGCCACAGTTTGGAGCATATCCATGTCTGAGCTGATATTGAAAAAAGTGGTATCATCTGCATAGAGAGTGGAGTGAGTATTTATGTAAGATGGTAGATCGTTTGTCATTAAGATAAATAACAGAGGTCCTAATACTGAGCCTTGTGGCACACCGCACTTTACTTCAGCTAGCTGTGATCTCTGCTTACCAATACAAACAATTTGTTTATGGTTACTGAGGAAAGATTCGAGAATGTTGTCAACTTCACTGTTTGTGATTCCGTAATAAACTAGTTTGTTGAGGAGTGAAATATGCCCCACACAATTGAAGGCTTTGCTAAGATCACAAAAGGTAGCCTGAGCAAAATTTTTTCCTTCATAAGCATTAAGCACTTTTTTAATCAGGAAATCAATGAATGGACTGTGGATTTGCCCTTCCTAAAGCCAATTTTATTACATGTCAGATAATCACACAACTGGGAGTTGATGGTGGGTTCCAAAACTTTAGATTTACAATGGCGTGATCTCTGTTAAAAGGAATTTATCTTTCAGGGTGTAGTTTACATTATGATATTTAATGAGATAAGCTCCAGTTTCTTGCGGCCTCCCAATGCCTTCCCTAATTTGGTTAACAGATTTTATACATTAGTTATTAAATTCATCTGCTGAAATTTCTACCTCAGCTTTCTGCTTGCTTTTGACCATTGAATTTATCATAGTCCATGCTTTTTTGCATTTATTTTTTGATGACCCAATGCTGACTAGATTATGTTGTTTTTTGGCCTCATTTAAAGCATACTTATAGTCCTTTTGTGCTCTTGGGTACCTTTGTTTAGCCATATCAGCTTTCTGAAGTCTGTAGGAATCTCTATACAACAACTACCTCCTTTTCATATTGGCTAGTTGAGCGTTATACCATCGAGTCTTATCCCTATATCTATTACTGTTACTTTTAGGGTTAACTTTACATTTGTATTGAGGGCGGTTGGTATCGAATATATTTAAGAAAGAATGAAAAAATCTATCGAACAATGTATTGGCAGAGCCCTGAGCATTATTGTTAAACATACGTGACCAATCATAATTACTGAGTGAGACCATGAAATTAGACCATTTTTCTTGCGTTATTGGTCTTGTGATGACTATTTTAGGCTCTTTAAACTCATTATAGTCCATATTAGGCCTGTCTGTACCTATTTTTACCCAAACTGAGTCATTGTCCGAGAAATCAAAGACAGCTAGATCCGAAGACAGTAACTCCCTATTGACATTTGTAAGTATGTTGTTCAGACAAGCAGGCCGTCTTGTGGGTTTGCAGTTTGTAAAAATGAAGTTGAATTGTCGTAACAGGGTTTTAAATCCATTTATGGTGTGCACGTCTTTGTTTACATCGAATGCGGCATTGGTGTCACCACCAATCAATATACTATAGTTCTTCCACTGAGGACTAAGAAAGAAATTCAGTAAAGTCTCAAGTTTTTCTAAAAATATTAGTGAACTTCCATCTGGTGATCTATAAAGAGATACAATAAGAATTTTTAAATGACCCAGATACACACCTGTGGCTTCAAAATGTATCACACTGCACAGAAATCCTAGATCTAGTTCATTACTACAATTTATTAATCCTTTCTTAATGTAAATTGATACACCCCCATGAATATGCTGCTCTCTGCTATAGCTGTTTGCTAAGTGGAAATCATCTAGTACATGAAAAGATATTTCATTTCCTTTACACCAGTGCTCACTTAAGCATAATGCATCAAATAAGTTCTCATTTGCAAATTTGTCATTACTGCTATATTTCTCTCTAGTGTTACCGACATGTATTATATTATTCTTATCTTTAATCTGGTCGTCCAGTGTGAATCTGGGCAAATCTGTCAGTCTCGGCCCTTCTTTGCTATCTCTAAAAAAAGTTTTCCCTAAATCTAAGTGGTATTGACTCATGAGCTTTTGATTTTTGCTATGCCTAACTCAATGGCTACTTTTATGATTTCATTACTCACATACTTCTTTCCGAGTTGATTCAGATGGAGACCATGGGTAGTGTGGAATCTTGTACCTAAGTTAGTTATGTTTACAAAACAGACATTTTTAAAGTATTTACAAATTTTCTTCATTTCTTCATTTACTATTCTCACTTCAGCATTCACACAAGACCAGTATGGAAGATCATTCCGAAATGGTATTTTGTAGTTCCTGCAGTTTCTTCTTTAATGATAACAAGAAGTCTTTTCCTTCATTTCTCGCTACGTCATTTGATCCGGCCCGAAAAACTGCCAATTCCATAGCTTCTGCTGGTGAAGAACCTGCTACAACATCTTTAAATTTTGCACTAGGTTTTATTGTGGCTGAGATATGGTTGCTTGAAGTGTTCTCAACTATATCCTTTAATTTCCTTCATTGACTGTCTGCATATAAATGTATTTTCACAGGCCTAGGTCTGCAGTTGCAACTCGCTTTCAGGGGGTTTTTGGTTTCATTACTTCTATTGACAGTTAATGTAATTTTGTTACTGCACCCATTATTCACTTCTTTTCTATTGACAGTTGATGTAATATTGTTGCTTCACCTATTACTCACTTCACTTTCGTTAGCCTTACTTGTGTTAAGCACCTTGACTTTAGTCTACTCTAATGTTTTTTCCTGTAGCATCAACATGCTCAAGGAAACTAAATCTGTTTTCCAAGGGTGGAAAGTTTACACAGTCTCTACCGCGTTTTGTGATAGGAACAGCCTGCTATTGTCTTTGTAGGTGGTCTACTGGCCTACATTGATTGCTTGGTTCTTTGTACAGGACGCTAACCTCTTCTTGGGAAATTTGTTTAATGAGTTCCCGATTAATAGCTGCGTATTCCTTCTTCAGTTGTTCGTTTTCTTTAGCCAAAGCTAGGATATCTTCAATTACCACTGATAAGATAGCTCACGTTTATCTTCCTCCATCAGCGCCATATTGTCTTTACTTTTCAGACAGACATTGCATCGCCATTCACTGTTTTCGTCTGGAAGACTGTCTTCTTCTAACTCTGCACATCGAAAATGTAACCAACCATCGCACTCATCACACAGAATTCCGTTTTTCACAGTTTTACTACACTTTAAGCAGTTTACACTCATTACAATTCTACTTTTCTTGGGAGCTAACTGACTTCTAATCATACTACTTGCCGCCATCTCCTGTAGCAAGGAATCGGAGTGTTACAGTGAGCCTGTCTTCTGCAGATATAGCAGGTCTTCAGTGAATATTGTGCTTTGTGATATGAGGATACACTTCACTGAGCACATACTGAAATGTATGCTCATCCATTCTTAAGTAATTGATGTACGACTTGACGTCCTCCACTATAAGCTCATGTAACAGGTTTTGTTAAATGCTTTTGTCGTGTCGTCGTAAAACCCACAAACCACGGCTTCACCCAGTTACGTTTCCTTTTTTTTCCCCGCTTCTATTCAGCATGTGCACACAGTGCAATTGTGGTACAAGCAACTGCTGCGGTTAATAAGTTGTTGTTGTCAGCCATCTTGAACTTCGACAAAAAATATGATGACCGTGTAATACTCGTATTTAGCACCACGTCAAAGATCTTTGATCAAATCTTTGACAAAGAAATTTGATAGTGTAATACTGGCCTAAGGGGAGATGGCGCTACAGATTTACGCTGTACATTGTTTTGAAGCCAGTGGGTGGGGTCTGCTGCCACCTTGGATCCCCCAAAACATTAGCAGACGAGTGTTTACAATTGCCTCCTATTTGTTATTTCTTGTGTGCACACAATATTAGTTTTATATAGTAAATCTTAAGTGAAAGCTTTGTTAAATTACGGAAGAAAAGAACTGAATTTAAGATTGTCAGGCCCATTGTAGTTTACACATCTGCTTTGTTTTTAAATTGTACTTACCAGGTGACATTCATTGTGGTAAATAACAGCAGTTTACAGGGTGACATGACAGCACAGTGATTAAAGTAATGACCTAAATAGCCTGGACTTAGATAGGGAACTTTGCTTTAA
Source organism: Schistocerca piceifrons (assembly GCF_021461385.2). Taxonomy (NCBI): domain Eukaryota; kingdom Metazoa; phylum Arthropoda; class Insecta; order Orthoptera; family Acrididae; genus Schistocerca; species Schistocerca piceifrons. Next base: position 26,085,347 of record NC_060146.1, on the reverse strand, counting down.
CAAATACGTAAACCTTTAAGTACTTATAATTAAACCACTTTAACAGGTGTTCCACACATTTTACTGAAGATTTAATTAACTACATGTAGTTACACTACTTTTATATTAAATTATTGCATTTTAAAACATTAGTCCCCATTTCTAGGATATTTCTTGCCAGAACTTGTCAGTTACTTGAGAATAACCAAGCAATGAAAACCAAGTGTACTGCTCACCTCCTTCCAATTAATTTTAAATTCCATTTTCAGGGTTTTAGATTACACACAGTTACAGCAAATAAGTCGGTAACAATACTAATATCCCATGCAACTACTTTTGTTTATTTATTCATTCTTTCATCCATCCATCATCCAGATAACGTTTAGCACATTGGACATTTTCAATAAAATATGTTAGTGAACAAAAGTATGAAAAATAATTTATTTTTTCTCTATACTGAGTGGACAAATGCTGACATTGCAAAATGTACATAAGCAGTTAAGAAGTTACTTTTTACAGACTAAACTAAAATGAGACAAATTTGATGAATGCAATACCATCTGAAGAAGAAAAGCAATCTTTTACACAATATTGCTCTTAGAGAGAATTCTCCAGTTTTAAATTCACATTTCAATTGCATGACATTCTGTGCCAACATGCTGCCAATTTTAATCACTTGTACTTGACAAAGTTTCACAGTTCTTTGATTAACATTTTAAATTTTAAGTATAAAAAGTGTTTTGATTGATAATATGTCTTAACTTATAAGAGCCATTCTTATATACAATAGCACCAAAAAGTATTGACAAAGTTACAGTTTAGTGGTTGTAGGTTAAAGGAAACATATATTTCAGAACAGAACCCAGACACCTGCCACTTTACATTACATAGGTTACAAATATGTCCAAATGACCTGTCCATAAAGTAACATACAATGTTATGAAAATAAACATCGCTCTTCTGCATCCAAAAAAGTGTTGGGACACGTGTATGAATCGGACAGTGTGTTCGTTTTCTTCATTGATGTTCACTTTCTAATAGCTAGTGTGCATCCCTTTAGCATCTATAACAGCATGTAAAGCCTAGGAATGCTTTGTATTAAATTCTGGGTGATATCAGGGGTAATTTTCGATCGTTCCTCCAGGAGCACTTTCTCCAAGTCGTTTTTACTGGACGGACGCCTTTTTCTGATTTGTGTGTGAAGGTGAATTTACTGACATTGTTGTTGTGGTCTTCAGTCCAGAGACTGGTTTGATGCAGCTCTTCATGCTACTCTATCCTGTGCAAGCTTCTTCATCTCCCAGTACCTACTGCAACCTACATCCTTCTGAATCTGCTTAGTTTATAGAACATGTCCTACCAACCAATCCCTTCTTCTAGTCAAGGTGTGCCACAAATTTCTCTTCTCCCTAATTCTGTTCAACACCTCCTCATTAGTTATGTGATCTACCCCTCTAATCTTCAGCATTCTTCTGTAGCACCACATTTCAAAAGCTTCTATTCTCTTTTTGTCCAAACTATTTATCGTCCACGTTTCACTTCCATACATGGCCACACTCCATACAAATACTTTCAGAAATGACTTCCTCACACTTAAATCTATACTCAGTGTTAACAAATTTCTCCTCTTCAGAAACACTTTCCTTGCCATTGCCAGTCTACATTTTATATCCTCCCTACTTCGGCCATCATCAGTTATTTTGCTCCCCAAATAGCAAAACTCATTACTAGAGGTAAAGGTGGATAAATGGGCCCCCACTTTATTTTTTTATTTTTTTTATAACACCTTTTTATTTTTGGGATAATCACCTGAAATTAACATAAGACATTTCTCTAGTATGTTCTGCAATAGTTAAGACATGTTTTGGTTCAACTTTTTAATATTTAAAACAAAATTTTATTTTTTCCTGATAGTCTGCATTTTGTTGCGTCAAGAATTTGTGCTGGTAATATGGGCCTCAAGGTAGTTTGAAATAAAAAGAAACAAAATTTTTATAAAATAATTTTTTATTTTTGTGTATAATGAAAGAAAGATTCACTCTGAACATTGTTAATTAGTCTACTGGTGGGATGATTTTCACAGCCTATGCCTAGTCTGTTTACAATAGTCAGACACATAAGCATCTTTTTCGCATCCAGTGCATTCGTTGTGAGCCCACATCTCACAGACTATACTGCTGGACCCAAAGTTCACCTTTTGTGTCCTTTGAAAAAACCTCTTCACAAAATAGACATACAGCATCGTCAACATCAGGGACAGAAACACCAACTTCAATGTCTGGGAGGGATTCTCCCGAATCAAAATCTACACTTGCCTCTTCACCTTCTTCATCTAATTCATGTTCATACACTAACTTATTTCTCCTACTTGTTGTAGAATTTGGATGGTTTTCATTGCCGCCGTTCTTCATTGTACTGCTCTTTTCTTTTCCGTCTTGTTTCTTCTTAGTTTTCTTATTTCTCTTCTGCCTCTTCTAGTGCACGTTTATAAGGAGAAGAAGTTACAACAGCACAAGTAATGGGTTTAGGGCCTTTGTTTGTCAGTTTTCTTTTTTGTCTTGGTATCGGCAATACGTCTTGGTGAGAAACATGACCAAAACGTTGTTGGAAAGAGCATCCTGAGGGCCCAGCTTCAGCCAAGTCTCTTGCAGATGGTGTAGTTAATGTCGATGATGTGCTATGATTAATGCATTGAGCTGATTGACTAGAAGGCTTATCCTTAGGAGTTCACTCTTTAATGGCTTTCAGAGCATCTACAGTCAGACTTTGAATGTCAATATCTTCAGAGGGAGCAAAGTCAATATCATTTAACACTTTGCGATTTACAGGAAAAATTCCTGTGATTCTGAACCCTGAAATGGCTATCTCAGCTGTTTGACATTTCAGGAATGCATTCCCAAGTAGCTCAGCAATATCGTATGGTCCAAGAGGCCTATTGTTGTACAGCATCCATTGCCTTATGTAGTCACTATAATGATTCTTAAGGGGTCCCATGACGCTCTCTTATCTAGTGATTGCAGTTTGTGTGTAGTGTGCAGAGGCAAGCTAACTATTGCAACGTGGTGTTCACGAGCTATGTCAATTAAGTCAATATTCTTTGTGTGGGTATGGTGGCCATCTAAAATAAGCAAAATAGGATCACCTTTTGATGGCTTTGTTTTAAAATGGATTAACCAATCAGTGAAAAGGTTGCTCTGAATCCAACCAGAGGGATGGCACCTTTCTATAGAGCTAGGCGGAGCCCCTTTCATCAGCGTATCCATAATATTTTTCCTGGGGAAAATTATCATTGGTGAGACAAAAGTACCACATGCACTCATGCAGAACACACACGTTACAAGTGATCCTCTTTCAGCTGCAGATAATGCACCAACTTGCCTTTTTCCCCTTAGGCTGATGACACGAGAAATTTTGCTTTGAACGACACCAAGGCCTGACTCGTCTACATTAAAAACTCTGTCTGCAGGATATTTGTAGTTACTGGACACAGCTTCAAGTAAGTTGAAGAAATTGTCGACAGCTTGTTTATTAAACCCCTTGTTTATTAAACCCATTAGCACGTGAAATCGAAGTTGCAGATGGCTTCAAAATAGACAGAATATTTTTGTGCCATGACATAAAATGGTCAAACCAAGCTTGACCTGCAACTTCGCCCTTTACAAATGGATGAGGGATTTTGTTTCTTGTGCAAGGCTGGTAGGCCATGCGCCTGACGTCATTTCTGGTAAGGCTGTAGAATTTGGATTCCATAATGAGAAGATATTTAACCAGTTCGTCCTCAAGTCCCTGTGATAAAACCGGTGGACGGCCCAGTTTTATATTAACTATTTCTTCGACCGGTGTATCGATTCGTGAAAGCCTTTGGAGTGTAGAACGAGGGACAGAGTACACTTTAACCGCTTTTTTCAACCCCATTTTTTTTCTCTTTAATAGCTACAATAGCATTTGCCATATTTGCCTTGTCCCACGATTGCTGATTGATTTTATGGGGCCCATAATATCAGCAGCACCCTCGCCATCTTGGAAAAAACGATTTTGCCTATGGCTAGTTTGGCTCGCAACCGACATTAATTAATGTAAAACGGCATTCCAACAACAAGCCAAATACGTACCTTACCTTAGTTTTACTAATAACATTTCTTCATTATAGAAAGTGCTCCTTGCTCGCTTGTTCTCTGTACTAGATGGGACGTGTATGTTGATAAAGAGCGTCTTATAAAGCGTTTGTGAGTTTTGTATCCTCGGCTGAGGGTCTCCTTCGGTATTTGTCAGGGTTATTGCGGGCATTGGGTCCAGTATAGTATTTTGCGCTATTCCTTGGGTGCTTGACCACATTTTAGTTCCGGCAAAGTCGTTCCTGTTTCGTACCATTATTGCTGTGCAACATTGGGTTTGTGGGTCTATGTTTGTGATTGTCGCGTATCCTTGTATCCGATTTATTTGGGTCGTAACCACTTCTTGCAATAGTGCAACATCCGTTCTTCTTTGGCGTGATAAGTCCACGAGGGCTCCAATTTTTAGTGGTGTGCACATTTTGTTTATACAGTAGAACCCCTATTTAACATTTTTCTAGGGACCAGAATTTTTTAACCTTAGGGGTTCACCTTAAATCGAGGTTTCGATAGAAAGCAAACTCTTTGCCTGTATTGACATGAATTGCACCTCCACACATAATATACACAATAACAATAGTAAAACAGGGAGATACATACCCTACACACTATACTGTAATTACAACTTTTTTTGCAACACTAATACCATAATCAAAGATCGTAGTTTCCCAGCACACTACAAAATTAAAACATCCACAAAATACTTACACAATTACAGTTACTTTTCCCATACACAACACATATTTACATAACTTTCACTGTGTCTCATTGTTTGAAATACCTGTAATCAAAAATGGTAGTCTGCTTTTTAGCACTGTTGGATTTTAGGTTCAAAATGTCCATCTCCAATTGATTTACTCTGTCTATAACAGGGTTGTCTACTTTAAATGCTGTGACAAATCTCCAGACAATGTCTATGCTGGCAATAGCTTCACTGAATGATGGTGTTTGCACTTCTTCATCCCTAACATCATCATCTTCTTCGATATCTTCATCATTCTGCTTTACTTCAACTTTGCAGATTTCCTCAACATCTCGGATGCATGTGGCATCATCATCACAAGCCACAAATTCATCAAAAGTGATGGGTAAATTATTAGATACCTGCACCCAGTCATGAATGTCCACTACTGTTTCATCCCCGTCTGTCGTGTGTGCTCATTTAATTAAATTCAGCCTTATGAAAGGAATCTAAGCACTTCATTCCTATCAATAAAAGCAAGTGCCTTAGGGACAAGAGCTTTCCAATACTTGCTTTTCAGGCTATGAATAATCCCTAGATCCATGGGCTGGAGTCTGCTAGTGCAATCTGCAGGGAAGAAATGCACTTTCACATTCTGCAGAAATCCTAAGTCCCTTGGGTGAGAGCAGGACACTTGTCCATAAAGAGAACAACCTTCCTGTTTCTAGCACCACATTTTTTCCGTCTTTTTGAAGGTACTGCACACACAATCTACATCACAACACACACTAAAATTTCACATGCATAGCTAAGGTGTGCTTGGCAATAAGGAAATATGTACTAGAGACGCTCTCTTGGAGTAAAATTTCAATTTTAATACTGGCACAAAATTACTCAGTCATTTTTGGGTAACTTTAGTCTTAAAAAGCATAGTATTTTTCCCATATCTAATGTTCTGAATAAATTAACATCACAATGAAAGGAAATCAGGTGTTAATAAGAAGTAAAAACAACGGTGATTCAGTTTCCAGATTTACTTTGAAATATCAAGATATTTGTATCAACCTGGCAGTGTTCAACTTAAATCACTGCCAGAAGCTTTACTTCACAGTCAAAGCAATTAAATAAAAATCACAAGCCTAAGAGCTTCTAGGGAGATGGAAAGACATTTGAATGAATCACAGAGGTAATAAAAACGTTACAAACAGGTGGAACACCAGCCATTTGAAGCAAAAATAGCAATTGGTACAAAGATACCATGATTAGTTAAAAGCTACCCTGATATAATGCCTCAAGGAACACCTTCATATGTCTATGTACTTTTTTTATCATTTGTAAAGTGATGAATACCGTAAGCATGAGCAAGGATATTGAAATGAGAACACATTGAAACATAAAATATGAAATTTAGTTTTGTCATTTCCATACATTTTTAACCACTGCTGCAATGTTACAGGCACAACATTACACATTACTGAATAAAATAATCTTACTGAGATTTTGTCTTACACTAGTTTTATTGTGACCTATTGTCTCAGCTGAAAACCTTTTCGCATGTTTCCAGCCGCACCTGAATGTACCTGGATGCAATCTACGTACAAGCTATGTGTTATGCAAATGTTCAACTCCACATTCATTACGGAAGTCATGGTCAAGTTGAGGGAATGAATAGTTCACAAATTTTTTAAGGATACACATGAAAATCTTACTAATTAAGTGCTTTTGCCTCATGTCACGATTGACAAGAAACATTTGAAACAATTTTTCTGAGTGCTCCACCACAGTATACAGCATTACTTGTTTCAATAAGCCTACCTCGGCTTACAAATTTTGTGAATGAGCTCTTTTCTGCAGTACTGAGAAGTGCATATGTTGTATCATTACATACAACAGGTGGCCTAAGAATGTAGAGGCAGTCCTTACCTGTAACTTGTTTTGAAATTGATAATATTCTTCTCGGGTGTGCAGCCGGAACTGATTTCTCAGCGCGAGCGGCGGCCCCTATATAGGCAGCAGAAGGCCTACAACGCGTGCGCGAGAAGGTGCCGTAACTGCCCTCTGGCGCAAGTAAACATACCGCGCCGCCAGTGGTGGAAGCAGGCGAAATCGAGATCTCTCTATTAAAAATTATTCCGACGATCGAAAACACAGACCGTTGTGTTTTAATGTCTGATAACAACGGGTTACAAGTCTTACTTAAAAGGTAACCCTTGTCTCTATTAATAAGATTATCAGATAAACGAATCTCAATGGATTCTTTTAAAACGCAGTCCCAATAGCGAGATGCAGGGGCAACGATTTGTGTCTCGTCATACAGTATTCTATGTCCCTCGGTGAGACAGTGCTCCGCCACTGCAGATTTCTCAGGTTGAAGCAGCCGTGTGTGCCGCTGGTGCTCAACACGTCGGGCCTGAATGGTCCGGACTGTCTGATCAATATAAGCCTTCCCACAGTGGCAAGGGATCGTGTACACACCGGGTTTCCTCAAACCCAAGTCATTCTTAACAGAGCCAAGAAGCGCTCTAATCTTGGCTGGCGGATGTATTCACATTGATTAGAAATTGTGAGGGTAACATACCCTGCTATGTAGTACAAAATGTTTTGCTTGTATGTGGAAAACAGAGTACCCTCCCCAATAAGTGAGCACCATTTTTCTACTTCATCTACAAACATACAAGAATCATCATCATCTACAAGCCGACGCTTTTGTGATTGGAAATCATACAGTCCTACAGGTACCATTGAACACATGTTAAAATTTGCACAGTTTCCTCCAACAGTGCCATTACAATCGTCTTTATTCACAATTTTGATGCACAAGGTAAAACTGTCTTATATCTAGTGTGCCAGTAGCCCCCGAGCGCAGCTTACGTGGGGCGCCGGTTACCGTTGTTGGTGTAACTGCAAAACCTTATTGCTTGACACAATACAAAGACCGAAAATTAAATAAGAATAGAAGACTGTATTGCTCCTGAACTCTCGAAGCCCCAGGAGTCAGGGCAAACTAACCTAAGGCAAACCGGCTCTCTAGCCCACGCCCTCTCAGAACATTGGCCTCAGGGCGGTCATTTTTTTCAAAGAGGCCGAAAATCCACGCAGCTCCACTGAGCACCCGCGTGCTAATTACGCTGAGCTCCCGCCTGTGGAAGTCAAGGTGGAGGATCTGGCGGGCAGATGTTGGTGGCCATGTCCCCCTCCAATTCAAAGTCACCGTGGCGAACTCCATGTTGCTGGCGGTCGGCCGCGTGCCGTACCGACGGGACATCATACTTGGCCGCCTTCTGCCGGTGACACCAGTCAGTGTCGAGGTGGTCGCCGACGATCTGCACATCGATGACGTGCGCCGTTCCGCCCTTCGGGCTTGCGGGCTCCCTGTGGTGTACGGAGGTGTGACTCGACGGAGACGTCGAACCCACTCTGTAACAGCCCGCGCGCGACGAACTGCACAGCTGCGTCGCGTCGCTGCACGCGGGTTCTACTGGCGAGCGCACAACCCTGGACGACGTGGTTCGCAGCCTCGCCAGCGTTGCAGCTCGCTCGGCACTGCTTCCCCCTGTCACGGCTGTGACTTCTGCGCGCTCTCGTCGGCAGCGCGTCGATCCGTGCTGACATTACTGCCTAAGAGCAACTTGCGCACAGCACACTTCAACTGATACGAATCTGGGTTGTTATTCCAACCCCCTCTGGATCCCTCACGTGAGAAGAAGAGTTCAATATGATCTTGGGGAAACTTATATGTCAACGAACATTGCAGAGGAGAATTTTCCCTAGTCATTATTTCCAGTGCAGGGGGTTTAACCGAATCTACCAAAATGATGCCAAAGGCAAAAGTATTTCTTGGGTGCTGCGGGAGAGAAACACCATTTACTTTTAAACTTCTTATATAAGATTCTGTCTGATTAAAAGTAACGAGCCCATATGCATGATTACTGAGTTTCAGGCTGGCTTTATATCCTAAAGCTAGAGGGTTTCTGGAGTTAAAGACATCAAAAATTCTGTCTATGAATCTCAAAAACTCTACTGTTGCCTCACTACTATGGAATCTGGGATTGCTAGCTCTTTTCAAAAAATCTATGGTACCTGCAACACAGGAACTGAGTGTTTGAACTGCTAAGCTGACGTTTATCTTTTTATTAATGTAATTAATATGTTGTTCTGACAACTTGTTAGCAAATGTCATGCCTTCCTGAATTTGCAACTCACTTAGTTCTTTAAGAGCTGCCACTTAATAAGGCCATTTGTAGACTCTACAACACCTACTTCTGCTAATGCATTTCGAGCAAGTTGCACTAACTGACACATATCCAAAATAAAGTGAACATTGTGGTTTCAAACTCGGTGAAGGAACTGGGAAGAAAAACCTTTTTGATGAAAATTAATACTGCATCCCAATGAACGAAGAGTACTTATATTTGTCCTTGTGTCATCACAAGTTACTGCCGAAATTCTTTCGCCTGAATTGCTTAGCCTTTCCAGAGTAGAGTTTATTAACTTTGCCTGCACACTACCATCAAAGCCATTCACTAAAAAATACGTTACAGAACACTTAAATTTTCCTTTTATGGACATAAGCATAAAAACTAATGCCTCTGAAGCTTCTTTAACTTCTTTTGATTGTTCAACTTCTCCTCCAAAATCTACAAAACCTGTACACCTCTTAGTTTCCTGGTCCCACACGACCTGTTTTCTAATTGCCATACTGTCTATTATGAGGCTAGAATCATTAAATTCAGTCCTCCCTTGATGGTTTAATTCAAAGCACCTGAACATATCACTTAAAAAGCCAGGATCACAATTCACAGTCCCTGCCCAATGAGAAATGAGTGATGTGTGAGGCAGAGGCATTAATGTCTGTAAATATTCATATGCCTTAGGAGAGTAAAAATACACTGTCATTGCAAACATTTTAATGTCTGTTTTGTTCCTGTTTCCCTTGGATGGCAGACTATTTTCAACAAATTGCTGTTTGTTGATTCAGGAATTCATGCAGCTTCTCTGTTAGATAACCCTTATCTTTCAGAGCACTTATGTCTTTCATTGAATAGTTTTTCTTCTCTTTTGTCCTAATTTTTTCCTGCACCCTCTTGATTTTTCTTCTCAGTGTCCCCACAACATCTGGTAAAAAATTGCATGTGACAGTTGCCTTATGAATCATTTCTATTGGTGTTTGAGATCCACATTCCTCAGATGTCTCGCAACCCTGAGAAAACTGAAGCAAAAATAGAATACAAGTAGTACAGGCATGAAACAAAGTTTGGCAAGTACTTATGAGAAAATACGTTTGAAAACAAAAACAATGTTTATGTGAAGTGACTAACCTGTTCAATATACTCATGAGTTTCTACAGTAGACTGTTCAGTTGTTGTTCTAATCTGTCGCCTTGGTTGCTTTTCCTTGGGCATTAAATGCGTCGGAAACGCAAACTGTGATGGCACTGCATCAGGCTTAACATGGCTTCTCGAAGTACCAGGCCTTACTAAATAATTTTCTTCCAAGAAGTGAAATCCACAAAACAAATTAACCCTTGTAGGCGCGAAACCTTTGCGTTTAGTGGCAATGGCCCACTGTTTCAGCAAATCGCCTTTTTGCAGAGGAAACATGTCCAAAACAGAAGACACATTGTGTCATGCAAGGCAACGACCAAGATATTTACGAGGTTGTTGTCATTTCTTGACATTCAATTATTACCTGTGGAAAGTTAAATCACTTTCCATGCTCCACCGGTTCGTACAGTTGTATGCAGAGCAAGAAATTACCATTTTACACTCACAACATACACTTCGTTAACAGCAGGAGAAACTTTCTACCTAACTAAAAGATGTCGGACGATGTAAACAAACAGTCCTGACGCATCACGGATGAACACTATGGTCAAAGACAGAAGATGTACATCCAGTTAGTATGGAGATCACTGTAGTTACCGTATTTACCCTACTGCAAGCCGCACCCCAGAAATGAGACTCGGAGCTAGGGAAAAAAATTACTCAGATTTCAACCCGCACTTAAAAGTGATGGATAGAGTATTAAGTGGCGCTACCTCTCAGGGATTTGGACACTTAAAATTACAATTACATCGCAAAACACTGACAGCAGTGAGAATTCACGATATCTACCGAAATGCAGTACAGTATTCCGGATGTACACGCACGTGAGCTGTGAGCAGTGACATCGCAGGCGAGCTCGCAGCACTGCATACCGGAACACAGTCGTGATTTTTCAGCTGGCGACACGTTGTCGCTACTTTCGTACAAAACATCATCCCCAGTGCCATCAAGCGCATTAGAAATAGGCCAAGGATGCCTAATTCCGGGATATTTTTCATATTGTGTTGCTCAGTGCCCATAAATGATAAGAAGTCATGTAAACAACATGCCACGTAGACAGTTTCAGTGTAGTCTAACCATTTTTATTTTGCTAGTTAATGTTAATTTTTATACATACAACGAAAAGTATAGAAATAAATTGACAGAAGCTCCTAAATGCGTGACAGGATTCCTAAATCCGTGACAGTGGTATCCTAATTCCTTGAATTAAAAAACAAAAACATAAAATATACAAAAACTATTACTTGCTAACATTTCATTGTCTTCTGAAAGGGAAACATCCCCCAGGCTGTGGCTAAGCCATGTCTCCGCAATATCCTTTCTTCCAGGAGTGCTAGTTCTGCAAGGTATGCAGAAGAACTTCTGTGAAGTTTGGAAGGTAGGAGATGAGGTACTGGCGCAATTAGAGCTGTGAAGACGGGTTGTGAGTCGTGCTTGGGTAGCTCAGTTGGTAGAGCACTTGCCCGCGAAAGGCAAAGGTCCCGAGTTCGAGTCTCGGTCTGGCACATAGTTTTGATCTGCCAGGAAGTTTCATACCAGCGCACACTCCGCTGCAGAGTGAAAATTTCACTCTGGAAACATTTAAAATATTTTAACATTAACAGCAAATAGGTGCAAATTAATGGTACAAACCTTCATCTAGAAGTGTTTTCAGTATCTTGTTGGTTTATTCTGTATCAGGAACTGCCATGGGGATGCGGCGTGAGGAACTTCTTTGTTGAAAACAGTCTCATCTCGGGCACAAGTTTTCTCTTGTGACTTCTTTGTAGGCTAATCTGAGAGATACCACTACTGGTACGAACAGCCTTCAGTGAAGTCACCATTTTGTTGGCCAGTGGAACTTCAGTTGCTGACATACCAGAAACAATTTCTGAAAACCTAGAACTAATTACTTCTCTTCTGCCAATGCTACAGGGGTGCAGGAATTAGCATTTCCACGTACTTGATTCAGAAACACTTCTCTCTCATTAATGAAAGACATGTCTCCAACATTTGTAGCTAGTACATCAAGTAATTCAGAAATTTCAAACAGATTTTCTTCTGTACTCTCTAGTTGGCAAACATTATGTATATGCTTGCACTTATTTAACTTAATGCTACAGTCAGTGCACACTAATTTACACTTACAGTGGATATTATTTTCTTCTACACGGTAAACTTAATGTGATTTTATGGCTAGTACTTCCCAACCTCTGCATACCTTCCTAACTGAGTTTTTATTCATCGAAATACTGGATTTGTGCTTACGGCAAATGTTTTTCATTTTACTTGTTAGTTTTCCCTTCACGTTGACAATGAGCCCGACAAACAGCTTTGCTGTTACAAACGACATCAAAGCAGATACTGTATACCTTTATCCAAACGTTTCACCTGCTTTGCATTACAATGTATATATTTCAGTGTCTTACGCATACTCTCTAGGTGCATGTTTGTGTTGTGTCTGGCTCGCATCCTATGACAATATGCCCCACACTTCACATTTTTTTTTCACAATACGCCTTGAAATAATGTTCAGATTCTGAAGACTCTGAATCGCTGTCGAGTTTCTTCAGTGCTTTTACCCATGATTCTTGAAACACAGCAACTTCTCTTACCCGCATTAATGACTGTTGTTCAAATTTCGAATTATGCTCTTAATATTGGTTCCTCCAGGCCAATATTGGTCCTCGACATGCCAGGTACAGAAAAGTCTCATTTCAGGAGGTCTCATTGTTTTGTTCCAAGTGATACTATACAATTCTGCCATATCTGTCATGAATACTTTTGGGAAATCTGTCCAACCTGAGACGTAACACAATTGAAAAATATACGCAAAACATCAGAGTCATTTCTGTTAGATATGAGGAAAGCCATGGAAATCCTTGCCTCATAATAATAATAATAATAATAATAATAATAATAATAATACCACAAATGCCTGAAGTGATAATTTTGCAACATGAAGTCACCCAAGCAATTAATTCTACTCACAATTGGAAAGCCCCTGGAAAAGATAAAATAGCAAATTTCTGGCTAAAGAAATTCACCTCAACACATTCACATGTAACTAAATTATTTAACAGTTACATTGCAGACCCATACACATTCCCTGATACACTTACACATGGAATAACTTATCTGAAACCTGAAGATCAAGCAGACACAGCAAACCCAGCTAAATATCACCCCATAACATGCCTACCAACAATATACAAAATATTAACTTCAGTCATTACACAGAAATTAATGACACATACAACACAGAACAAAATTATAAATGAAGAACAAAAAGGCTGTTGCAAAGGAGCACGAGGATGTAAAGAGCAACTGATAATAGATGCAGAGGTGACATATCAAGCTAAAACTAAACAAAGGTCGCTACACTACGCATACATTGATTACCAAAAAGCTTTTGATAGTGTACCCCACTCATGGTTACTACAGATATTGGAAATATACAAAGTAGATCCTATATTGATACAGTTCCTAAACATAGTAATGAAAAATTGGAAAACCACACTTAATATCCAAACAAATTCAAATAATATCACATTGCAGCCAATACAGATTAAGCGTGGAATATACCAAGGAGACTCATTAAGTCCTTTCTGGTTCTACCTTGCTCTGAACCCACTATCCAACGTGCTAAATAATACAAATTATGGATACAATATTACTGGAACATACCCACACAAAATCACACATCTGCTATACATGGATGATCTAAAACTACTGGCAGCAACAAATCAACAACTCAACCAATTACTAAAGATAACAGAAGTATTCAGCAATGATATAAATATGGCTTTTGGAACAGACAAATGTAAGAAAAATAGCATAGTCAAGGGAAAACACACTAAACAAGAAGATTACATATTGAATAACCGCAGTGACTCCATAGAAGCGATGGAAAAAACATGCCTATAAATATCTAGGATACAGACAAAAAATAGGAATAGATAATACGAATATTAAAGAAGAACTAAAAGAAAAATATAGACAAAGACTAACAAAAATACTGAAAACAGAACTGACAGCAAGAAACAAGACAAAAGCTATAAATACTTATGCTATACCAATATTGACCTACTCATTTGGAGTAGTGAAATGGAGTAACACAGACCTAGAAGCACTCAATACACTTACACGATCACAATGCAACAAATATGGAATACATGACATACATTCAGCAACTGAAAGATTCACATTAAGCAAAAAGGAAGGAGGAAGGGGATTTATCGACATAAAAAACCTACATTATGGACAGGTAGACAATTTAAGAAAATTCTTTATAGAATGAGCAGAAACCAGCAAAATACACAAAGCAATCACTTATATAAATACATTGGCTACACCACTGCAATTTCATAACCACATCTACAACCCTTTAGATCACATAACATCAACAGATACGAAGAAAGTAAATTGGAAAAAGAAAACACTACACGGCAAGCACCCGTATCATCTAACACAGCCACACATCAAGACGCATCCAACACATGGCTAAGAAAAGGCAATATATACAGTGAGATGGAAGGATTCATGATTGCAATACAGGATCAAACAATAAACACCAGATATTACAGCAAGCATATTATTAAAGATCCCAATACCACAACAGATAAATGCAGACTTTGCAAACAACAAATAGAAACAGTAGATCACATCACAAGCGGATGTACAATACTAGCAAATACAGAATACCCCAGAAGACATGACAATGTAGCAAAAATAATACATCAACAGCTTGCCTTACAACATAAACTTATAAAACAACACGTTCCCACATACAAGTATGCACCACAAAATGTACTAGAGAACGATGAATACAAATTATACTGGAACAGAACCATTATAACAGATAAAACAACACCACATAACAAACCTGACATCATACTCACCAATAAAAAGAAGAAATCAACACAACTAATCGAAATATCCATACCCAATACAACAAATATACAAAAGAAAACAGGAGAAAAAATTGAAAAATACATCCAACTGGCTGAGGAAGTCAAAGACATGTGGCATCAGGATAAAGTTGACATCATACCAATTATACTATCAACTACAGGAGTCATACCACACAATATCCACCAGTACATCAACGCAATACAGCTACATCCAAACTTATATATACAACTACAGAAATCTGTAATTATTGACACTTGTTCAATTACCCGAAAGTTCCTAAATGCAATGTAACATATACCATACAGTTAAAAGGAAGTAACGCTTGATCAAGGTCTGCATCACCTTCTATTTTTAACCAGACATAACGTCTGAGACAAGAAAGAAATAATAATAATATTTTATTGTCATTAAGCTTACAGAAGCAATAAACAACGTCAAATTACAAAATATAAACAAAATTATATGCAGGGGTACAATATTACAATAGTTTTATAAATAGTCATTAGACAGGAGATACAATATATAAAGTGAGGTAGTTCAACCAAATCAATCAGAATGTACCAGTACAAAATACAAGAAAAAGTCAGAATACAGAATACCAAGACAGGAAAACATATTATACACAAAGAAATATTACATCAGATTATAACAACTGCCCTTTGTAACTGTGTAGAGAAAAACAGATTAATGCTTATTACTAGCTACTAACAAATAGGTAACTAGAACTGCTAATGAAGTAATTTATATAGTATATCAGGAGCAGCCAAAGTTTACAACATTATTTGTTTTTGACTGCGATCAAGAAATTCATCAAGGGAATAAAAAGGATGCTCGACCAGCCACTCATACAGTTTTGGCTTGATCTTTTCAATAGGACAATCGAATATACAAAGAGAAAATTTGTTGCAACATTTGGAACCTTTTACATGATAGTTTTTAAAGACTTAGTTAAACGTTGAAAAGGTACATCAATGTGTTTCCTGAATGAGATTTTCAGTCTGCAGCGGAGTGTGCGCTGATATGAATCTTCCTGGCAGATTAAAACTGTGTGCCCAACCGAGACTCGAACTCGGGACCTTTGCCTTTCGCGGGCAAGTGCTCTACCAACTGAGCTACCGAAGCACGACTCACACCCAGTACTCACAGCTTTACTTCTGCCAGAACCTCATCTCCTACCTTCCAAACTTTACAGAAGCTCTTCTGCGAACCTTGTGTTTCCTGTTTCTCGTATTATATTTTCTCTTAATTGCTGGTTTGGTAAATTGTTCATGGTATGTAGAACAACAATATATACATATATATATATATATATATATATATATATATATATATATATATATATACACATAATTATTATTGTTGGCGAATTTTCCCTAAAAGGAAATCGTTAAGCTTATGACTTTGAAGGCTTGTTCTTCTTGTCCTTCCAGTACTCCTTCATTCTCTTGGAGAGGGCCTCTTTTCTCTCCTCAGACCATTCTTGTTTGGTCCGCTGTTTTAGCGCTTCTGACTTTACTTCCCAATTGTCTATGTGTTTTCGGAAGGTGCTTCTGTCTGTGGTGTTTGTGGTGCCAATTGCTTGTAGGTCTTTTCGGACTCCTTCCATCCGGGGTGTCGAGACTTTAAGTGTCTTGATGTGTTCCAGAATTTTCTTGGCGAGTCTTGATTCAGGGAGTCTATCTAAATGTCCGTAGAATTTAAGGCGCCTTTTTCTCATATCGTTCTTGATGTTCGAATATGCTTCTACTGTTGAGTTCTTCTGTAGTCTGTAGCCATCTGGTGTGGGTCTTCCTCCTAAAATTTTCCTCATGATTTTGCGTTCTTCTTTTTTGATTTCTTCAATTTTGATTTTCCTGTTGAGTGCTAGTGTTTCGCTGGCATACAGTACGGCGGGTTTGATCACTGTGTTATAGTGTCTGATCTTGGTGTTTCTGGAAATGCATTGTTTGTTGTAGACGTTTCGTACCATGCCTAGTGATTTCCGTGTCTTCTGTTGTCTGTCTTCGTAAGCCAGTTTCTCTGTTCCGGTTGGTTCGATGATTTCGCTTAGGTATCTGAAGTGTGTGACCCCTTTAATTTTGCCGTACTTGGTTGTTATGTCGTCGCCTTCTCTTGTTAGGACTTGCGTTTTTTCAAAAGAGATTTGTAGGCCGACTTTCTCGGCGCATTCTTTCAGGATTTCGATCTGTGTTTTTGCTGATGATGTTGGGTCATAGGTCAGTATCGCTAGGTCGTCTGCGAATGCTAGGTAAGGGATTTCCAGTCTTTTCCTTCCTAATGTGACTGGTCTCCAGGTGTTTTGTCTCCTGACTTCAGCTTCCCATTCGCTCATTACTTTGTCCAGGACGATGTTGAACAATAGCGGGGATAGTCCATCTTCTTGTCTTAGGCCAGTGTGGATTTCAAAGGGGTCCGAGATTTCGCCCATGAATTTGACTTTGGATTTTGTATTGGTTAGTGTCTGTTCGATTAGTCTTTGGGTCTTTTGGTCTAGGCCTTTTTCTCTGAGGATTTGGATGAGGGACTTTCTGTCGATCGAGTCGTAAGCCTTTTTGAAGTCGACGAAAGTGCAGATGATTTTTTTGGGGCTTGTCATGTGGGATTTTATGATTGATTTCAGGTTGAAGATTTGTTCGGGGCAGGCTCTGTTGGGTCTGAAACCCGCTTGGTATTCCGAGATGGCGGGTTCCAGTTGTCCTTGCGTTCTGGTGAGAAGGCAGGTTGATAGAAAATTGTAGATGACCGGTAGCAGGGAAATTCCTCTATAATTGTTTGTGTCTGTCCTGTCACCTTTCTTGTGTAGCGGGTGAATGAGTTGCGTCTTCCAGTCGTCAGGTATGATTTCGGTTGTTCAGGTGTTCTGTATGATTTGTGTGATTTCGTTTAGCGAGTTTGGTCCTAGGTTCTTCAGCAGTTCTGCCGTTATTCCGTCTTCACCGGCTGCCTTGTTGTTTTTCAGTTTCTTTATGCGGTGGAGGATTTCTTCTTTTGTTGGTGATGGTGAGTCTTCCGGTGCATTGGCCGGTTCTCGGGGTTCGAAGGTTGAGTTAGGTTCCGGGCAATTTAGTAATTTCGAAAAGTACTTCGCGAGCTCTTCACAGTTTTCTTTGTTGGTAAGTGCCAGTTTTCCGTCTTCTTTTCTGAAGCAGAGGTTCTGTGGTGAGTATCCTTTGACTTGGTTGGCGAACGTCCTGTAGAAATCCCGTGTGTTGAAATTTCTGAAGTCTTCTTCGATGGAGTTTAGCTGATCGTTTATGTATTTGCGTTTCTCTTGTCTTATTGTTTTCGATGTTTGTCTTCGAATTTCATAGAAGTTGTCCTGTGTTTCTTGTGTTTTGTTGCTGTTGTAGTTTGTGAAAGCTGTTCTTCGATTTTGTAGGGCGATTTCGCAGGTAGTGTTCCATCAAGGGTGCCTGGGTTTTCTAGTCAGCGGGATCAGTTCTTTGGCTGTGTTCACAATTTTTTGTTTAAAGCTGGTCCAATCTTTCGCCTCTTGTTTTTCCCAGTGTTCTGTGATGTTCGATTCTCTGATCTTTCTTGTATCAAATTTCAGTGAGGTCAATTTCTTTTTGTGTTGTCTTCTTGGTGTGAGTTTGATTTTGATTCTTGTTAGGTAGTGGTCCGAATCTATGTTGGCGCATTTTCTCACTTGGACGTCGTGGATTTCTTTCTGGTATTCATAGGAGATTGCCATATATATAACAGTCATAACTTTAAGTTTCACGAACAATGGCTTGCAGGAATCTAGTCAGTGATAATTCTTACAGCTTTTTTTTGCTGTAGAAGAATATCATGTACATGGTTACAGTTTCCCCATAGTAGTAAACCATAAGAAATAATGCTCTGAAAGAAGGCAAAATAAGCTGATCTAATATACTGATCTGATACACAACCTTTTAACCTTCTCAACAAATAGACCACTCTAGAAAACCTAGCAGATATATAGTTAATATGGTAATTCCAATTAAGTTTACTATCTAAATATATACCAACAAATTTAACATTATTTGAAACATTCAGAAATAAGGTATCTCTTTAGCTGAAAAACATGAACTGTGTTTTATTTTCATTTAATAAAAAACAGTTTGCTCTGAACCATTTTGATGCTTCACTGATGGTATTTTCTGTTATATTTTTTAACAATTCAATGTCAGGGTCATTGTTGATAAAGGTTGTATTGTCAGCATATAAGATTGAATCGGAACTTACATTAGATGGTAAATCATTAATCATAATCAGAAAAAGCAGTGGGCCAAGCACCAAGCCCTGTGGCACACCACACGGGACATCGGGTATATTGGATCTATCTTCATTAATACAAACAATCTGTTTACAGTGCTTCAAAAAAGACCTAAGAATACCCAAGCCACTGTTTTGAAAACGTAAAATCTCTAATTTATGCAGAAGTAACTTGAGGTTCACACAATCAAATGCTTTACTCGGATCACAAAAGGTGACCAGAGCAAACTCCTTATCTTCGAATACCTGGAGAACCATTTTAACGAGCAAATCAATAGCATGAGTGGTCGATCTATTTTTCCTAAAACCAAATTGCTCATTGTAAATAATAGAATTATTGTCTAGAAAGTTACACATTTGGTTATACATAACAGTTTCTAATACTTTAGAAAAAAACGGGAGTGAGGGATATGGCACGGTAACTAGATGGAGATTTTCCATCTCCATTCTTATACACAGGAACAACTCTACATAATTTCAGTACATTGGGGAAAATCCCCTGTGTCAGACACTTATTTATAGCATAAATTAGAGGGCCAACAATGCACTCAATAACATTTTTCAATATATTACAGGAAATGCTGTATATATCGGCACTACTCGAAAACTTAAACCTATTTACAATATTTAAAACGTTCTGGTACATCACATCAGAGAACACAAAATTATGTCTGTCATGCCTAAACTCCAAGTTACAATTTTCCATAATTTGAGCAGCAGTTTCTGCGGGTTTAATGATATTTTTGTGAATATCCCTAACTGACTGTATACAGAAATTGTTAAAATCATTTTCTGAGACAGCTACCTCTTTTGGTTTGTTATTTTTGGCTACTGAGTTTATTATATTCCAAGCTTTTTTACATTTATTTTTTGATGCCTTGATACTTAGTGTTATGTTTTTTTGCTTCAATAATAGCTGCCCTATATTTTTTCTTTGGTTTGCTGAGTATTAATCTTTTTATTTAGATCGAAAAACAACATAACTTTATTCTTTAAATTGGCTAATTTGGGAGTAAACCACTCTTTATTTCTCCTTTTGATTTGAGATTCACTGGCCGTCACTTTAATTTTTCATTTTCTTTGCGGTATAGTCATTTCAAACAAAGTATTGAATATTGCAAAAAAAAATTCTCAAAAACACACTCAGCTGGCAAATGTTCTATTGTAGCAAACATATCAAGACAATTGAAGCTGGGATCTATAATTAAACAATTTTGTGTCATCTACAGGTCTTGTTACAACTAATTTAGACTTATGCAATGTATTGTGAGTTACAAAAGAATTTTCAAAAGTGAGAAATACACCATCATGATCAGAAAAGGGAAAGTTGACTACACCACATGAAAAAGTTGATCTTAAGTAGTTTGTTAGGATGTTATTAAGACAGGCCAAGCCTCTGGTTGGTTTGGTATTGTGGTAGACAAAGTTAAATTGCCTAAATAAATTTTTAAATTCTCGTACACTGGGTTTATCTTCTGTGACATCAAAGTCAGCATTTAGGTGCCCCAATTAGTATCTCATAGTTTTTCCACTTGTTACCATTAAAAAACTCTAATAATTCCTCCAATTTTTCAACAAACAAAGAGGGATCACCATCTGGGCATCTGTACTACTAACTTTGTCATTTATACATATTCCTGATACCTCAAAATCAAATTCCTTACACAGAGCACTCACATCGAGCTTACTACTATAACCCAGCAAAGAGTTTTTAACATAGACTGCAGTACCACCATGTATACACTTATCCCTGCAGAAGTTACTAATCAGTTTAAAGTCATCAAATTGAATAAAGCAAATTTAATCATATTTACACCAATGCTCATTAACACAAATCACATCAAACTGATTTTCTAAGGCAAATTCATTCAATATTAGGAATTTACTACTCAGCCCTTGCACATTGAGGCAGCAAATTCCGAGACTGTGGTTATTTTGTGAGGAATTAGAATCAGCACTGATATTACTATTCACTGCTAAATCAATGTGCTTGGTTAGACAAAAAAATTATTATCAGAGTTTACAGGGGGGGGTTAACATTGTATTCTAAGGCTATTGCATTATGGTACTTAGCTTGATTCAGACAAATTTTTTCTGCTATGTCTACAATAACATCTGAGACAAATCTTTTACCTAACCTATTTAGGTGAAAACCATGAGATTTATGAAACCTCCTACCAGTTTTGCTGAGGTCAAAGAAAGTGACATTCCTAAAGCGTTTACACATCTTAAAAATTTCCTGGTTAGCCTTCTTCACCTCTTGATCGATGGCTGACCTTACAGGTAGATCATACCATGTTGGAACAGAAAAAACACAGATAAATTTGGCACTCCGAAGATCTTGCAGCTTGTCTTTCAGTGAGGAGATAAGATTTTGCCTTTCATTTCTCGCCACATGGTTTATTCCCGCCAGTAGTAGGCTACAGTAACGTCGAGGTCTGACTTGACACTTCCCGCAGCACTTTGGGTGGCTTCCTGGAAGCGTGCCCCTGGTCTCACAAAACTAGTAACATTGAAGTTGCTTTTCTCCCTTATTCCAGGATACACATTCCTACCTTGGCTATCAGCGTGAATTTGAATGTTTACGGACCTTCTAGGCCTAGGTACAAACTTTCTGGGGATTTGTTTAGTAGTCTTTGTTGTTGGTTTCTATTGTAGGTTAGACCTTGAATTGGTTTGGGTGCAGACTGGGGTTATACTCTCTGCCCCATCGATAGCTTCCAAAATACCATACTTATTTGAAAGGGTTAGATCACGTTTCGTGTTTTTCTGGTTATTAACAGATTTTGTGCTGTTTTTAAAGGAACAATATTCCACTGTTCTACCTGACTGGTATCAGGCCTGTTTCTAAGCGGCGGCCAGTTGGCGTCGATATTAGGCCTATAATCTATTTCTAATGACTCACTATTAACCAACCTTTTACATAGTTCCTGGTCGCTTTGCCCACAGCATTCTTCGAGTCGTCTAATTTCTTCACACAGTAATTCGTTTTCTTCTTTCGGTTGCTGAAGAATAGCATCAGATGAATCGTAATCTTTTGTTGCAACATTGTCCAGGCTAGCGTCATTGCAGGATGGAGGACAGAACCACTCAGCAATATCTTTGGGCAGGCTCTGTTCGTCGACGGTGGAACATTTAAAATGGTTCCACAGTTCACATTTATCACAAAGGATGCCGTTTCGCACAATTTTCTTGCGTTTCACACACTTAATGTTTAATAAAATTCTACTTTTTAGCGGAGCTGAATGATTACATCCTTACTGACCGGCGCTATCTTGATTAGCTATAATTTGGGGAATTTTTAATGGACTGTAGGTTGTTAAACCAAAGGTTGGCTCGTTGGGCTCTTTATAGTATTCTGTTTCACTCATCTCCAAATTTAATTCAGGATCCTCCTTGATAAAATCATTTGGCCAAGAGGTTCCCAAGTTATCTTCAAGACACTGTTGGTTCACTTGCTCATCCAATTCTTCTTTTACTTTCATGGTAGAGATCATCCAGTACAAGTAATGTTGTAACTTCAAAATTATAGCCGTTTGGGCCATAAGTTCCATCAACACTAATACAGTCATTTCCATATTTTGATAATATTTCAGCTTGTGTGTTGTTCATTATAATTACGGGTAACACAGAGTCGTCACTTCTTGGTTCAGGTTGGAGATCATTAATTGTTTCTTGATGCTTATAGAACAATACACATGGATTGTCACTTTGCTGCACTTCTTGCACCCAAGCTCAATGCTGATTGCATAATTTGGATGTCTGACTGACTTTGAAGACAGGTTATACGCAGCTGCAATATTATGCAAATCCTGCATCGCTGTAAGATGCACTCTCTCCAAATTTGAATTCCGCACTGTTTCTTGAATTTTTTGGAGGACAGTAGGAAATGGGATTCCTGCAGCAATGTCTTTATCCGTTCTTTTTCTGTCAGATTCAGATGACTGAGGTCCAGATCGTGATCAACATGAGTGGAAAGAATGTTAACATGGTAGTTTCCTTCCTTGTATTAGACTTTAATCTCTTCAGGCACTTTCTGTTGACTTTGTTGCTTCCTGTCAATTTTAGATGTCTGCTCCTGGAGAATAGTCAGTATTGTAGAACACTCTGCATAATATCGTTTATTGAAACTGAACTACACTTCTTGAACAATCACTATATACACACAAAAACAAATTACTTGTGGACGACCATTCATCAAGAGCGTCGGTGAGGTCCGTCGAAGCTGGTCCTAGCTCGGCGAGGAACTGGCTGTACTGCTGCTGTGCTGGCCTTATAAAGCTGGCGGAGTAGTCCAACTTTCTCTGTATCTGTGAGGCGACCTCTGCAGAAAAATCTTCGCATTAGTCTCTAGCAAGTTCTGTTTGTTTTGAAGAATTGTTTTCCTCTTGGTTGAGTCTGCAAGTGCTTGTGTATGTTATATGGTACACAGGAGTGTCTTGAGTGTAGTCTGCCTGGCAGGAGCTGTCTGTGGCAGACGTAACAGCTCTCATCACCTTTGGAGATAAACTGACCTGAGAAATGGCAAATATAATAATTAGTGCCAAAGCTTTAAACTAATTTGGAATGTGTAGCACATTCCACTTTAAAAATTCTTCTTCACTGGAGAATTCTAGGGCTCCTGGTTTCACACATAATGCATGTGCAGACTGGAAAGACCCATCCAGCACTTTCTAGAATTGGTTTCAAACGCACACATCGTACACTTAAACCTTTTCTGTTGCAGTTCACCATGAATATTTTGCTGGTGGCGTTTTAGACTACCTTTACAAGTAAAATTCTTGTTGCATAAGTAGCACTGGTATGTAAACGAACGTTCGTTATTCGTAACGGGGTATCATTTGGCTCAGCTTTCTTGGGTGGGCTGTGGAAATATGCCTCTTCAGAGTCTTGCAGTAACTGTACTCGTTTCCGCAAACTTCACATTTACAACACACAAAACGCGTAAACTATTGTTCTATAACGCGCGACAAAACGCATTTCCCACGCAAATAGTTCACGCACAAATGGTACTGCAACGTATTAACCCTCTATGGACTGAATTATGACATAACACGAACAAGAAACTCTAAATGCTATATTTGTATTAGTTAGGGGTCACTTTAAACATATTTTGATTAAAAATGCAAAAAGTCATGTTTAAACAATGTGTATTTTTAACGTTACAAATTTGTTACAGTAGGCATTTAAGGATACCAGGTAATTAAATGTTGGAGAGTGAATACAAACATATATACTTTTCTTACAATTGAAAATATTTATGAATTTAAAACGTTTGACTTGCATACTTTTCATCCCCTATGAAAGTCTAGAAAACAGTTCCTTTTTCTCTCGATACACAAATGAACACCACACTTCTGGCACACTATTGATGGACGTCCTTAGCAGTTTGGCTTTTTGCATCTACCTCTTGTCAGACACTACTGGCCAATGTCCAACATTGTCCTGATGAACAATGCTTTGGGGGATTGGGTTGGATGCATGTCCTAGGTTCTTCTTCTTTACATATTCGACATCAATACTTAAAGATGGTCTACCCCTCTTTCTCCCACTCAAGTCCTTGTTCATTTTGCATAACACTTCAGCTATTTCAGACTTGAACTGGCAAGGCTGCATTTGTTTATTTTTGTTTACAACAAAAGCAACCATGCATTCACTACCACCATATCAAGGAAGTAAAAAAAATAAACGATGGTAGTACTTTTTTGATCTGATGTTTATCCAGTATAGTGCAATCAGTGAGTCTAAAAGATCTACCCCTCCCATAATTTGGTTGTAAAGAAGAATTATTGACGGGCAGCCGGCTTCAACCTTTACTTCGGCCTTCTTATCCCATCGTTTCACCTTACTTATTGTTTCTGCAGCAAAAAAAGTAGAGGCAAGTAGTACAGATCTGTTGTCAAACCATTTGACAAGTCTCACACACTGTCCATCAACATCTGCCTCTCGTTCATTGTATGCACCTCTCCCATTTTTTTCAAATCTTTATCAGTTGTCAACACACATCCAGGTAATATATTGTCTCTAACTGTGCCCAGACAAAAAATCTTCATGCGTGCAAGCCCTGTAAGCAGTAGTATTGTCGTAAACCAATTGTCAAAATATAACAAATTGTTTCTTCGTTGTGGAATAGCGTACAAAGACGCATAACAACATTGGCGTTAGCCCCTAAATCTTCATTCCTTCCAGTGGATCACGTTTCCCACAATACTTCGAAATTGTACACAATTCCTTTGTTGTCGCATAAAATATATATTTTATAACCCCACTTGTGAGGCTATTTTGGCATATATTGTTTCAAACTAGACATTGCTTTGAAGGGTACGGGAGCGATGCGCTTCTTGTAACAGTTTTCCTGAAAACTAATATATCTTGAGATCCATTGATGAAATTGCTACTAAATAAAGATGGTTGGATGCTGTAACTCTTCCTCCACCAAATCAAGTAAAAATAATTATTAGTAACTACAAAAAAAACAATACTATCTCTAATCATTTATTCTTTGTTTATTGTTAACAAAATTGACATCTTTCTAAAGCAGGTATTATGTAATTCTTATAAAAAATCAACTTAAACACACTTCTTAAGTAATAAACACCTAAAAATTAAGTAATTAACAGTTTTATTTAGTTACACACTACTTATAATCATCATGGCACTTTTCAATCACAGTAAGTAAATTATTTATATCTAAGGTATGCTTCATAATTATCTCTTCTTAACATCTATCTAACAAAGTATTGCACTTATATATGAATCAACATTTGGTTGGTTTCATTATAATTAAATTCGGTATTCATCTGAGCTACAATTAATACAAATAAAAGGTATAGTGTCTCCTGTGACACATCCTACATGTGCCCACATCTTACAAATGCAGCACTCGACCCAATCTTTATTTGAATCCTTGTAAGCGTCTCCATATACCAGACAATACCACTCTTCTGATTCAGGTTCTGAATCTGAACATAAAATCTTTTTTTTAGCTCTGTCCACTCCGGTTTTATGTTTTGTTGATTTACCTTTGCCTTTCCCCTTTCCTTCACCTTTTCCTTTAATTTTGTCATCTTTTTTTCTGTTTTTTCTTCATCTTTTCCTCATATTCCTTTTGTAAAGCTTCTATTTCAGGAGTGTCCGTCAATACTGTAGATTTTCTTTTGCATCTGT
This sequence comes from Schistocerca piceifrons, assembly GCF_021461385.2. Classification (NCBI taxonomy): domain Eukaryota; kingdom Metazoa; phylum Arthropoda; class Insecta; order Orthoptera; family Acrididae; genus Schistocerca; species Schistocerca piceifrons. Next base: position 26,058,951 of record NC_060146.1, on the reverse strand, counting down.
TATTTGTATTAGTTTTTCTTGGTGGCGCCTTTGGTAGAGGTCTAACCTTCGATGGCGAAAAAGGTTTCTGTAGACTGGAGCAACTCGGAGTTGGTTTGTTTGCAGTTTCAATTTGGCTTATAATTTCCGTGGTGCTGATATCTAATTCAGGGGAAGAATCAAATAGTTCTGGATTTTCAAGATTCAATGATAAATTTTCTGAGACATATACGACATCTGGCTGTTGTGTAGGATCTGGACGATCAGTAACATAAGATGGTGCAAAGTCGGAGTCTTGGAAAATATCAACATTCAAAGGCCACACACCAGAAACTTTAAATCCACTCATAATATTAGCAGGGTTTAAGGCAAGTGGTAACGACTCTTTCACAATACTTGGGATGTCATATATTGTCATTGTTTTCTCCGGATTTTTGTGCATCCATGCTGTCTGTGCCCTATTTATGCAATTTCTAAAAGGGCCGTACATTCCTACGTCTAAAGGTTGCAAATTGTGGGCACAGTGCGGGGGAAACGACAACATGATGACATTATTTTCTTTGGCTTTTTCAACAACTCCAATATTCACGTGTGAGCTATGGTTATCAAGTAGCAACAGAACTGGCTCGTCCTTGGTGGGTTGGGCGTATTTGATAAAATGATCCATAAAAATTATAAATTCTTTTTCGGTCATCCATTCAGAGGAATTACCAGCTCCAATGCTGCCTGGTGGTCCACTGCGAATAAACATTTTAGAATATTTGAGCCTGGGAATAACGAACATTGGTGGTATAAAATTACCCGCAGCATTAGAGGCACAAGCAAGTGTTAAAAGAGTTTCCCTCTCAGCTGATGTGATAGCTCCAATTTGCTTTTGGCCACGAGCAGCTACTATTTTCTTAGATTTTTGAACCGTTGTGACCCCTGTTTCACCAATGTTCCATATTCGAGAAGCATTAAACTGATATTTTTGGAGAAGTCGTTGATGTATTGCAAAGAATGAATTAACGTTAGTCTTATTCAGTGACGTCGCTCGACTTAAAGACATCGCTTCTCGTATCCTTAAAGATACTGTGGATTTCTGCACATAAAATATTGAAACCAGTCAGTACCAGCCATGTTATTTTGATGCCAAGGAGGAGGAATGTTTTTAGCATTAAGCTGCACACCGCATTGATAAACTAGTTTCCTTACTTCTATAGGAAGTAGTTCAAAATATATTTCGGTGCACTTGAGTAGATAGGTAGTCATCTTACCCTCTTTCTCTGCAGTAAATAGGGGAGAGCGGGGCATGTTGAGACAAATTTCAGATTTTATTTTTTACATTTTTTTGTTTGAATTTTGTTTTAATTGGGAAAATTATGATATTATACTTCAATTAGTTGTGCACTTTTCTATGGTACTGATGCTTTGATTAACCACATATATCTCCCAAAATTAAAATATTTGTTTAATGCTGCAAAGTGTATCAATGTTCCCTACATGGGGGCAAGTTGATACTAGCGAGAGGCTAGTTGATACAAATGTATAAATAATAAGCTAATTGACATTAAGGTATCAAATAACCACTCAATAGATAATCGGGAACATTTATTAAGCAGAATATAGCACAAAGGTAACGTAAGACATATTATTAACTTATTTTAAACGCCCAGATCATGAGATTGTGTCCATAACCTACTCTTTATCACTGATTACAAAGTCAGATGTACAGTGAATACAAGTGCACATCTTACAGTCTTTACCACATTCTATACGGCCCCATTCTTTGCAAGACATGCACTGTATACAGTCCTCACCTGGCTTGGATTCGGAGAATGGCTCCAAACGTATGAGACACAAGGCGTCTTTCTCTTCCTCAGACTCTGATGCAACCTTCATTTTATTCTTTGGGACGCATTTCTTTTTAACATTTTAAAAAGCCTTTTTTGTCGTTTTCTGACTTGGCTACCATTTTAGCTTCCTTTTCTTTGGCTTCCTCTTCCAGTCTCTCCTTTAGTGGTGTGGTAGTAAGGATAGCGGATTTTAAAGGTTTCTTCCCTTTTTTGAAATTTTTTCGCTCTCCAGCTATAGGGTACGGGCACATGTCTTGAGGGCTTACAGTGAATACACCTAGAGAAACATCCTTACTTGTAGATGGAACTGCAGTTGTAGTCTCAGTTCCGTTCCGTTCACTTTGGACTGTAGACCATCAGCGTTGCTTGTCCCAGCCTGAGAAGTCTTGACAGTGCTGTCTTGTGAAGTCATCTCTCTATCCGTGAATGCGCTGGACAAGAAGTCATCATCAGTAAACACTTCTCTGTTGTATGGCGCGATTCCTGTTGCTTGAAATCCAGATATAATATTTGTAGGATTTATTGCTTTAGGTAGTGCCATCTTTACTATGCCAGGAATGTCGTAGATTGTTACAGTTTTCCGTGGATTGTTGATCATCCAGTCGTCGACTGAAGCGAAGTAAAATTTCTTGAAAGGCCCATAAACCGACCTGTCAAGCGGTTGCAGGCGGTGGGAAGTGTGTGGGGGAAACGACAACATGACGATACCATTTTCTTTGCAGAAGTTGAGCACTTCAGTAGATAATGTGATTCATGGTTATCCAAAACCAACAAGCAGGGATTACCCTTGGTAGATCTTACGTGCCCATGAAAATGTTTAATGAACTTCAAAAACGATTCAGATGTAATCCATCCGGATGGATAGGAAGTTCCAATACATCCTGGTGGTCCGTTAATGATGAAGTGATCCGTGAAGAATATTCTTGGAAATATGAACATCGGAGGAACTGAGTTGCCAATGGCACCGACAGCCAATAGCATAGTGACAGTCTGCCCCCTTTCCGCTGACGTAGCTTTCCCTACTTGGCGTAATCCTTTCTGAGCAACGATTTTGTTTGGTCTCTGAACTGTTTGCACACCGGTCTCGTCGACATTCCAAATATCCTTAGGTTCAAATTTGTATTTATCTAAAGTAATCTTCAAATTGTCAAAAAATAGATCAATATTGGCTTTATTAAAACTGGTAGCGCGACTAAGGCTCATAGCCTCAGGCTCCCTGATTAATAGTCGAGGGTGTCTTTTCATAAATAAGCTAAACCAGTCCTTTGTAGCCATTTTATGGTTAATCCATTGTTGACGAATGGAGTCGGGGTATTGTAGCGTGTCACTTGTAAGGAAACATAAAAGCAAACCGAAAAGACGGATTATATTTACACTACAGTGCGGCTGTTATTCTGGAGAGCGCCTTTGACTTAGAGAAAGGCAAGGAATGGGGGAGTGTGTTGCTTGGTTGCCTTTGCACGAAGAAATCCGAAACAAACAGATATTTCAGAGGTCAGATGTTTTAACTTACATGTCAATGTTTCAATAGGTCATTACTTTTTGATGAAGGCAACTGAGAAATATTTATTTTATTTTGTTTTTATCAGACTAAAAATTTCGTGGGTGCGGCGCACGGTCAACCTTATTTTGTGGGTGCTCGAGCCCCGGCGCTGACCACTTAGTTAAGGGGGCAAACAGTAGCCGTTGTAAAGACCTTTCATGGTGCTTGTGAGCCAACCACTAAACTCTGTTTCTTTTCCCCACCGGCGATTATACACTGAAGAGCCAAAGAAACACCAGTGTAATATCGTGTAGGGCAACAGTGCTGCAGTATGACGTGGCGTGGACACGCCTAATGTCTGAAGTAGTGCTTGAGGGAATTAACATTATGAATCCTGCAGGGCTGTCAATAAATCCGTTAAGAGTACGAAGGGGTGGAGATCTGAGCAGCGCGTTGCAGGGCATCCCAGACACGCTCAGTAACGTTCATGTCTGGGGAGTTTGATGGCCAGCGGAAGTGTTTAAACTCAGGAGAGTGTTCCTGGAGCCACTCCGTGGCAGTTCTGTGCGTGCGGCGTGTCGCATTGTCCTGCTGGAATTGCCTGACGGAATGCACAGTGGACATGGACGGATGCGGGTGAATCAGATAGGATGCTTACGTACGTGTCATCTGTCAGAGTCGTATATAGACGCATCAGGGGTCCCACATCACTCAAACTGCACACGCCCCTACCATTACAGAGCCTCCACCAGTTTGAACAGTCTCCTGCTGACATGCAGGGTCCATGGATTCATGAGGTTGTCTCCATGCCCGTACACGTCAATCCGCTCGATACAGTTTGAAACAAGACTCGTCCGACCAGCCAACACGTTGCCAGTCATCAACAGTGCAATGTCTGGGTTGACGGACCCAGGCGAGGCATAAAGCTTTGTGTCGTGCAGTCACCAATGGTACACGAGTGGACCTTCGGCTCCGAAAGCCCATATCGATGATGTTTCGTTGAAAGGTTCGCGCGCTGACACTTGTTGATGGCCCAACATTGAAATCTGCAGCGATTTGAGGAAGGGTTGCACTTAGGTCACGCTGAACGATCTTCTTCAATTGTCGTTGGTCTCGTTCTTGCAGGTTCTTTTTCCGGCTGCAGCGATGTCGGCGATTTGATGTTTTACCGGATTCCTGATATTCACGGTACACTCGTGAAATGACCGTACTGGCAAATCCCCACTTCATCACTACCTCGGAGATGCTGTGTCCCATCGCTCGTATGCCGACTACGACACCACGTTCGAACTCATTTAACTTTTGATAATCTGCTATTGTAGCAGCAATAACCGATTTGACAACTGCGCCAGACACTTGTCTTATACTGGCGTTGCCGATTGCAGCTCCGTATGCTGCCTGTTTATATATCTCTATATTTCTATCCGCATGCCTATACCTGTTTCCTTGGCGCTTCAGTGTACTTCTATTTGTCGCAGAGATAAAAAGCTGACAGGTCATAGATCGCCAGGCGGCACTTGCCCCGTCCGAATTAACAAGGAGACAATCTCAACCTGGGGTCACAGATTATAAATCCCTTTTGTGATAAGAAAGAACTCGTGAGTAAACTAGAGCCTCAATCCCACCCCGTCTGTTATGGCCGCCAACACACAACCGTTTTCGAGAAAAATTGGTTCGAATAATTTGACGAGATTCATGTACCCGTACGGTTGCATGAGCTACCGCTAAGGCTGCGTGGCCAAGAGGATGAGCACCCTATTACTAACCGGGCAGTCTGTGTTCAATTCGAGGCCATGTCTTTCTTCTTCTGTTTGTTTTTTTCTGTTACTATCAGATGGCATGCTCCTCATTCTTCCACGATTTCGTCAACTAATAAGTGGATTTAAAATTAGTTGTTATAATATTTATTACAAAATTTCACAAAAATGTACGGAAAACCCGGAATAGTGTGTTGCATGCAACGTGCTTGCGTTGTGTTGTACAGGTGCCTGACGTCAGTTTGTGGGCTGGAGTTCCATGCCTCTTGCATTTGTGCAGTGGCAGTTAATGGTGTTTGTGGATGACGTCCCGATTGGAGACAGATCTGGTGATCTAGCAATTCGAGGCGACACGTCGACACTGTAGAGCATGTTGAATTACCATAGCGGTACATGGCCGAGCGTTATTCTGTTGGAAAATACCCCATGGAATGCTGTCCGAGAAAGGCAACACAGCAGGTCGAATCACCAAATTGACAAACAAATTCGCAGTCAGGGTGCATGGGAAACCACGAGAGTGTTGCTGCTGTCACATAAAATCGCACCCCCACACCATAACCCTAGGTGCAGGCCCAGTATGTCGCAGACAGATTGATTGCAGGCTCTCGCTTGATACCACTGAAGTCGCAAAATGTGGCGGTTTGGGGTCAGTTGAATGGACGCTGCAGGGCGTCCGGCTCAGAGTTGTCCTTCAAGTAATCAATTTGTACAGTTACTTGTCACTGTGGTGTCAAATGCTCCTCAAACAGTGCCACGTCGCCGTTCGCATTCCTGTTTTCTTATGATCGTACATTCCCGTGACCACTGCTGCCAGCAGTAATGTACAGTGGCTACATTCCTGCCGAGTCCTTCTGCAATATTGCGGAACGAATATCCAGCTTTGCCCTACTGGCGTCCTTGACTAACATTAGTTCACCGCGTCCAGTTTCAAAGGCAACTAATGTCCACGACCGTTACAGCATGTATTTCAAGCGAACCTTATTTGCATCTTCATAGTGTCGATACTAGCTCCACTCTTAGGCGACTGCAGAACATATGTGAAGCATGGGACACTGAAACTGCTAGTTTCAGTAGTTCTAACAATTTCTAGCTACCTATATTCACAAGAGCACAATTGTGTCTACAGTGATTATTGCACTTCACAAAAAGTTTCACTGCTAGAAAACTACTGGTTCAACATTTGTTAGGGGGCTCCAGTTTGTCCTGTCTATTTACTGCGCTTAATGGTAACGCTTCTATCAAAACACATTAGGGGTAGGGTAGAGTGCGGCAAGTTGATCAACTTTTCACTTGATTGGTTATAGCTCCTCAAAGATAAGTCGTAATGGCTTCCTATGCATACTGGTCAGTAATTAATTTATCCCTTTGCAAAAATGTCCATAGTAATTTATTCCTAACAAGTTACATTTAAGAGCTAGACGTGTTTAAATGCAAACAGTCAAGTACACTCAACGTACCCCATAGGTGAGGTAAGTTGAGCAACAGTATGGGGCAAATTGAGCACTTAGAAATCTAGCCAAACCACGAGTGCAATATTAGCTAGACATCAAATAAAATTCTTGTTTCACAATCAACTGTTTATTAAATGAAACAACAAGTTTACTGTTACCAGTCATTGTTTATTTATCTCCACGACGCGTTTCAAAGGTTTAAACCTTCATAATGAGGTAGATTAACATTTGTTGGTATGTCATTTGTGTGTGTTACCATTTTTTGAAGGAACTTGTGGCATTGTCTAGTGGAGAAACAAAACACTATTGCAGAACATGGTTTTGGGTTTCGTTTGACAAAAAATTAAACTTGTATCTAACGGTAAACATAAAATAATTAAAATAAAGTACCTCCAGTGGTCACAGATTCCTTTCACTGTCGTAACACATCACATGTATACTGTCATATTTTGTAAGCAAATATGGCGTCGGAAACTATTGGGTGCGTGGATCGTATAGCAGAAGAGAAAAAAGTGTCACAAAGTACAAAGAATATACGTCCTAACAACATTATTACAGAATAAATTTTTTAAAGGATTTTGAGGTGTTGTTTGAGGTGTTGAATACATTCGTTGGAATAAGTACTTCAGATGGTATATAAAACAATTTTGACAAGTTAAAATAGCTTAAACTTCATATCCATTTGTACAATCAGGTGAAGCGTTACAGACGTTAAGTATAATAATCATATTGGCTACAGTGGGAAGTAACAATTTTGGTTGGGATTCATAGATAGAAATGAAATGCTGGAGGCAGAGAGGGAGGAAGAGAAAGAGAAAGTGAGAGGGGCAGAGAGGGTGGAAAGAGTGATTGTAAGAGAGCAAACTTTATAAGGCAAGGGGTTAAAAGCGGTAGCTCGTTTTTTTTACAGGTTACTATCCCTTGCTGTAAGGCTGCAATTTTGATTTTTTTTTTAAACGAGAAAGGTAAAACAGAGGACACTACTTCCACCACATCAAGTGGATTTAGTGCTCACGTGCTCACACGGAGCCGTAAACACTTCCTAGTTTATCAATGGGGGTTGTTGTTGTTGTTGTGGTCTTCAGTCCTGAGACTGGTTTGATGCAGCTCTCCATGCTACTCTATCATGTGTAAGCTTCTTCATCTCCTAGTAGCTACTGCAACCTACATCCTTCTGAATCTGCTTAGTGTATTCATTTCTTGGTCTCCCTCTACGATTTTTACCCTCCACGCTGCCCTCCAGTGCTAAATTTGTGATCCCTTGATGCCTCAAAACATGTCCTACCAACCGATCTCTTCTTCTAGTCAAGTTATGCCACAAACTTCTCTTCTCCCCAATCCTATTCAATACCTCCTCATTAGTTACGTGATCTACCCACTTTATCTTCAGCATTCTTCTGTAGCACCACATTTCGAAAGCTTCTATTCTCTTCTTGTCCAAACTAGTTATCGTCCATGTTTCACTTCCATACATGGCTACACTCCATACAAATACTTTCAGAAACGACTTCCTGACACTTAAATCTATACTCGATGTTAACAAATTTCTCTTCTTCAGAAACGATTTCCTTGCCATTGCCAGTCCACATTTTATATCCTCTCTACTTCGACCATCATCAGTTATTTTACTCCCTAAATAGCAAAACTCCTTTACTACTTTAAGTGTCTCATTTCCTAATCTAATTCCCTCAGCATCACCCGATTTAATTTGACTACATTCCATTATCCTCGTTTTGCTTTTGTTGATGTTCATCTTATATCCTCCTTTCAAGACACTGTCCATTCCGTTCAACTGCTCTTCCAAGTCCTTTGCTGTCTCTGATAGAATTACAATGTCATCGGCAAACCTCAAAGTTTTTACTTCTTCTCCATGAATTTTAATACCTACTCCGAATTTTTCTTTTGTTTCCTTTACTGCTTGCTCAATATACAGATTGAATAACATCGGGGAGAGGCTACAACCCTTTCCCAACCACTGCTTCCCTTTCATGCCCCTCGACTCTTATACCTGCCATCTGGTTTCTGTACAAATTGTAAATAGCCTTCCGCTCCCTGTATTTTACCCCTGCCACCTTTATAATGTGAAATAGAGTATTCCAGTTAACATTGTCAAAAGCTTTCTCTAAGTTTACAAATGCTAGAAACATAGGTTTGCCTTTTCTTAATCTTTCTTCTAAGATAAGTCGTAGGGTCAGTATTGCCTCACGTGTCCCAATTGAAAAAAATTATTACTATTATCGGTACCATGCGTGCAATGGTCGTGCCAGGCGCGCGATATTGAATCTTTATCCTGTCATTAAAGTTGCGAGACCAACACGACCTTAAAGGAACCATTATCATGAGAATGGTTCTGCATTATTCTACTGTGACACAAAGGGTGATTTCACGTAATGAAAGGGATAATGTAAAGATGAAAGGACTCATTTATTAATCAGTTGAATATCGAACAATGATACAATCAAATGGGGGTGTGGGAAGAAAGAATCGAGTTCAGCATCCTGCCCCCACGTACGTTCATAATAAGCCACAATGGCAGGAGAAAAGGAATTTTAGAAACGATCGCTGTATTCACAAATGGAGTTCAATTTACTAAAGGAAGGGGTTGCAGGCTTGCAACAACCACCACCATGAATGAGCCAAAGACTAAGAAAGAGGCTACTGGGGGTGAATCGCTAGGTAGCATCCTGTACTAAAGGAATAAAACCTGCAAGACGCGAAACTATTCATACAGGCGATACTAGATAACTTTGGCTCTCGGTCCGACTACATTAACGAAACATGAAGGGGCGCCAGACACTCACCACGTCACGTATGACAAAGAGCACAAGTTTTGAAGCTAGGAAGACCTAAATTCGAGTGAAATTTTGTACTGGAGAACTGAAAGAGCTTCTGCCAGACGAATCGGAAAAGTGAGCATGAATGTATCCACTTTAGTGCCGAACTGCAAGCTACTGAGACTAACCAACATATCGCACACATTATGCCTAACTGTACAAGGAAAACCTACAGTGTTATAACCCAGAAAAATTGCGTGAACCGTAATATAAGGAACGCACATCAGTAAAATGACCTATACGGTTCCCTCTGGGCCGCAGGGCGCGAAGCTACAGTTGCACGTCGGCGCTCCTGCTTACTTCGTCTTGTGGAAGAGCACCTCCAGCGTCAGGCACGGTCACACTAGAACTGCCTACTGCCCCTTTGTCCACTATCAACCCGCGGAGGGCGGCGCGCACCTGAACTGGCCGGAATCTCACAGGGAGGCGACCTCGCGACGTTAAAATCGAGCAGAAATAGCAGTTACAAGGTTGGTAAGGCACGTTGGGGAACTGAGAACAGGAGAAACTTTGGCCACTACTGAACGTTGGTTCTTCAAACGACACCACGTGCTACCCTGGCGATCGGAAAAATGATAGGAAAAGGGGTAGCCATCGTGGCTGCCATAAGACTGCTGCCCTCGGCCATAAATAAAGAAAATTCCTAGCGCCAAGCTCTTTTCACAGATCAGCGTGAGACAAACTGTAAACATCGTCAAATAATTTAGGCAAGCCATAGAAATTATTAACAGGGCCTGAATTATTATATTACAGAATACCAGAATGCTGGGATTAGAAATATGAAATACGAGCTCTGAATGGTGAATGAAGTGCACGTCCTTCAGGGTCTTAAGATTATATCTGTTACATGTAATAACTGCATAAAGGTACGGTAATATATTGGTTAATGCTTAAAAATATGCAGATGGATGTGCAAGTTGTGCCAGTAGTTGATGTACACATAGTTTCAAGCTGACAAGCGGGAAAAGCTGTTGGTGTGATATCTGTAAATGAAGTCAATCTCTTGGACACACGGGGCTGTTGTGGTAACATAACTAAGTATTTACGGTATATATTAGTGTGTGTGTGTGTGTGTGTGTGTGTGTGTGTGTGTGCTTTGCAGTTTTTAATGGCGTAGGCTGTTGCTGAAAACAGATATGATACTATTGTAAATATTGTCATTTTAAGATGGATTCAGGTTGTTTTGTCTGGTGGTTGTATATTTAGAGTGTTTCAATGATGTCTAGTTTCCTGCCTGCTGTTATAAGCATTTGCAAATAGCTGTTTGTTTTATTATTTCGATTTCTTGATTACATTTGTCTTCAGAGAGTGGTAGTTGGATAGCTCTATCCTCTTCAGTCCCGAAGATAAACAAAGAATGGAAAAATGTTTCAGTTGCTTTTTTTGGTGCATCTGATGTCAAAGTAAGACAAAAAAACTAATTTTGAAATTTTATTTTATATAATGTTTGAGTAATTGAATGTACACATGTGTGTACATTGGATCTCAACAGAGAAAAAAATGCCGATCTCATAGTATTTTCATATTTTTATTACCAATGAAAAATGTACACATTACTTCTCATTTTTACGTGCACATTACATTTTATGAACACATTACTTCTCATGTTTATGAAATTTAGCAAAACCATTGTTTTTTAATACGCACAAATAAACTTTGCACTTTTTACACATTATGCGGGAACGTGACTTGCACCCTGGCAACCGACACTTTGAGGCAAAACTTCTCTCAATATATTCAGGAAGGTGGTCAACCCTGTCACACTTGCTTTCTCTAGTTGGCTTTGGCACAATTCGTCTTCGTTTTGTGGGCTGATGCTGCTCATCCTCATCAGAGCTGCTGACATACTCCTGTGCCACACTCGGAGAAATTTCTTTCGACAGGTCCAGTGAGTCTACAATTTTTGAAGACTTTACCAAGTCGTGGGACAAGTGAATTCTGAAGTTTATGAGAGACATCCACTTTTGTTTTGGTATCCCTTCTTTTTGACAACACCTTTTGTACATAATGCATGAATTAATTATGGCTAAATCAGTGAAGTGGTTGAATACTCTGACAGTCCACTTTTTTGTTCTGATGTTTGACCTATAGTATGCCATGTATCTATCACAAAGATCAATGCCACCCATATTGCGATTATAGCTTTTGATGATGGCTGGTTGTTTGACACTAACCTTTGCTTTTTCTGTATTACACCATCGTTTGCAGGTACCCTCTGGTTCGCTCTCTATGCACGAGGATAAAAAGTGACGGATTTATTGTCCTTCCATTTGAGGGCACAAATTTCCTGGTCCTCCCTTACGTACTCACCCACTGCCCCCGCTGCAGCTCCTGATCTCTCTTGAACTTAGAAGCTACTTCTTTTATTCTATTGGCCATCACAGTTCCTGTCTGAAATATATTCCTGTCTAGTAAAAGCTGAACAGATTTTGAACTGGTGAAAAATCTGTCACTGTAAATTACATGATTGTAATCACCTGATGCCGCTAAAATAAAATTTTTGAGGCCAAGTGGATTAGGTTTGGAAGGTACATATGTTCGCATCTTACACCTCCCCGTGAATGGAATCATCTGTTCATCCACAGAAAGGTGTTGAGACCTGGGTAAACTAATACATTTATTTCTAAAAGCATCAATTAAAGGTCTAACCTTCCAAAGTTTGTCATTTACGTCATGATCTTCCAAATTATTTACAAAATGCAGATTATTTCGTAATTTGTAGTATCTATCTCTTGTCATGGTTGATGATACAAGTGGAATATCCAGTTGCATGTTCCAGTAAAGTCTTGCCTGGGGCAATTTCAATGTACCTATCAATATCTCAATTCCGACAAGGGACAAAATTTCATTAGTATTTGTATCCAGACTTTTTGAGTTCTTTTGGCAATGATATAAATTAGTTTGTCCTGCAACATTTTTCCCTGAAATTTTTATCGAAGTACTCGAAGAAAAACTGTGAAGGGTTTCTCAGTTCACCATCAGTCTGTTGTTCAAAGTTGTCGTCAGAAGGCTGTCGATTACACATCCTGCAAACAAATAGGACCACTGAAAAATACTGATCTAAATCGTGTTAGATGACACACAGAACTACACCAATGTATTGCTTTCTTAGATTGCCTCCATCTTAGTGGACGACAGTGAGAAGATGAAGCTGATGTAGGTGCCTCAGGAGTAACATCCACAGTGCATCCTTCAACTTCAAGCACACCAATTCGTTCAGGTGGAGTTGGAGGTTCATCAACAGGATCATCTTCGTCTGACAGGGAACTCAAGTCACTCGTCTCGAGCAGTTTTATAATTTCATCGTCTGTTAGAGCTGAGAAGCGAAAATGAAATAAAGTGAAAGTAACTGTTGATATAATGGAATAAAGAAATGAAACTGAACCTAATAACAGTCGTGCACATCAGGTCTCAATTCAGGAAAACGTCATTTGGCAGGATGACACTACAAAGACCTGATGTGCACATATGTGTACGTCGGGACTGAAGAGGCTATTGATCATGTACTGGAATGCTGCCATTTTGTGGGCTGTGGGATGACTAGAGGAGTTGTTGATTGTAGTATATGTTGTGGTAGGCTTCCAATAAATATCAAACTGATGTCTGTTATTCCTTATTCTAAGGGTAAGGTCTAAGAAATTTATACTGTCATCTGTTTGGTGTCCAACTGTGATTTTATATTTTCATGGGATTTGTTGAATAACTGGTTCAACTCACTGATATTATCCTTAGTGCCTTTGATTAAAACGATGGTATCATCTACATATCTATAGTAGTAGATGATAGTACAAATCTATTTCTCTTCTCAGAGGATCAGATAATGCCACGTGTGTGGAGTCGTATGCTCTACACTATGCAGACTTGGAGCGTAACCACTGGACTCAGTGCCGGAAATTTCTCCAGCGTACTTCTCTCCACGCTCTCCAAGCAGGGCAGCCAGACACCGCGACTGCTCCGGTCCAGTCGCGACCCCAGAGTCCACTTAGATTTTTGCAAACGTAGCCGTTCTTCGCCGAATGGATCCGTGCGCGTTGGTAGCCAATCACGACACAGACGTCCATGTATCCGTGCGCGTTTGTACCCAACCACGACACAGAATTCTCCCGCGGTTACTGTTGCCGCCAAACTTTTAATGTGTATCTCTACGCGGTCTGCGCCAATCCCGTCACATCATTCTTCCGCAAATTTTCCACTGTGTAGCCAAATCGTCTTTCGCATATAGCTCCTTCTCACTTCTTGTCGCGATGGCTCAGCCTCTCCCAATGTGCCAGCCAGCAAAGGGGTCCGGCCGTCTTCCAGCCTCTGAGCCCATCTCGTTAGTTTAACATCACACACAACTTCCTTTTCTGTGTCCATTCTCTCCTTCCGGTGGGCCAATTATCTAGTTTTGTTAAATGGCTATCTCTGCGTATTAGTACTGATTTAGCTTCATGTATGGTGCAAAATCTGCTACCTTACACAGTAATGTGGGTTGAAGGAATTTGTTTGGTTTTTGTAGGTTGGCATTGATTATACTGTAGTGTGGGATCTATTGGCACAGAGGAATAAAGGTTTTGTATGTCTAATGAAGTAAGTGTGGCTCCATCAGGTTCTTCTATGTTATTGACATGTAAATTCTATTGCGTTTTTAAGTGTTCTATCATTATTGAATGTGTATCCTTCATTGGGAATTTTGAAGAGCATTTTGTTGAGCTGGAATGTTGGGCTGTTCCTGCAGTTCACTGGATCTCAGATGGGGGTCCCATTTTTGTGCATCTTAGGTTGTGATCTAAGGCAAGGTGCTTCTGGGCTCATTGTTACAATATTTCTTGTTTCTTGGATAGTGAGTAGAAACTTGATATTGTTTGAAATGTGTTTAATCTCTTTTCGTATTCTGGCTGTTGGAACTTTATGTATCTCTGTTATATTGTTGGTTTGGAAGAAGTCTAAAGTTTCTTGTACAGATGATGCTCTGTTCATTACAACAGTTGTTACCCTTGTCAACTTTTACAGTTATTGCATTATTCATGTTTAATTTAGTTTTAATGGTACATGTAAGGACTTTTCTTTTCTTGTATGCTGGGAATGGTTTTGCAGTTTCCTTCTCAGTAATTTCATTAATTTTATGGCAGGCTGTTATTCCGCCATTTTGCTTCTTAAAGGCGATGTTGAGATCTGTTTGACACTAGCAATGAGCTTTTCTTGGTTATTTTGTAACAGTGGAGCTTGAACGTTGTGCTTTAAACATCTGCATAGTACTGTCTCTTCTTCTGCAGCGAATATTATGTTCGTGTTGTTGAGGAAAGGTGTGTAGAATGTGTGTTTCCTCCGGCTGTTATGGTTCAGTTTGGAAGGTAACGGTTGCTTTATAAGATTGGCTAGTTTTTTCTTCTGTGTAGTTTTTGTTTTCTGTACAATTAACTCGATGTACTTTCCGACTTTTTCGGTTATGGAATTATATTCTAGTCCATGAAGCAACTTTCCCAACAGTAATTCTGCATTTTAAAGCTGTGTGTTGAACATTAGTTCTTTCAGTTCGTTTTTCACCCAGAGTTTTCGTGCGTTTTCCAGTGTTGTCTTTGCAGTCGTCGTGTTTGTTTTGACGTCAGTCTTGACATAATTTGGATTGACGTTATTTTTGAGACAATTTCTATGGAGGTGAATATGCTGTGTTGTCATTGCGAGCTTTTCTGTACTCGGAAATAGCCTTGATTGCCTGACTGGGCAGATTAAATGCGAACATTTTATTTATAGTCTTCTATTGACGTAACAGTAAAATTAATTTTCTTTTAATAAAAAAATAGAATCAACAAAACATTAACGTATCTCAAGATTAACTTCTGGATTAGACCCAGTCTTTGTATTCAAAATCAGACTTGAATATTTATGTAATTATTAATATAACTTATATTAAAAAAGAAAATATTAATACTACTAGCTGACCCGACAGACTTCGTCCTGTCAAAAAGATTTGTAATATGGCAGTTTTTTTGCCTACATATTTAAAAAAATTCTCCTGAACAGAACCGTCACCCTGGTGATAGGGCGTTGTGAATAAAAAATAATTAAATAAAACATATATAAGGATTTAAAAGTAAGTAATCGCTTTATTGTTAATCATGTGAATCATAATTATTATTATTATCATTGTAGTGCTTTGTGGTATACGATGCTTTTTGTTTGATTACCTGGCGCATAGATAAACAAATCTGATGGTTTTCCAACACGGGAACAGGCAACATACAATTGACCATGTGAGAAACATGGGTTTTCTAGATTAATACCACAAACACTTAATGATTGCCCCTGGGACTTGTTTATAGTCATAGCAAAAGCAAGCCGCACTGGAAACTGTAGTCGTTTAAACTCAAATGGCACATCAGTCGGAATCATTGGGATGCGCGGTATGAGAACATCTTCTCCTTTATACTTTCCTTTGAGTATAGTTGCTTCTATCACATTGTTTAGTAATTTTTTTATCGCTAACCGTGTACCGTTGCAAAGACGCGGTTGGTTGATATTTCGCAACATTATAACCACCGGTCCAACCTTTAATTGAAGATTGTGAGGTGGCAATCCTGGCAAATCCAGCGAGTTTAAAAATTCTGGTGGATAGTTGACTACATCATCTTGATTAGTAGCCGAATCAACTGATTTATATATCCTCAATTCGCCTGTAATTTGTTCTTGAATTTTGAAATTTAATTCATTTACATCTATGTTTTTTGCAGCCAGTATAGCTCGTTCGCTCAACCAATCATGGTTTCTGTAATTTTGAGAAACATCTGGAAACACCTTCTGAATAAGTTCATCTTTTGATCGAGTTAACTGACAAAAACTTTGAGGAAAGTTAATGCAGCCAGTCAACATGTCTATAGGAAATTTGCCATTACCAATGTCAATGAGTTGTTTAGAGAATATGTTTCCAGATTGGTCATTTCGCAACTCGACACGCATATTCTTGCTTAAATGAAGTACTTTGACATGTTTCCACAAATTGGAGGACTTTAGACATGCATTGAGTTCATCAGCTGGCGTTGATCGTGGAATCACTGGCAATGTTTGACGAAAATCTCCTGCTAATAAAATCATTGCACCACCAAATCGGTTATTATTGCTCCGTAGATCTTTTAAGGTTCTGTCTAAAGCCTCCAAAGATTTTTTATGTGCCATCGTGCATTCATCCCAAACAATCAATTTACATTGCTGCAAAACCTTTGCCATTGCAGAGTTCTTCGAAACGTTGCAGGTTGGAGTTTCATTGCTTTGCATATTTAATGGCAATTTTAGTGCTGAATGGGCTGTTCGACCACCTTCAAGCAAAGTTGCTGCGATTCCCGACGAAGCGAGTGCAAGTGCAATTTTATTTTGTGAGCGAATTGTTGCTAATATTAATGAAATCAAAAAAGTTTTTCCTGTACCACCAGGTGCATCTAAGAAGTAAATCCCTCCAGTTTCATCATTTGTTACTTTCATAAGAGTTTCAAATACATACTTCTGTTGTTCAGTTAACAGTGGAAGATTTGTTTGAATTAATTCTTTCAAAGCGTTGAGATCATACAGTTTTTCTCGATGCAACTCTTGGTTAAAAGCGTCATGCATTGGACGATTGGGCGCGGTCAGGCCTAATTGAATTAATAGTTTGTTTGACATTATCAAGCACATGTCCTCAATTGAAATCAATGCTTCATTGTAAATTTCTTCACTGATTTGTATATTTGGATTTCCCATTCTATTCCGTATTTGATACAAAATATCATCACACATATAATCTTTGTACTTGATCCACAAATCAATTGGGTTTGATGGGAAGCATGTAGATATGATTATAGAAAACAATGTTCGTATTTGATGAGCGTGTGATGATATTACAGCATCATTGAGAGTTTGCTCCCAATGAGCGTCATTTTCAAGCAATTGCAAACGTTGACAGGCTTCTCTGTAGGATCCACACAATTCACCATGAACAGTTCGTAACTGTTGGAATGATGTTGGGCCATGTACATTGACTAATAGCAGTCGTAAATCAAAACATTCATGATTGCTTGGATGTACTGAATAAATCCGGCCAATCGCATCGGTGGAATATACATCTGTATATCCTGGAACTGGTTTTCCTTGTTTCCGTCGTATAAATCTCCTTGAGGATTGATTCCAGGTATAATATTTTGGCATTTCAGAATATAGCAATGTTTGTGCGAAATGATCGTTTTGGCATGTCTCAAAAAACTGGTTAATGTAGTAGATGGTGGCTGAGCAGCTCTTTGTACTGCGTTCTGTGCTGTAAAATACACTCTGTCCATTTTCTAAATGCACAGCTAAGTGAACAACAGAAGGGTGTCTCTCATGAATAGGAAAAGAAAATATTCGCCAAACTGCTTCATTACTACTGACATAGCGGCCCATTTGGTATTGAGTAACTTCATCATTGGAATTCTCTGCACCAATTCCAATCACAGCCATATCACTCCCTTTGGTTACATATTTGCAAATGTATTTAATAGATTTCACTGAATGGCAAGATTCAACGTTGATGTGTGCTTTGAATGTCTTTGATAAAATGGGTGAATATGGAACAATCCAACGATTATCTATTTCAATATCTTGTTGATTTAATTTGACAATTGTTGATTTTCCATTGTCTGCTGTCGATCTGCGACGATACAATGGATAACCGTCATTACCAGTAATTGTTTCCGATATTAATGTCCGTGGATATCGTTTTGAACATTTACCATCCATCATACACGGTGAATTTTGATTAAGAGTTCCACAGGGACCATGTATCATGTTTTTGATAACTACCTCATGCAATCCAGGATCTACTTGTACATTAGGGATTTCAGCTGATATCACTGCATCAACTTCATTTGGCCTTATCTTTTCAACCAACCAAATCAAAATGTGTGCATGTGGCAATCCTCGTTTCTGCCACTCCACAGAATACATCCAGCAGCGTGTCTCACCAAACACATTATGTTTTATGATGAAATCCATTAAAGATTTCAACTTTTGTCTAAAGACTCTGGCTGTAATATCATGACGATCAATGGGTGATTGCCCAGGGAATAACTCCTGCTTGATTTCTATCCATTGCGGATTGCATGTAAATGTGATGAACAAATCTGCTGTACCATAATGACGAACATACGACATGGCATCTTGAGCATATTTGTGCATATGCCGAGGGCTTCCGATGTATGTTGCTGGAAGAATAGTCATCCGACCGACATTCTGTGCATTTCCATCAGTATTAATCGCATCTCGAAGGTGAATATACTCTTCAGATCGGAGTTTGGTTTGATTCAACCTGATGAATGTTAATCTCTCCGTTTCAATTTTTACATACATGTCAACAACATATTTGTGATATAATCGCCGACATTTCAATATGTGATTTTCTTCATTTTCCCGAATCATTAGGCGGTATGAATAATAGTTCATTGAACTGACTTTTTTGTTGGTTTCAGAACCTGTAAATAGATTTTCTTTTAATAACATTCAAATATAAAATTAAAATACATAATATAATGACTGAGATATTATCGCCATAGCTAAATTAATATTTTAGTTACCTGTAATGGGATTTATCATTTTTATTGAGAAATCGTAGCCATCTTCACCTTGCCAAAATATAATGGGATATTGCAGTGCATCATATGAGCGGTGTGTTTCCTTTATACGTTGTAATTGATCATTCCGACGATGTAAAACAATATCACGGGATTCCAAGTTTTCTCCAACTACAACGATAGCAACTTCATCAATAGTTGGTGCATTAAAACGTCTTGTATGTTGACCTGCAGGTGTTTTATCAGCTCTGATTACAATTTTGTGATTATCGGATGGCATCAGATCCAGGGCAGTTTTAAACAATATAATCAATTGATTGTGTTGATGAAATAAAGTTTGTAATTGTTCTACAATAGACCTCTTTACTAAATTGTTATGTGCACAATGCAGATCAATTTCTTGTGGTGAATTGCCCATAAAATAAATTTGCAGGAATTTGTTGTCGCTATCTGACACTGGTAACAGTGAACCTGCTCTGTGATATATTTGCCCTTGTATCTGTAAATAAAATAAAATATTATGGTGTGGTATAAATTAATGGATTGTCAGTGATCAAACTTAAATAATATTTGATCTTAAAAAGTATATATTTAGTTTGAACTAATATCTATCAAATATAAAATATAATAAAAGTGTCACTGAAACTGAATCACCATATAATATGATGACTAAGTGATATATAAGTGATTAAGAAATTGAAGATTAGTGACACATCTTAACTTTTGTGACAGAAAATTTTGTTCGCTAAAATAATTATGAGTAACTGCTATAATACATACCTTGAAAGTTGGCATAAAATTTTCCCGAACTACATTTGTTGCCCCAAATGAAGTCATTTGAAAGCAATTGTTATATTGTTGGATATGTGTCAAAAAGTGTATAGAATCTGTTCCTATTCCTGAAACCAATGAGTACAATGGTTCTGGTGGTGGGTCCAATGGTATCAATTTCACTTTACCATTTGCGCAACACAATCCATTGGCTTCATTTTTGTATTTTAATGCCTTACAGTGTGAGCAAACCGAGTTCATAGAACCAATAACAACACATTGGTAGTTACTGTAGTCAATTGACACATCGTAACTGAAAGCAGCTCGATTCAAACTTGCGCGATTATTAGTTGAATGTCGCGCTCGCGCTTCACGCGTTTGTGATATCCGAATTCTTTCACGTTCATTTCCGTCGTCACGTTCTTGTGCCGTACGATTAGATCGGTAATTAGCTTGGTTTGTAGCATTTCTAGTTCTTCTACCTAAATTGCTTCGTCTTATAGGAGGCATAGCAAATATAAATTAGTTTTTCACTAATCACGAACTAAACAAACACTAACTAAGTAAACACTCTGCACAAAACACGAATTTGTTTCGTGTATCAGTTGACAAAAGCAAACTCAGTAGATTAGGTCACAGACAACTTTTTTTTTTTTTTAAATTTTATATGACTTGAAGTCAAATCCTTTTAAGCCGTACGAATTGTAACGCGATTTTTGTTTGACTGATGTAATGACGTGGAAACTGATGCATTTTATCTCGCGTGCCGAAAGTAATACAAAAGAAACGCGAGTTTCGGAACGCGACATTAAACTTCTCCAACTATGTATTCTGTGCTCCAACGCACACACGCACATTGTTTTGATAGATATGATCTTTGACGTTAGGAACACACCTACATTGCTTAGACAACAGTGAGTGCTTGTAATTTAATATGAACTTTATACCATAGCAATAAAGCTCAAATTGACTACGTTTTAGTTACAAATCATTTGTAGAGGAAAAAGAAAAGGGCTATTTTTAGGGTTTTTCCAGCAATAATTCTAATTTTTCTCGCCGTAAAAACCATCCTTGAACTTCAACGAACATTTTAAAAAAAGATTTGGCCAAATTGGTCGAGGCGTTGTTGAGTTATGCGCTTACCAACACATTTTGCGATTCATTTTAATATGAACTTTATACCATAGCAATAAAGCTCAAATTGACTACGTTTTAGTTACAAATCATTTGTATAGGAAAAAGAAAAGGGCTATTTTTAGGGTTTTTCCAGCAATAATTCTAATTTTTCTCGCCGTAAAAACCATCCTTGAACTTCAACGAACATTTTAAAAAAAGATTTGGCCAAATTGGTCGAGGCGTTGTTGAGTTATGCGCTTACCAACACATTTTGCGATTCATTTTTATATTATAGATAGTGGAAACTTAATCGTCGTTGTCACTGTTGTAATTTATATAAATGAAAGTAAGACCAGCATTTGGCGCACATTTTATATGTGTCAATCGCCTGCAAACTTGAGACTGGATCAATGTTTCACCTGGTAAACTTGCACAATTGCCTTCGCAACAAACCAGACAGAAACAGTCATCATTGTTGCTTTCCTCACTTGACCGAGGTATTTATTTTAGGAACACTCCTTTTTTTCTTTCGATGTTTTTTCTTGGCTTTTTAATTTTTGTAGTGGTATTATTTTGTTCTTCTTGCAACGCGTTCTTTTTGGGAGTGTCTGTTAACAGCAGTTTTCCTCTTCCTTCTGTTACTCTTGGTTGATTTTCTAGGTCCTGCCTTTGGATATGGTGGAACAATTTGTGGAGAAATGTATGCGTTCGATCGAACTGCTGGTTTTCTTGATTGCTTTTCTGTTTGGCTGGTGTACGTAGTGTAACACGCCCGGGGGTGCAAATGGGGGTTGGGGGTACCTTTAGAGTGGTTGTCGTTTCGACCGTTTCTCACTTAGTCCGCACTACGTACCTGACAATCCCGCGGCGGTCGTATTGTCCTGCTCCACACTGCCGCTGGCTTGCCTGAAATTATCTGTCTAAATATGCAAGCGGGTTTATGGGAGCCACTAAACGTCAAGCACAACACCGTCCTACGTCTGGTATGAACATCTGTATTCTGAGACGATAAGAAATCGCAGGTTGCACTGCTTACATTCTAAGTCATAAGTTTTGATGTCAACTTCTAGGTGATTGTCCACAAAATCACTTGGACGAGCGGACGCGTAACCGAACACGGCGGGGATGATAGTTGACGATGCGAAAGCCGAATAATCGAACGAAAGTTCTTACGCTCGCCACGCATACAAAGATATTTGGTACCAGTCCTCCTTGACACTAGTAATAAATTTTAACACTGTTCACAAAGTTAAATTTACAGTTCTCAGTTCTCAGTTGTACGAGCGTGCGCGTAACCGTCGCGGCGCGGCTGATGATTGATGATGCGGGAACGCGATGACCGAACGCACGTTCTCACGCTCGCTACAAGACACTGGCACTTGTTTGCACTCATTCATGGTAACTAATTTTTGCTGATTCACATCAGTTCATTCTGAGAGACCGAACACGGCGCGGATGTTGATACTGTACGGTACGACACGCAACGAGAGGATACGCAATTAATTATCGGCGGCACTGCTCATTTGCTAATTACTTCTTGACGCCCTTTGCAAATCATTTGCATGTTTTATCACTTTACTGTAATAGCACTTGTAGCAACACTTCAACTTCCGTGCTAACAATGCCTCTCACTTCCAGAGCTACCTGCAACACAACAAAACAGTTCCGTGTCCAGCGCTCGACTCTGCAGACGCGGCTGCCCACAAACATACTCCACAACCAATCCAGCGATATCACAGTACGCTTACATTCCCGCACGAAAAAGTTTTCGAATTGTCGAAGAGAATATCGAAATGTGGATAATTTCCTACTGCAGGGGGTTAGAGAGATGGTGTGACGGGAGGGGGGTATACTGCCCCATCCCACGGGCATAGACCCACTGCCACATTGCGGACCAGACGTGGGTTACTCACAATCGTAGAAACATAAACTACAGTTCATAGCGTGTAGGCTTTCACGGCCGGCGTCTTCAGTAATTAAAATTTCCGGGCTGAGAGGCCGTGGTCTAATAGTAGAAATACTTCTTCCTGACGTTTCGTTGCCAGCTGCGGGCTGCATCATCTGAGGTGAGTCTACGACTGGCTGCTAGGCCGTGGAGGTCCTGTTTATATAGAGCGTGTAGAGGGCGCCACCGCTCGTCACGTGTTGTCGACAGTAAAACTCTCTCTGGCTGGCGTCATTACTCTCAATCGAAGGTAATCGATTGTCACATCTTTGGTACAAAGTCGATCGCCATACAAGGTGTGGCTAGAAAAAAACCGGACTAGTACTGGTGAAACAATAAAACGAATGCAATAAGGCTGAAAGTCGCGTGGCCTGTCACGTGACTCTCGCTCCGCCTACTGCTCGAGTTTCATCTGCCTCCTGCACTCAGTCTGCCCGTGGCGTCTGTTTTAAGTAGTTGACGTTTTGTCTGTGCGTCGGAAAATGTTGAGTGTGCAGAAAGAACAGCGTGTTAACATCAAATTTTGTTTCAAACTAGGAAAATCTGCAAGTGAAACGTTTGTAATGTTACAACAAGTGTACGGCGATGATTGTTTATCGCAAACACAAAGTGTTCGAGTGGTTTAAACGATTTAAAGATGGCCGCGAAGACACCAGTGATGACACTCGCACTGGCAGACGATTGTCAGCAAAAACTGATGCAAACATTGAAAAAATCGGTAAACTTGTTCGACAAGATCGCCGTTTAACAATCAGAGCAGCGTCTGAGATAACAGGAGTTGACAAGGAAAGTGTTAGGCAGATTCTTCATGAAAGTTTCAACATGAACAAAGTGTGTTCAAAAATGGTTCCAAAGTGTCTCACAATTGAACAGAAGGAACGCCTGGACATCCTGGAAAACATTGAAAGTGATCCCACCTTCTTACAAAATCGATGCATTGGAAAACTCCTGGTTCTCCACGACAAAAAAAAGCACGAATGTCAAAATCGAAATTCAAGGCAATGATGATTGTTTTTTTGACATCAAAGGGATTGTGCACATTGATTGGGTACCAGAGGGACAAACAGTGAATCAGCATTACTACATTAGCGTCCTGGCTACCCTACGTGAGCGAGTACGGAGAAAACGGAACGATTTGTGGAGAAAAAAGTCATGGATCCTTCACCAAGACAATGCCCCAGCTCACAGTGCGTTGTCAGTGAAGACGTTTTTGGCAATACACAACATTCCCATCTTAGATCATCCACCCTACTCACCTGATTTGGCCCCCTGTGACTTTTTTCTTTTCCCTAAAGTCAAGTCAGCTTTGAAAGGAACTAGATTTGAGACTGTTGAAGCAGTAAAAGAAAAAGCGACGGAAGTAATGTATGGACTTACCGAAAATGATCTGCAGCATTGCTATGAACAGTGGAAAATTCGTATGGAGCGGTGTAGAGACCGAGGAGGAGAGTACATTGAAGAAGATAACATGAAATTGTAAATAAATGTTTTTTCCAGCATCAGTCCGGTTTTTTTCTAGCCGCACCTCGTATCTTATCTAACTTCAAGCCTTCTTCTTTCCTGTTAAAATTATTGTGGTGTTTAAAAATCTCTACAGCCTCTCTATACATACGTGCATAATAATGCGATGTCTTAGCTAGCACGCTCGTCTCACTAAATTTTATTTCATGGTCACCCGTTTCAAAAACATGTTCCGCAACAGCCGATTTGTCCGTGTGTCCCACTCGACAGTTCCTTTTGTGTTCAGTTAGGCGAGTATTGATACTTCTTTTTGTGGTTCCAATAAGAAATAATAATAAGGAACAGTTGCCAAATACGCAAAATTTTACATAATTAAAGGACCCTACCTACAGTGCAACCTTACAGCAAAACTCACTCACAGAACAGTGGATATACAAATAGTTAATATTCTTAGGTCTTAATGTATTAAGCCTCTGAAATAGAAAGTTCTACAAATACAATAGGTTGGATATGATAAGCAAGTGCCTGAAAGAAATAGATAAAAAAATAGTAGAAAAACACACGCGGACTTAGGATGATGTCTGGGATTCATAGAAAATGCAGTTAACTATAACAATTTTTACCATATTCTGAAAACGATAAAGCGTACAGTTCCAGTCAATAGTTTACCCAAGCAATGCTACCATCAGCTCTTGTACTATCAGAGCTGTTCAGAGTCTATTGCACGGATCGTATTATCCCGAGATAACGAAACAGTTCAATAATCGTTAACGATGTAAATGTTCAAAGTGAATGCTGACCAAAATTTGATGTTAATACTAAAGTGACCATATTTTCTAGACTCAATATTTGAGCCGGTAAACGAGTCTCACTTTAACAAATATCTTGATCAACAGCAGCTTAGTTTCTTCACAACATCCAGGAGGAAAACTTGGGGATAGGCATCAACAAGTCCACGTATAATTCACGACAGTTTTTCTTGTGAGAATGTTCATCCAAAACTGAAGCCATCCGATTTGCACAAATCCTCAAAAATAAACAAACATTTTCATTGCAAATAACTAAGCTCCCAAAATTGTCTTTATAACTTTTGAAATGGCAATAAAATTTGTCTTTTGCATCTAAGTCCTGGCTGTTGTCTACAAGTAGATTCCTGCACTTGACACAATTATGTAAAGAAAAAAGTTTCTTCAAGATGTAACCAAACACATATCTCATACTGTTTTGTTCTCCAAGGTCTGCTGGAACTTCCACATTTGGTAGCTTTGTTGTAGAGCTTGTATCACTACTGCATAACAACGGTGAGACCTTTAATGTTTGAGCAGATTTCATGTCCAGTATTGCCTGACCCCAGTCAATTCCTTCACAATTACTGCTTGCCACATTAGAAGAGTTAATCAGTTTGCTTAGTGTACAGTTGTTAAATCCAGCACAAAACTGCCATGGAGATGGGTTGCTGCAAAATCACCTCTCTACCTTATAGTTGAAGAAAAAGTTTTCCGATGTGTCTTGGTTAATTTTATGTGAGAATAAGTACAATTTTGTTCCAGCCAGGCCGGCCGGGGTGGCCGAGAGGTTCTAGGCGCTTCAGTCTGGAACCGCGCGACCGCTACGGTCGCAGGTTCGAATCCTGCCTCGGGCATGGATGTGTGTGATGTCCTTAGGTTAGTTAGGTTTAAGTAGTTCTAAGTTCTAGGGGACTGATGACCACAGATGTTAAGTCCCATAGTGCTCAGAGCCATTTGTTCCTGTCAGTACCTCGGCAGCAAGCATTTCCAAAGTACATTTATTGCTTAGAAGCCCCTTTACACATTTTATCCTCAGGGAGTAATCTTTCCCATCACAGCCTACAAATTTCCAAGAGTGAATCCATGGCTTCATCACATGTAGAACATCCAGATGCTCTGAATCACTCCTAATACAGTTCCTTAGATGCGGAGGCCCTTTAACACTGGATATATTAAAGATATCAAAAATGTCATTAACTTTCTGACAAAAGTCTGAAGTGCAAATTGCAGATAATGGCATACTACCACAAAATACAAGTCTGTCAATACCAGCTGCCACTGTGTGGCTTAACACACGAACTGCAGTACCCACTTTCATTTTTGAAAAAGCTGGCAGTTCGACAGCTTTTTTAGTCAGCTTGGGAGCTAACTTGTATTTCCTGTGCAAGTCATTTGAATATAGCTGAGAAATGTCCTTCCAAGAAGCAGTACCAACCAAACCATCATTTGATGTATGAATTACGTCATACCTAAACAGGTTGTTTCCGATACTCTTAAACAAATGTGGGGTGTCGTAGAAGAAATAGATCTTCTGCTCCTCATATACCAAACTTGGTTTGTCTTGTGTAATTCCCAGCCTCTTTCTCCAGTCCACAAAATTTGAACCCTGATCGGTCACACAAGTCTTGACAACCAAGCCAATTTCCTTAAGTCTTTTGACTACTTCATAAAATATAGCAGTCAGATGGATAGCTCCCACTGTTCCTATACAAAAACAGTACAGCAATGGTTGTTTGAAACATGAAAAAAGGCCATTAATCATTATCACCAACACACTGTTGGCAATTTTAGCTGTGAATGTAAACCCCAAGTCCTCAAAATCAAGAAAACTGCCAGAAGTGCTGTCATATGTCAAATTTGCCATTAGAGACATTTCATCCAATGACATATTCGCAAGTTTATCATTATCAGAGAAATGCTGCACCTTTTGCTTTAAAAGATGGAATATATTGTCACTCATCCCACATTTTATTTGTATGTCTTCCACATACCTTTGTAATGTACGCACTGATGGAAGCATAAAACATTCTGACAAACACCTTTATGCCTGTTGCTGCAATATAATAAATTTAGAGCAAATAGCTTATTTTCGTGTTTCCATCTTGCAGCACGTTTCTCTTTCAATGGCATGCTAATCTGGCTTAACAACAAGTCAAGGGCATCTTTTTTTAAATATCAGGATCCTATAGTCTTCAATATTCGTTTGCCCTTGTTCACTTGATACTTCTGATACAGTTTCTGTCGCTGTCTGTAGGCACTTTCCTTGTCCTGTAATAGTTTCGCTCGAAGTCTAGCGATTTGCACATTCTGACCTTCTCACGCTTTTGTAGGACACGAACAGCTGCACTTAATCTAACCACTCCATCGTCAAAGCACGTCTGTGTTGATGATTCACACGAATCTGGCACTGATACATGGAGAGTTAAACTGGGTGCTTCTGTGTCATAGGACTGTTTTACTGCTTTAGATTGAGTGTCGAATCTTTGTGGCAGTTTCCTCTTCATCGTCAGTTGAGGTGGCTTGTTTGGATTGTCAAACAGTGTGGATACTGCATTCCACACGATTTCGTTGTTGTCTGCGTTCATGAATGGTTTTGTTCGAAATGTAGCGAATAAAACCTAATATTATTATACAGGTAAACTGGGTCTTTCTTCATAAGGTCTTCTAGTCCGCTATTAACTAGCCATTTTCTGCACCTAAAGCGAAACATTCATCATTTATACACATATAGTTTGCAAGTGAATCCTGACGATACAGTTTAGTAACATGATGGTATATACCTCTCAGGATCCTTAGGAAACCTAAAAAAAGAAAGCTGTGGTGTCATCTTCCTGTCGTTGCTGCAATTTATTGCGTTACAATCGCTCCCGCCAGTAAAAACTATTGTATAAATCAAAATAAACAATCACTATTTGCTTTCACGATCGCGCCGAAATCACAGTTCAACCTACAGGCCGCTTGGGGCGCTGCTGGCGCTGTAGGCAACAAAATCGAGGCGGAGTGTGGCGACTGTTACGTTAGACTGTGTTTATACTGTACGGTACGACACGCAACGAGAGGATACGCAAATAATTTTCGGCGGCACTGCTCATTTGTTAATTACTTCTTGACGCCCTTTCCAAATCATTTGCATGTTTTATCACTTTACTATAATAGCACTTGTAGGAACACTTCAACTTCCGTGCTGACAATGCCTCTCACATCCAGAGCTACCTGCAACACAACAAAACAGTTCCGTGTCCAGCGCTCGACTCTGCAGACGCGGCTGCCCGCAAACATACTCCACAACCAATCCAGCGATATCACAGTACGCTTACATTACCGCACGAAAAAGTTTTCGAATTGTCGAAGAGAATATTGAAATCCAGATAATTTCCTACTGCAGGGGTTTAAAGAGATGTTGTGAGGGGAGGGGGGTATACTGCCCATCCCACGGGCATAAACCCATTGCCACATTGTGGACCAGACGTGAGTTACTCACAATCATGGAAACATAAAGAACAGTTGCCAAATACGCAAAATTTTACATAATTAAAGGACCCTGCCTACAGTGCAACCTGTATAGCTAAACTCACTCACAGTATAGTGGATATAGAAATAGTTAATACACTAAGACACAAGAATATTATGCCCCTGAAATAGAAAGTTCTACAAATACAAATACAATAGGTTAGATCTGATAGGCAGGTGCCTGAAAGAAAGAGATAAAAAAATAGTAGAAAAACACACGCGGATTTAGGATGATGTCTGGGATTCATAGAAAATGCAGTTAACTATAACAATTTTTACTATATTCTGAAAACGATAAAGCGTAAGGTTCCAGACAAAAGTTTACCCAAGCAATGCTACCGTCAGCTGTTGTACTATCAGAGCTGTTCAGAGTCTATTGCACGGATCCTATTATCCCTAGATAACGAAACTATTCAATAATCGTTAACGATGTAAATGTTGAAAGTGAATGCTGACCAGAATTTGATGTTAATACTCATCAAACGCCACGCTAGTAATTATAGAAGGTCTGTTTTGCGGCGGCACGTTAAAATACGACATATGCAAACTGAGAATAAATCACTGAAGTCGTTCCACAATTAACACTTTACACCAATGCGAACTCAGTGTTTCGTGCATACCAAGTTACGTAATATGACATCCAAGGCTGTTCCTTGCAACTGTACAGACGCAACGCGGCTTCTGACATAGAGTGCGCGCGGATACGAATCTAGAAGAGAACTGGGGCACCACCACCACCACCACAAACTTGACGGGACTTACGTCCACTGAAAAATTGAAGGATCGCTGTAAGCCTGCCTTCAGAATGTATAAAAGGTTCGAAATGGCGTTTTTATAGGACAAAGACGATAGAAAATAGGAGAATGGACAGATCAAAGTATGAGCAGACGCAACGGCGGTGAGACCGTAAGTTGGGGCGATACCGGCGCCGAAGTACAGCGCCGGATGAGGGTATGGGACGTCACCAAAGGCACGACAGAGTACCGAAAAGTTAACATGAGGAGAGTTCTGGAGAAAGGCAAGAGTGTTCGAAGCGCGAAGGCGAATTTGGTGTACAAGCGGCGGAATGCGGAGAAGACGGCGGATGTCATGGTTGGAAACGTAATGCAGAGCGTTTAGTATAATATGGAGTGATTTGCTCTGTCCACCTGGGCCTGGAGAACATGGGTGTCAGCAGCCAGGCCCCACAGTTCGCAGCCGTACAACAGGAGAGATAAGACGCAGGACGTCCAGAGGAACAGCTTGAAGTGGACCGAAAGGGCGGGGCCCTTCAACAGGGGGAAGAATTGGTGTAACATGCCATAGGCCTTATGACAGACGCCAGCGACGTGGGGTTTCCAAGTGAGGCGGATGTCGAAGGTCAGACCGAGGAAAATGACTGTCCGGGACCATGGAATACGACGACCATTAAGTTCCACCAGACGAGCAGACGGAACCCGTTTATGAGTAAAAAGGATGGCCTGTGTCTTATCTGTGTTGATCTTGATCTTCCACTTGTTGCTGCATTGGGTGATCAATTCGAGATGGTGAGTGAGATTGAGAGCAATGAACTGGAGGTGCGATGTGAAGTGAAGACAGGGGTGTCATCCGCGTAGAGGGCCAGTTGATTGGAGACACGGGACGGGATGTCGTCGGTGTAGACGGCATACAGAACCGGGAGAGGATAGACCCCTGGGGCACACGTGCTTCCACGGCCTGGACCGAACTCCAGGTTCGGCCTCGAATTACATAGAATAATCACCCGGTTAGAAATGCCGAAGAATGTGGATGAGGTGGAGAGGGCAGCCATGATCGGCAAGCTTGTAGAGTAAACCCTCATGCCACACCCGGTCAAAAGCCTTCTCGTTGTCGAGTAGAACCACACCCGTGCTTTGACGCTCCAACTGCGCCCTGCGGATGGCGTCGTGAAGGCGGATCAGATGGTGGACCGTGCCATGGCCAGCCCGAAACCCAAACTGTTGGGAAATGAGGATGGAATGAGCATCGAGGAAGGATTGAAGGTGGGAAAGGATAATGCGCCTGAGGATCTTACCGAGGAAATTGAGGAGAGAAATGGGACGATAGTTCTGTGGGAAGAGAGGATCCTTGCGGGGCTTGGGGAGGGCGATGACACGGGCCAACTTCCAAACAGAAGGGAAGTAGTTGTAGGAGAGACAGCTATTGTAGAGATGGACCAGGTAGTCAAGCGCAGCTGGAGAGAGGTGGTGAAGAAGGGCTGGCCGGATACCGTCGGGACCCGGGGCCTTACGGGATGGAATGCGACTGATGTATTCCGCCACCACTGGGAGAGTGACTGGTGGAAGGCGGTGTCGATACGACGGCGAAGGAGCTGGCGGACCCGACGGTGGACGCAGGTCTCGTGGGCGCGAGCCTCGTCGTCGTCGACGTCGTTGAGGCGAAACTGCCGCTCAAGAGTGTGTGCCAGAGCCTCCGCCTTGTCCTGAGGCGAGTAGGGGGACTGTGGGGGGGCTGAGGAGGAGGGGGAGTAGATGTAGTCTCCTTGACGATACGCCACAGTCGGTCAGGACGGTCGATGGCCTCGCGAAGTCGTTGGTTCCATGCCTGATTATGAGCCTGCTGTAGACGGACGCAAAGCTCTTGTGCCAGCGATTGCCAGATTCGCTTGTCAACTGGGTCCCGGAGGCGTTGCCACCGGCGACGAAATCGACTTTTAGAGCGAATCAGTTCCTGGACATCTGGTGGAAGGTCCAGACGACGAGGGAGCTGGAGGACCCGTCGAGAAGAAGTGCGATAGCATTCGGTAAGAACTGTCGCAAAGCGGTCCGCCGACGGATCGATGTGGCTGCGGCGGGTGACAGGTGGAAGCTCAAGGCCGTGTAGGTCTACGAGCCGCTGGTAGCGCTCCCAGTCGGTGTCGATCACAAAAGCCGGACGGAGCTGGTCCTGAGGGCGAGCATCCAGGAATTCGAGGATCACCGGCTTGTGATCGGAATCGAGTTCCGAGACCACAGAAATCCGGTGGACCCACAGGATATACGGAGCCAAGAAAATGTCCAGAATATCAGGACGGTGGAGGGCTGGCAGCGGTCTTGTTCATATAGCCGCGGTGCGGACCGCCGAAAGTTCAGCCCACAAAATTTGCCTTCCTGACTAGACGCTGGGGCTAGTAGACCACCACTTCAAGTTACTAAATAATTATTTGATTCATTCGCAGAAGGCCGATGAAGGTCTCAATTTAATTGTGCAATCAGCACACAGGTAAGTATCTGTAATAAAACTGTGATTTGGCCAGGTTAAATACTTTTGGCGAAAGAATTATTTTAGTTCCGCTGCACACAGTAGATGAGCTCTGAATTTGCCCTTTGGAGAGACGCTACAGCTATAGTTTTATAGCTACCTAAATCTAAACATCCTAGCTTTATCTAATGACTTACTTAACCTATCTGTCTTTCGTCCTTTTAGGAGACAAAACAGAAAATCATGCATTTCAACCAATATATTACTTGGTTAGATCCAGCATGCTGTTTCCATTAAATTACAATGAAAAAGGAATCCGAATATAAAGTTTGAAGTTTCTAGCTTCTTCCTGTTGCGTCATTGATTTTTACGTAAAACGTCCAAATTTTGAATACTGTTAAAGCTACGAAACTGAAACTCAACACATTATCATTTGAGCATCACTTCTGACATGCGATTAACTTTTCAAATTATTTACTTTACTTTTAAGGTATTGTGCAACATTCGTGATGTCATAGCTAGCTACAGCGGACTAGGCTGGTACACAATGGAAAGCATATGAATTCTATATGGCGTGAGTAGGCTGCTTCCCTACAAGTGGAATGGACGCTGCAGGGCGTCTGGCTCAGAGTTGTCCTTCAAGTAATCAATTTGTACAGTTACTTGTCACTGTGGTGTCAAATGCTCCTCAAACAGTGCCACGTCGCCGTTCGCATTCCTGTTTTCTTATGATCGTACATTCCCCTGACCACTGCTGCCAGCAGTAATGTGCAGTGGCTACATTCCTGCCGAGTACTTCTACAATGTTGCGGAACGAATATCCTACCTATATTCACAAGAGCACAATTGTGTCTACAGTGATTATTGCACTTCACAAAAACTTTCACTGCTAGAAAACTACTGGTTCAACATTTGTTAGGGGGCTCCAGTTTGTCCTGTCTATTTACTGCGCTTAATGGTAACGCTTCTTTCAAAACACATTAGGGGTAGGGTAGAGCGCGGCAAGTTGATCAAATTTTCACTTGATTGGTTATAGCTCCTCAAAGATAAGTCGTAATGGCTTACTATGCATACTGGTCAGTAATTAATTTATACCTTTGCAAAAATGTCCATAGTAATTTATTCCTAACAAGTTGCATTTAAGAGCTAGACGTGTTTAAATGCAAACAGTCAAGTACGCTCAATGTACCCCGTAGGTGAGGTAAGTTGAGCAACAGTATGGGACAAATTGAGCACTTAGAAATCTAGCCAAACCACAGGTGCAATGTTAGCTAGACATCAAATAAAATTCTTGTTTCACAACCAACTGTTTATTAAATGAAACAACAAGTGTACTGTTACCAGTCATTGTTTATTTATCTCCACGACGCGTTTCAAAGGTTTAAACCTCCATAATCAGGTAGATTAACATTTGTTAGTATGACATTTGTGTGTGTTTTGAGTTACGATTTTTTGGAGGAACTTGCGTCACTGTCTAGTGGAGAAACAAAACTCTATTTCAGAACATGGTTTTGGGTTTCTTGTGACAAAAAATTAAACTTGTATCCAATGGTAAACATAAGTGAATTTAATTACCTCCAGTGGTCACAGATTCCTTTCACTGTCGTAACAAATGGCTCAAATGGCTCTGAGCACTATGGGACTCAACATCTGTGGTCATAAGTCCCACTGTCGTAACACATCACATGTATACTGTCATACACTCCTGGAAATGGAAATAAGAACACCGTGAATTCATTGTCCCAGGAAGGGGAAACTTTATTGACACATTCCTGGGGTCAGATACATCACATGATCACACTGACAGAACCACAGGCACATAGACACAGGCAACAGAGCATGCACAATGTCGGCACTAGTACAGTGTATATCCACCTTTCGCAGCAATGCAGGCTGCTATTCTCCCATGGAGACGATCGTAGAGATGCTGGATGTAGTCCTGTGGAACGGCTTGCCATGCCATTTCCACCTGGCGCCTCAGTTGGACCAGCGTTCGTGCTGGACGTGCAGACCGCGTGAGACGACGCTTCATCCAGTCCCAAACATGCTCAATGGGGGACAGATCCGGAGATCTTGCTGGCAAGGGTAGTTGACTTACACCTTCTAGAGCACGTTGGATGGCACGGGATACATGCGGACGTGCATTGTCCTGTTGGAACAGCAAGTTCCCTTGCCGGTCTAGGAATGGTAGAACGATGGGTTCGATGACGGTTTGGATGTACCGTGCGCTATTCAGTGTCCCCTCGACGATCACCAGTGGTGTACGGCCAGTGTAGGAGATCGCTCCCCACACCATGATGCCGGGTGTTGGCCCTGTGTGCCTCGGTCGTATGCAGTCCTGATTGTGGCGCTCACCTGCACGACGCCAAACACGCATACGACCATCATTGGCACCAAGGCAGAAGCGACTCTCATCGCTGAAGACGACACGTCTCCATTCGTCCCTCCATTCACGCCTGTCGCGACACCACTGCAGGCGGGCTGCACGATGTTGGGGCGTGAGCGGAAGACGGCCTAACAGTGTGCGGGACCGTAGCCCAGCTTCATGGAGACGGTTGCGAATGGTCCTCGCCGATACCCCAGGAGCAACAGTGTCCCAAATTTGCTGGGAAGTGGCGGTGTGGTCCCCTACGGCACTGCGTAGGATCCTACGGTCTTGGCGTGCATCCGTGCGTCGCTGCGGTCCGGTCCCAGGTCGACGGGCACGTGCACCTTCCGCCGACCACTGGCGACAACATCGATGTACTGTGGAGACCTCACGCCCCACGTGTTGAGCAATTCGGCGGTACGTCCACCCGGCCTCCCGCATGCCCACTATACGCCCTCGCTCAAAGTCCGTCAACTGCACATACGGTTCACGTCCACGCTGTCGCGGCATGCTACCAGTGTTAAAGACTGCGATGGAGCTCCGTATGCCACGGCAAACTGGCTGACACTGCGGCGGCGATGCACAAATGCTGCGCAGCTAGCGCCATTCGACGGCCAACACCGCGGTTCCTGGTGTGTCCGCTGTGCCGTGCGTGTGATCATTGCTTGTACAGCCCTCTCGCAGTGTCCGGAGCAAGTATGGTGGATCTGACACACCGGTGTCAATGTGTTCTTTTTTCCATTTCCAGGAGTGTATTTTGTAAACAAATATGGTGTCGGAAACTATTGGGTGCATGGATCGTATAGCAGAAGAGAAAAAAGTGTCACAAAGTACAAAGAATATAAGTCATAACAACATTATTACAGAATAATTTTTAAGGGATTTGGAGGTGTTGAATACATTCGTTGGAATAAATACTTCAGATGGTATATAAATCCGATTTTGACAACTTAAAATAGCTTAATCTTCATAGTCATTTATACAATCAGGTGAAGTGTTACAGCCGCTAAGTACAATAATCATATTGGCTACAGTGGTAAGATAACGATTTTGGTTGGGATTCATAGATAGATATGAAATGCTGGAGGCAGAGAGGGAGGAAGAGAAAGTGAGAGGGGCAGAGAGGGTGGAAAGAGTGATTGTATGAGAGCAAACTTTACAAGGCAAGGGGTTGAAAGCAGTGGCTCGTTTTTTTGCGGGTTACTATTCCTTGCTGTAGGGGCTGCAATTTTGATGTATTAATCAAACCAGGAAGGTAAGACTACTTCCACCACATCAAGTGGATTTAGTGCTCACGATTTCACACTGAGCTATGAACACTTCCCAGTTTATCAGTGTGGTATAATTGAAAATTATTATTACTATTATCGGTACCATGCGTGCAATGGTCGTGGCAGGCGCGCGGTATTGAATCTTTGTCCTGTCATTAACATTGCGAGACCTGCACGTCCTTATAGCAACCGTTATCATGAGAATAGTTCTGCATTATTCTACTGTGACACAAAGGGTGATTTCACGTAATGAAAGGGATAATGTAAAGATTAAAGGACTCGTTTATTTATCAGTTGATTATTGAACAATTATACAATCAAATGGGGGAGGGGGAAGAAAGAATTGAGTTCAGCATCCTGCCCCAACGTACGTTCATAATAAGCCACGATGGCAGAAGAAAAGGAATTTTAGAAACGATCGCTGTATTATCAAATGGAGTTCAATTTACTAAAGGAAGGGGTTGCAGGCTTGCAACGAGCACCACCATGAATCAGCCAAAGACTAAGAAAGAGGCTACTGGGTGTGAATCGCTAGGTAGCATCCTGTACTAAAGGAATAAAACCAGCAAGACGCGAAACTATTCATACAGGCGATACTAGATAACTTTGGCTCTCGGTCCGATTAAGTTAACGAAACATGAAGGGGCGCCAGACACTCACCACGTGACGTAGGACAAAGAGCACACGTTTTCAAGCTAGGAAAACCTAAATTCTGAGTCAAATTTTGCACTGGCGGACTGAAAGAGCTACTGCGAGACGAAGCGGAAGCTACTGATACAAGGAAACCTACGGTCTTATAACCCGGTAAAATGGCGTAAACCGTAATATAAGGAACGCACATCAGTGAAATGACCTATAAGGTTCCCCCTGGGCCGCAGGGCGCGAAGCTACAGTGCACGTCGGCGCTCATGCTTACCGAAACTTCATCTTCTGGAAGCAGCACCTCCAGCCTCAGGCACGGTCACATAGAACTGCCTACTGCCCCTTTGTCCACCATCAACCCGCGGAGGGCGGTTGGCGCCCATCCGCGAAAAATGGGCGCGCAATTGAACTGGCCAATCAGAGGGCCGAAATCTTACAGGGAGACGTCCTCGCGACGTTAAAATCGAGCAGAAATAGCAGTTACAAGGTTGGTAAGGCAGGTTGGGGAACTGAGAACAGGAGAAACTTTGGCCACTACTGAACGTTCAAACGAAACCACGTGCTATCCTGGCGATGGGAAACGGGAAGCCATCATGGCTTCTAGGAAGACTGCTGCCCTCGCCCATAAATAAGGAAAATTCCTAGCGCCAAGCTCGTATCACAGATTAGCGTGACACAAACTGTAAACATTGTCAAATAAAGTAGGCAACCCATAGAAATTATTAACAGGGCTTGAATTATTACATTACCGAATACCAGAATGCTGGTATTAGAAATATGAAATACGAGCACTGAATGGTGAATGAAGCGCACGGCTTTCAGGGTCTAAAGATTATATCTGTTACATGTAATAACTGCATAAAGGATGCGATAATATATTGGTTAATGCTTAAAAATATGCTGATGGATGTGCTAGTTGTGCCAGTATTTGATGTACACACAGTTTCTGGCTGACAAAGGGTAAAAGCTGTTGGTGTGATGATATACCTGTAAATGAGGTTGTGGTAACATAACAAAATATTTATGGTAAATATTAGTGTGTGTGCATGTCTGCGTGCATGCTTTGCAGTTTTTAATGACGTAGGCCGTTGCTGAAAACAGATGTGATACTATTGTAAATATTGTCATTTTTGTCATTTATCATGGATTCAGGTTGTTTTGTCTGGTGGTTGTATATTTGGAGTGTTTCATGGATGTGTAATTTCCTGCCTTTTGGTTGGATGTTTAGGATGCTGATACTTGTGTTATTAACGTGGTGTTCTGTTTCATGCAGGTGTGGATTTTTTTTGTTTTTTAGTGCTGCCATGTGTTATTTGAATCTAACGTCAAGTGATCTGCCTGTGTGGCCTATGCAGAAGCAGACACAGTCAAAACATTGAATTTTGTACACACCTGTGTGATGAAAAGGTTTTTGTGTGCTGATGTTATTGGGTAACTTCTGTCCAATCTTGTTGTCTGTGGTAAAGGATATGCTTATACATTGGCAATCTGATGTGAAGTGTTACCTAGAAAGGGGATTATATGGAAGATGTTAGTTTCTGTTTGTTTTTTGTGTTGTGATTGCTTTGCTATTATTCGGTGTTTTAGGGTGTCTACTATGGAACTGTTATAACCATTTGCAATAGCTGTTTGTTTCATGATTTCGATTTCTTGATCACATCTGTCTTCAGAGAGTGGTAGTTGGATTGATCATATACTGGAATGCTGCCATTTTGTGGGCTTTGGGGTGACAAGCGGAGCTGTGGATTGTAGTATGTGTTGTGGTGGGCTTCTGATAAATTTCAAACTTATATCTGTTATTCCTTATTCTAATGGTAAGGTCTAAGAAATTTATACTGTCATGTGTTTGGTGTCAAACTGTGAATTTTATATTTTCATGGGATTTGTTCAGTAACTGGCTCAACTCACTGATATTATCCTTAGTGCCTTTGATTAAAATGATGGTATCATCTACATATCTGTAGTAGTAGATGATAATGCAGATCTGTTTCTCTTCTTAGAGGAACAGATAATGCCTCATCTGTGGAGTTGTATGCTCACACTATGCAGACTTGGAGAGTAACCACTGGACTCAATGCTGGTAATTTCTGCAACCTACTTCTCTCCACGCTCTCCAAGTAGGGCAGTCCCGACCCCAGAGTCCACTTAGATTTTTGCAAACGTGGCCGTTCTTTGCCGCATGGATCCGTGCGCGCTGGTAGCCAATCACGAGACAGACTTCAATGTATCCATTTGCGTTTGTACCCAACCGCGACACAGAATTCTATCGCGGTTACTGTTGCCGCCAAACTTTTAATATGTATCTCTACGCGCTCTGCGCCATCCCGTCGCAGCCTTCCTCAAATTTTCCGATGTGGAGTGAAATTGTCTTTCTCTCTTTCGGATGTAGTTCTTTCTCGCTTCTTGTTGTGATGGCCCAGCCTCTCCGAACGTCTTTGGTGGTCAGAAGTGCCAGCCGACAAAGGGGTCCGGCCATGTTCGAGTCTCTGCGGCCATCCCGTTAGTTTGACATGACACACACAACTTCTGTGTCCATTCTCTCCTACCAGTGCACCAATTATCTAGTTTTGTTAAATGGCTATCTCTGCGTATTCGGTGTGTTAGTACTGATTTAGGTTCATGTAAGGTGCAAAATCTGCTACCTTACACAGTAATGTGAGTTGAAGGGTGCGACCGAACCGCCGAATGCTTCCGTCAGTTAATAGGGTATGTTCTCAACTGACTCGGTTGTTTTAACCTCCTCCACTAACGGAATGCCCCACTTTCTAATTCCGTATGTGTATCAGTCCTAATGGTAAGAGGTAGTAGTGAATTCAAGTTGTTAATATTGGAATACAGCACAGCTGCCACACGTTCAGTTCACTTTTACTCCCCTCCTACCCTGACCATTGCACAACATTAACTATGTGCTACTTGGACCTTGCTAAGCTATTAAATTCACTTGCGTGTACATTTTGACCGTTACTCGCCAGTATTTACGTAATGATTAAAGCACACTCCTAACCGGACTATTTCCCAAAGAGCTGTGACGATTGAACGGGTTCGATCCACGGCCTACAGTGCCCTACAGTTGACATGGTAACACTGCCTACCTGACCCACTTAACTTGGTAGTGAGCTTATGTATCCAATCACCACTGCTAGCAGCAGTGGATAATCCTATCAGCACGACGAGAGCAGCAGACTCACCGTCGAATCCTCCTGAAAATACTTATAACTACAGTCGCCAGCTCTGAAGGAGCAAAAGAATAAATCAATTTTTGGCTCGTTTCAAGGTGAAACGGCTTGAGTTGAATTTAAACTTAATTTTGAATATTACTATTACTGATCATTCAAGGTGATTCAACAAAGCAAATACTCTTTCAATTTCTGTGTGTTGACTTGGTAATTACTACCAAGGCTATTTATGCAACTTGGGTTAGCAAAATTCTATTCTTCAACTTTATGTAATGATTTTGGATATTACTCTTTGAACAATTGATATAGAATTACTTATGTGACGTTACTTAAAAAGTTACTCAGAAAAATTTAAGTGAACTATAAAATGGAGAATCATTCTGGTGTGACCATTGCTCTTTTCAACATTCTCATACGCTTAAGTATTCTACAACAAAAAGAATTGTAAATGAAACAGGCGATGGTGGCCTCAGTCTGATTTCACTACACTATGTTTGAGGTTACTGCACTTTACAATGAACAACGTGCTTCGTAATTTTACTCGTAGCTGTATTCTGTCCTCTGTTCTTGCATAAAAAGAAAAACTGGTATTCTCCTTTTACATTTCTATAAAGTTGGAATTAACAATTACAAGCAGTCTTGCTTTGGGTAGACGTGCAGGTGCTGGTGGTGAGATGTATGTGGATAACGCAACTCTTCACGCCTCATGGCCTTAATGGCGGCTGGAACTACGAGCAGTAGCACTCATATGAGCTACTGCACGTTCGCCATAAAATCTGGGTGCAGGAACTCTTACAATCAGCCCCAGTGGCATAGAGGCGGCTTCGATAACCATTCGTCGCGAGTTACTCCACAAACGGCGACGATATTCGCCTCTTCGCCGTTGCACAATCACTTTTGCGTGAGCACAGTTACACACGTCCGATCACATCAACACTACCCAAGCTATTCTATTGTTCAGTCCCTGTGTCTCCAGCTACCACGAGCGACGCTCGTATCAGCAAGAGTGGGGGCCTTCCCCCACCACAATTTTTATCGAAATCATGTAAGAAATTTTATATTTATTACCTTGGAGTTCATACCAGTCATAATGATTTACTACCAGCGCTTAACAACATTAAATTATACAGTAATAACTTATAATTAACAAGAAAAAGAATACATTTGGGTCCGAGAGCTGACTGCATTGTCTGACAGATAGCGTGGTGGTGCCTTTCCGCTAGTTCCCGCTGGTTCAGCTCGCGCTAATTCCCGGTTTCGGCAGTAGATGGCATCAGGGTGCGCTCCCTGGCAGTCTCACGCCAGCGCGACCGTTTCCGACGCACGGGCTCCAAATTACTGGCAGCCTGACATCATTTCAGTTCCGTTACAAGGGATTTGTTTGGTTTTTGTAGGTTGGCATTGATTATCTGTAGTGTGGGATCTATTGGCACAGAGGAATAAATGTTTTGTATGTCTAATGAGGTAAGTGTGGCTCGATCAGGTTCTTCTATGTTTTTGACATGTTTTGTAAATTCTGTATCCTTCTTTGAGAGTTTTGAAGAGCATTTTGTTGAGTTTGAATGTTGGGCTGTTCCTGCAGTTCACTAGATGCCTGATGGGGGTCCCATGTTTGTGTATCTTTGGTTGTGATCTAAGGCAAGTTGCTTCTGGGCTCATTGTTACAATGTTTCTTGTTTCTTGGATGGTGATTAGAAAGTTGATATTGTTCGAGATGTGTTTGATCTCTTTTCATATTCTGGCTGTTGGATCTCTATGTATCTCTGTTGTTGTTGGTTTGGAAGAAGTCTAAAGTTTCTTGTACACATGTTGCTCTGTTCATTACAACAGTTGTTACCTTTGTCAGCTTCTACAATTATTGCATTATTCATGCTTAATTTAGTTTTAATGGAACGTGTAAGGACTTCTTCTCTTTGCTGGGAA